>NC_042615.1:636557375-637230976 GCF_901001135.1 Rhinatrema bivittatum | reverse complement strand
TAATGCAGGCAAGTGTGACTTGAGTTTGATTGTGCCTGTTTCTTTCTAGGAATCCTCCACAGAAGGGGTAAGCAAGGGCTGGGGGAAGGGAAGGTTGGATGAGAGTGCAGGAAGGCATCAAGGGAGCCATTGGAGGGGAGGGGGGGTCAGGTATGCTGGTAAATATTGCATGCTATTTGCTAGTGAGCACTACTTACCAAACATAAAAATCCAATTTTCAGATTTTTTGGAATGAGTCAATTTTTGGTTCATTTCATTTGGAAAGAACTGAAAATTGACCCATTTGCCACATTTACTGTTTGGGTAATACAAATGCACTTTACTATCAGCCTCGTCATGCTACTCAGTCACCACACAAATCCTTCCACCAAATTCTGCAATGGAAATCCAGCCAGCAGATGCCAGTCACCCTAGTATGAGTTTTGGCTTGCTGGGAAAGTATTCTTAAATCTTAAAAAGGAATTTGTTTGAGGGCTGAACTAGTATCATGTTTATATTTGTATGCTGGGAAGTAATTTGAGGGCTTGCATTAATTTGGATTGTATGTAATGCCTCCTTGACTGCTTACCTCAGTCCTGGGTCCGGGATTAATCTGGCAGGAGCCCCCCTAGGGCAGACTCCGTTGGTCCTCATATTCTTGATGCCTGGTGCCTCCGCCTGGGGAGTAAGGTGTTAGTGGGTGGGATTTCCCTCCTTTCAGCCCAGGAAAACAAATGTGACTGTGAACAAGGCTGGCAGTATGTATAAACATAGGTTTATTAGACTATATAAGTATTTACATTTCTACATTGCTATGTAGATCGCTAATAGGATGTCAAACAGCACACTTAACTACTTGTGGTTAATAGTCTCAGGACACACAACTATATACATTTCTACAAGTTAGCAAGAACATTTAATATTTGGCAATTTGGGGTTGTTGACCCCCACAGTATACCACCATATAGAATAGAAGGCACCTCTTGTGTTCCTGCTTTATCAAGTATTATTATTATCCTCCCTCCCTTTTTTTCCAAGTCTCTCTCATGTGAAAAGATGCAACTGGGCTGGTTGGCAGTGTTGGCCTGGGGGGTTTGTTGTATGTAAACCGTTGCCATCTTCTTGGTGATGCTCCCACTTCACTGATAGGTCCATGCCAGTGCTGGGGTCTATGCCCTCCTGGTGACCTGACTCTACCTTCCAATCTGTTATTGGGGTCCATACCCTCCTGGGGGACCTAACTCCACTTTCTGGAATGCTGCTATGGTCCACACCCTTCTAGGAAACCTGGATGCTCCTCTGGGCCTGCCGCTGGGGTCCTCTTCCTTCTGGGGAAAGCTTGATCTTCTGCTGTGGTCCACACCTTCCTGGGGGACTACTTAATCTGCCACTGGGGTCCACTTGTTGAAGGGGACCCAGGGTCACCTCCAGATCTGCCACTGGTGTCCCCTTTCTCAAGGACACACAGTGTCCCCTTCCTCCTGGGGGACCATTCCAACTCCAGATCTACCACTGTCCTTCAGTTCTAGAGATGTGAATCGTGTCCTCGATCGTCTTAACGATCGATTTCGGCTGGGAGGGGGAGGGTATCGTATTGTTGCCGTTTGGGTGTGTAAAGTATCGTGAAAATCGTTCAAATCGTGAGCCGGCACACTAAAACCACCTAAAACCCACCCCCGACCCTTTAAATTAAATCCCCCACCCTCCCGAAACCCCCCCCCCCAAATGCCTTAAATTACCTGGGGGTCCAGCGGCACACTAAAACACGGCACACTAAAACCCCCTAAAACCCACCCCGACCCTTTAAATTAAATCCCCCACCCTCCCGAACCCCCCCCAAATGCCTTAAATTACCTGGGGGTCCGTAGCGGCGGTCCGTAGCATAAATTACCTCCGTAGCCTTAAATTACCTCCGTAGCGGCGGTCCGTAGCTAAATCGGGGGAAGGGGGAGAGCAGGAAACCGGCACACTAAATTGTGTAGTCTTCAGCCGGCGCCATTTTGCAAAATGGCCGCCGCAAAATGGCGGCGGCCATAGACCAAAATGATTCGACGCAGGAGGTCATTCCGGACCCCCGCTGGACTTTTGGCAAGTCTTGTGGGGGTCAGGAGGCCCCCCCAAGCTGGCCAAAAGTTCCTGGGGGTCCAGCGGGGGTCCGGGAGCGATCTCCTGCCGCGAATCGTTTTCCATACGGAAAATGGCGCCGGCAGGAGATCGACTGCAGGAGGTCGTTCAGCGGGGGTCCGGAACCCTCGCTGAACGACCGCCTGCAGTCGATCTCCTGCCGGCGCCATTTTCCGTACGGAAAACGATTCGCGGCAGGAGATCGCTCCCGGACCCCCGCTGGACCCCCAGGAACTTTTGGCCAGCTTGGGGGGGGCCTCCTGACCCCCACAAGACTTGCCAAGTCCAGCGGGGGTCCGGAACGACCTCCTGCGTCGAATCGTTTTGGTCTATGGCCGCCGCCATTTTGCGGCGGCCATTTTGCAAAATGGCGCCGGCTGAAGACTACACGATTTAGTGTGCTGGTTTCCTGCTCTCCCCCTTCCCCCGATTTAGCTACGGACCGCCGCTACGGAGGTAATTTAAGGCTACAGAGGTAATTTAAGCTACGGACCGCCGCTACGGACCCCCAGGTAATTTAAGGCATTTGGGGGGGGGTTCGGGATTTAATTTAAAGGGTCGGGGTGGGTTTTAGGGGGTTTTAGTGTGCCGTGTTTTAGTGTGCCGCTGGACCCCCAGGTAATTTAAGGCATTTGGGGGGGGGTTCGGGAGGGTGGGGGATTTAATTTAAAGGGTCGGGGGTGGGTTTTAGGGGGTTTTAGTGTGCCGGTTTTCCTGCCCTCCCCCTTCCCCCGATTTACGATTTTTTGATGATAAATTGGTGGAATTGGTATTGTATCGTGGCCCTAACGATTTTTGACGATTTAAAATATATCCGACGATATTTTAAATCGTCAAAAAACGATTCACATCCCTATTCAGTTCCCCCCTCTTGGTAGGAGAGCTTTTCCTGACTTGGATTTACAACTCCACTAGACACATGGTTTGCTTAGCAATCAGTTATTCAGACACTCTGCTGTCTCAATCATTCGCTATTACCCAGCCTGGATGGGTTTCCTTCTCTCAGCCAAAAGGCCAAGACTCCGCCAGGATCATGGGGAGTGAATTTGTGTACACACTCTTCCATCCTGCCTGGTTTTTTTTTGTGTGTGTGTGTGTTGTCTGAAAACTGGGTACCCAATTGTCTGACTCACCTTGTTAGGGTTAGAATCTGTTTGCTTCCTAGGGCTGTTTGTCAGTACATTTTTCTCACAAATCCCCCTCTCATTCAGAATTCTCCAATGTAGGACTTTTCTACTCATAGTTCTGTATGATTTAAAGTGATATTTCATTGCAAGTTACCAACAGTAGTCCAGGGAGCTCTGACATGGAAATTCCCCTACCTGAGTCTCTGACTCATCTATTCAATGGTCATTTAAGCACCTTCACAGTAAGGGATATGGCAACCTTTTCAATCTCATTCTAGGTTTCCTGGGCTGGAGGCTCATGTTACATAGCTGCTTTGTCCTCTTTGTTTTCTCTGCTGAAGTTCACTTAAATAGTAGCCTGCTCTTTATCCTCTCTCCCTTGGGATGGGGGGTTTCATGTAGCTTGAGTAAAAGATGTTAACAGCAAGTATTGTTAGACAGAAGAAGGTGGATTAGCTGAGACATGAGTCACTTTGTTAAACTACTTGCAGTGAGGAAATTGGTTTTGAAGTATTTTATTTGAGGAAATTGCCTTCCAAGTAGTTACCTTAGAAGCACAGATATATAGGAAGTAAAAAACTGAGAATCTCTCAGTCTTGAGAGAGTGCTATTAGCATAAGTCATATTTACTAATGGGTAGGCAGGATTTGCTGAGAAAGCGTGCTTAAATCTAGCAAAATAATTTATTTGAAGGTTAAACTGTTTTTGTGTAGATATATTTGTGTGTTGTGAAGTAGTTAGCTTTAATTAGTGTGTAGTTTCAGTATACATTTGAGTGCTGGGAAAGTATTGTGAGAGCTATAATTAACCCCGTGTATATTATAAGTGTATATTTGAGTGTTGGAAACATATTATGAAAACCGGAAATATTCCTGTATGCGATTAAAGATTTAAATTTAATTCTGATTATATATTTGAATGCTGGAAAGTATTGTGAGATCTTGAATTAATCCTTTGCATAGTTTAAGATTTAAATTCAACTCTGAGTGTATATTTGTATGTTGGTAAGTAATTCTGAGAGTTTTCAAAGTCACTTGTTTCCTCTGAGATGGTGTGATAGCTGGTTTCTCGACAAGTTGGGTGTTTGGTCCTACTCACCCTTCCCATCTGTCACCCAACCAGTCACATTTTTTGATATAAAAAGTGTTACTCCATTAGGAGGAACATTTTCAAAATAATATTCAATTAAGGATTTACAACAATGTGCAGTTAACACTGACTTTCTTTTCCTGTTGATATACATATATTTTATTCAATATTATGTCTTTTCTTAGGAAAGGCACAAGGCAGAATACAAATAAATATGTGAATTGCATTACATATGTCTGGAGATGGAGAGAGGGAGATAAAAACTATGGGCCAGATTTTAGTAGCTACGCCCAATTTTATAACATGCATGCGCAGCCACACGCATGTTATAAAATCCGGGGTCGGCATGCGCAGGTGGGTACACACTTGTGTACCTTGGGTGTACCGAGCCCTAGGGGAGCCCCGATGGCTTGCCCTATTCTCTCCGAGGCCGCTCCGAAATCGAAGCGGCCTCAGAGGGCAGTTTCCTTCTGCCCCCCCACCTTCCTCTCCCTTCCCCTACCTAACCCCCCCCCAACCTTTATTGCAGAAGTTGCGCCTGCCTCTGGGCAGGCGTAGGTTGCGCGCTGGCCGAGTGCCAGCACACGATCCCTGAGACCAGCAGCAGTGGAGAGGCCTCTGGCCATGCCCTGGCCCCCGGACCGCCCTGCCCACGCCCCATTCATTTTTTCAAGCCCCGGGACTTACACGTATCCCGGGGCTTGCGTGAGTCGCTGGGCCTATGCAAAATAGGCTCGGCGTGCGTAACCCCCCCTATGTGCATAAATCCACCTGGATTTACGCACGTAGGCTTTGAAAATATGCCCTATGATTGCAGGAAGGGAACATAAAAACATAAAACTGGTGTTAGGAGATGCGGTACTCACCCACTTCTATTTGGCAGGAATGCTGCCAGACCCAGCCGCCATGTCACCTTGCCCCAGCTTCCTTGTAGGCGCGCACACATGTGAGCACATAATATGCTGACAGTGGCAGAAAGGAACCGACTGGCGCTCATTGATGACATCACCCGCTGGCACTACTTAAGCCTAAACCACGCATTGGTTCCTCACCTCAGCAACAGGTCTTCTGGTGTATCATGGACCCATCGTGTGTTGCTATTTTGTCATTGTTCTTATCTTGGTCTCTGCTTGTTCCTTGCCTTTTTCCTTGCTGTAGTTTATGTCTTGTTCGTACCCCCTCCTTGCCTTGTTCGGCTGCCGGTATTCAAAATGGCGCCAGTAGCCTTTCACCTTACTATGTCACAGGGGCTACCAGTGCCATTGGTCAGTCCCTGTCACATGGTAGGAGCAACGGATGGCCGGTGCCATCTTGTGGGGGTCAGGAGGGTCTTATGGGGGACCCTCCTGACCCCCCACAAGATTTGCCAAAATTCCGGGAGCGATCTCCTGCACTCGGGCCATCAGCTGCCAATATTCAAAATGGTGCCGATAGCCTTTGCCCTTACTATGTCACAGGGGCTACTGGTGCCATTGGTCGGCCCCTGTCACATGGTAGGAGCACAAGATGGCGCCGGCCATCCATTGCTTCTACCATTTGACAGGGCCGACCAATGGCACCGGTAGCCCCTGTAACATAGTAAGGTCAAAGGCTTTCAGTGCCATTTTGAATACCGGCAGCCGATGGCGTGAGGGTAGTAGATGGGTCCCGGACCCCCTGCTGGACCACCAGGGAGTTTTGGTAAGTCTTGGGGGGGTCAGGAGGGTGGGGGGTTGTAGTTAATTAAATTTTAGCCGGGAAACGAATAAGAATGAATGCATGAACATATCGGGGGACCCCCTTGCCGATTGCAACATATCTGCCCCCCGACAAATACAAATACTGAATGCAATGTATGCGGTACCTCTGTACATCCCTAATACCTAGCACCCAAAAGCATTACTTTCTGCCTCCTGTAGCTGCTAATGAGAGGATAGCATACTAGTAATTAGACTCTATAAACCCAGAGTTCATGCTTTCTCCAGTCCTCTTCAACATTTACATCTGCCCAATCTGTGAATTCATCCATTCCTTCAACATTGAATGTCACCCATTTGCTAATGATATCCAGCTTTGAAACAAAACAGGAACTGACCAAACTGCAGCCATTGTTAATCATTAGCTCTCAGAAGTGGCCCTATGGCTTAAGAAACAAACTAAATTCCTCCAAGTCCAAATTTCTCTGCTGAAGCCTGCAAGGGTGTTCTCTGTTAACTTTTCTCTCTTTCTCAGGAACCCCATTATAATCTAAAGATTGAACATAGCCTGTGGATACAGCTTAACCATCATCTCACAATAGAAATTCACATCTCAATGGTTGTAAATACCTCCTTTATGCACCTATGCCAGATTTGTCAACTGAATAACCACTTTGAGAAATGTGACTCAGATACTGACAAGGACTTAGTGATCACCAACCGCATCAAATACTGTAACTTTCTATTCCATGGCATTGTGCAATACAAAATCAAATGCCTTCAACACTTACAAAGCACAATGGCTAGACCTTTGACAGGGACCAATCCAAGCAACCGTGTTTTGCAAATTTAACAGCATCTAAACTGGTTCCCAGTTGAAAGCAGGATAAAATTGTAAATACTTTGAATTATCTTAAAATGTGTGAATCAAATGGATCCTGAATATCTTTCCCAACTTCTGCTTTCCCTCACCCCACAAGGGAACTTCGATCCTACCAACAAACCATTCTATCCTACCCTACTCTGGTTTCAGCTAAACTAACATGTACAACCCGTCACACATTCAGCTACTCTGCCCTTTAAATATGGAGCAAGTTACTTATTAAACTGTGTCTGGAATCTTGCTGCTTCACCTTCTGAAAAGTCAAAGCATGGCTGTTTAGCTAGGCCTTCTCCTAGACTCCACAGCAGACACTCATCCTCTATCACCTGCCTACCAGATGTCTTCCTTTCCATGAATTCCATGAGGTTTGCCCACGTCTTAATATCTCTCACATGGCTGATATTTACTTTATAAATATATATTTGCAATTTAAACGCGATGCATCTCATTATTTTTACCTAATGTACCCTACTTCTTATCTTTTAATTTCAATCTATCTCATATCTGTATAATCATTCTCCAGGTATCCATTATTTTATTTAATGCTCTGTTACTTTATGTAATCTGTCTTGGGCTTACCTTTAGGAAAAGGAGGAATTTCAAACGCTTATGTAACAGATTCCTGTGTCTGTTACCAGTGAGGCCTGGATGAGCCCTTAGTTCAGTTAGTAAGAGCGCAGGTTAGTGTATGGGGGAGGTTACCATTCAAATGCAGCCCCTCTCTTTCAAGGGTCTGGAATATTTGTCCTCCTAGAGAGGGTATATAGCAGTGCATTTTAGAGAGCTCGGGAGGCAGTCTCTTATGGTTTGCTCAGAATTAAAAGGTATAGTGGAGCCTTTGCTTGAGTTACTTCTTCAGGCACAGTCAGAGGAGCCAGGAAAACCCTGTCTGGGTATACTGACCAGGGTCGGGAGGGTTTTCCTTATCCAGTCCACTCCCTGGCTGGTTAGGATTTTTCCATTAGGGTATAATTTTCAGGTTTAAGATTTTTAAGTGGTAGGAGCCTTGTGAGAGCCTGTACACCACCTGGGCCCAGGGCACAGGGAACACTATGTCTAGGACTGTGCAGGTTAGGGAAGGCCTGCCCTCCATACCTTCCACGAGGAAGGGGGGTGCCAGTGACCTGCTGCAAGGAGAAACTCTGGTGTTAGTTTCCATTGAAGAGAAAAGGACTTTGAATTCAAGATCCAGGAGGAGGTTTTGGCTGCCCTTCCTTCCTATTTGAATCAAGGAGAGCTGCTTGCTTCAAGGGGATCCCTCCCATCAGGGGTCCAGATTCCAGAAAAAATAGATAAAGAAACTATGTAAGAACTAAATAGATCCAGAAGATCTGCTATCCATGAGTAAGGGAAACAATCAATCACTGAGAATACCCATCTGGTGTTTTCACCCTCTGGGGAGAGAGAGAGAAATTTACTATCTGTGCGATAGACTATTTACTATTATTTGACAGACTGGAAGTGGTTTTTGAACAGCTTAAGGAGACCTTGCCCACCTGGGAACTCCACTTAACCTAGCCCTGAAGGGTGGATGTTTCCCTGGCTCTGGTATGTGAGTCCTGCACAGACAGAGGGAAAGAGATTGTAAGAAAAGAAAAGAAGATTATTCTGTGGTGCTGCAGATTAATTTATTGTACCATTTATCATCAGCATTTGAATAGTAAAGACTTTAATTTTTGACACTAACAAAGTGGTTCCAGAGTAGTTATTTGAGCACAAGGCACACAGTGAGTACTGGTATCCATCTCCCAGGAAACTCTGACCGAGGAACAAAGGAAGTGAGACCCCTCTCCCAGGGTTGACACAACGAGAGAAAGTCACCCTTAGCACTTGGGCCCTGAAAGTTAACTCTTTTCCCCCCAAAAAAGGATCCATAGCCTAGGGAAGGAGTCCATGAGAAGAGCTAGTCAGGTGTCCCTGCCCAGAAGAACTATCAATACCAGGGTATGACATACCTCCTGAGGTGGGGTTACACTTATAAATGAATAATGAAATACATACATACATACATATATAAATAAATAAACACATAAATAATCTATCTATCTATATCCTTGAGTAAATTTTCAAAGGGGTTATGTGTGGAAAAATAGCATATACATGTGTTAGTAATCTGTATTCGCATATATGCTATTTTATAAATATCAAACATGCACACATATTTTCAATTTTAAGTGCAAATTTTCTAGCGAAAAAATGGGGAAGGCTTGGGGCATTCTGGGGTGGGATCAAGAGGTATGGGTGTAAGTTTCTATTTTATTAGAGATTTACGTGAATACATTAGCTCAATTTATTCATGCAATTGTACACATGCTAATTGATTTGGGCAAGTAAAATCAAACTTGTTTGCTATTTTTGGGTTGGATGCCTGGGTAAATTTGGGAGAGTTCAGGGTGAAGTACTAAGTGAACTAGAGATGAACTGGATGAACTGGCAGAGGTGATTTCAGATACATTTAATTATTTATTTATTGTATTTAAAATCTTTTCTATACCGTCGTTAAGTTATATACCATCACAACGGTTTACATACAGGCACGTTAATTAAAGTGGTTAACTGTGTAAGGTAGTACATTCTAACAAGTGCCAATAAGGTTCGGTTACATTATGTCTTATTTGTTGAATGGGGTAAGTCTTGGCTGTGTATATTAGGGTTTTACATGTACACGATATATTTTTTCACACAAATTCTTATAAAATAGGAGCTAAGCACTTTCATTGCAAGGCAAATGTTTGTGCATACTAAAAACATATGCTCATACTTTCAGAGCTGAACTACGCTGTATTTCATAAACTGAGCAGCAACTCTCTGCATAGTTGATAAAATGCTGGGATAAATCGTTGCCTGCCTACTTACATGCAGAATTCCAGTAACACTAATAGATAGGAAAGTTATTCTTTTGGAGTCTGAGAAGCCCTTTCATGATTCATCTGAATCAGTAATTTCTCCAAATATCTGCAACAGATATTGCTAAGGAGGAAACAGGGGATGCTATGATGCTTTCAAGTGCTCCACGTCTAGTGCTCCTTTTGCCTCTGCTGTTGATACCACCCTTCACTGACTGCCTTGCACCATAGGGACAGAGATGAGAGTGGGAGCTGGCAGTACATGCTTTTCCAGTTTAAGAATCTTTATGCCCAACTCTGCCTGTGGTTTCTCCCTGATAAAAAAAAAAAAAAATACATTTCTCTTTCACTTGGGCAGGAGGGTCCTGGTCTTCTCAATCCTATCATCGGTAGTGCAACAAATACTTGTGTTCACACCAGGTCCCTTTGGAGAACAATGCCTTTCCTATTATTGCTGCTAATAGTGCTACATCTGCCTTGTTCTCCCTTTGGCATGATGGAATTTGACTCAGTTACTCTGTCACTACTAGGAGTGGCTAGCAATTTGTATTCTTACAATAAATGCAGTGTACTCTTATTCTTGTAGTATATACGCCTGTACTAATGCCATGTAGAAAGTGGAGACTCTGCAGACACACAAACAAAATGCATAGCACACACACAGTTTCTTGTTAAAAAAAACATGCCTCACACAATATGCATGCTGACTATGTAGATTTCCACTAGGATGACACATCATGTGAAAAAAGTCAGTCAGTTTAGACTCTTTTTTCCACCCACAAAGTCAAAGAGAAAAAAAAGTAAAAAAAAAAAGAAAGGCTGTTTTTCAATCTGTTCAATACAGTGGTCATCATTTGATAAAAACACTGCAGCTTTTAAAATAAAAACAGATCTCTCTTTACAGTCTGAACTGCAAATGCAGTGCACTACTGAATATGCTCATTAGCCAGATACGTTTATCGGGCTAAATTTAGGAGAGGTCAGCTGTACGACCAGAGTTAGCCAGTTAACTTATCTGTCTAACTTCGCTCTTCCTCAGAATGCCTCCAGTCCAGCCCCAGAATGTCCCTGACTTATCTGGTTATTAATAGCCGGATAAGGGGGATGGCAATGCTCATTTTGCCATTTAGATGGATAAACTTAATCTGCTGCTGCTGCCTCCTCCTCTGCTGGATAGAACTTTGCAGGGCCAGCAGATCTGGTGACAGTTTGAGGCCTTTTGCAGGTCTGACTTCAGAGAGGATCTATCAAAGGAGGAGGCAGAAGCCTGTGAGAAGATCTGCTTGACGACGCCTGCTGACTAGAGGTAATCGCAGGGGCAGGGGGAAGGAAGATGACTGTACTGGAGGTGGGTTTGAGGGAGGCCATACTACGGTGGTGGGTGGAAGGAGGCAAAATGAGGGCTTGAGGGATGACCATACTGCGGTGGTGGGTGGAAGGAGGCAAAATGATAATGCCAGGCCCATACATAGGAGGCACTCTGGGGTTCAGCCAGGAAAAGAAGAGCATGCTAGGAGGAAGAAGTTGGGTCTGGAGGGAAGTGAAGAAGAGAATGTGCCTAAATGGAGGACAAAAAGGAGCAGAGAATGCCTGGGGTGGGAGGGGAGGGGAGGAGGAGAAAGAAAAAGGAGAGATTGTATAGGGGGAGTACAAGAAGTAAGGAAATGTATGGATTGTGCCTGAACGAAGGGAAAGGAGAGAGAAGGGAAAAAAAGAAAAAGAAAAGAAACCCAAACTAATAAATAGACAAAATAAAAAGCAAGATAAGAGCTCTTCCCCCCAAAAACTAAATAAACAAAAAACAATTATAGAATTGCATTGTAACAAAAGACCATATTTTATAACTCCACTACTTGCATATCTGCATCTTGAAATTGTTCCTTAGAAAGGGGTTGAGTGGGGGTTGTGGGGCATATGAGGTATAAATCTCCTCACATATGTCTAAATTGTTTAAATATCAGATAAGTTAATTTAAGAGTTCAGAATTAAGTCACACCCTTTTGCAATAGATTATATGTATGTATTACATCATTTAAAAACCCAATAATTTCAGTTTGATATTAGCAGGAAAAGGTAACTCTGTTTTATTGAAATACTTGGAGAATACTCCATGCCTTCTTAATAACATTGCCTCTAGGTACCCAGCTTAAAAGTAATAACCAGCCAGTCTTAGCATGTGCCCAGAGATGTCTGAGCAGTCTCTGTCTCTCTGCAGCAATCCCAGCCTCCCACTTCAAGGCTCTGATCAGTATCTAGTTTCTATACTTGGGTACCCAGCTGTACCTCCGTCAGCAGGTAGCAGGTTCATGATACTCCTCAGTCCAAGGATAACAGGTTGCAGATAATGTATCCACAGGCTGGAAAGCAGCAGGGAAGCAGTGACATGGTTACTTGGCAGGCAAAGTGTGGGCAGGAACATCAGTAAATTGGCAGGCAAAGAAAACTCCAGGATGGCAAAGCCAAAGCTCAGGCTGAAAGCTTCAGCTCGATGCTCATGAAAGCTCAAAACTCCAGTCCTTTGTCTCGAGCCATCTTTTTAAGATCTTCTTTCTCAGCTTATCTGTGTTCATGCAAATGCACAGGATGCAGACGTAGACATTGTGATTGGACATCACCATTATCCTTTGGATACAGGATAGGTGGTCATCATAAGTGGCTTTTATCCAGGCTGGCATACTCTGACATATATATCGTGGATGGCTATGTGCTGGAAATCACCTGATTAAGCGAAATGGGCCTCTTAATTAGACACAAGCTTGGTCAAGTCAGTGTATATAGCAGTACCATCTAATTAAGAGAGAATGTTCAGTTTATCCAGCAACTGCAGGTGTTCTTCTCAGAGCACCTTGACCTTCATTTCCAACTGTAAGAAGCATCACATAGTTCTGGCTTTCATTTTGTGTGGCTTGACCTGCATTCAATTTGTTTCATAGCTGCACACAAGACTTATTCAGGGTGACCTGCTTTTACCTACAAGGTGCTGGTGGGGAATAGATGAGTGGGCTGCCTGGAGGAGTGAGGGGCTGGAAGGATTTAGGAGGACAGAGTGGGAGTGTGGGGGGATGGTGCTGAGGGGAACAGAGAGGGAGTAAGTAAGTGTGAGTGTGTGGAGGATGAATGTGGGGAAGTTGATGTGATTGAAAATTTGTATGACTTGAATCAGGCACAGATCATCCACTGAGTGATTTGGTAAGATTAAATCATTTGTATTCATTTTTTTTTAATGAATCCAATATTTTTATGGTTGATTGAAAATAATTCATTATTTTTTAAATCTAATTTACAATTATATTTTCAAATTTTTTTTAATTTTTGCTTTAATTTTAATTACATTTGCCTTTACTTCATTTGAAAAAATGAAAATGTATTAACTTTGGTGTACCTCAATGTAGTGAACCCAGAGTTGCGAGTGCTATAGCATGAAAGATGATGGAAACCACTGTCTTACCCTCCTACAATGACTCATCCCTGCCTCTGCCAGGGCCAAATGCTCCGAGGTCTCGGTGTCTCAGCTTCATACTGGTCCCATGTCACCACACTCATGCATCTCTGGCTACCATTGGCCCAATGCACTCTTTAGCACATATACTGATACCCCTACTATGAATTTCATCACTCAACACTGTTAGAAGGAAATGTACAGTCGGCACTGTGTATAACTACATTCTTACCAAGCTTTCTGAAGTTCTTTGCAGAAATATAAAAATATATTGTTCAAAGGCTTCACAATTCATATCAAAATAGTCAGACAAAAGAAAGCATGAGTGAAACTGGCAGATATCAAGCATAATGTTCTGAAACATTTCACATTGAGTTTTCTTCTCCATCTCCTGTGTCATTTCAAAGACTCTCCTTTTTCATGTTTGTGCTCTATTATTGAATATATTATTATGGCCAAATGTTTCTCATTTAGAATTCTATTGCATAAAGGAAATGCAATATATCCCTATTACAAGTGAGCTAATCTTTCTGCTAGATTTACTGGCCTATGTACAAAAATGATGAGAGTCTGTGATGAAACTGATAAAATTAGACATCAATGGCCAAGCCATTCATATTGGAGTTAGAAGTTTAGATGACAAAGTTAATTTTCAAAATGAACCTCGCTGATTCTTATTTAAAGCAATATAAAATAGAAGTAGTTATGCCACCAACAGTCAGCACTGATGGATGACAACATTATGAAATAACAAGAAAAAGGGAGACCAGTGGGTTTCATTTCTAAATTAGATTGATAAACTCAGCCGTATGAGAAGAACAAGCTATGAAGCTGGTGCCACATCAAGAAATGGTGCACATTAGAAACAAAAAACTCAACTATGACATTTCACCCTTGCATTGAATTATTACATACATTTTTTTTTTTGCTAGCACACATAAAGAAAGCTTAATGTCGAGAGTAAAAGCTGAGAAATGTAACCACATATTTTGATTGAACCAGTTAATGTAGGCTTCTATTATGTGAAATTCAATTTTGTAAAAGGAGAAAGTGCATGCAGCACAGCCATTCCCAAGGATGCCTTTAACAACATGGTTCTGGGCTGAGTCTCCATCCGTCTCCACCCTCCTGAATTCTTGCAGAATTGGGGGAGAAAGACAGCACTACATGGTAACAGATTCTCTGTCAGCTGGAGTCTTGTCTTTTTCTGATTGGGGGAACTGAGTGTTCAACATGGATCCTCCAGTCATGGTGGGCATCTTTACCATTTCCTTATGTAATCCTTTTTTGGGGAATGTATCTGATTCCAAAGGGCCACACAATAATTTCTTATTCCAGACCAGCTCCTCAGCCATTTCCCCAGCTCTTCTAACTCCAATGGGTGGAAGCTTTTCTGTAAAGGGATGGATAGCCTTCTGCGCCCAAGCACTGGAAACCTTGTCTGTGTGTGTGCTGCCATAGCTCTTTGGGATAGGTAACTTGAGAAATAGGTAGGACTCGCTGGAGGGGTGTTCAAATTAAAGTTTGCTGTGTTTTATTTGAAAAGAATCAATATGAGCAAATAATAAAGTGTCCAGGTACATCCAGATTCTTTATCCTTAAGGGAGCATAGGTTTAAGTTGTTATCTCCCTCTGTGGAAATGTTCCTTTGTACTGAAACTTGGAACATTTATTTCATCCATGGTATGGAATGAATTGGTGTTGCAAGGGTCTGGGGGTATCCTATCCAGGGGTGATGTCCCCTTCCCCACAGTATGTGTTGTCCAGAGGGCAGAAGAGGGTACTGTAAAAGCTACTTCATGGGGTTGTTATCTATGCTGAGGGCAGAATCAGGATATCATCTGACCCAGGAGATAAGCTGAGCAAAGAAAAGAGGCACCCAGGTGAGGAAAAACAGATCAAAAACAGGAGCCTCAGATTTTTTTCATGCAGAAGGGGAACTGGCAGCAGAAGGTACCTCTACCATCCATCACATTAATGCCAGGAGGGAAATTAGCCAGTTTTGAGTCAAAATGACATCAACATCTGGCTAGGCTCATCTAAGAGCACCCTGTAGTGCTAGGCAGCAATAGTACTTTGATAGCTAACCAAGCTGAAGTTGCAGAACATCTGCAGTGCTCTTTGGACAGACTAACCATAGCAATGATAGCAATTAATAGCCACTGTCATTTGCCAGCAAAATAGATTAACTTACTGACATCAGCATATGACTCATACCTTGATATTTGGCTGGCCAATGCCATAAATGAGCATATCACCCCCATGCTCAAAGAACTACACTGGCTCCCGATCCCATATCGTATCCACTATAAGACCCTCATCATCATACACAAAACTTTACACAACCAAAATATGCATTGGCTCAATAACTCACTTACTTTCCACAACACCAACAGACCCACTAGATCTCACTATGTGGCAACCATACACATGCCCTTTCCTAAGCTTACTCACCATACCTCTACAAAAGAGCGTTCACTATCTATTGCAGGGCCTGCAATATGGAATACTATGCCTACTGATGTACGCCAAGAACACTGTGTTTACAAAAATTCAAACAAAAATTAAAAATCTGGCTCTTCATACAGGCTTTCTCCTAATCTCCTGATCCGCTCTCACCTGCACACGTGCCCAGTAATAACTCTTCTGCTTCTCTACCCTCCACTCCCCCGCACTCGTCTTCCCCCATCCTCTTCCCCCTCTCCCTCAAGGCATATTGCAACTCCACCGTAACCACAATATATCCCTGAGCAGTTATCTTCTCTCTCCTTACTATCATGTAAATATGTTATTTGCATCTATATATTATGTTATTCCTGTACCGTGATTACTGAATTATTTACGCAGTTCAACCCCTGTTACTTATTCAACCTCCCTCTCTTTTTGATCTGTTCAACTCAGTTCTATGTAAAGCTTATACACTCCAATTCATGTTACTTGTAAAACTATGTGATGTTCCCAACGAATATCGGTCTAGAAAAACTGTAAATAAATAAATAAATAAATAAATAAACAGATAAGTAAATAAATAAATACATTTTCCTTAGACAGGCCTGGAGCGTAGGCCCCCATGGATATTTAAGGTTAGACTGAGAGGGGTCAGAGTCAGGTGGGGGGGGGGGTGATATGGAGGGGTCAAGTTGTTGTTGAGGAGGGAGTTGAAGGATATGGATGTCTTTGATATTAAAGGAGCGTGGTGGGGGAGGGGTTATGGCAAATACTGGGTGATATTTATGCAGCAGAGGGGTGAAATGGGGTCTTACAAGATCCCTGGGGGGTTTCATGTAGGGGGAAAGTTGCTTAGGGCTGATACTGGCCCTTTAACAAGATGTCATCCCTGAATTAAGGGGCCACCATGGCACAGCATTTGGGGAAGTGTTAAGCTGCAGTATTTTCCCCCATGGTATTTTACCACCTGGGGAAAATGCCACATCATTTCCCTTCTGGAAGAAAATACTGCGGCTTAATAAATGAAACCCTGTGGTAGGAAAAGACTGTCTCTTGACCATCCTTCCTAGTTCCTATTATAATAACATAAGAATTGCTATACTGGGTCAGACCAAGAATCCATCAAGCCCAGTGGCCACTCTCTAATTCTACTTGTTTATGGAATTTTCCTCCAGAAACTTGTCCAAACTTCTTTTAAACCCAGCAATGTTAATTTCCTTTACCATATCCTCCAGTAATGAATTCTAGATTTTGATTGTTCATTAGGTGAAACATTATTTTCTCCGATTTGTTATCAGTGTACTACTTAGTAACTTCATGAAGAGTCCCCTAGTCTTTTTATTTTTTGAAAGAGTAAACAACTGATTCACATTAACCTGTTCCACTCCACTGATAATTTTATCAACTTCTATCATATCTCTTCAATGACTTTTATGAGACATATAGCCCTCATCTGCTGCAGCCTTGTCTCCGCTGTGATACCTGATATGCAGATTATGGAAGCCCTCTATGACCATGCAGTACATAGAACACATGCAGTGAAATGTTTGAACACAATCATGGCAATGAAAAAGATGGGAACATAAGAACAAAGGATTTGCCATATTGGGTCAGACCAAGGGTCCATCAAACCCCGTATCCTGTTTCCAACAGTGGACAATCCAGGTCACAAGTACCTAGCAGGAGCCCAAGAGGTAGATATATTCCATGTGGCTTATCTGTTGTAGAGCATGCCCTCAGGCCCGGTTAGGAGCTCGGAGGCGCGGTCCCATCTAAGGTACTTTGTGAGCCCTTGGGCCGCAGCACAGCTCAGGGAGGAGCCCCAAGACACACCATGGGAGGTGAGCTGGTTCGAGCATGGGTGGAGCAGAAGCGAGGCTGGAGTGAAGACAAGGCGAGGAACAAAGCAGGCTCAGCCCTCCATTGGACCTACACATACCAATGAGATACAGCAACGCAATGCTGATCTCAAAAGTAGCCCTCCGGCCACTAGATAGCCCTTCCAGACCAGTCGCTAGGGAATGACGAGTGCGTGAGACCAGACGGAGGCTGAGGGCTGGAACATGAAGACTTGGACAAAGACTCAGGATACTTGAAGGATACTCAGACGAAGACGGATACTCAGGAGACTCAGATGAATACTTGTATACTCAAACAAGGACTCAGGATACTCAGAAGACTCGGAGGACTCAGACAAGGATTCAGGAAACTCAGAAGACTTGGAGGACTCAGACAAGGATTCAGGATACTCAGAAGACTCAGACAAAGATTCAGATTGCTTGGAAGTTTCAGGCAAGGATTCAAGAGTCAGGCAAAAGTGCTGGGTGAGAACTGCATCACAGTGTGCCCTACACAGCCGCCCATGGCTGGTCGGGGACCACGCTGAATGTGAAGCAGACTCCAGGTGAAGATGTGGAACTTGAGACTAGAACATGATGAAGATTCAGTAGAGGCCTGCACCGGGGCACACCCTACACAACCGCCTGTAGCTGGTTGCGGACCACGCTGGAGCAGAGCAGGTTCTGGCAAAGTCTTAGGCATGGATGGAAGCAGGCACAAGGGAACTTCGTAGACCGGGAGATGATTCAAGACTCAGGATACTCAGAAGCAAGGCATTAAAAACAGAAGTCTCTCAGAGGCTTGCACTGCAGATGAGAAGAAGGCCTTGAACACAAGTTGCCCTACACAGTCATCCCATGGGCTGGTCATGGACCATGACATGGCATGGCAAGAGAGGTGGACAGACGAGGGACCAGGAAACTGGACGAAGAGCTGAAGATGAGACGGACAAAGTCAAGACAGGAACATCAGACATCAGGAACAAGGAACATGACACCTCAGGGCACGGGACATCAGGACATCTGGATATAACATCTGGAACATCAGGAACAGAAGACAGGTAACGAGGGAGCTCCGACAAGGGACAAGACTAGGAACATCAAGGAGACAAATTTCAGGAACACAAAGAATATGGAACGAAGATCCATCAAAGCACAAGAGACCACAGAAGACCTGGATAAGAAGGAAGATTACAGACACTGTACAAATCCGATCCGAAGGCACTGAGGAATGGCAGCAAGGCCCTTTTATAGGGCTGAAGCAGGAACACGCTGATGATGTCACATCAGAGGGCTGCGGGGCAAACACCGGGAGAGATGGCTTCCCTGCCACTCAAGGACCCCGGCAGCAGCTCCAGCCATGAGGAGGAAATGTCGGGTGGCTCAGTTCTGCCGCCCAACGCAGGAGATGGCCACGGCCACCGGGCTGTGGAGGCTGCCGTGTTCTGGCCTGAACATAGGTGGGGGACTGCCCGCGGCTCGTGGGCAGAACCACAACATTATCCCAATGATAAGCAGTGGTTTTCTGCAATTCCACTTTAATAATATTTATGGGCATTTCCTCCACGAACTTGTCCAAACCTTTTTTAAATGGAGCTACACTAATAGCTTTCACCACGATCTCTGGCAACAAATTCCAGAGCTTAATTACTGTATGCACTGAGTAAAAAATATTTTCAGTATACAACTTAGTAACTTCATTATGTGTCCCATAATCTTTTAGAAAGAGTAAACCATTGATTAATGTTTAATCATTCCTTCCATTCATGATTTTATAGACCTCTATCATATCTCCCCTCAGCCAACTCTTCTCCAAGTTGAAGAGTCCTAACCTCTAGCCTTTCCTCATATGAGAATTGCTCCATCGTCTTTGTCATTTTGGTCACCCTTCTCTGCAACTTTTCTAATTCTACAGTATCTAATGTTAAATGTGGTGACCAGAACTGCACACAATACTCAAGATGAGGTCACACCATGGAGCAATAAAGAGGCGTTATGATATTTTCTGTTTTATTCTCCATTCATTTCCTTTTGAGGGGTCTGGAATGGCCATCTTCCTGCTGACGCTATATAGCAGCTCCCTGTCTAGTGCCTGTCACGCAGTCCCTTTAGGTTTGCAAAGAGATCCAGGTAGATAAGTGATTATCTTTTGTTGTTTTTGCAGGGCCAGTCAGAAGAACCAGCAAGCCCTGCCTGGTGGTCCTAACCAGGGTTGAAAGGGGTTTTCCTTTCCAGTGCACTCCATAGCTCGTTTGGATTTTTCCTCTGGGTACATTTTTGGAATTTACTATTTTAAGTGGTAAGAGCCTTGTGGGGATCCTGTACTCTAACTGGGCCCAGGGAATGGGGGAATCCTGTGTCTGGAGCTGTGCAGGTTAGGGAAGACCTGCCCTCTAGTCTCCATCAGGAAATGGGTGCCAGTGACCTGCAGCAAGGATCAGGGGTGGATTGGCCTATCGGGGGATCGGGCATCCCCCGGTGGGCCGGTTGCGCTAGTCACGTGGTCTGCCGAGCGCGGCCGTGACAGAGCCGCACTCGGCAGACCATGTGGTATCTCCTGGGCCGGCCTGGGCGGCGAATCCCCGGGCCGGTCTTCATCGGGAATTCGCCGCTGGCAAGGATATGCTATGATGTTATCTTCAGTTTTTGGAAAAGAATTGGTTTCAAGGTAGAGGAGGAAGTTCTGACTGCCCTTACTTCCTTATTGAAGCATGGAGAGCTGCCTGCTTCAGGGAATCCCTCCCATCAGGGATCAAAACAGAAGAGTAAAAGGACTGTGTAAGAAGCAAAAAAAAAAAAATGACAGGAAATCATCTAACTGTGAGTAAAGTGAAGTCTAACATCGCTGAAGACACCGATTTGGGGCTTCTAAGGCAATGGGGGGAGAGAGAAACTTTATCTCTCTATGCAGAGACAGTAACTAGATGGGCCGTATGTTCTTTATGTGCCATCATGTTCTACATTTTTGTGTTTAATTGGAAGGATCCACAGAGAAATGTGTGTATGGGTCTGAGAGAATCTTTCTCATATCCTTTATCAGAGAGGCTGTGCGTGGGCCACAGAAATTTCCTTCCTGGTTGGGATACTTCTCTCCCTGCCCCAGAGCAGCCCTCTTTCCAAGTGGAAAGGACAAATTATTCCTATGATTGGTGCATAGTCTCTTCATGGTAGGAGGAATTGATTGTGAATTGACCAGAGGGATTAAAAAGGGATTCTGATCATTTTCTAAACCATTCCTATCTCTAGTGGAAGCAATATCTGAAGTTACATAAATCAGATCTGGGTGGCTGATAAAAAAATATTAAGGCTAGTAAATTTCTCAGTAGTTAATAACTTACTTAAGAGCATTAACAGTTTGTGACATTTGTCTGCAGGCTGTTAACTTTAAAAATGGCCCTTCAAACTGTACATGATTGATTTGGGCAATGCTATTATATTATTTTCAATGTCACATTGTACAAGTTGCTGAAATAATAAAGCTCTAGTCTATTGCAAAGGATTTGCTTAAGGCTTAAAAAGTATATTGAACACTGGAAGGTTTACAAGTATCTATCAAATTACAACATTACTAATCGCTGGTTAAAATGTTTTATGATCAGTGAAAGGAAGACGAATATATTCCTTAACGTAGAAGGACAGACCAGTAGCAAAGAAGAAATGTCAAGACATGGGGATGCTGATTTTCATGGGTGTCTGAATATTACCCTCCCTCAGTTGAGCTAAAAGACTACGTGGAGTTCAAAAGCAACTATGAGCCACATTTGGAGGATGAGTTTCTTGGGGTGAGGGTGTCGTATTTTCAATTCTCTGTAAACTGCCACATATTATAGAAAATGGTATAATATGTGGCAGTTTATTCCCTCAAATTGATCCCACCTCTACCCATAGAAGTAGCAAGGGGAAAAAATATACAGGTCCTTTGTACCCGTTGCAATTTTCAAAGGGAAACTATGCCTTCAAGTTCCCTTTGAACTTTGGAGCAAATTCTGCTGGTGAAAACAATTCATGCCCTTCACAACAGAGTACTTTTAGTGAATTTTCATCAAAGAACTGTCAGAGGAGTTTGAAAATGTGATAAATGTATGCAATATTTCATGCACGGTATATGTGCAGCTGGTGTTAGGCAGGAAAAACTAGGCACTTATGTTTGAAAATGGTATAATATGTGGCAGTTTACTCCCTTAAATTGCTCCCACCTCCCAAAACACCCATGTAGATAAAATATAGCTACTCTGGCTAACTGCAGTTATATGGGGCCAGATCATTTTTGGTTCTCAACATTTTAAAAATCTTATTCAATAAAGATTATGTTCCAGAAGCACACATTTGAAGAAAATCCTGGACATGGAGGTCAGATAGAAATGTTAGGTCACATCGTGATGTTATGTACCACTGTGTCCTAACTGAGCAATGTTCCCTGTCTGGTGTTTCTGCCTCATGTGCGGTCTTACTGAATGGCATTTCTAGTTTAAACACTCATGAGTAGAAAATTATTATATATATATTTTTTTTTGTTTTAAGAACATTTTACTCACTGACAACATGCCACTAAACAGTAATTTCCTTTCTCAGCATTGTTTTATTTCATTGTTATTCTCTCGTTATCTGAGCATTACATGCATTTTATCATCAAGGAACATTAAGTATTAGTGCATTGCATTCCCTCCCTGACAGTGCTGATAGCATGCAAGGAGCTCTGCAGTCTACCATTAGACCTTCTATTGGTAAACAGACCCGACCCCATGGGAACAGAAATCTAATTTGGTCTCATGCCTATAAGGACAGACTTGCCATACAAGTAAATAAGTTATGTGACAAAAAAAAATATTCCCACAAACCTGTGCCAAACTATTTTCAGATTGATAAGAAATTATTCTTTTGCAGAGTACAATCCTATAAATTAGGTCCATGTCGTAATTAATACTTCATTCATCTTGGCTTGATATCAAGTTTCTATTATTTTCCCTCTTTGATAAGTTGGGAAAACCTCAAATATTCATTGTGAGTTGCAATCTGTCATAGTTGCCTATGTTTTATCTAACATATTAGTATAAGGGCCCATGTAAAATAATGTTTGGAAAAGACACGTAGACATGAAGATTCACTTCCCCTCCTCCCTTTCTTTCCCTGCCCCCGGCAATGCTTCTTTCCTCAGATGCAGAAAGTATGGATACCGTTACACACCAGGCACATTTTTCCCAGTGGTAATTTTTCCCAGCAGGTAATCATACATGTGCTGAGGAAAGACTATTCTAGGGGGCATGGAGAGGTCGGTGGAGTTAATAAGATGGTGGCTCCCAGGCTGAGGGGCTGCCACGGCATGCCATTTGTGAGGCAACTAACCTGTGGGATTTTTCCAGGCGGTATTTTACTGCCAGGAAAATACTGCAAGATTTCCTAAACTGCAATACCAAGTACTGCAGCTTAGGAAACCCTGTGATATTTTCTTCTGGGGGGGGGCAGAGATACCGTAGCTTATTAGATAGATGCCATAGAGAGTTCAGACTCTGATGGTGGAGCATTATCTTCTTCCTTTTAAACATCAGGTTGAAAACTTTTATTGCTGGTTTTGGACCAGGTTAACATAGGCTGGAAAAGTGGAGACCATGAAAAGTTTCTAGAATGGACAGAACAATGGTGGACTTTTCATTGGAAAAGCAGATCTCCATGTTGTCTGAACACTGACATAGACTGGAATGTATTTTTGTAGTAGTAGGATTAGGGTTGGACAATTGTGTGATGTAATAATGTATATTTTTCATTTAACATGCCATTGATCAACCAAAAGTCCAGCGGGGGTCCGGGAGCGACCTCTTGCACTCGTTGCTGTATTGCAAAATGGCACCGGCCGTATGGCCCTATTGCCGTATTGCAAAATGGCAACGAGTGCAAGAGGTCGCTCCCGGACCCCCGCTGGACTTTTGGCAAGTCTTGTGGGGGTCAGGAGGCCCCCCAAGCTGGCCAAAAGTCCCTGGGGGTCCAGCGGGGGTCCGGGAGTGATCTCCTGCGCTTGTGACATCGGGGGACAGGAATCAAAATGGCGCCGGCGCTACCTTTGCCCTGTCATATGACAGGGCAAAGGTAGCGCCGGCGCCATTTCTATTAACGCAGCCGTGGCCCGAGAGTGGAAGATCACACCGGGACCTCCCCACTGGCCCCCAGGTAATTTAAAACATTTTGGGGGGGTTCGGGAGGGTGGGGGATTTATTTTAAAGGGTCGGGGTGGGTTTTAGGGTTGTTTTAGTGTTCCGGTTTTCCCGCCCTTCCCCGATTCACGATTTAAACGATTAAAAAAAACAAAAAACCCCGCGACGATCAGATTCCCTCCCCCCCGGCCAAAATTGATCGTTAAGATGATCGATCACACGATTCACATCTCTAATCCATACCTGTTGAACACTTTCATCCTTTGCAGCTGCACCTTTCACTTTTTTTCTAACTATTTTCCTCATTTTATCAAAGTTTCCCTTTTGAAAGTTTAGTGTTAGAGCTGCAGATTTACTTATTGTCCCCCTTCCAGTTATTAGTTTAAATTTGATCATGTTATGATCACTGTTGCCAAGTGGCCCCACCACCATTACCTCTCTCATCAAATCCTGTGTTCCACTAAGAATTAAATCTAAAATAGCTCCCTCTCTTGTTGGTTACTAAACCAATTGCTCCATGAAGCAGTCATTTATTACATCCAGGAACTTTATGTCTCTATAAGTCCTTATTTTAACATTTACCCAGTCAATATTGGGGTAATTGAAATCTAAATAGAACAACAGAAGCGATGCCTTGCACTAAGCAAGTATTCCACAACACAACGTTCAAGGAAAAGATTTATAGTTCCACAAAATGTATAAAGTGTACTAATGCAATTTTATTCTTACAGTCACTAGAAAACGGCAACTCCACAAGTGTATCAGTAGACAAACTGCACATGTTGCGTTGCCTCCAACTTGCTTCCATAAGCCTGAAAATGTCTATATATCTCCATTTCTTTATCTTCTTGCACAGTGCTCTAAGTACACTCTCCCATAACTGAGATAAGTTCGTCAGTACCAGGAGGCCTCTAGCCACCTCCTCAGATCCCATACCCGACCTCTTAGAATCATCCTCCTCAGAATTTTCAGATTGGGAAGAAGTATTATGACTACTGGAAGTGGAACTGTTTCTGTGCTTCTGCTTTCCCCCCCCCCCCCCCCTTTTTTTTATCACTTACACTGCTGCTGTCCCCCCAGATGGTTGCTAAGAGGGACCTGCACCTCCAGACAACTCACCCTTTGCTTGCTCCTGGCTATGGTTAGCTGCTCTAATTTCCGGAGGCCTCACCCCTGTTGTAACCTGCATGTCTGCTCGACCTTCGTCCTGAGCAGTGGTGATGATAAGACTCTCGCGGTGTTGCTCTTCAAATTCTGTGGGTTAATTTGTCATTACTTTGCCGCCAATGAGCTGGGCTTTTATCATGCCACCAATGTTTGCCACTGAGGCACTGGCAGGTCTGAGTAGTGCGTCTGTTCTGTGACCCTTGCCAATACCCCCAGGGTATGGAGGACACAGGGTCCCCATGGTGTAGCCCACTGGGGACCACTGTGGCATTGCATGGTAACCATGAGGATCAATGTTCCAATTGTTAGGCAGGAACAACAGCTCATAAAGCCAGGCACTAGAAGGCCCTGTGCCAGGGGGAAAACTAGGGCAATGAGGGAAGTCCTACTTTGAAAAGTGCCATGTTGGGGATAAATTAGGCTGAGGAAAGTTTGGCACATATCTACTTGTCCCAGTGACCCCGGTCATGAAAATTGCCCGGACTCCGCATTGATGGCAGACCAGGAAAATACTGCTGTCTTTGTGATGATCACTGGTCCGTTTTGACTCAGTCTGCTGGCGAGTCTGCAGGGAAGCACTCTCCTACTGAGAAGCCAGCTGTGTGGGATCTGAAAGGGGTCCTAACTCACTTCACAGCTGCAGCTGGTCATGCCCCCATGGGACCGCTACATCTGTCGCGTCTAAAGTCCAGATTAGGATTTCGCAATGCCATGGATCCTTCCTGAACCTCTCTTCCTAACATTTGTGCTTCATGGTCAATTTCCGGCCGCCCCTGTCCCTTCTGGGCCTTGCTCTTCCCCCTGCTCACAAGCTCTTTGTATAGTCCCTTTGCTGCCCCTCAGATCCAGTCTGCCGACCATGCTCCATGTGAGGCCGATGTAAGGCTCTTGATCAGTACTCATGTGAATTCAAAAATAGCCTTCCATTCTTCAGGAATCCCAAAGCTCTGTTCTTTCTTTTTTTTTTTATCTCTCTTTTTTTTTTTTTAATTATCTGGGATCGCCCAGTTGGACCGACGATAGGGAGAGCTGGGCGATGCCTCGACAGGACCTGCTGCATGTACAAATTTTTTTTTTAACAGCCACCGCACTGCTTCGACATGGATTGCAAGAAAAAGGCCGATCCCGGGCTGCGGTGTGACCTTAAGCAGGTGATGACATCATCAAAAGCTGCTGTGCAGCTGTATGCGCCTGATGATGTCCCGATGAGATTTCGCCACAAAGAGGCTGGTTCCAGGCTGCACTGCGCCCTTTGGGTGGGTACTGACATCATTGAGAGTGGCCAGGCAGCCAGCCGGTTTCGAGTATGTCCCTGACCGAGACGGCCAAGTGGCACACAAAAGTATGCGCAGAAGCATTCTTACAAGTATTTTTACGCACACCAGAAAGAGGCAATCCAGGGAATGGAGTTGGGGTGGGGAACACATTTTAATTAGAGATGTGAATCGTGTGTCCGATCGTCTTAATGATCAGGTTCGGCTGGAGGGAGAAAAAAATCTGATCGCTGGAGATGTGAATTGGAATCGGTTCCGATTCACATCGTTAGTTTTTTTTTAGTGAGGCCCGACCCTTTAAAATTGACCCCTTACCTTCCCCCACCCCCCTGAAACCCCCCAAAACTTTTTACGAGTACCTGGTGGTCCAGTGGGGGCGCGGGGACTGATCTCCCGCTCTCGGGCCATCAGCGCCATTTTGGCTGCCACTCAAAAATGGCGCCGATGGCCAGATTAAAAAAAAATCCACCCGACCCTTTAAAGATGACTTTAGCTTCTCCCACCCTCCCGATCCCCCCCAAAACATTTTTAAATTACTTGGTGCTCTAGTGGTGGTCCCGAGAGCGATCTCCCGTTCTCGGGCCGTCGGCTGCCAATCATAAAGATGGCGCCGATGGCCCTTTGCCCTTACGATGTGACAGGGTATCTGTGCCATTGGCCGGCCCCTGTCACATGGTAGGAGCACTGGCTGGCCGGTGTCATCTTTAAAGATGGCCACCGCCATCTTTAAAGTTTTGGGGGGATCGGGAGGGTGGGAGAAGCTAAGGGGTCATCTTTAAAGGATCGGGTGGGTTTTCTTTTAATCGGGCCATCGGCGCTATTTTTGAGTGGCAGCCAAAATGGCGCCGATGGCCCGAGAGCGGGAGATCAGTCCCTGCGC
This sequence comes from Rhinatrema bivittatum, assembly GCF_901001135.1. Taxonomy (NCBI): domain Eukaryota; kingdom Metazoa; phylum Chordata; class Amphibia; order Gymnophiona; family Rhinatrematidae; genus Rhinatrema; species Rhinatrema bivittatum. The sequence continues at coordinate 637,204,060 of NC_042615.1, read as the reverse complement.
CCCCACTGGACCACCAGGTACTCGTAAAAAGTTTTTGGGGGGTTCGGGGGGGGGGTGGGGGAAGGTAAGGGATTAGTTTTATAGGGTCGCGGTGGGTTTAGGGGTTTTTTTGGTGTGCCGGTTTTCCTGCCCTCCCCCCAAATAACTCCCATTAGTGGACACTAACGGGAGTAACGATTTTTCACGATAAATCGTGAAAATTTCTATTGTATCGCGCACTGTACCGATTTTTGACGATTTAAAAAATATCAGACAATTTTTTTAAATCATCAAAAAACGATTCACATCCCTAATTTTAATGCATACTTTTGATTTTTGAAAATGTATGCATAAATCTACATACACACATGTATGTATGCTAATTTGGAGGTGTATATCAGTGCATTAAGAGGTGAATTTTAAAAGTTTGATGCACACATTAATTAAGGGGTGTGCAAATAAGTTGTGCTCATGTGCACCACGTGGATTTTAAAAGCCCCCAAGATACATGCGTATCTCCCACTGTGCACACATCTCATAAGTTGTCAAAAGACTGCAGGGTATGGGCATGTTCTGGGTGGGGCATGAGCATTTTGGGGCTTGAATCCAAGATGTGCTCATAAATACTTACGCAAACCTGCGTGCACCGAGGTCCCCTGCCATTAACTTTACTTCTGTTATGGATGCCATGTAAGTTAAAAATTAAACAAAACCAGGTAGATCTGCAAGATTTTAAGGGTTGGGGCTAACTGGGGGGAGCGAAAGCTATTAAACTAGGGAAGTTTGTAGAACTCTACATTATCTCTTAACTGGGCAAACTGGGAACAAACTGGTAGAATTGGGAATAGCGTCAGCTCACCTGTTTTAAAATCTCTGATTTACCTGGTAGAAGCGGGATTTGAGCTCACATACATGCGTCCACTCAAAATTTGCTGCAAAATGTGCGTGCAGCCAGGCTATTTTATAATGTACGCACATAAACACACTTATATTACAAATTGACCATGTATGAGAGTGTGGACCGACGTTTGCATGCAAATGTGCGCATGCACGACGGTTTGAGAGTTACCATTCCTGACTGTGCAGAGGAAGCATTTTTGTTTTGGTTAATTTATTTGTTTCATAGGTTACTTCCATTGTGTTCATTAATTCAAATGGAAAATATTTTTTTTGTTTCTTCATTTATCATTTACCATTAAAGTCTAGGGAGAAAGCAGTGAAGCTTGACGTGGGCTCTAAAATTGGGGTTTTCTCATCAATTCTAATAAAACTGGTGGGTAGATATCATCTGCAGGTGAAGGCATGCCAACACGACAAGACAATGTCAGTGTGGCACCAAAAATAATGTGAATAGCCTAAGGCACAATAAAGGGGCAAATAGGTAGCAGCAGTGGCAGGAGATCTCCAACAGTCAGAGGAGCAAATAAGCAACAATAAGAATCAGGAATGTGAATCGTTTTTGAACGATTAAAATTATCGTCAGATAATTTTAAAATCGTCCAAAATCGTTAGAGTGCAGATACAATACAAATGCCCCCGATTTATCGTCAGGGGCATTTGTATTGTATCGTTAAATAGGGCGCGAGAAAACCGGCACACCAAAAAAACCCTAAAACCCACCCCGAACCTTTAAAAGAAATCCCCCACCCTCCCGAACCCCCTCAAAATGTTTTAAATTACCTGGGGTACAGTGGGGGGGGGGGGGGGTGTCCCGACGCAATCTCCCCTCTCTCTCTCTCTCTCTCTGGCCACGGCTGCATTGAGAAATGGCGCCGGTGGCCCTTTGCCCTTATCATGTGACAGGGCAAAGGTAGCACCGACGCCATTTTGTTTCCTGGCTCCTGACGTCACGCCTGCTGGAGATCGCCCCCGGACCCCCGATGGAACCCCAGGGACTTTTGGCCAGCTTGGGGGGGCCTCCTGACCCCCACATGACTTGCCAAAAGTCCAGCGGGGGTCCGGGAGCGACCTCCTGCACGCGGGCCATATTGCCAATCTTCAAAATGGCGCCGGCGCTACCTTTGCCCTCACTATGTCATACAGGCAAAGGGGGGGGGGCGAATGAAACAAATATGGACTCATTTGTTGTGTTTTACCCTTTTCATTTCAAATGAATGCTCATCCTTAGTATGCATGTATGCTACCAGTGTTCACATACACCTGTTAATTTTCAATGTGGATTTATCCATATGAATCTGCTTAGAAAATTTGGATTAGGTCTTTGCTGAGGGGTACATTTAGTAAGATGCTGAGAAGATAAGTTACCAGCTGGATAACTTGTTCTGGATACTCAGTAGAATAAATGGCCTACTGAATATCCTTGATTAAAGTTATCCAGTTAACTGTAGCTGTTACGATTTTGGCTACTGTGCAGCCTCCTTACCACAAGAGGCCCTTCACAAGCACTCTCCTCTGGCTGGCCCAGCCTTCCTTGCCTACCTGCCCTATGTTCAGACTGCAGTATTTAATCCTGTCTAGCCCATACCTCAGTGCTTCAGCATTGAGTTCCTCTGGGCTCCCTGCTATAGCCACCCATTTCTTGCCTTGCTCTGTGGTCTTCAACCTTCTGGTTCCCTGCTTGTCTTGCTCTGTAGCCTATTGGCCTTCTGGTTCCCTGCTTGCCTTGTTCTGTGGCCTATGAGCCTTCTGTTTCCTCCTTGCCTTGTGGCCTATCCTAGCCTTCTTGTTCCCTTACCCATCCTGAGTCTTCTTGGTCTCCCCCTTGAAGCTAACCCTCTTGCTCTGTCTGTTTACCCCTGCCTTCCCTTGCTGCCTTCAGACATTTTGTGTTTCATGTTCAGTGTAGTCCTGGTCCTGGTTTGTCCTGTTTTATCATTGTCTTCCTTGTTCCGATTCGCTTCTACATCCACGCTTATCCGCATCCAGTACCAAGCTTACCTGCAATCTGTTCCTATATTCTGGTTACACCCATACCTTCACCCAGTTCCAGTGCTCTAGCTCCACACTTATCTGTACCCACTACATGCATACCTATACTCTGTTCCAGTGTTCCTGAAATTCACCCTTATCTCTATGCACCTTGCTCCAGAGACTCAGCCCAGCCTGCACCTTGCTCCAGAGACTCAACTCAGCTTTCACCTTGCTCCAGAGACTCTACCCAGCCTCACTGGACCACGTGCATTTGCTTTAGTCCTTCTGTCCTCTGCCACTCCTGGAGGTGGTGTTCACCTCACCTGGCTACCACCCAAAACCCTAACAGTAGCCAGATAACTTTAAACCTAACCAGCCATAGAGATGTGCATCGTTTTTTGTGTTCGTGTCGTTCTTCGTTTTTCGGCCGCCATGGAAAATGTCGTTTTTTTTCAGTTCGGGTCTTTTTTTTCACGAAAAATCAATTTTTAGTTAGTGCGCGCTAACTCCCCATTAGTGCGCGCTAGCTACCCATTAGTGCACACTAACTCCCGTTAGTGCGCACTAACAAAAAACGTTAGATTTTGTTACTTTTTGTTACTTTTGGTTAGTTTTTGTTAGCGCGCACTAACTCCCGTTAGTGCGCACTGACTCCCGTTAGTGCGCACTAATCAGAAAAACGAATTTTTGCGAAAAAATGGGAAAATCCTGATTTTTTTTGGGCTCCCTGAAACATGCCGAATTGGACAATTTCGTTGCAATTTTCCAATTCGGCAAAAACGAATGCACATCTCTACTATCGGATAACACATCATTTATTTATTTATGTATTTATTTATTTTATTTATTTGCAATCATTTGTTTATCACTTAACTGATATAATCTTCCTAAATGATGCACAACTCAAAACATAAAACAGTTTAAGAAAACACAAAAAACCTGCTTTCAGGTCCTGTCGAAAGATCACAAAATGTATAATCACCAAAGACCCCCCCCCCCCCAACCCATACCTTCCTACCCTTCCAATACCTCAATGTCCTTTATTTTTCAGCCTGGATCGCAGTAGCAGTCTACTGTGACATGGGCCCTTTGCTTCTGTCACTTAGCAGCTCCAATGGAAGTGTAAGCTTCCAGAGGAGCTGCATTAGGATAGGTCTAAAGTTAGGTCAAAAACTCATCCAGCTAACTCTTAATAGAGGATTAGCCAGATAAGTTATTTGCCTAACTCTGCTCCACCCTAGAATGTGCCCAACAGTAAACACTGCCCTTTCTTATTCAGCTAAGACTTAGCTGGATAAATAAAGAAAATATTCAAAACAAGCCATTTAGACTGATAACTTGTGTGTTATCTGTCTAAATAGCTCTGAATATTGACTTCCTGATGTTTAATTGATTAAACTCCAGAACTGAAGTGAAATCATTAGCTAAACCTATGGGCTTCAATGAGAAAGCAAAGGCAGATTGAAGCATGAAATTTTAACTCCTTGGCAGTGCACTATGTAGAACAAGAAAGCCAAATCTTAGATTAAAGGTTTTCTGTCTAATACAAATGTTATGCAGCAGCATTTCAATTATTTCCAAGGTGTATATTTATGAGGACTCTTGCTCTGTGTTTCAAGTTCTAGTCTTAACCAGCGTGGATTATTATAGTGCTCTATACCTTGGTCTTCCTGATTCACTTCTCAAATCCCTTCAGACTGTGCAAAATCCAGAGGCACAGGCCCTGTCTGATACGGGCCTTAAGGAAAATATTACACCAATTTTACAAAGCCTGCATTGGCTTCTCTCTCCATAGCCTGAACGCACACACATGTGCACAGAATTTTAAGTGGACATGCCCTATGCACGCAAATGCCGCTTCTACATGTAAGTGGAGGGATTTTAATAGAGATGTCCTCTGACGCGATTATCAGTTTTCCCAGTTCGTTCCAAGTTAAGGAATAGAAGTTTCAAACCCCCTTAGTTTAAAAGCCTCCCTTCTCCCCTCTTAGCCCCGACCCTTAAAACCCCACTATCTATGTAGCTTTATTTTATTACTTTCATGTCCTCCAAAGCAGAAGTAAAGTTACATAGCAGGGGACCCCAGTGCATGCTTGTGCACATAAGTATTTATGAGCTAATTTAAAGTTGAATTCCAGGAACACTCATGCCACACCCAGACCACACCCATGCCCTGCAAACATTTTGGGAACTTTTCATTTGTGCATGCAGCGGGAGATATGTGCGCACTCGGTTGGCTTTTAAAATCTGTTCAGCACATGTCAGCCCTATGTCTTCATATATCTACCAGTTTTGGCATGCGTTGGGCTTTTAAAATTCTTCTTTAGGCATCCACTCTTTATTTTTAATAGTAGACATGACATAGGGGCGGATTTTCAGAGCCCTGCTCGCGTAAATCCGCCCGGATTTACGCGAGCAGGGCCCTGCGCGCCGGTGGGCCTATTTTACATAGGCCCACCGGCGCGCGCAGAGCCCCGGGACTCGCGTAAGTCCCGGGGTTCTCCGAGGGGGGCGTGTCGGGGGCGTGTTGGGGGCGGTCCCTGTCGTTGCGCCGTTTTGGGGGCGTGTCTGCAGCGTTTTGGGGGCAGGTATGGGGGCGTGGCTACGGCCCTGGGCGGTCCGGGGGCGTGGCCGCGCCCTCCGTACCCGCCCCCAGGTTGCGGCCCGGCGCGGAGGAGGCCCGCTGGCGTGCGGGGATTTACGCCTCCCGGAGGGAGGCGTAAATCCCCCGACAAAGGTAAGGGGGGGGGTTAGACAGGGCCGGGCGGGTGGGTTACGTAGAGGAAGGGAGGGGAAGGTTAGGGGAGGGCGTTAGAGGATTCCCTCCGAGGCCGCTCCGATTTCGGAGCGGCCTCGGAGGGAACGGGGTAGGCCACGTGGCTCGGCGCGCGCCGGCTATACAAAATTGATAGCCTTGCGCGCGCCGACCCAGGTTTTTTAGTAGATACGCGCGGCTCCGCACGTATCTACTAAAATCCAGCTTACTTTTGTTTGCGCCTGGAGCGCAAACAAAAGTAAGCTATTCGCGGAGTTTTGAAAATCCGCCCCATAATGTATATGTCATCAACACATTTTCAAAAATATTTCAAAAAGAAGCTGGTGTCAAAAAAGAGAGATTGCATTGCCATCATGAAGAAATTATGAAGATATTGAGTAAGGAAAATGATGATCATCAGGAGAGAATTGTGCATCTTGGAAGATCCAGGGCAGAGGTAAACAGATTTTCTAAGATCATAGGAAACTATATCATCAACAAGTTTCAAAAAAGGTGACATTGCTGAACAGATCAGGTCTTTCAGGTACATTGACACTATTCCAAGTCTCCCTTATCCAAGGCCAGTGCTTCCATTAGGCAAACTAGGCAGTCATGTCGAGCGCCACACATTGGAGAGTATTAAAATCAAAGGGAGAGGCCCAGGATTATCAGCAGAGCCCATACTTTCAGTGGCTGAAGCGCACAGGAACTGCCACCAGTAGATAAATCTCAGGGGAAATGGGGTGCAAGACTAATTGTTGCCTTTTACTGGCTCTACCTTCATCTGGTAGGAGTTCTTCCCTCATCTTTGGAAGATGATGTCCCAGATTTAGATGCTCATGCTCAATGAATGAGACTTGGATTGGTGTCTTTTGCCTGTGAGAGATGGTCCAGAGTGATCAACACTGTTTACAAGCAAAGGACAAACAGGCAGAGCCAGAGAGGGCATAATGAAAGTAGAAGGACAAGGAATGCACTGTTTAGGAATTGGAGAGGGCCACATTTAAGATGGTGGAATGCAAGACAAGAGACCCAAATCATAGAATTCAAATCACTAAATAGTACAGCTTTACCTAGAGCAAGCTCATAAAAAGGAAAACAACATAGGGGGACTATTCATGATATGAAGTAAAAAGGGTATTTCAATAAAAACTGGAAATGGTATATTTCCATCACATACAGGCCGATTCAGTAAAGTCCATGGGAGAGCGCGATGCAGTATTTAAATTAGGTCTGGCAGTAGAAAAGGGCAAAAGGAGACGCTAGGGACACTAGCGCATCCCTGGCGCCTCCTTTTGGCCCGGAGCGGCAGCTGTCAGCGGGTTTGACAGCCGACATTCAATTTTGCCGGCGTCGGTTCTGAAGCCCACTGACAGCTATGGGCTCGGAAACCGGACGCCGGCAAAATTGAGCATACGGTTTTCGACCCGACAGCCGCCGGCCGACTTCAAATTTTTTTTTTTTACTTTTTTTACCCTTCGGGACCTCCGACTTAATATCGCCATGAACTTACGTCGGAGGGTGCACAGAAAAGCAGTTTTTACTGCTTTTCTGTGCACTTTCCCATTGCCCGAAGAAATTAGCGCCTACCTTTGGGTAGGCGCTAATTTCTGAAAGTAAAATGTGCGGCTTGGCTGCACATTTTACTTACTGAATCGCGTGGGCATACCTAATAGGGCCATCAACATGCATTTGCATGTTGAGGGTGCTATTAGGTTCTACGGGTTGGACGCGTGTTTTCCGCCCCTTACTGAATAAGGGGTAAGGGAAAACGCGCATCCAATTGGCAGGGTTAACAGTGCACTCCGTCGGCACACACTGTACTGTATCGGCCTGTGGGTGATTTAGGTCTCCATTCCTATAAATTTCAGGACAAGGTGCCCTACCATTTTTCAGGCTACAGCCTACAAATTGCTAGTGGACATCAATGAAAGTATTTTAAATATGCCACACAAAATATTGCACAAATATCACACAGGAGGAAACAATACATACAAAGACAAACATTGTACATAATTTATTTAAATCTTAAAACTGGATTTAGAAAAATTTGGGATGTTAATAAATCAACAGGTGTCAATAATCTAAAACACTGCGGCACCCCGGTTCTAATCATAAATCCTCATTCCTGGTTTTTAGACTGGAATTATTAAAGCTATTTCTGTTGAAAATTGCCTCCCCTTGCCTGTACCATCAATATCATGGGTGCTTTCACCCATGGCAATAAAAGGTTAGGGTTAGGACATATTCTATGTATACATTTTCACCTGCTTCAAAGCAGATACAATTATATATGGGTACTAAGTACCTGGAGTGTTCCATCAATCCAGTTTTCAAAGAGAAACCCATGGGAGGTTTCCTTTTAAAAATTAGCTTGCAAGCCCATGGGTACAATGTATGTGCAGGCCTGCAACACCTGTAGGCAATCTTAAAATTGCCCTGTTAACATTTTTTTTTTTTGGGGGGGGGATTTTAAAACTATTTATGCACAGAAAATCCAGTTTTATGTGTGTAAATGGCCTTTTGAAAACTGCCCTGGTACTGAGGATGGGAGAGTTGTGCACATAGGGGCGGATTTTAAAAGGCGCGCGAATAGCCTACTTTTGTTTGCGCTCCAGGCGCAAACAAAAGTAAGCTGGATTTTAGTAGATACGCGCGGAGCCGCGCGTATCTGCTAAAATCCTGGATCGGCGCGCGCAAGGCTATGGATTTTGTATAGCCGGCGCGCGCCGAGCCGCGCAGCCTACCCCCGTTCCCTCCAAGGCCGCTCCGAAATCGGAGCGGCCTCGGAGGGAACTTTCCTTTGCCCTCCCCTCACCTTCCCCTCCCTTCCCCTCCCTAACCCACCCGCCCGGCCCTGTCTAAACCCCCCCCTTACCTTTGTCGGGGGATTTACGCCTCCCGGAGGGAGGCGTAAATCCCCGCGCGCCAGCGGGCCTCCTGCGCGCCGGGCCGCGACCTGGGGGCGGGTACGGAGGGCGTGGCCACACCCCCGGACCGCCCCGGGCCGTAGCCACGCCCCCGTACCCGCCCCCAAAACGCTGCCGACACGCCCCCGAAACGCCGTGACGACCAGGCCCGCCCCCGACACGCCCCCGACACGCCCCCCTCGGAGAACCCCGGGACTTACGCGAGTCCCGGGGCTCTGCGCGCGCCGGGAGGCCTATGTAAAATAGGCTTCCCGGCGCGCAGGGCCCTGCTCGCGTAAATCCGCCCGGTTTTGGGCGGATTTACGCGAGCAGGGCTCTGAAAATCCGCCCCATAATAGTATGCACAAAAGTAATTGCTCACATACTTTTAAGTGCATTTCAAAGAAGCATGCGGAGGAGTTGGGGATGGGGAAAGCCATTTATTGAAAAATGCTAAAAATGCATAAAGTTCTGCAACAGTGTTAAAATTCACACAAATAGTTCATAAACATCAAATATATTAATAAATATGCTTCCCAACATCAAAACTCTCCATATATAAGTTGAACTTTAATGTACTTCTGCCATAGCAAGCCATCACTTACTGGAATGCATTGGCAATGCTTTGCTCCTTTACTTTGAAGTTATTCCTGGTTTTTCCTTACAGTGCCTTGCATTGTGATACTGCAGTTGCAGATGATGAGATGCAGTTGACAGCTAAGAATTTTGAGCATCTTTTACCTAATTAGTACTTTCTAAATTTTATTTTAATATTGTTATTTTTTCTCTTTTTGGGACATTTTTATGAATTTGACACAATTCCATCTATTTTCTAATTTGTTTTATGGAAAGATTTTTTTGATTGCTTGTATTCCTTTCAGGATTCTCCTCCGAGAATCAAATGCAGATAGCGTTATATATCTTTGTATTTTTGTCAATTATTGAATTCAATATTTTAACATTTTTATTAATATAGTTTTATATATTTACAACAGTTAATTTAGTTTTCATGTTTTTACAAGATTCTTCTGTACTAAGCTGTCTACGTTAGTACCAAATGGATTGATACATTATATTCTGCTTATTTACAATTGATTTTATGCATTGTTTTATGTTTTGGTTTGATTTGCATATTATATATGAATTAATGTCACTTGATACTCCTTAAACAGGCAGTTTTGATAAAACTTGGTCATGTTGAATGGTTTTAGAGGTTTGTTATTTATATATGTTTTGTTATTTGTTATTTGCTTTTTGTTCATTGTTGATGAACTTAACATTTGTATTATATTTATTTCTATATTATTTAATTTTTGCTGTTTGAATATTTATCTAATGATAAGTATTTTTATACAGTAAGATGGTAATTTTTAAACTGGCACATGGGCGCATTTGTGCGCGTTTGTTGGCCCATGCCCAGGAATGCTGCTATTTTATAACACTAGTTTAATAGACTCCCTAACCCTTGTTAGCCCCAGTCTTTAAAATCCCACTGATTTGCCTAGATTTTTTTGTTTTATAACTTACATGCAATCTATAGCAGAAGTAAAATTATGCGGCAGGGGACCCTGACACTCGCCAGTGTGCTTAAGTATTTATGCTCAAATTTCATGTTAAAATCCCGAACGCCTATGCTCTGCCTAGACCATGACCACATCTTGCCCCTTTTTGGAAACTTTTCATTTGTGCGCACAGCGGCATGTATGAGTGTTTATGGACGGGTTTAAAATCTGCTTGGCATTCACCAGCTCAACATATTCGCACATCACATAATTTCAGTGCGCGTAGGGTTTTTAGAATTCACCTTTTACTATTTTTCTATTTATATACCTTCACTCTTTTTTTCCCCACAGGAATTTAGTAAAAATCTAAAAACATAAAGCACCACATACTTTCTGAACAGTTTATTGAACATTGAATAGCTACTACTTGACACTAAATAAGAACATCAGGACACATGAAATGCCATGCTGAGGCAGACCACACATCCATTACACCCAGCCTCCTGTCTCTGACAGTGACCAACCAATTCAGGTCACAAGTATTTGATAAATCCCCTTGTTCCTCATCCCAAGGAATAAGCAGTGACTTTCCAGGTCTAACTGGCTAATAATAGTTTATGAACTTTTTCTTCAGTAACTTGTCCAAATCCTTTTCAAATCTAGTAGCAGTGGCTATACTAGTTGCCTTGACTACAGTAGATGTAAAATTACTATACAACTTCATTCCCCAAGCAGATGCCATAAGTATATGTACTGATTTGTAAATTAATCTACCCTGAACCACCAGTACATACTGGAAACTATTAGAAAATTATACAAATTCATTGTGATCTACAAATATTTTATCTACAATAATGACATCATCATCATCTATCTTCAGCACATTGGTCCTGCTATTGTAGAACTGGAAGAGACATTTTCAAATGGATGCCAGGCTAGACCTTTAAAATATTACCAGTATATTGATTTATGAATTTATGAATCCTTCCCAAAGAAGCACTGATGTGCGAAACATGTTGGGAGGAATAAAACTTTGGAAGGAATAGAATATTTGTGATTTTATTTGTATGTTTGTGGTTTTGCATGATATAGATGTTATGAATGGTATGATTTTAAAATATTGTTAAGTATTTGGGCATTTGTTTGGTGGATACTATATATATTAATAAAATATTTGGATTTTTTTTCATTGAATAGTAAGTTGTTTTGTAATTATTGTCTGTATATCACTTTTTTTTTTTGCTACATTTGTCTATGGCAGGGAAAAAGATACTAAGTGAAAAATATAGATCCTACATTGTCAGGTATTTAAACTAGAGAGTGGGGGTAGCAGGAGGAAACCATTGAAATTGGAATGTCACCCCTAAGCAAAACAGGAAGAAGGAAAAGAAAAGAAAGTAACAAAATCAATCAACCTGCCCACTATGTAACTATAAATAGCTGTAAATAATATTCTACCCCTGTTTGACACATTATACTATTATCTCCTTTTTTACTTCCCTGCTCTTGTTTTCAGCTCTACGGTTCAATGTATTTCTTTCACTTTGTTAATCTGTTCAGTGTAAACCGATTTGATGTGAAAATGAATATTGGTATAGAAAAAAAAACCTCTAAATAAATAAATAAATAAATAAATAAATAAATAAATAGAGCAGTTAAAAAATGCAGAAAAGGTGATTAGAAAAAGCAGCTGGAAAGCTATGACCACAATTGCTCATGGTCTGGGCAATAAAATATCAGGACTGGACTTGGACATTGCTACTGTTAACAGTGTCTCACTGAGTCTCATGACTGGGATACAACCATCCTGGACTATAACAAGGAAGGACAAAAAAAGGAGGGAGGAGTAGCTCTTTATGTCAAAAACAATATCCAAGCAACTGAACTGAGGTAGAGAATAAGCATTATGGACTGTCCTAAAAAAAGAAGATGGTGCTTCCATTTTTACTGGTGTGATCTCAGGCCTTCAACTCAAACAGAAGAATTGGACAGAGATATGATCGAAGACATCCAAAAGGTGGAAAAGAAGGGAGGATTGTTGCTCATTGGAGATTTTAGTCTGCCAGATGTGGGTTGGAATATCCCTTCAGTGGAATCTACAAGAAGAAGAGAGATATGAACATAAGAACAGGCCATACTGGGTCAGACCAAGCCCAGCATCCTGTTTCCAACAGTGGCCAATCCAGGCCACAAGAACCTGGCAAGAACCCAAAAACTAAGTCTATTCCATGCTACTGTTGCTAGTAATAGCAGTGGCTATTTTCTAAGTCAACTTAATTGATATTAGGTAATGGCTTCTCCTCCAAGAACTTATCCAAACCTTTTTTTAAACTCAGCTACACTAACTGCACTAACCACATCCTCTGGCAACAAATTCCAGAGTTTAATTCTGCGTTGAGTGAAAAAGAACTTTCTCTGATTAGTTTTAAATGTGCTCTACTCAAACAAATGGTACTGGAACCCACAAGGGAGGGTGTGATAAATAATCTAATGCCTAGTAATGGTGATAATGTTTTTAATATTCAGGTAGGGTCTCACCTGACAATGAGTGGTCATCAGACTGTATGGTTTGATATTGCAAATAGGATACAGAGAAGTCATATAAAGGCTCGAGCTTTGAATTTCACAAATATAGACTTTGTCAAAATGGGAACATACTTAGATGAAGCACTGGAAGACTGGGAGAAAATGGGTGCATTTACTGTATTTTGGCTCTTGCTGATCTGTATCTACTAACTTATTCTTAAACAAAATCAAAAAAGAAAACTAACTCCCTTGCATCAACAGTTCTTCCAAATACTAACCGTGTTTCCTACGGTGTTGTGTTTTCAACAGCTTGTTGAACTTTTGTGCTAATTATAAGAAAACAAAGGATAATTATGTTTTCCTTGACCACATACTGGTCAGGAACAGTAGTGGGTAGCTGACTTACTTCTTGCTAGAAGGAACTCACTCTGTTACTTATGTTCTTCTCTTCTTTTGCAAATTAGTTCTATTCTCTTAAGGCCAGTTTTTAAAAGCTGTGTGCGCGTACATTTCGGGGGTTACTTGCGTGGCGGGGCCTTGTGCGTGCCGCGTGCATTATACAATGGGCCTGGTCATGTGCGTAACCCCTGATATGCTTGCACAAGTTGTGGGCTTACTGAAAGGGGTGGCCCAGGGTGGCATGGCCTGGGTGGGGAGGCGCCGGCCGGGGGGCGGGTCAGAACAACGCCATTAGCTGCTGTTCCGGGGAAGGACATGCTGGCAGCTGGCTGGTACATGGAGTCTACTGCTGCTCCAAAGGAGCAGCAAGGTAAAAAACAAAAAAAAAATGATTATAGCTAGGAAAGAGTTGGAGGTCGGGGAGGAGAGGAGAGGAGAGAGGAAAACGTAGAAAGGCTAGGTAGGGGTTTAGCAAAGTTCCCTCCCAGTCTGCTCCTTAATTGGAATGGACTGGGAGGAACTGAGAAGCCCTACTTGCGTCACCACGTGTATTTTTCTAAAATCCCCTCCCTTGCATGCGGAGCAGGTCACCCGCCCACACATGTGCATGCAGACATGACAATTCGGCGCACATGTGTGCACAGGACCCATATTTTATAACATTCACACACCGATGTGTGCATGTTATAAAATAGCTGCTTCCATGTGTGCGCACTGGGAAGCGGAACCACGCACACATGGATGCACGTACGCTCCTATTAAAATCTACCTTTTAAAATTTCTTTTTGAGGGAAATAGGTGTCTTACTTTCCAAGACTAAGTCTACTTCCCTTTCCTTGAACCCCTTCCAGTTAGAATTTCCAACCAGTCTTCTCAGGTGAAAGGACAAACTCTCTTTTCTCAGTATAACGTTTCACTTCTCTGAGCCCTTACCCAAGAAATTTCCCTTCCAGGTTTTTTCCAAAACTTGTTGAAATTTTTTTTCAACTTAAAATACACTGGATTCAGAGTAAGGATCTCAGCTCAATACTTTCTCTTGAATGATGAGTCTCAAAAGGGTTTCTTGTATACTTCTGGGTTAGTAGGGATGTGAATCATTTTTTGACGATTTAAAATATCGTCCGATATATTTTAAATCGTCAAAAATCGTTAGAGGCGATATTAAATAAGAATTCCCCCGATTTATCGTCAAAAATCGTAAATCGGGGGAAGGGGGAGGGGAAGGGGAGGGCGGGAAAACCGGCAAACTAAAACATCCCTAAAACCCACCCCGACCCTTTAAAATAAATCCCCCACCCTCCCGAACCCCCCCAAAATGTCTTAAATTACCTGGGGTCCAGTGGGGGGGTCCCGTTGTGATCTTCCACTCTCGGGCGTCGGGCGCGTTGATAGAAAATGGCGCCGGCGCTACCAAGCTGCGAAACTCGGCCTGAGTCGGGCAAATTACTTGAAACGTCTCTGCATCAATAAAGTATTGAAAAAGATTAAGGCATCTATTCCTTTTGTGCTCACCTGACGGTATCATAGATCGCCTACCTCTTTGTTTTCTTGGCCCCTCCCACCTACTCCTTTCTCTTCCTATCTCTACTCCTGTCCCTATCTCTATCTCTACTCCTGTCCCTGTCCCTACTCCTGTTCTTCCTCCTCCTCCTTTTATCACTTCTGCCCATCTCCTCCCTCCTTCTCTCTTCCCTCCTCCCCCTTTTCTCCTCATGCCTCTCCTCTCCTCTCTCCCCATGCCTCCATTGCTTCATCCTCTTTAGCTCCTCACCATCACCACCACCACCACCACCACCACTCCTAGCCAGCTCATCACCACCACTCCTCATCACCACACCATCAATCTTCCTCTCTCTTCCACACAATTAGACAGATAGACCATCTGGACAAACTAACAAAACCTTTCACTCCAACAAGAAGCACAAAAGACAAAGGTACAGGGAAAAAGAGAAACACTAAAAAGAAGACACAGCATTCAGAACTCACTAAATATCTTCTATCACCTCCAACCACTAACTCTACTCACCTCCTCTCCTCTCTCTTACGGCTGACACACCCTCAAACAAGCAGCTGCAGGAAGCCTGTATATATAAACAAAAAACTTAATGCATGACGCGTAAAATGACATTTGATGATTAAAATGGCACGCAATGCATAAAAAGGCACGCCATGCACTGTGGCATCAGATGACCCAATAACATTGTGATGCGGTAGATCAGATATTTGCTTAAATACACCCCTTTTTTATCGCTGCGACTACTGCAACATATTTCTGCTTTATTTATAGCATTTTGATGATTCTAGGTCTAAATCTGGTCACACCAAAGAAATGTCCTAAAGTTAGCTAGATAAGGGGCCTCATTTTCTAAAGTATCGCAGGCCTGCGATACTTTAGGTAATGAGGGGTGGGGGGCCAAAACGGGGGGGCGGGTCTGAGCTAGCCGGCAGCGATCGCATCGTCGCGGTGCGATCGCTGCCGGTTTCGCACCCAATAGCGCCACCATAGGAGGTATAGCTATTGGGCGTGAACTCAGACGCGAAAAGGGCCTTACCTTTCATCGTCCGCGGCATCTTCGTGGAGTCGGCCCCGGTGACGCCCCGACTCCTCCTCTTCCGGGGCCGAATCCGCCCCCATTTTGGTATCGTGTGCGAGCCACTTGGAAAATAAGGCCCAAGGTTATCTGGCTAACTTTAATATAGCCGGCTGTATTCAATAATGCAGCCACACTGAATATACCTCCAAGATTTGCTAGATAAGTTTAGCCAGCTAACTTTGCTATCTAGTCAGCGACTAAATTTAGACCTCCAAATGACTAGCTGCAGCCTTTGTTTCTAAAAGCACCATCTCTGTCTTTCTTTCAGTCTCTTATGTACTAAGTGTGCATTCTGGAAATTCAGCTCATTAACTGGGAATATCACCTCTTCACTGTCTCGAGTTGAAAGCTGATTTGTATTTTTTTCCTTATGAGTTAATATAGATAACTTATTTACCCAAAATTCATAGGCCAGTAAAGTAAGGATTTAACTCCAGATAAATGGTCCCATGTGTCTTTTAACATTCTGTTTATTGATTTTTCAAATAAATCAAGAGTTAATAAGGCAGCTTACTGTCAAGCATTACATATACTTCACTCTTCATGAGTTCCTTATTTTGATAAAAATCTCAGACCATGAACTGGTGTCTTATTTTTTTTTTTATTTCACAAACTGCCTTTTTAAAGTGTTACTGTACTTTCGTCACAGAGCTAAAATCAGCTCTCTGGTTAATTAGAATCATTCAGGACGTGAAGCACATGAAACGACTCAAGGGTGAAATTAACTTATCCTGTTTTTTTTTTAATAATCATAATCTATTCACTATTTTAAACATGGGTGCCATTAGAGGATAAAGAGCAATGTCAAAGTCTAACAATAGAGGAATCAAGATTTTATGTAGCTTGACATCCAAATTTGACTGTATGCCCATTTTCAGCTTCATCCAGTTGCATGTACTGTTTAAGTGCAGACCTTCATCTATCATTTTCACTACGTACATGTTAAAATTCTCACTGCATGCACCTTTTTTATATATACTTTGCTCTCCTAAGCTATATTTTTTACATTTTCGATTTAGTATGCACTTCTACTTCATCCTAAGCTATTCACTTTATTTTTTTCAGGCTGGCAGTTATCCTTCTAAGGATAATAGTAAAATGATTTACTGCTATAGCACAGTCCTTCAGGAGGTCCTTGAAAGACAAGAATTAGAGAAGTTTTATTTATTTATTTATTTTTAAAAATTCAATTTACTGTGCAGTTATGATCTTGCTAATGCAATGGTTTTTGCCACCCCAACAAGCTGACTTGGCATTACATTTTCAGTCTGTTACCTTTCACATATTGTATTCTTTGCCTGCATGTTGTGTCGATCTATGTTAATTGAAATATTTATTAAAGGCTGATGCTGAAATATTGCAGCTTACCAGTTCAATAGTCCTTTAATGAGGCTCCCCTGTTTTATTAATAAAATGATTCATTAAAATATTTAATCTCCCTGATTTAGTATTAGCAGAAATGAACCAAGTTATTTAGCACTTTATTTCAGTTAAACAGACTCAGCATGAAGCATTTAGCAATTTCCATCAAGTTATATGTAATTAAGAAAATTCAACATAGCTTAAAGCTTGTTTCTTGTCCAAGTAAAATAATTGTTTATAAACATGGAACCTAAGTGAACACATGCCGATAGGTCTTCACTACAAACACTTTGGAATCCAATCATTTATATTCTAGAGAAACTTTTGCAGCAGGAGTTTGTTGACATCAGCAAGTAAGTCAGCCGGCTATATATTGAATAGTGTTACCGCACCACTGATTATCCTTCCAAAGTTACCTGAATATGTTTATCTGGCTAACTTTGCAATCCGGTCAGTGACTAAATATTATTTGCTCACAAGCAGTTTCACACCCCTACTTCATGGGATTCAATGGGAAAAGAAAAATAAAAGAAGAAAAGAATCAGTACATGTTTAGATATAAAGGATTATTTATTTACTTATTTACACCTACATACCGCAGCTTTCAATTTTCATTGTTCAGTGCAAATTTACAATAAATCATAAATAAAAGAAATAAAATACATCACACACAATCTAAAACAGCAAAAACACATTAAGATGTATTTTAAAATCCAGGCACAGGCATTAATTAGGGAATGCACAAATGAGACAGACTCACACGCACAGTTCAGCCCATAAATGCTGCAGCACACACATCTCAAAACTTTTCAGAAAGGGGCAGAGCATGGGTGTGTCTGGGCCTGGCTAAGAATAGTGCATGTAAATACTTAAGAGCCCCAGCACTCACCGAGGTCCCCTGCCACGCAACTTCTGCTATGGATGATGTGTAAGTTATAAAAGAAAAAGATCGAGCCATTTTAGAGGGCTTTAAAGGGTCTGGAGTAACTGGGGGGGGGGGGGGGGGGAGTACAGGCTACCAAACCAGGGGGTCTGGATGATCTAGCTGTTAACTGGTCAAACTGGTGGACAGACCAGTAAACTGGAAATGGTGTTGGCACGCGCCCCTTTTAAAATCCCCCAGCTTACGAAGTAGAAACGGGATTTGTGCGCCCACTTCAAATTTGGCGCACATGCACACGGACAGGCTAGTTTATAACTTGTGTGCATGCATGTATGCAAATTATAAAATAGCCGCTTCCTTGGGTACGGGCTGGCACACGCACACAAATGTGTGCCGGTTTGAAAGTTACTGTCCCTATTTGTTGGAATCAACAATTATAGATCAAAAGCTTGAGTATTATTATATGGAACTGAAAGTGATGTTTGTACAAATACAAAATATCAAAATAAATATTGTGACTTCAATAACAGTTTGCCTTGTCTTTACTTACATTTAACTAGCACCTCACATCACAGAGAGTTACATCCTTCAAAAACAACACATCAATCATTGCATAGCTAGGAAACTTCAATCTCTATTGCACCACTCCTAGGATACCAGGGCCTGACATCTATGATCTAAACAATTCAAAACAAGCTATCAAGAAAGGAAGGCATAGGTTAAAGTATGGAACTTGAAAAAGAACAACATTTGACTAGGGCACTGCTGTCATCTTCAAGCACATATCACATAGTCAAAATGAGCTAGTTCGCAAAGATACCTATTATTTTTCAAGTGCAGGAAAGCCATAATGGGTGCAGTGGGGTAATGTAGACAACACGTATTCTGAAGGAATGGGCATGTCAACTCAGAGGACTTATTGATGCTATTTGTGCCCTCTCTCATTTTCTTGAAGGATCAACTATCTATGCACTCTTCTATGAAATTATCTATGCACTTTTCTATACCCAGTATGGGACCAAAAAAACTGTAATCTGAAGCACCATGTTTTCTACAATGGGCATAAAGAAGTCTGATGTCAGAGAAAAATTGAATGGAATGAATGCCTCACACCAAGTCTTGCTGAATACCTTGTTGTATAATATTTGGATTAAATCTCTGCAGGGTGAACACTATTATTAAAATATGACAAGAAAGAGAAAGGAAAATTCATACCCAGGATAAAAAGATGCCAACTTTTAGCATCAGCACCAGGGCTAATGATGGTGGTAGTGATAGTGCAGACCCTTCAATTGAAGATAATAACCCTAGTACTGCTTTATGCCATGGTGATCTTTTTCATGGACCTGCTGTAGCAATTGACAGACCTCAGAATTTTATTTAAAAAAAAAATAACAGGAAGAGATACAGTTACCTAGACCCCTGAAGACAAAAAAAGTAGACAATGTACTATTTTTATGCCACAAAGCCTATATTTAAATCAAGAGGGTTTACAAAGAGAACGCACAAAAAAATGGAAGAAAGAACAATAGTTTGCAAGGAAAAGACCAAATTTAATGTTTTTAATAACAAAATTAAGGAAAAGGGTATGTAAATGATATCATTTTAGAACAGTTAATTACTGTTCAGAAGGAGAAATAGAGGTTGAAAATGGAGATTTTGAGAGAAGTTCTAGAGGACATGTGCCAGAGCAGCCAAGAGGCACCAGAAAAGAGATGCAGAAACAGTCAAGGAGCATAGGAAGAAAGGCATTGGAAGCTGCCAGAACAGTGCAAGGTGATGCATATAGGGAAAAATAATCCTTGCTATAGTAACATGATGTTAGGTTCCATATTAGGAGTTACCACCCAAGAAAATGCATTAATGGCACTAATGGCAATAAGCGCGCACTAACCTGAAATTTGGATCCCCTGAATTTCAAAGGCCCGAACCGCAGGAAATATGAAATTTTGAAAGGTTCGGGCTTTGCACATTTCTAATGCTGATACACTCCTATTGTAAAGTTTGAGCAAGTCCAAGAAACTCTGTTGTTCCTCTCTAGATCATGGTGGAGAAGGATATGCTACTAGAAACTCTCATACGGTCCAAGCTTTGGGAGTTTGTACTGGTAAAGAGTTGCTTCTGCTTTTCTCTGTGCTGCAGTGCTCTTACACACTCAAAGGTGAATTTTCAAAGTCCAATGCGTGCCGAAATTAGGGGATGAGGGAATATGTGTTGCGATGCTGCTTACGGACCTAGCCACGAACAGCCTCTCACCTCTGTAGCCTGCCGCACTGACGCCATCTCTTGAGGCTGCCACCTGTGTTTTGCAGCGGTTGGAGCCACTGCCATTCAGTCTCTGCGGCCCGGAGGCCACCCACACCATTCTCCTGCAGCGGGCAGGGCTGCCGTTGCCGCGCTTCCATGCAGCCTGGAGGCCGCCGTCATTGCTGTTCCTCTCCTGCACAGTGGAGCCTCTGCTGACGCAGGAACCTGGCTTTGCAGCCTAGAGCTGCTCCTGCTTCTTCTCTGCGGCATGGATGCCACTCTCCGTGGTCCTGCCTTAGGCACACAGCCGCACCTCTCTTTGCTTCTTAAGGGGCCCGCGGTGGGAGTAGCCCACGGCCCCATTTGATGATGTCATCTGGATGTCTCCACTTCAGCCCTATAAAAGGGCCCTTTGCTAGTCCTCCAGTGCCTTTGCAAGGAGCTGCCTGCTCCTGGATTTTCCGCTGTTCCAGAACTTCGTTCCAGGAGGTTTCGAAGTTCATCTCGCTTCTTCAAGGCACTCTGTTCTTCGTGGGAATTCCCTTGTCTTCCTATGAGGTTCCTGGTCCTTCATCTTGTCTTCGTCCATGGTTCCTGGTCTCTCGTTGGATCCTGTCTCCTAGTCTTCAGATGTCCAGATGTCCTCGTATGGTCTAGTTCTTCGATACCTGTCTCCAGTTGTTTCAGTTCCTCTGTTCCTGTGTTTGATGGCCCTTGATCCGCTATTTCCTAGCTCTGGGTCCAAGCCTTTCTTCACCCGCTGGACATCGCCTCCAGCCGACCTTCCAGGGAGTAAATCCATATCTGATCAGGTGTCTGTTTCCAGTGACTGGAGTCCTCTTCCAGCTGGATCCTTCTTCGAGCAAGCCCAGATCCCTCCTTTGTCCTGAGTCTCAGTCCTGTGCATGTCCTGCTCTCTGCATGGTCCATGACCAGCCTCTTCAGGTTGTGTAGGGTGCGCAGTGGGACAGGGTGGTCTGTGACCAGCCCATGGTGGACTGTGTAGGGCACTCTGAGGGGCAGTGCCTGCCTAAGTCTCCATAATGAAAGACACAGGGACTTATCGTTGTAGAGCAAAAACAGTACTCAGGAACAGCCAAACCCGACACGGCTCGTGTTTCGTTCACTTCATCAGGGGTGGCAATTAAATTGTATTCTTTATCTAAAAGACAAAGGCAATCAGTACTGCTTGTATTTTTAGACTTCTCAAACATTTAAAACTGTTATACTGAATTACATATGTTCCTTGTGCCATTATGTCTTCCTTGCTCTGCTGCTCGGTCTCAGCTTTACCAAACGGGATTTGCCATTTTCTTACTACAGGCTTTTAAACTGTCTAACTACTTCAAAAATAGCCAATCAATGTGTTAAAGCAGAATTGAACAACCAATGAGAATTTAGAGTAATGTAGTCCATTCAACACAGTCATTTAATCCCCCAGGTGCCTGTGAAAAGAGACTAAAAATCCATCACTGCTCGCGATAGTTCAATTGACAGCGGAGATCTCCGCCATGGGGATTTTGTACTATTTTCTCTAAAATAGTCCATTTAAGTTGTTTGAATGTATGATGTGCTTGGAGGCAATGTTTAATGATTGGAGCTTTGGTATTACTTGTGTTTAAATGGCTTCTGTGTTTGCATAACCGCATTTTGAATTGCCTACTTGTGCGACCCACATATACTAATGGACAGGGACATTGAATTAAATATACCACTTGAGTCGATTCGCAAGGTGTGTTATTTTTCTTTTTGTATATTTTCCCTGTAGCAGGATGTTTTCATTGATTATCTTCAATTGTGTAAATGCACATATCACATCTACCGCACTGCTGGTGCATGCCTTCGAACGATTCTTGGTTGGCATTTGAAAGAGTCGCATGTACAACGTGATCACGTATATTCTTTGATAGGAGATTAATGGTGTTTCTGTAAAGGCTGAATGAAGTTGAAGTACATGCCAATGCTTTTTGATGCTTTGGGCTTAGGGTTTGCAGACTTTGTTCAACTGACGATGAATTCAAAACACAAGCACGACTACTAGCGAAGAGATTCTTTGATCGCGGTTACCGTATTCAGCAGTGCACAAAGCATACAAACGAGCTTATTATTCTCCACAAACGGTGCTGTTACAATACTAGTCTTAACTGCCAGTTACATCGAGCATTTGTGTCCTGCAACACACAGATAAGTCCTCCCTGATCGCCCAAAGCATCCAAGTTTGGAAACCGATGATTGAAATATAACACACAGCCCTAAGTTACACACTTGGCTGTAAAAAAGTATATATCAACACTGCAAAATCGGCAGTGTGAGAGCTACTTTTGAAGTGGAGTGGGCTCCCTTCAGCGTTTATGAGGTTTCCACACTTCTAAATGATTAATCAAACTAATAATAGTGTTGTGATATCAGCTTGAAGTTATGATGTTTTTTTGTTATTGCTATTGATTTATACATCATACACACACAGTTTTCATATTTAAAGTGCCTAAGTCTCCAAGCATCCTCTTCTCATCCAAGTTCCAAGTATCCTCATCTCATCCAAGTCTCCAAGTATCCTTGTCTTGTTCCAAATTCTAGTTCCATCTTCTGTCCTTGACCTCTGCCCGCCCTGTCACATCTGCCATTTCCAGGTGGCAGGTCTAAAAGGGCTATCGAGTGGCCGGAGGGCTACCCCAGAGACCAGCATTGCGTTGTTGGGTCTCTCCTGGTGCATTCAGGTTCGGCAGAGGTCAGGGCTCCTGGTCTTCAGCCTGTCCACCCAAGCATGGATACTTCTGCCTGCCTCAGCGCTTCCTCAGAGCTCGTCTGCAGCCGCGCCATGGTCCAAGGGCACACTAATCTCCACGGAATTGGGACCACTCTCTAGCACTCCCGCAACAATATGTTGGGCTCACACACACCGATCAGACCTAGAAATGTACAAAAATGCCACTATGCACACATCTTGGAACTTCTCAAAAAGGGGCAGGGTATGGGCATGGTCTGGGCAGGACAAGCGCAGTAGATGGGTATTTCAGAACAATAAACAGAGATTTGCGTGTAAATACTTATGTGATCTGGTGCATGCTGAGGCCCCCTGCCATGTAACTTTACTTCTGCTATGGATGGCATATAAGTCCAAAACAAAAAAATAACAAGCCATTTTGGAGGGTTTAAAGAGTCTGGGGTAACTGGGAGGTGTATAGACTACCAAACTAGGGTGATTGGAGAACTTATCTGTTAACTAGGCAAACTGGGAACAAACTGGTAAAACTGGCAAATATGTCAGCGTGCATCTCTTTTAAAATCCCCCCATTTACACGTTAGAAGTGGGATTTGCATGCACAGGTGTGTGCCCTCTTAAAATTCAGCACACTTGTGCACACAGACAGGCTATTTTATAACATGCATGCATATACGCACGTATGTTATAAAATAGCAGAGCCCCTTGGCGCAGATGACGAATACATGCACATGTGTGTCTGCTTGCCAGTTCAAAAGTTACCATCTCACTGTGCTAGAAAGAGGCAGTGCATTGTTGCTGATTTTGATGTTTCATTTCACTAGGAGAGAGACAGGGTGGGAGGTCGTGTGAAGATTGTACTTGCAGCAGTGCTAGTGATTTCTTTTATCTCTGTCCATCTGCACACCAGTGAGATGAGCTATGCATACTCAGGGAATGAAGCTGTTAGTGTTTAACACTTTTTTTTCTGTGTGGAATCAGTCAGAACCAGTGAATCCAGCATGGCACACAAGCGCTACAAATGTATCTGTGTGAGTGTGTGTGCGCATGAGACATAGTTCTCTATACAGTGAGAGGTACCTGGAATGGGTGAACCATTACAGTATCAATACATTCATGTGTAATATCCAAACTCTCAGTAGACAGTGCACCAACAAATTCTATCAAAACAGGAAAACAGAGAGGAGGGGATGTTGGCAGGGTTGGCAACTATAGCAGGGGCAGGAATAAACAGGGAAGTCCAGTGCCTGAACTGAAGAGGTGAAGAATAGCAAGAGAGGAAGGCAGCTCAAAGCAGAAGAAACTGAAATTTGGAGAGCATGTACCACCACCACCACCTGTTCCTATTCCTCTTGTTTTGAAGCCGAGAGAAAAGGTAGAAGAGTCATTCAAGACTAGCATAAGCAGGGCAGGGGGTCGCAGAAGTGCAACACTCAAAACCTGGGATTCTTTGAATCAGAAGATATTGAAGAACTAGTAGCCAAAGAGAATTTGGGAAGTTTAGTCAGCAGCATTTTAGCCTCCAGTTAGGTGGTGGGGAGAGAAATGACAGTGAAGAAGTTGAGATCAACCCTCAGGAAGAATAGGCAGCACAGGTAGAAAGAATGAGCGATGCCCCTGGCATTTATCCTCTGGATCCGCCCTCTACCTCAGCGCCACTGCCAGTATCAGCCTCCAAGGATATAGAAAAAAAAAAGAAAACTGAAGAAATCCATGATGTGGAGGCACTTTAAAGTGAGGGAAGATCTGTGTTTTACTCAGTGTATTCACTGCAGGAAGTATATCAGTCGGGGGTGGGGGGGGGGGGCATTTGAAAAATGTCAGTTTGTAGCATCACCAGCAGAAGAGATATCTACTAGCATTGGCATCAGGGGAGGATGGCAGTACTAGCCTGGGGAACCCTTAAGAACATAAGAACATAAGAAGTTACCATACTGGGTGAGACTTATGGTCCATCAATCCTAGCAACCAGTTTCCAACTTTGGCCAATCCAGGTCACAAGTATTTGGCAAGAACCCAAACATTAAAAAAAATATAAATAAATAAAAATAAATAAAGCCTATGCTACTAAAGCTGGTAATAAGTAGTGGCTATTCCTTAAGTCAACTTGATTAATAGCAGTTGATGGACTTCTCCTCCAGGAACTTATCCAAACCTTTTATACCCAGCTACACTAACTGCCTTAATCACATTCTCTGGCAATGAAATCCAAAGCTTAATTGTGTGTTGAGTGAAAAATAATTTTCTTAGATTTATTTTAATTGTGCTATTTGCTAACTTCATGGAGTGCCCCTTAGTACTTGTATTATTTGAAAGACCAATTTACATTTACCCGGTCAAGTCCTTTCATTATTTTATAGATTTCAATCATATCCCCTCTCATATGTCTCTTCACCATGCCAAACAGTAGGGATGTGAATTCGTTTTCAATGAATGTGCAATCCGCAACACATAAGTCCCTGTTCATTTGATTCATGGGTTCACGAAATGCATGGCGATCCCCCATGAATGAAACATATCATATTAGTTTCATTCTTTTGGTTTGCAGTGATTTCTTAGCAGCCATTTGAAATAGGAGAAGGTCATGTGGGAGAATCCATAGCAAAAACCAGCCCTTTCCTGTGAGTCATAAGTGACCTCACAACCCTGTCAAACAGGTTGGCAAGGAGAACAGAATGGCAATGTATCAGAGCTAAGCATTTTTCTAATGCAGCCAATCGCCGTTCTCAGTGCTCTGTGATGCTGTTCCTGCTGTACTATTTATACCTTAAACACGTGGCATACCACACACTTTCTTCTCGGCTGTTGTTTGGGGAGCTGGCTTTACTCAGAGCTAGTCTGTCTCAAATCTGTATTCAATTGCTATTGCTTGCTACTTTGATAGAATTTTCCATTGAAAAATATATTTGTTCGTTTTTGCTGCTGTGCCAGCCAGGCTTTTTTTTTTTACTGCACTTCTTTTTTATTGAACTCAGACTGTATTTCTGTCTCTCCTACTGAGACAAGCTGCCAGCAGTGGAATTTTGCTGTTGATCTTACCCCCCCTGGGGTAGGTTGCAGACAGGGTATGGGTGGTGTGGGTGGGAGATAGTGTGAGAGTTGCAGTGGCTGTCTGGGAGTTGGTATTTTCAAACAAGAAGCAGCATCACTAGGAATTGGGCTTGCTCAGGCTTCCAGTCTTTTCTCTGCAGTTTCATTTTTTTGTGCACATACAGCAGTCTCAGTTGTAGTGTACATCAAGGCACTGCACTGTGCATCTGTGTGTAGTTTTCCAGACTCACATATATTGGTACAGCAGTGTTCTTTTAATCCAAATTCCCAGTAGGCATCTTCTGGAGTTAAAATTTTTGTGTGTGCACATAAAGCAGTCTCAGTTGTAGTGTAACGGAAGACACTGCACTCTGTGTCTGTGTGTAATTTTCCAGACTCATATATATTGGTACAGGGGTGTTCATTCACCAATAAAGAAATAATTATTTTAACTGAAATCCCTAGTAGGCAGTGACATTAAATACATGATGTCAGGGAAAGGTAGACGATTGATTGGGGCTGGCAGAGGAGACACTTCCAAAAGCAGTGCCAGTCCCCCATTAAAGTTAAAAAGGGAGCTGTTCCAATCTAAAATCTCTGGAGGGGAAGGCAGTTCCATCCAGAAAAAAACTGAAATTTAAAGATGATCTACCGCCACCACCTGTTTCTGACCCTGTTGTTTTGGAGGTGAGGCAAGGGGAGGCTGAGTCATGTAAGACAAAAGGGCAAGACCCAAAAGCAGCAGTGCACAGCAGACTCTAGTTAGCACTGAAAATGTAGCACAGACACTGTTTGCTTCTGATTCTGATGAATCTTGTGTGGGATTCTCATCATCAGAAAAGGAAGAAGTAATAGCTGAAGAAGGTTTAGGAGGATTACTTAGTTCTGTCTTAGCCTCCACTTCAGTGCTGCAGGGGAGAGATGAAACTGCTGATGAGGAGGAGGAAGAGCAGTCAGTGCAGGCACAGAGTGTGACTGATGCCTCTGGCATTGCTTCTCAGGGTGTACCCACTACTTCAACTCCAGTGCCAGCATCTACCCCGAAGGCTATAGAGAAGGGATCACAAAAGAAATCTGTGATCTGGAACCACTTTAAAGTGACAGAGGACCCGCGTTTTTCTCAGTGTAATTACTGTGCTAGGGCTATTAGCAGAGGCAAGCAAATGCAACATCTAACTAATTATGGCATGATGCATCATATGCAGAAGCAGCACCCAACAGTACTGCCATCTGGGAATGATGGCAGTACCAGTCAGGGAACCCCTTTTTCCAGGCAGCATAAAGTGGTTGAAAAGGAGCAGAGTCATCCTACGCTCTCAGCCCCTTCTAGCAGTCAGGTGGCAGGCCAGCAGCCCCTCTGCCATGTGTCAGAAGTGACAACCAAGATGGAGGAAAAAGGGTGATGTTTGGTAAAGGTATCCCGGGGAAGGAGGTAGGCAGCCTCAAAAGTTGTAACCAAGAGAATTGGGGAAATGATTGCACTTGATGACCAGCCCTTGCACATAGTGGAGAATGTGGGTTTCAAGCATCTGCTGAAGGTCTTAGTTCCAAATTACAAAGTCCCCTCCAGTACCACATTTAGCAGAAAGGTCATCCCCAGCCTGTACAATCAGTGTCGCAGTCGCATCCAAGCGCTGCTAGCTAAGGCAGAGGGGAGTGTGCATTTCACCTGCGACATCTGGACCGCCATGAATGCTGCACACTCTTACCTCTCCCTGACAGCACACTGGTGGGAACTGGCTAAGGCAGGGGCAGGCAGCATCTCTATTAGTGAACAAGTATCAGGGTGGAGGTGGGCTTTACTGCACACCCACCTGATGGACGACGCCTATACCTCAGCCAATATTCTAGCATCCATCAGACAGATGCTGGTGGGTTGGCAGCTACACCAGTGAGACAGGAATCCTCAGGCAGGGTTCTTTGTCACAGACAATGGTGCAAAGATGGTAAAAGCAATATGCGATGGGCGCTTTCAGAACATCCGGTGTTTTGCACCTGGTAGTGAAGTCAGCTCTGGGGTTGGAGAATGAATACCTGCATACGTTAATACACAAGTGCAGGAACATAGCAGTGCACTTCCACAGAAGTGTGAAGGTGGGGCAGGTTCTCTGACAAAAGCAGACTGATTTGGAGATGCCTCACAAGCATCTCATTCAAGACATTGCCACCCGGTGGAATTCCACCAATATGATGCTGCAGATGATAGTGGAGTAGCAGACACCCCTTCATGAACTTTCTGAGGCAATGTACATAGGTGTGCAGAGTCCCCTAGGGCATCATGATTGGTTAGTCATGAGTCAGCTGGTAAACATCCTGCAGCACTTCAAGGATGCCATGGAGGAGCTGAGTTCCAGAAGTGCCACCTTGGCTGACATCATCCCTATAGTTAATTTTCTGGAGGAAAATTTGGAGGCCTTTAAACAGGAAGAGGAATGGCAGCAGAGGTGCTGCATTGTCTGGACTTTTTGCAGAAGCAGGTACAAGAGAGATTAAGACCTTTAACAAAAGACCACACATACGTGCTCGCCACAGTCTGTGATCCTTATGTGAAAGAGAAACTCGCCCTACAGTCCAATTGTCTCACATTTGTGAAGGACCTGCTGTTGGTAAACATCCGTGAACAGGAGCGCCATAGGCAGCGACAGATTAGGCATGAAGCTGAGGAGGAAACAGCGGGCACTTCAGAGAGTAGTGCAAGCCCAAGCAGGAGCAGCAGTCTGTCAGCAACAGCTAGAACTTCCTCCTCCACTTCAGTAGGCCAAAGCCATGTTGCCCCTAAAAAAGCATCTGATCTGGAATGGGCTAGAGCGAAAGCAGCTAGCAAGGACTCTCAGCCCACGCAAGGAAAGGAGACAACAGCACAAATGTCAGTGACTCGGTATCTCACAGAGCCCATAGAGGACATGCAGACAGATACACTGGCATATTGGGCACATAAGTCCACTATCTGGCCACACCTATCTAAAGTGGCTCAGCGATATCTGTCATGTCCACCAACCAGTGTGCCCAGTGAACGTGTATTTTCAATGACAGGGGATATCATGAGCCCTCATCGCTCAAGGCTGGCAACAGAGTTGATGGAAATGCTAGTGTTTTTGAAAATAAACATGCCTTTGCTTGGGTTTCCAGATTTTCCCTGTGAATGGCAAGATGAATAAAAGCAATTTAAAGCCTTGCAGCAGCTCCAGCTGCCTCATATGCATCAGATAATATCAGCACATGTACCTGACCCCAAAGGCTGTGCCTGTCTGTCTACTGTCCAGCCCTTACATCACTACAAGGGCCTGACCCCAAATGCTGTGCCTTTCTGTCCAACCCTTACGTCACTACAAGGGCCGGACCTCAAACGCTGTGCCTGTCTGTCCAGCACTTATGCCACTACAAGCGCCTGACCCCAAACGCTGTGCCTGTCTGTCCATTATGTCACTACAAGGGCCTGAGCCCAAATGCTGTGCCTGAGTGTCCAGCCCTTATGTCATTACAAGGGCCTGACCTCAAACGCTGTTCCTGTCTGTCCAGCCCTTACATCACTACAAGGGCCTGACCCCAAACACTGTGCCTGTTTGTCCAGCCCTTACGTCACTACAAGGGCCTGACCTCAAACACTGTGCCTGTCTGTCCAGCTCTTACATTACTACAAGGGCCTGACCCCAAATGCTTTGCCTGTCTTTCCATCCCTTACATCACTGCAAGGGCCTGACCTCAAATGCTGTGCCTTTCTGTCTAGCCCTTAAGTCACTACAAGGACCTGACCTCAAACGCTGTGCCTGTCTGTCCAGCACTTATGTCACTACAAGGGCCTGACCCCAAACACTGTGCCTGTCTGTCCAACCATTACGTCACTACAAGGGCCTGAGCCCAAATGCTGTGCCTGTCTGTCCAGCCCTTATGTCATTACAAGGGCCTGACCTCAAACACTGTGCCTGTCTGTCCAGCCCTTACATCACTACAAGGGCCTGACCCCAAACGCTGTGCCTGTTTGTCCAGCCCTTACGTCACTACAAGGACCTGACCTCAAACGCTGTGCCTGTTTGTCCAGCCCTTACATCACTACAAGGGCCTGACCCCAAACACTGTGCCTGTCTGTCCAGCCTTTACATCACTATAAGGGCCTGACCCCAAACGCTGTGCCTGTTTGTCCAGCCCTTACGTCACTATAAGGGCCTGACCTCAAACGCTGTGCCTGTCTGTTCAGCTCTTACATTACTACAAGGGCCTGACCCCAAAAGCTTTGCCTGCCTTTCCATCCCTTACGTCACTACAAGGGCCTGACCTCAAATGCTGTGCCTGTCTATCTAGCCCTTACGTCACTACAAGGGCATGACCTCAAATGCTGTGCTTGTCTGTCCAGCCCTTACGTCACTAGAAGGGCCTGACCCCAAACGCTGTGCCTGTCTGTCCAGCCCTTACATCACTATAAGGGCCTGACCCCAAATGCTGGGCCTGTCTGTCCAGCCCTTACGTCACTACAAGGGCCTGACCCCAAACACTGTGCCTGTCTGTCCAGCCTTTACGTCACTATAAGGGCCTGACCCCAAACTCTGTGCCTGTCTGTCCACTGTCCAGCCCTTATGTCACTACAAGGGCCTGCCTCAAACACTGTGCCTGTCTGAGTTTAGTTCTAGTATTTCTAATTTCAGTTTCATGTATTTTGCATCACTTCTTTCCAGAATACTCTTTTTCCTGTTTTGCAACATTTGGAATGTAAGAACATAAACAGCTGACTTAAGATGTTTGGAGTTTGCATATTTCATGTGCTCAATAGTTTTCATGACCTTCAAAATATGGGCCATTTTCCCTAAATCTTTCTTAGGTGCCAACATTAATGTTTCTAGTACTATAGAAAACTGGTGGTAGTTGCACTCTAGTTCATTCTCTGTTTTCCCATAGTTACAGAGGCACTGTGTAGGGTACAAAGTCAACATAGGTTGTTATTGTAGATTTGGACTTGAGTAGGAGTTTTCTTATTTCTGAGAGCTCTTCAAGTTCCTTTGTCATCAGCTGAAGTGCATAAGCACAGCTAATAGCTTCTGGGTATTCACAAATAATATCCAGCTCAGTTCTTGCTTCACCAATGGCAGTCTCTATTGCTCTAAAAGCATCCTCTGTTGAATTATCTTTCACAAATGAAAAAGATGCCATTTTCTTCTGGCAATGAACCAGTTCAGGAAGAAGTGACAGATCAAACCACAACATACTTGCACAAAGGAAAGGGAACTCTCCCCAGGTATAGCCTATCTCTTAGTACCTGCTGACCCATGTTGAACCAGAACCGCTGTTCTCATGGAAACTTTCTCCACGTCGCCACACTTGCCCAGGCTCATGCCCCACTCTCGGGGCGAAACCATTTTAGGGAGCCCTTTCCTGCGCAAAGGAAAGGGAACTCTCCCCAGATGTCGTCTATCTCTTAACACCCGCTGACACATGTTGAACTAGAACCACTGTTGACATGGAAACCTCCTCCATGTTGCCACACTTTGAAGGCTCGAGCCCTACTCCAGGGGCCAACCCATTCTAGGGAGCCCTTTCCTGTGCAAAGGAAAGGGAATTATCCCCGGGTGTAGCCTATCTCTTAACACCCGCTGACCCATGTTGAACCGCTGTTGACATGGAAACCTCCTCTGCCTCGGCCTTCAAAATTCTCGTTTGTTTATCTGATACATCCACCAGATTTTAAAAGACCAGTGAGCACTCACTAGGGGCCAATGAACCACCCCTCTCTAGGGGCAAACCCATTCTAGGGAGCTATTTCCTGCACCTAGGGGTGATGCCGATGCCACGGAGGATGCCTAGCCCCACCGTGAGGACTGGACAGGAGCCTGTGTGTGGGGGAGCCGGGGATGCCACGAACGACCTGCAGCTGTGGCATGTGAGAGCCTAGAAATGTCCTCTTGCAATTTCTCACAATCCTCATGATTTGACAACTTTGAATAATTTTGTGTCATCAGCAAATTTGATCACCTCCCTTGTTGTTCCCATTTCCAGGTCATTTATAATTATATTAAAAAGCATTGGCCCTAGAACAGATCCCTGGGGCACTTCACTAGTCACCTTTTTTCATTGGGAAAATTTACCATTTAGCCCTACTCTCTGTTTTCTATCTTTTAACCAGTTGACAATCCACAATAGGACGCTGCCATGACTTTCTAATGTTCTAAGAAGTCTCTCATAAGGGACTTTGTCAAATGCTTTCTGGAAATCCAGATACACTATATCAACTGGCTCATCTTTATCCACATGTTTAT
This sequence comes from Rhinatrema bivittatum, assembly GCF_901001135.1. Lineage (NCBI taxonomy): Eukaryota > Metazoa > Chordata > Amphibia > Gymnophiona > Rhinatrematidae > Rhinatrema > Rhinatrema bivittatum. The sequence continues at coordinate 637,172,036 of NC_042615.1, read as the reverse complement.
TTTCACCTTCAAAAAGATGTAACAAATTTGTGAGGCAAGACTTCCCTTGGCTAAATCCATGTTGTCTTTGTTCCATTAAGCTATGCTTATCTATCTTCTATATAAATAAAAATGTAAAGTTTGTTTGTTCAAATCTTAAATCTCAGAAAGTTCTTCACCGATTGCTTTGAAATTTTGACACAATGTTGCATTCAAATATGCGCATGTTTTTATATATCTATATTATATAGATGTCACACCTGTGACAGGTAAAAACATGATTTTTTTTTTGAAAAACAGCGCCATCTGTTGGACATAAAAGCAACATACGCTATCTACAATATAAATGGGCTCTGAGCGATGGACCGCAAATGCGCAGTAGAGAGCAGCTCTACCACGCATGTGCAGACCATAGAGCTCTGCGCTAGGTGCTGGGTGTCACAGAGGGGAGGAGGAAAGGGCAAACGAGTCGCCGCTCCGAGAAACGGCTCAGCCCGTTCCTCCGCCACTAGGAAGGGGGGGGAGTAGGGACTGCCGGACAGTTACACACAGGAGGAGGAAAGGGTAGAAGAATCGCCGAGCCAGTCCGTCCACCGCCGGGGAAGGGAGGGAGGGAGTTGGGACGGCCGGAGCAGAGCAAATGCAGTAGAAAGCGGCTGTGAAGAGATCATAGCAGCTGCAGCCAAAGCGCAAAGAGCTGAACAGAGAACAGCTCACCTTCCTCCCCCACCCCCTGAGTCCCGCAGATAAGGAGAAGCAAAGTAAATATCCCGCAACTGCGGGGGGAGGTGGGTAGGGGGAAGGCAGTGCTGTCAAGCCGCCCGTGGGTCTCAGCCACCACGGGAAGAGTTTACATGGGCATCGCTCCACCCCCACTCCCAGCAAAGCACTGTGACAAAAGTGAAAGCCTGAGCCCTGCTCCCTCCTCCGTCTCAAGCCCCTGATTGGATTTCTTAAAGGCACAGGTCTCCCAGAAAGAGCAAAGTAAGCTAGGCAACGTGTCCCAAATCTGTTGCAGTGCCTGCCGCCTGCCCTTTGCGAGGGGGGAGGGGGGAACGGAGTGTTTTCCTCACTCTCCCAGACACAACAGGCGTGGGAACTTTGCAAGCTCTTGCGAGTGCAGAGCAAAGACTTAGATGGAGAGGGGACAAAAATATCGCCCGTTTTAACTGTGTGAGAGAGAAGTGTGTTAATGTGCGCTGAAGGCGAGTGTGTGTGCCAGAGAGAGAGGGAGACTACATGAGGGATTGTGTATGTGTGTGAGAGGGATAGGGCGTGCGTGTGTAAGGGACAGAGGGAGAGTGTATGTGCAAGAGAGAGAGAGAGAGGAAGCCTATGTAGGGGGCTGTATGAGAGAGACAGAGCCTCTACCCCCCCCCCCCCCCCCAGCTCTCCACTTATAGGTTAGAGTGGAAGGGGTTAAGTGTAGAGGGGAATAGGAGAGCAAAGGAGTTGGGGCCTGTAAGGATAGAGTGAAAGGGGTCTGAGCCTGTCCCTCTGCCACCAGAGAAGGGGGGAGGGAGTTGGGATGGCAGGACCATTACGCCTCGTGAGATCCCCCTTGGCCACCGCTGCAGCTCCTACCACTGCCGCCGCCTCTGGCCCTTCGTGGTGCTGGGGGGGGGGGGGGGAGGAGCGGAGCAGAGCAAAGACGTAGGAGGAGAACGGACAAAAATCTCACCCGTTTTAATGGCTTAACGGCTTGGACTAAATATTTTACGATTCCATTTCAATGTTTCAGATTGCATTGTTAAATTGAATTTTCATAGATTTTGATTTAATTATTTTGTGTGACATTGCGTTGGAATTGAGCTGTGTCGTTTACCATACCATTCATTTAGTGAATATAATTTTTTTTTCTTTTTCCATTCTTTTTCATTTCTAGAATTATGCGGTTTACATCTAGACACGGATTGCTTCTCACATGGACAATTATATGTTGTGTGTTCTAGAGTCGGCAAACCAGATAAACTCTATATCTGCACAGACAATGGAACAACAAAAATATTGTATACCCACAAGCATTAGAAACATGCGCTTTCTCTTTTCTTTTCCATTTAACCAGACTGAGCCACAGCAACGCGTGGCCGGGTACCTCTAGTATGTTCAATAATTTTGTTCTTTTTGATAGTTTCTACCATTTTGCCTGGCACAGACATCAGACTTACTGGTCTATAATTTCCTGGATCACCCCTTGATCCCTTTTTAAAAATTGGTGTTACATTGACAACCTTCCAGTCTTCAGGTACCATAGATGTGATGTTATTGATAGTTTACAAATTTGCAATAGCAGGTCCACAATTTAATTTCTCAGTTCATTCATCACTCTGGAATATATACCATCTGATCTAGGTGATTTGCTTGTTGCACTGGAGGTGGACCCTTGGCCTGGTGCAGGATTGGTAGGGCCCTCCGGTCAGACCCGGAGAGTGCCTGCCACCAGGAGGCAGAGCACAGGAGGAGACAGAGGCTAGCTGGAGTTTCACCAATAGCAAACCGCGCTGTCGGGTTATGGTAAAGCAAGGAAATGTAATGAAGAAAGTCACCCCTGATGCCAAAACATTGTAAGACAGAGTGTAAGTAAGGCCAGACCACCTGGCAAAACGCCTTTTCTGAGTCAAAACCTATGGTCAGGGCTGGAATATCTTGACTTTGACATATGTGTTGAGCTGTGAAGAGTTTAATTATATTCGGGGTTGGTTTCCTTCCTCTAACAAAACCAGTTTGATGATGTGATTTCAGTGCAGGAAGGAGAACATTCAAACGTTCAGCCAAGATTTTTGTTAAAATTTTAAAATCGCAATTCAGTAGGGAAATTGGCCTATAGGAGGAAGGTTGCTGTAGGTCTTTGCCAGGTTTGGGAAGGACTGTGATGTGCACTTCATTGAATGAAGTGGGAAATTGTTCTTGTTGCAGCCCAACTGTGTAATAGTTAGTTAAAGGCATGCTAATATGGACTTGTAGTATTTTATAGAAATCATAGGAAAGACCATCTGGGCCTGGTGATTTCCCTGTTTTGGTGGCTGAAATAGTCTGCAGCACTTCGTAAATCTGTATGGGTCTGTTCAGAAAAGCAAGCTGGGAGGCCGTCAATGTCGGCATGTGAATATCGTGAAAGAAAGATTCTTCTTCAATTTGTTCTCTGAGCTGGCGTGGCTTATATAGTGTACTGTAATACTTTTGGAAGATTGCACAGATTTCTTTTTCTTTATTTGTGAGCTCGCCAGAGTGGGTTTGCAGAGAAGCAATAAAAGATCTTTGTCTTCTAGTCTTTATTAAATTTGCCATTAATCTCCCAGGTTTATTACCAAACCGAAATAGGTTTTGCTCCCCTTTCTGTAAAACGTGGTGCACTCTTGTGTTTAATAGAGTGTTCAAGCGCCCCAGAAAACTATAATACTCTTTCCGGTGACTATCTGTACTATGCCTAATTAGCTTCCTTTTGGCTTGTTGGAGTAAGGTCTCTAATTGGAGGATATTCTGATTGAGTTGTTTGTTACGGAAGTGGATATATGCTATAATCTCACCATGGAGTACCGCCTTCCCCGCTTCCCAAAAAAGTTGGGGGTTGTCTATGTGTTGTTGGTTATTCATTGCATAGTCTTTCCATTTTTCTTTTAGTACAGCTTGGAATTTAACGTCATTTTTTAGAAAACTGGGAAATCGCCATAGCCGTGTTTTATGAGTGTGCATGTGAGATGTTAGGGTGAGCGAGATCGGGGTGTGACCTGATATAGCTTGTGGTTCAATGTTTGCCTCGGCTATGCTAAAAAATTGGGCTTGAGAGGTTAAAATGTAATCAATATGGGATAACATGCCATGGGACCTCGAAACGTGAGTGTAATCTTTTTCAGTTGGGTGTAGCGTGCGCCACACATCCATTAAACCTAGGTGGTGGCACATATAAGCCACGCCCTTTTCTTCTTTCCGGTGTTCAATGTTTGAGGGGGAGATGAATCTAGAGAGGGATCCTGAACACAATTAAAGTCACCTGCTACGTATACTATGCCCTGTCCGTGTGTATGTAATAAATTGGTCATATTAACAAAGAAGTCATGTGAATAGTCGTTTGGAGCATAAATGTTACATATAGTAGTTAGTGTATTGTTCCACATTCCCACCAATAAGATATAATGCCTGGCTGGATCTAGTATGCTTCTTATGATTTGAAAGTTACCCCTACTTTCCTGTGTACCACTGCAGCATAACACATGTGTTCATCCACTCTCTGTGCAGTTTTTGACTCTCTGGGGTAGATTTTTTAAAAAAGCGTGTTCGCGTACTTTTGTTTGCGCACCAGGTGCAAACAAAAGTACGCTGGATTTTATAAAATACGCGCGTAGCAGCGCGTATCTTCTAAAATCCTGGATCGGCGCGCGCAAGGCTGCTGATTTTGGGCAGCTGGCGCACGCCAAGCCGCGCAGCCTGTCTCCGTTCCCTCCGAGGCCGCTCCGAAATCGGAGTGGCCTCGGAGGGAACTTTCTTTCACCCTCCCCTCACCTTCCCCTCCCTTCCCCTACCTAACCCACCCCCCCGGCCCTATCTAAACCCCCCCTACCTTTATGCACGGATTTACGCCTCCCGGAGGGAGACGTAAATCCACGCGCGCCAGCGGGCTGCTGGCGCGCCGAAACTCGACCCGGGGGCGGTTCCGGAGGGCGCGGCCACGCCCCCGAAATGCCCCGGGCCGAAACCACGCCCCCGGTCCCGCCCCTGAAATGCCCCACCCCGCCCCCGAAACGCCGCGCCATCGGGTCCCGCCCCCGACACGCCCCCTTCCAAAAACCCCGGGACCTACGCGCGTCCCGGGGCTCTGTGCGCGCCGGCGGCCTATGGAAAATAGGCGCGCCGGCGCACAAGGCCCTGCTCACGTAAATCCAGGCGGATTTACGCGAGCAGGGCTTTTAAAATCCGCCCGTCTATGTCTGTAAGGTGGGTTTCCTGCAAGCAGGTTATTTCGGCTTTTAAGTGTTTGCGGTGGACAGCACTTTTTTTCTTTTTATTGGTGTTCCCAAGCCATTAACATTCCATTATATTAGTTTAAACAGGTCAAGTTAATAAAACAAGTCAAGGAAGCCATGTGAAAGAGAAATGTCCCCAGCCTGGCATCCTCTCTGTTAGTACCCCTGCATCAGCACAGAACTCAGCAAGAAAACATTGCAAAACTGGTATAATGAAGAACCATATTATCACATGCAGTGAGATTAGGCGTCTGAGATCATACCATACTGGAACTTGGTTACCCTGCAGCCCTCCCTCCCCCCCCTTCCACACCTTCCCTCCCACCCCCCACTCTCCTCGATCTCTTCTTCATTCCCCCTTTTACCTTCCCCTTCCTCCCTCCTCCCCCACTTCCCAGTTCCCATGATCATCTAACACCAAGGTGTACGGCCTGTCCCCTCACTATTAGAGAGGATTAGGTCCAAGGAGCCACGTTCGTAGAGCGTATGGGTACCCCGCCCCGCCCCCCCAACAGGTTAGATAGCCATCACGCGCCCTTGTTTAGAGTCTCGCTTCGCAATTAGGCCCAGTAGCTAGTAAAATCCATCTAGCCTAATCCACGCTCAGGTAAATACAGTGAGATCGTCGTTTTGTCTCCTCTTTTTTTTTTTTTTTTGAACATTCACCCATTCATTCAGCTCCGAAATAGTAGTTAAGGCCTGTGCCTAGTTCCCACAACCATTATGCAAGGTTGCTCTCTCTCCCTTATGGACCCCTTTAGCTGAAACCCAGTCCGGTTAGGCCAGCAGTTTCCTGGGGTGTAATCAACAATCAGTGAAACATGTACAAAACATAACTGTGAAACTTCTCCCAGTCTTCAGCCATCTGGGTCTGGATCTTGCCTTGGAACTTGCGGTTTAGGGTCCTGGGGACTGTAGAAACCTCGAGGCTGTTTCTGGATCAGAGAAGGTGTGCTGCTTGCCATCTTGCCAGATCTTTAAAATCGCGGGGTACTGGAGGGAAAATTTTATTTTTTTCTCAAACAGCTTGGAACAGATAGGGGAGAATTTGTGACATTGCTGCGAGACCAAAACCGAATAATCTTGGGTAATGCAAATTTTTTGACCTTGATATAGCAACTCTGGGCATTTTCTGTATGCGAACCAAATCCGCTGTTTATCTGCTGAATTCAGGATTTTGGCAATAGCTAGTAGAGATGTGAATCGTGTCCTCGATCGTCTTAACGGTCTTAACGGTCTGGAACCCCCGCTGAACGACCTCCTGCAGTCGATCTCCTGCCGGCGCCATTTTCCATACGGAAAACGATTTGCGGCAAGTAATCGCTCCCGGAACCCCGCTGGACTCCCAGGAACTTTTGTCAGCTTGGGGGGGGCCTCCTGACCCCCACAAGACTTGCCAAAAGTCCAGCGGGGGTCCGGAACGACCTCCTGCGTCGAATCGTTTTGGTCTATGGCCGCCGCCATTTTGCGGCGGCCATTTTGCAAAATGGCGCCAGCTGAAGACAACAGGATTCAATTGAGGGGGCCGTTCCAGACCGCCGCCGTTCTGGACCACTGCTGGATCCCCAGGTAATTTAAAGCATTTGGGGGGGGGTTCGGGAGGGTGGGGGATTTAATTTAAAGGGTCGGGGGTGGGTTTTAGGGGGTTTTAGTGTGCCGGTTTTCCTGCCCTCCCCCTTCCCCCGATTTACGATTTTTTAACGATAAATCGGGGGAATTGGTATTGTATCGTGGCCCTAACGATTTTTGACGATTTAAAATATATCGGACGATATTTTAAATCGTCAAAAAATGATTCACATCCCTAATAGCTAGCCGCGATCTAATGCCCGAGGTGTCTAGTCCCCAGTCTATACGCCCTTTCAACCCTCATTTTACCCCACAGCTCTGGTAGCCTGACTGCCTCCAGTAGCCAGTCTTCCAAAAAAGTCCCCAGGCCTTTCTCATCAAGTCCCTCTAGGATCCCCAGAAACCTTAGATTATTGCGCCGCAGCCGATTTTCAATAGTGTCTATCTTATCTTGACAGGCCTTTAAAGCCTCCACCAGGGCACCAATTCGCGCATCGTGAGCCGCCTCCCAGTCTTCCAGGCCCCTGACCCGCTCCTCGAGGTGGTCAATCAGCGGGCCGAGGTACGCCAGTGCCGATTTTACCTCTATTAAATCCTGAGCTGAACGATGCAGGCCAGTTTTGTGTCCAGAGTTGCATCCAAGGTCTCCCTCAGGACTTCTACTGTGAGCGGCGCTCCGGCAGCCATCCCGGGTTCACCAGATCCCGCCATTTTGGGGTCCGCGGCTTTTCCCTTCTTCTTCTCTTTGTCGTTTTTTCCTCCTCGGGCAGCCATCAGGCATGACGATCTATTCATATAGTGGACAATCGACATGGGCTGAATCGGCACTCGGGTTGAAATCAATGTATTAGAGCCGGTAACTCACGATGCCGGTAGATGTGGGGGCAGGGCACCCAGAGCTAAAGGAGAACAGGTCTGCTTCAGCACATCGTCCCACGTGACCTCTATGGTTAGTATATTAAAAAGATTTAGCATGGGGTTTTTTGCATAAGTCCCTAGTACCTTTAAGCTTCACTTACTCTGCAGGCACTCACAGGAAACCTAACAGTGTTACTGAAAAACTATCCACATATTGCCCTTAGCTTGCCCTCAGGAGGTCCATGCTTTAGCAGCCTCCTTTTTATCATGATCAGTTTTGAATTCTGTACTGAATATGGTGGTTAGAGCTTTCTTTTATCTTTTACTATATTTTTACTGTTTATCACATAGCAGAGAGATCCAATGCCTAAAATATGCTTTTGATGTGTAAAATAAAATTTGTATAATGTGTTTTTGCACAGCAAGCAGTGGAATGGTAAAATGGGACATTAGCTCAACATTCTGACTAGTTACTAATTTGCATAATTATTGTTCCTTTAGGGAAACTTGCAAAACACAATCTCGGTGGTTTAAAATGGCAGAATGCTTAATTTGTAAATTCTTCTGCTGCAATTTACTTCTGGAGACGATCTAATTATAATAAGCAATAATGCAACACTATTCATTGCAAAGATAAAGGGAACATTCAAAGATTTTTAAGTTTGTGCACACACAATTTGCAAGATACCAAAGTGCGTTTGGAAATATTAAGCAGATGAATATGGAAAATTAGCAAATCTCGCTAGTGAAATTCATTTTTATTCCAGTTTCTAGTTGTTTGAGTCATGCTTTTTCACTTTTGTTGTAAATACCCTTGAAAAATCTCTTCATTTTTTAAAAGCTTAGGTATTAACATTTCTTATTTTCTTTGGTATGGACAAGTCTTTTTCATTTTTCATAGGGAGCCCAACTTTCTAACTTCTTGTAATGCGCAGGTTAGAAATTGTTTTAAATAAATAAGTAAATAAATAAAATAAATAACCTGCATATGATGCATCAAGTGCACAGGTAAGTGGGTAGGCAGAGATATATGCTAGTATTTAATAAACTGTATGGTGGGAGCTGCACAGTTTATAAAATGCCATTTATTTCTGCCATGAAAGTATATACATATGTTTCAGTAAGGATGTATATTTGTAATACAAGACAACACACAACTTTTCTACCCATTTTATAAAAATGTTGCGTCGGCCGGCCGCAGAGCTTGCTACCGACCTTCCTCACCTCCCACTCCACCATGGCAGGGGCGGGCGCCAGCTCTCCGGTGGAAGGAAGGGGGTGCCTCTGGTGCGGCTCACTTCTTCGCGGCCCAGCATGCTGCTAGTGTGCTTTGGGGCGCAGCAGAGCTGCCGCCGCTGACTGCTTCTCCTCCCACGGTTCTCCAGGCGCACACGCGTGCCTTCCTTGTTAATTTAAAGGGCCCGCAGCAGACAAGGGCTGCCAGCCCTTCCATTGTAGTCAGCGGCCTAGGATTATTTAAGGCAAGCTCTGACGTCCAGAGCTTGCCTTGGCAACAGGTCTCCACACTTCCTGTCGTGTGCTTAGTTGCTGCTCGTTTGTGTTCCTGTTCCAGTACCTGATCCTGTTCCAGTTCTTGTGTTCCAGTTCCAGCTTCCTGTTCCTGCTAACCTTTGGACAGATTCCTTGGCTTTGACCCTCGCTTGACCTGACTACTCTCTGGACGGATTCCTTGGCTTGACCCTCAGCTTGAACCTGACCTTGTTTCCAGCTGATTGTCTTAGGACTTGGCCTTCTTTTAGGCACCTGCCTACTCACAAGCCCGGACTTAACTTTGTTACTAATCACTTGCCTGTTTCTGTCTGTCCAGGCTTCTGGAACCTGGTCTTGTCTTCAACTTTGCTCCTTCAGACCCTGCATCTCCACTGTTTCCTGGCACCCTGCCTTGGACATTCTCTCCAGGATCAACCACGCAGAGGCTCATCTAAAACCAGCTGGCCCTGGTACCCAAGGGCTCAACCTGTGGGGAACGAGGGTTGGTATTGGCGAAGCCCCAGTCGGCATCTGCTTCCCATTCAGCCCTGCCTCCCAATGGTGGGGACCCATAGGGGTTTCCCCATGGGTAGCACCAACACCACCTCGAGCCAAAGGTTCACCTCCATAACAAAAAATGTGTGCATATATTTTGTGCGCATAATAATCCAGAAATAATGCAGATGCAAGAATTCTTTTGCATGTACTCTTCTGTAAATACTTATTTGTGTGTGTCCTTGGAATCTCCAGTTCACTGCTACCAGTTTTGTGAGGTGAATTAGCTTTAAATGTGGTAACAATGCCAAAAGATGAAATTAAATTTGCAAATGAAGCCAAATAATTTTTAGAGACCAGAAAGTCACCTAAATAAACTGATGTTTCATTATAAGGACTACAAATACAAATTACAGCACTAATCACACTTTAGGATGTGATTATATGGAAATGTAGATATTTTGCATTCACTAGGGATCTTTAGAGATATGATATATAAACAGAGAGCAAGGTTCTGCTATCTATTATTCTTGTAAGCAATACATTAGGACTTACTGACAGTTGCTTCTTGTAAATCAGATGGGTGGGGAGGCCAGGTGATCGATCTCCACCAATGTTTGCTTCACGATGGTAGTGATGGTGGCTACTCCGTAGTTTCATGGTGTGGGCTTATTATTTATCATCTGCAGTTAGTATACCTGTTAGTCACAGATGACACAGAGATGAGGGGTGTACGTTGTACTTTTGTGAAATTTCTCCCTGGTAACAAGTGATGTATAGAAGGAAGTGGGGAAGGGGGTTGAAGCTGAGTTTCTTCGTGAAATTCTTCCACATGGGCTTGTGAGTTGAAGGTGCTGTGTGCCATTGTTATGTCTTCAATAATGGTCTGTTTCCATGGTCTATGTCTCCAGTTCTTGTTTCAGTAAATAATAGAGATGTGAATCGGAACCAGAATCGGTTCGGATTTCAGTTCCGATTCACATCTCTAGTAAATAATACTCAAAGGTTGTGAGTCCCCGGAGGTCTGCATATCTTGCACAGCCTGCAGTCCAAACATAGTTGACAATTACTCTTTTACTGGTGTTAGCAAATTCATCAGTTTTCCAGCTTCCTTCAACTTTTCATCTTTGTTGGTTCAATAGTTAGCATGAGATGTCAGAGAAGTCGGGAGGGTGGGAGAAGCTAAGGGGTCATCTTTAAAGGCTCAGGTGGGTTTTTTTTTAATCGGGCCATCGGCGCCATTTTTGAGTGGCAGCCAAAATGGTGCCGATGGCCCGAGAGCGGGAGATCGATCCCCGCGCCCCCACTGGACCACCAGGTACTCGTAAAAAGTTTTGGGGAGGTTCGGGGGGGTGGGGGAAGGTAAGGGATTAGTTTTATAGGGTCAGGGTGGGTTTAGGGGTTGTTTTGGTGTGCCGGTTTTCCCGCCCTTCTCCCAAATAACTCCCGTTAGTGGACACTAACGGGAGTAACGATTTTTCACGATAAATCATGAAAATTTCTATTGTATCACGCACTGTACCGATTTTTGACGATTTAAAAAATATCGGACGATTTTTTTAAATCATCAAAAAACGATTCACATCCCTAATATTTACGGTGCCACTCCAGAGCTCCTGTAAACTTACCCTGTGAGCTGTGCCACTATGAAACCCAGAAGGTATATGTAACTCAGATTTTCTGAGTCTTCTTCTACAGGTGACAGAGGCTATCCACTAAAAACCTGGCTCATGATCCCTATTGCCTCCCCTGCAACTGCCGCTGAGGCTCGCCACAACAGGGCACACCGTAAGACCAGAGCTGTCATAGAGCGAACATTTGGCTTACTAAAATCACGCTTCCGCTGTCTAGAAAGATCTGGAGAATGCCTTCTTTACAGCCCCCATAAAGTGTGTGAGATCTTTCTAGCCTGCTGTTTGCTACATAACCTTGCACTAAACAGACACATGCCTTCTCTGGAGGAGGGCCAACAAGAGAATGAGGACGAGGAGGAGGAAGATTATCTGACTCAGGATGAATTGCAAGAAATACATTGAGTCAAATGCAGGCTATACAACAAAGGAGCACTCTCACAGAAAGCCATTTCATAAGGTGATAGTGGATTTATTTACAATAAAGTGATTTTATGTACAAAAAAGTGCTTTTATTTACAAAAACGTGCAGCAAAAGAAAGGATACCAAACTAAACTATCACTTCCTTGGCCGGCCTCTTTTTTTTGGCTTCAGGAAGCTTAGGCTGCCCGAACCTGGAGTTCCTGTGCAGTGGACTCCTGCCACTGTTCATGATACCCTCAGAGGGCAAAGGAGGTTGTGGCAGTTCAAGTTCATGGCTGCAGGAAGGTACAGCTGGTGGCAGCAGTGGTGGTGGCGGTGGAAGCATGACAGGTGGAGCAGGCGGGGGTGGTGGTGCCATCCATGGATAGCTTGGTGCAGGCTGAGGTGCAAGTGGCTGGTGTACAGCGGGATCTTCAGCATGGGCAGGTACCATCCATGGGTATGGTGGCCAATAAGGTAGAAGGTAATACATCCAGGGCACCATGAAAGGCCATGGAGCTATTGGTGGCTGCGGCTACAAGGGGGGCATCTGCTGCAGCATCTCCATCCACACTGTTGTTTGCTCATCTGTTGCCTGGCAAAGGTCCCATACCGCCTGCTGAATCCCCTGTCCTTCCTCCTTGATGGTATCACGGAGGGCCTGTGCTTCCTGCCTCACCACATCAGGCAGGCCTGAGATAGCATCCAAGAGGCTGCCACTTTGCTGTATTAACAGCCTCTTAGCCTGAGTGGCAACCATTTCAGGTTCGGGCTGGTCAGACGCACTGCTGTCCTGTGGGCGATCCTGTAGCAGATCAGCCAGTGTGTCCTCTGGCTCCTCTTCCTGCTGCTGCTGCTCCTCTTCCTCCTCAGGCTGCTCCAGCTGTTCACGGGCTTCCTCTCCCTCTATCAACTGAACTGTCAGGGATTACCCGCAGATGCTGGTACCACCTTTGGGACTGTCTAGGTGCAGGTCCTGGATGCTCATCATCTGGCTCCCCTACAAAAAGAAATAGGAAAATGTCAAACACTGCCATTCAGTGTGTTCTGTTCTTTCGTTCATATGGATTGCATGCTCCACTACATAGACCTAATTACTAATCCTTTGGTACAGAGCTATTAATGGCCATAGCATTCAATATTGCCACAACCCTGATTTACACTCCAGCTTTCAGTCCTTGAGGCAGAAGGAAGGCTTAATCCAGGCTGCAGAGTGCTTGGGTATTATGAATTTCTATGAAGACAGAGCAATTTGTGCTCTACATATTTGGGTCACAGTCTACCACTGGCACAAACACAATGCTCTGTCTTTTGAAAATAATGAAAGGGGAGAGAGGAGGAGAAAGTCACAAAGACACCCCAAATGTAATTTGTACTGCTGGAACACAAGTCACAGACATGATGGACTTTTGGAGTCACTGTGTAGGGCAGTTACTGTGGTTAGCTGATCCCACCCCACTCCATGAAGGATAAACATTTGCACAGTCCCTGCCTTGAGGAAGACATGGGTAGCAGATGGAAAACCAATACATGCTAAGTTTTTCAAATCCTGGGTACCTCCTCACACATTTTACACCCTCATGCTTTAAATACACATCCTGTTTTTGCAGGCTCCTTTATAAAGGTGCCTTTTCCCTTAAGCTGTAGGAAAGCACAGAAAAAACACACAATAGATGTTACCTCTGCCATTGTTAAAGAAGGTTTTTATTGTGGCCACATAAGTTTCCTATCCCGTGGAGAACTTTGAGGTGGAAACTGGCAGAGGCGATAGCCCCCAACAAAGAACATCCCTTATGCTTTTTAATATACAGGCTATGCAGCAACACCTTAAAACTATACTTTATTTGGCCATAAAAAACATAAAAAGTGTATTATAGCAGACAGCATTTCTTCATACACACCAGAAAGACCACTGCACAGTTTGACAAAGGTTACATCAACAAAGCTGCAGCAGACATAAGGTGTATGCTGCTTTTGTAGATTCATGTGTAGATCAGGCAATCCTGCAATTTTGTTATAGCTTCAAAAACACCTGTCCTGTGTGGTCAATAAAGAGCTTAACACAATCTGTTTTACTCTATACTGTATACATACAAATAGGGAGAGATGTTACCAATAATGCTTAGCATACCATACATGAGCACATTTACTATGGCATTAGGTTTAATAAGGCTGTACTGTCTCACATATAAAGAAGTTGCCTGATGGATATCTGTACAACCTATTTATAGAATGCAAAATACAAAGTTCACCTTCCTGCCATAGAAGTTGCATGTTTTCTAGCTGGCCAACTCTACCCATAGCTGCATCAGATAAGGTGCTGAGCACCAGCTGCTCAGAGGGAGTGAAGCTGATGTAGCTGCCCTGTCCCTCTGCAATCCTCCTGGCCTGCTTCTGCTTCACACGTCTCCTCAGTTCCCTCCACTTGTGCATCAGTTCCCCAATGCTGCGGTTGTGGTGGAACACTGAGTTGACTGCATGCCTGATCCACTTCCTGATCCACATCCAGATCTGCTCCTTCCTGTAGGCCCCCACCCTCTTGGACTGGGGATCGTACAGCAGATTCTGGTACCACATGACATGCTCAACAAGCATGTCCACCTCAGCTGGCAAGAAGTTGGGCTTGCAAATCAGCGCTCCATGTACCTGAGACATGGTGCAAGTAGGACAGTGTAATTTGAGCCCTCCCCATGTAAATTACGTGCACAGGTGGGTCTGATCTATGCCCAAAGGAGTTGAGTGTGCGGGCCATTAAAATTGATTGGACCATGTGCGAGCTGGCTGATTTGTGTGCACTGCCAATTAACATTGATGAATGAGATGTGCGTGTAAGTTAATTTGTGTGTATAGCAATTACAGTTAATAGCTGACATGTGCATGCTCGTTGATTTGTGCACATTGCAATTCAGATTGATGGCACACGTGTGCTGTTTGATTTGGCATGTGTAAAGAAGATTCATTACCTACATGAGTTAATTACAATTAAGCTTAGGAATGGGTATTCTCCACCCACTCAACAACTTGTGGCCTTTGGTTTAGGGCCCCCTTCCTCCTCTTCCCTCCCCTTCCCTCCCCTTCCCTCCCCTTCCCTCCATTTTTAATTTGTCTCCATTGCCCTCACTGGAGGGTGCCGGAGAAGAGAATCTCCTTTTTGATTTTGATTTTGTTTTTTCCCCCCTTTTCACTTTAAGGGGGTAGGGCGGTTTTACCCAGCCTTAAAATAGGCTCCACCCACTCATCAACCTGTGGCCTTTGGTTAAAGGCCCCCCCCCCCTCCTCTTCCCTCAATTTGCAATTTGTCTCCGGTAACCTTGCTAGAGGGCACCCGAGAAGATAATCTCCTTATCAATTTTGTTTATTCCCTCCCATTTTTTGCTTTAAGGGGGTGGGGAGGCCTTTGGCCACCCCATCCCCTTCTCCGGCCTTAAAATAGGCCCCACCCACTCATCAACCTGTGGCCTTTGGTTTACTCCCTCCCCTTCCCTCTATTTGTAATTTGTCTCCGGTGCCCTCACTACGGGGAGCCGGAGAAAGGAATCTCCTTTTTGATTTTGTCCCCCCCCCTTTACCCAGCCTTAAAATAGGCTCCACCCACTCACCAACACTGTGGAGGGCATTAACACATGACTGCATTGATGTGTGGGGGTCTGGGTTGATTAGCACCTGCCCATGATTGGGTTGATCTTCTCTGACTTTGCAATTAAGATCCTGCAGTCTGCACTAGGGCTATTATGTGCACAATACCTAGAGTAGAGTTTTGCATGCTGCTGCTATAAGAACAAGACTGAAACTTTCAGGTAAGAATAGTTTGGAAATTAAAGCCTAGGGGGTCATGTTAATTATCTTTATCAGTTCAGGGATATTTATGTTGAGAGTTTGTATCTCCTATTTTGATTTGTTTGTGTTTTCTCTGTAAAAGGATCCATGCCAAATGTTAGATTTCAAACATGCTTGTCTGCTTCTCTCACATCCCTATGTGAGGTCAATACTCAGTGTATGAGATGTAGCTGCTCACATTTCAACATCACTTGAATCTCTTTCCACTAATCTAGCTAAGCTAAATATCTTCTAGCAAGACTGTATTCTACAACTTTACATGTTGAAGCCTTTTGAGAGGTTGTGGGGACCTGTATTACATACCAGGTACAACATAGCCTATTTTCAAGGCTGGGGACTACCTGATGCTCTATAAAAGGAGTGAGGTAACAAAAAATATTTGGCTTTTCCTGTCCTAAACAATATGAGCATGTAGATGGGTGTACAAGCTTAAAATTGTGGATGTGAAAGAATGGTAAATTGATAGGTAGCAATGAGTACTCTGTTTCTATAATTTAGTTTGTATGTGTTGTGACATTTGAAGAGCCTGTGATTTCCAGATATATTTGGCCAATGCCTGCCCCCTATAGATTTCTTCACAGTCGTGTAGAGTACTGCAGACTAGGCATTCTGTCTAATAGTGGGAAAAGGTATAGAGCTGGTAAGTACAATGGTGTTCTGTCCCTCAGCGGTTCATCCTTCACCCTGTGTTATTAATGATGCATATGTGCACTCCCCCTACTCCCTGTGAGTCTTTAAATTTTCCTCTCTCAACCATATTACAGTTAACATGTAAAAAAAGTATTTTTTTTTAAATTTAACAAATGTTTGCTACATATCCCTGAGTGTCTCCCTGGGTCCCAGAGCAATGAAGAAATCATGATGAGAAGATTGAAATGGAAATCTTAGTAATTGTTTTTTCTATATGTGTTGGATGTCCATGTAGTTGGACTTCACAGCTGTATGTGGAGCTAGTGATGGTGCTGTAGATATTCATTGCAACGCTGATGCTGCTGAAGGTACCACAACTCCTCGGCTTGCCAGATGGTAGTTCCTCCTTGAGCACTGGAAGATTTGTTCAAGTTGGAAAAAACCAAACAAACCCTGATCTCATTATGAATGTGTAGTATTCTTACATAGCCAGTCTCATTTTATTTTGCACCCACCCCCTTCCTTCACCCCCACCCCTTCACACTCTTCACACCCCTTCCTTCACCCCTTCCCCTTCCTTCATACCCCACCCCTTTCACACCATACCCCCTTCACCCCCTTTCCTTCACCCTCTTCCTTCACCTCCCTTCACACACATCCCTGTGATGGCATCTACAATAAACACACAATTTCAACTGTACAACTTTTTAAATTTGCTATAAAACATTTCTCTGAACAAGTCTTTCATAACAAAAAAATGATGGGGAAGGGACCACTGGGGATAAAAAAATATTTACAGGAAAAAAAACCATGGAGTTAGGAAGGCAGTGATGAGAGAGGATGGTCAGGTCCTGGGCATGCAATTACCCAGGACCTTTACAGCTGCACCCAGCAGTTGTATGGCCCTGAGAAAATTGCATCCGTATTCCAGACCATCCTCTCTTGGAAGGCATGCACAGTCTCAGTTCCTCTCACCCCCTCACATAAGCACGAAATTGACGCCTAGTAAGAGGCTCACGTGATGGGGGCGCAGAGGAACAAGAGGGTCAAGGATGCCTTCCTGAGCCAGCAAAGGCAGGCCAGTTTGTGTCCCCACATTCCTAACTCCCTGGGCACCTCTTCAGCTGGAGGTGGCTGCATTTCCCGATATTCCCTGGGGGGGGGAATCTGGCTTTCCCCACCACCGCGGTGGCTGCTGCTGCAGGAGCTGGGCCTCATCCTTCCTCTTCTTCTTCTTCAGGTTCTGGAACATTTTAAAACAAAAGCAGGGGTCAAAATGAAGTATTCATTATTGAGGAAAAACATGTAATCTATGTAAGAACATTCCATTAGCATGGAAGATCCACTTACCACTAGGCCCAGCCTGCTCTGCACACAGCTACTCCAGCCACCTCTTCTTTTTTAGGCACAGCCTCCGGGCCACTATCTATAGGAAAAAATGGGAAGACTACCATGAGTGTGCTCTGTAGGTGCTAATTGGACTTGCATACTGGTATGTGACAATGAGTGCTATAACTACATTTCGCTACCATGAAGAACCATGATACTAAGGTTCAATTGTCATGTAGCTGTGGGAATATCCTGTTGCATTCACATCAATCCTGCAACTGCCCCTCTTTTATGCCTTTATTAATAGCTCTTCTAATGTCTGTGCTTCTCCAGTCACTCATTGGCCATACCAATGCATGCAGTTTGTAAAGTTATCATCTAGGACCATACATGCTAATGAGTAAGGGGATATAGTCGGCTGGGCATGGCAGAGTGTTTCATGCATAGTAATTGTAACTATCTAGAAAAACTGACTACCTAGGTGCAAGCCAGCCCCGAGTGTAAGACCTATTGATGGCCATAACAGCAGGAAACCATTTAATATTCCAATGTTCCTTACAGCATTTACAATACTTACAGCAGTAATGTTTGAACCATGCCATGTAAATTAGGCCTAATGTCTTTGTTACTTAGTATGACCTCATAGTAACTATGATCAAACATAGAAATAATCTTTGGTCTTAACATTACAGTCTCCATCCAAAACCCTACTATAACACTCTGTTTCTCACTCGCTTTGCTACCCCCCAGGCCTAACCTGACCTTCCCACTCCCACAGAACCCCCATCTGCAGTAGCTTACAACTGTCAACTTACGCCATGGTGATGAGAGGGCTCACTGGTTAAATGTTCCCTGCAGATCCCTCCAGGCCCTCCCGAGGTGGGGAAAATTAGTGTGGTGAGCTCGGATCGGGAAGAAGTACCTATCCTTTTCTACCACCAAGGACGCAAGCAGAGCACCATCCCTGGTAGTGAAGTTAGGCTGCCTCACTCTCCCGACCATTTTGCACACACTGAAAATGAGCAGGAAGTCCCGCCCTCGCGTTTCCATGCTAGCAGGTGAACATGAGTGCTTGAGTGTTCGGCACACTCAGGGGCACAGGCAAATACTTGCACACACAGGGGTGCGTGCAAATCTACGTGCTGTGCACAAGGGACACGCCCAAATCGTGGGTGAAATGTGCATAGTTTGCATAGTTTGCTCGAAGATGCGCAAACATTGCAAAATAGATGCTACCCACGATGCGTCCTGCCCTGCGCACCTTTATGCCCGCACGAGCGCATGTTTTAAAATCTACCCCTAAGTGAGGAATGTAGGCCTCACTACAAAATTCACACTATCAAAGGTCCTCTCTCTACAAAATCTCAACACAAATGCCATACCTCCTATTGCTCTAGTCCCTACTAATAAGCAAGGTCCACCCACTCAGGCAGTCACTAGTGGAGAAGCTGAAACATGGTAATCCTGTAAACTGGTTCGTGGGCTATTAAGGACATACAGTGGCCAACCCATAGAGGGGGCCAGATATGTATGCTAATTTTACATGTGAGACCCCCGCATAACTCTTAGAAAATTACCTTCACTCACTTTAGTATCAAAAACCTAATTTTATTTTGCTTGCTAACATCTGAGAGCAATTGAGCCTTTCTGAAGTTTATGGTGATGAATACTAGGTCCAGGTGCACTTATGCCTGAGATATCAATACTCCCTCTTGCATTTTGCTATATTTTTATGTAACCCCACCCCGATGTGCCTGTTTTGCATGGGTAGGGCCATAAAACATGTATTATTTCTTTGGGACAGAGACCCTGGCTTGCTGTAGACACTGTCTCTTTTCTCTCCAAGGTGTAGATCTTTGTTGATTAGAGGGAAAGTTACCTTTCAAGGACCCAAATTCTAAGGGTGTCTCTTGTAAGTCCTTGTACACCTGGGAGAGGAGTACCCCCATGAGAAAGTTCACTCTTTGGGCTTATGGTGTAAAATTCACTCCAGATGCCAAGGTGGTGTCCAAATCAAATTTACTTTCAGATAATAAATAGTGTAGTGGCACAATTCAGCCTGCCATTAGCTCCATATGTAAGATTAAATTGATTACAGTTCCTTCTCTTAATTTGTGCAAGATATTTCCTCACAGGGACCCCGGGTGTCTCTACCCTTCAGAGTGTGGAAAAGTGAAGGCCCTGGGTAGAGAAAGTATCCCTTTTTAGGTGACAGGGATTCCCCTTAATTCTGGATAAAATTAGGTAAAACAATCTTGGTACAGAGAGTTACAAATCCTCTCTCTCTCTCCCCAAGGGCAAAGACTCTGAGTGGGTATCCTCGGTAATATTAGAAAAGTTCTTACTGGGTCCCCAATGGGAGGAATTCTTCTGGAACAGCAACTCCCTTCAGATAGGAAGGGGCAAACAAACACTTCCTCCTGAGTCTCAAAACAGTCTCTTGCCTTGTAAAGCAATGTAACACCAGAAGGTCCTGGCATCTGGTCACCACCTCCTCCATCCTCATCGAGGTGTAAAGGGGCAGATCTTCCCTTAGCTGGGAAGCCCCAAAAACAGAGATCCAAATCCCTGAATCCAGGTGGTGTGCAGGTTTTCACCAGGCCTCCTACCAAGAAAATTGTAAAACCCGTGAAAATATACCCAGAAGGCTAGCCCAACCAGCTAGTGAGTAGACCGGATAGAAGCTCTCATAACCCTGGTCAGATTCCACAGGTTGGGTTAGCCTGATTTCCCTGACTGAGCCTGAAAACAACAAAGACTAAGTTCCTGAACTACCTCCTAACTTCACAAAATCCATACAGGACTGCCCACAGACTACCTCTAAGGAGTTGCTTAAAAAACCTCTCAGGGGACCAGCCATTCCAGAATTCTCAAAAGGAGGGGCTGCATTTGAATGATAACCTCACCTTTACTGACCTGTACTAATCTAGCTTGATAATAGGACTTACCCAGGGCTTACTGGTAACTAAAATGGGTGGGCCCGCAGTGGCTGCAAGGGCCCACGGCTTACCTGGGGCCATGGGCCGAAGTCCGGCGGGGATCCGGCGTCGGCGGTTGGCGCCAACGGTTGGGTTTGGGGCGCTCCGGTGCTCCGAGGGCGGTGTGGGCTGACATCATTGGGGCATGCCGGCGCTCCGGCATGTCCTGATGATGTCAGCAGCGTCACCATGCACTGGGGGGGGGGGGGCGTTTCTTTGGGCCGGCATCATCGGGAATGGCCGCGGCCGGCTCTGATGATGTCAGCCAGAGTATTTAGGGCTTGGGCCGCGCCGCAGCTGTCCTCTTTCAGGCGACCGACTTTGAGGCTTGGCTGCGGCGCAACTGGGGCCTACTACAGCGGTGAATCACACTCAGAGGCGTCAATTCGCACAAAAAAGCAAAAAGGGACACACAAAAACAAAAACCAAACAAACAAAAACAAACAAACAAACCCTTGGACGGCCCACGGGCTGAAGACTCCGAGGGCAGCCAGGCGAGCCAGCAGCCACGTGGTGATCGGATTCAAACACCACACGGCAAAGGACTTTAAAAAAAAAAGGATACAAAAACTTTTAGCCCTGGTCAGCACAAGAGGACACAACTCGTGCTGGGGACCTGGCACAAGCAGAGGAAGAAGCAGGCAGGCAGCAGGATACAGGAGCTTCCATGCCAGGCAGCCACACCACCCAGGCTGGGGAAGTAAGAAGGCACCAAGCACAGAAGAGGAAGCAAGATGCCCAGGATCAGCAGCGCACTGAGTACCCAAACAAACGTGGGAAGGGGACAGAGAACCCGATCCGTGGGTCAGCAGAGGGGCGCCTCTACCAGGAGTACATGGATCCAAGGGGGAACAAGGATGGCGGAGGAGGGAGGTTGAGGAAGGGACCCCCCCACAATGTGGTACCGAGCACACAAACGAGCAAAACAAGGGTCACAGTGCATCGAGGGCATGGGCCACACAACGAAACAGGGGGCGGCATACGATGGCAGAAAATGCAGGAACCCGGCTGATGGAGACAGAATTGCTCCATCCTCAGGACAGCCAGCAGCGGGTGGAGGTAATGCCTCAAGTGCGAACCCAGGCATGGGAGACAAGACACAAGGTATGAGTTTTCCATATTTATTGGGTTTCCCCCCCATGGGCCTGCGGGGGAATACATTCCCGCAATGGTCGCACATGGCCTACGCATGAGGGACGCCATACCCAGTATATCCGTGGGGATATAGGCCGGGGCAGCAGGGCATGTGGAACAACCAAGAGACACAGGAGAGAAGAGATGAGATGCCATTGGCTGAAGGGAGCAGCGGGCGTGCTGGACACATGGCAAGAGGAAAAAATAGTGGTAACACCGTGGCGAGAAGACAGTCCGAAGGAGAGGGTCACCAACACAGCGAGACAACCAGTGCAACGACTGAGAACGACAGGGCGGACGTGATACTGCCTGAGGAGAGTTCAGGGGACACCGTTGTAGCAGAAGCAAGGCAGGAGCAAAACAGCTGAGTGATTTATCCGAGCCTAATGTTTCAACAGCACAGCCCCCCGCCGACTTGGCAGTAGCGCATGCGTCAAAAAGGAAGGGGAGCGGAAAGCGGAAGTGAAGGCACAGTTCAAGTTCCAGTAACAGTAGCTCATCTTCAGACTCCGATAGCGCAGCCAAGGACAGCGTGACCCAGCCACTGTCGACACAAAGAGAATCGGAAACAGCCTCGACAGCACCGAACAACTTGGCCCTTTTATGGGTAAGTGTGCTGAGTAAGCTGCGAAAAAGGATTAAAAAGAGGAAATACATTTACATCTTCTGACTTATGGAAGGAAGGAGAAGCACGAGAGACAAAAAAAGGAACAAAGGCAGGGATATACTGCCGGAAGACGGCAAGAACATACCGCGCAACATATGGACCTGGACCAGAGCATACCTTAGAATGCTCTGTGTCATTACAAAAGTGTCATTACAAAAGACGATCCATCGCAATGTGGACCGATGCTCAGATATGCAGACAAAATTTTGGAAGCATACAGAGCATACGAAGGCTGGGCATGGCTAAATTATGACGAGCGCTTCCTGGACAAGATGGAGGAGTCGGGAACGATGTCATGGGGGACCCTCAATGTTGATCTATGGTTAAAACAAATGACGAGCAAGGCCCGCAATGCTGGTGGATGTGGAAGAACGGCAACAAGAACATCATCTACAGGAGCAGCTTACGGTGGATTGACAAACACTCAAAATAACACCTGCTGGAGATTTAACAAATCATCCTGTACATTCAAAGATTGCAGGTTCAAGCACGTTTGCTTGATTTGCGCGGCACTACATCCAGTGAACAAATGTACAAAGATGATGGCCACGGGGAGTTCTCCCCCCAAAAAATGAAACAAGGCAATGGCAAAAAGCCACCTCGCCAATCCGATTGGACAGAATGTTGGACTGGCTTGGCAAGTACCCAAGGAGAGAGGATGCTGGAAGGATTGCCAGAGGTTTTAACGAAGGATTCTGAATCCCTTATCAAGGACATATCAGGGAGTTTACAGCAAACAATGCAGTATCGACGACGAGACACCCCAAAATAGTGCAAGCCATGTTAAACACCAAGCTGTCTTTGGGCAGAATGGCAGGCCCTTTTGTGTCACCCCATTCCAAAACATGGAGTTATCTCCCCTAGTGGTGGTACCGAAGAAGGAGCCTGGAAAATATAGGCTAATCCAAAACCTATCATTCCCACCGGGGCTCTCGATTAATGACCACCTGCCACAAGAGGAATGCTCCATACAATATGCCTCATTTGACAGTGCAATCAATCTTCTTCAGAGGTGCAGGGAGTCATCAGTCATGGCAAAAATGGACTTCGAGTCAGCATTTCGGCTGCTGCCAGTCCACCCATCTAGCTTTCCACTGTTGGGCTTCAAGTTCCATGGAATGTTTTACTTTGACAAGTGCATGTCCATGGGTTGCTCCATGTCCTGCACCTATTTCGAGACATTCAGTTCATTTTTGCACTTGGTGACAGCAAAAAGGGCCCGGTCGGACAACATAATACATTACTTGGACGACTTCCTTTTCATCGGCCCGGCAAGAACAGAGACGACAGCTCATCTGTTACGTACCTTTCAGGAGGTGGCAGAGAATTTTGGAGTTCCGCTGGCACAGGAGAAGTTGGAGGGGCCAACTACCAACATGTGTTTCCTCGGCATTGCGTTGGATTCTAAGAGAATGATATCCAGACTGCCAACGGACAAACTCCAAAATTGCGTGACCTACTGGACAAGGCATCAAAGGTTAAGAAGAGGACACTCTGGGAGGTGCAGGCAATGTTGGGAGCATTTAACTTTGCCTGCCGGGTAATCCCAATGGGTAGAGTCTTCCTGCACAGACTAGCCACGGCAACAGCAGGGGTTCGACATCCGCACCATTTCATCAGAATATCACAACCCATACGCGAGGACCTGGTGATATGGGCCTCATTCCTGAGCAGTTACAATGGTATATCGGTCTGGCAGGAGCCCCCGGTCTCAAGCCGGAACTTGAACATTTATTCAGATGCTTCAGGAGGTTGGGGATTTGGCGTTTACTGTCAGGGTGCATGGTCCGCCGCGCAATGGCTGACGTCATGGGTGAACGAAGGAATAACAACAAATATAACATTCCTGGAGCTTTTCCCCATCTGGGTGACGTTGGTAATTTGGGGCGAGCGCTTGCAGGACAAACACTTCATTTTCTGGTGTGACAACCAGGCCGTCATTTCAGTCATCAACAGGTAGTCAGCAAAATGTCCACGGGTGGCGGACCTGTTTCGGCAGGTAATCCTAAGTAGTCTGCGCATTAATACCATGGTAAAGGTGCGTCATGTTCCAGGGGCTTGTAGTGGTGTGGCGTATGCTCTATCTCATGCTAAATGGTCTTTGTTCCACAAACAGGTACCCAATGCCGACGAGGTGGCGACTCCAGTACCAGAGCATGTATGGGCAATTGGTCTACAACCACGGTAGATCTGTTACGGCGATCTGTGGCTCCCACCACATAGGATGCTTATTGCAGGGGAATACAGGAGAGTGCGCTCCTTCCTGAGATGACATGGTTGGAAAGAAGGACTGGAGGCAGAGGAACTGATTGTGGCATACATATCGTGGGCCAAGGATGCCGCACTGTCCAGGGGCATGGTGGTGAAGCAGCTAGCTGGACTGGCATTTTTCATAGGAACTCAAGGAAGAGGGAACCCTACCAAAGGATTTCTGACTCGAAAAATGTTGATGGGTTGGGGAAGGAGGTTAGGGGTCCAGAGGGATGGGCAGCATTCCATAATGCACGATTTGTTAATATTAATATGGCATAGATTGGGCGATGTATGCGATTCGGTATTTGAGATAGTTATTTAGATTAGCCTTTACACTGGCCTTCTTCGGTGTGGTACGCATTGGCGAGTTGGTTGCGGCATCTAAGAAGGATGTCGGTCACATGGGAATGTTGATGCAGAATGTCACAAAGCACTAAACAGAGTGATATGCTTAGGGTGTTAATACCAAGGTCCAAAACAGATCGATTGGGGCGGGGCGCTATCATGACTCTAAGACGATTGCACAACCAGGTCACTTGCCCGGTGGTTAAATTGGAGAAATATCAAGCCGTGTGACCAGCAAAAGGGAGCATTTACTTATACATGAGGATGGGGCCCCCTTAACGCGATACCAGTTTTCAGCGATACTCAAGCGAACCTTAAACGAGGTGGGAGAGAATGCGGATAACTTTGGGACATACTCCTTCAGAATAGGAGCAACCACGAGCACGGCGCAGGCAGGGTTGACAACTGAGTCCATACAACAGATAGGGAGATGGCGGTCATCTGCAGTAAATTCTTACGTTAGGCTGGATCAAGCCAGCGCAATTTAACTTGTTAGTTAATTGAATATTTTTTAATTACAGAATCGTATCCTAGGCCGGTACAGATGTGGATCGTGGGGCACTCAGTCATGCATTGGGTGGAACAGAGGGCACTGCAGCGCAGATACAGCCCACATCTGGGTCTGGCATGCCGGGGGGTGCACATCACTTAGATGGGGAAGCATTGAATGCGCTCGGGGCAGTTACTGCCCATACTATGGGTCAAGAGGGAATCGTTGGCAAGACCGGACACCATAATAATACATCTGGGTGGGAACAATTTAGGGGCAGTGATTTGCAGACAACAATTACGGTAGGTAAAGAGGGACCTATGGGAAATACAATCATGGTTCCCAGGAACGCTTATTTGCTGGTCCGACATCATATCACGCATTAAATTTTCAAAACAGAAATTATGGGGGATTACCCGGAAGAAGTTAAACAGACAGGTGGGAGGATGGTTAGTGCACATGGGGGGGGGGGGGGGGGGATTTGTGTGTGTGTCAGATTCGGCATGAATGGGCCGAGGAACAGTACGAGGGTTTTTACAGGCAGGATAGGGTACACCTATCGGATATCGGGTATGACCTGTTCAATAACGAAATAGAGGAGGCAATGGGTATAGAAAGGCCGCAGCTAGGGTTTAGTTTGGGAGGGCACCAGGCAAGTGTAAACACTACCTGGTGGCGGGTACCCGGGCCAATAGAACCTATTGGTTATAGGTCAGCCACGGGGCTGACAAAAGGCGGTTGTCGGAGGGGTGGGGGACCACGCCTGGAGGCAGGGCCCCCTTGCTTGTAAATGCGGTGGGGGGTCAGAAGCGATGTCCCCTTGGTAGAATCGTGGTGGGCAGCAAAAGGGGGCATGGTCCCGGTAGCGGTGGAACCGAAGGACTGGCCCGGGTGGGTGAAGTTGTTATAATGTTGAGTTTGTATTAACTGTTTTGTTAATAAAAGTTGCGGACAATTAATACCAAGATTACTGTGTAGCGTGCCATTATTTGGGGGATGGAAAAAGGGGCAGGATGCCGAAGGGAGCCAGAGAGGGGTCACGGCTCCCAGAGTCAATATGGCTATTGGTTACATTTAGAAAGAAACTAAAGGCTGAAATTTTTAAGCAGGTATCTGGGGTTTAATTTTATGTTTGATTTTAATACTGTTCATGTATATGTACATTGATTGTGAATATTTATTGTAATCCTCATCAGTCAGCTTGTTTTGGATAATATAGAATATATATATATATATAAACAAATAAATACATATATACATTGTGTTCCTAAGCCTACACACTTGCTTTTTTATTGTAGCCTATAATGCTGAAAGATTTAGAGATTTTCCTAAAATAACACCCAAATCCATTTTGGTGTCACCAAGTAACAGCACCTTTCCATTAAGATGGTATTTTCAATGTATTATTTCCTCTAAGACTTATTATTTTCCATCGATCAGTACTGACCAACTGTATATGTGTAACTGCTTGTCTAAGTCTAACTAAATGGTCTCAGATCAGTCACTCAAATGAAGTTAAATGTTTTGAAAAGAAGGTTAGCTACTAATAGTACAATAATTATTGATTATTGTGACAGTGGTACTTTGACATCAGTAACATCTTTATTGGCCAAGTCATGCAATACACCGATAGAATATGTCAATGTCATTATTCTCTTTTATAAGGATTTATTTCTACACCACCTGCTCTTGAATTGGATGACCAAAAACAATTCAGAGGCAAAGAACATTATTATTTGTGCAATATAAAAATGTAAATATAAATTCACTGGAAACAGGCCATATATGTTCTTTTACCCCAGCTCACTAATTCTATTATTAGGGAGTAATCCAACACCTTTCTAATGCAAATGTCAAATTTGTATTCATTCAATGAAGATTTTTTAATAAGAATATACACATTACTTCCTCCAAGGTCTGATTCAATACAAATCAAAATTTCCCATTCATGCACCATTCACAACTCTGCCCCATTCAAACACACCCCATAAAACATGTATAAATACTTCCTGTGACACAGAATTAAAAAAAAAAATGTCATGCTTTTCAAATGACTGCTCCCACAAAAGCAAAATTGTACCGAATTTCACATAAGTTCTTGAACACAGTTCTCCAATGTTATCCTCCACCAGAAATAGATGTGATCAGTCACTTAGTCCGGCACAGACTGCTCAAGTTTGCACATATCCTTTTAATTTACTTTATCAGATTCATGAATCACATCAATGTCCGAAATCATATGGTTCAAATCACAATTCAAATTCCAAAAAACCTGAAAGCTGCAGTGAATGGTCACATGCTCCAATTCTCCAAATAGATGTACTTTACAACACGCCCGACGCCATGGCATTTCGGAGGCTGTCCCTCTGCCTGCATCAGGGGACTATTTCAACTTAGTCCTGAACCCGGACCTCAGCTTTCGGATTAACACCAGCTCACTGGCACTAGCAGATCTTTAAATGTGTCTTCCAACTGCCAATGTTGAAAAAAAGACATTTATTCACTGACACATCTTAAGCACAGCATGTCATATTTACAGTGTCACTGTGTTATTCAAAGCAATACTGTCATACTATGCAACAAACCACCCCCCTCACACACACCAAAAAGACTTACCCACAGTCACCATGAAACACCAACTTGCTTTTGCAGCTGTGAGCTTTACCGCAAAAACTCCTGGATTTAAAACCCCTCAAACCACACCCCTCCCCCGCCCCACATCATGACATTATTATTGCACAGCCAAACTCTTAGACAAACCTCCATATAATCATTTGTAAATTTTCTTTCTCACTAAATGTGTTCAAGGGACCTCATACCTTCATAAATTTATGGATCTCTCCTTTCATACAAAACCTTTAGCCACATTGACTAGAACAGGACAAACCCGACCTGACTGGGAACTCCTAGTCTCAACATTCACTAAAGAAATACTAAAACGCTGAACCTGAATGAAGGCTTCTTTTATACATACAACCAGGACACATTATAAAACCCCGGACAAAAACCCGGGACAAACCAGACCTGATTGGAAACTCCTCGTCTCAACGATCACTAAAGAAATACTAAAACACTGGACCTGAATGAAGGTTTCTTTTATACGATAATTCATCCCCATTATTGATATACAGCCAACAAACCCTCTACATGGACACATTATAAACCATTGTCAAAAATGCTTTGATGAGATGGACCCCAAAAGTCAGCTCCTTCTACATCATATTCACTAATACTCCCATTTCTAAATCCCTCAAACACTCTCATCCCACCATGACTGAAATACAGCCCCCCACTCCCTAATCGAAGCAGCCTCGGAGGGAACTTTCTTTCCACCCCCCCGCACCTTCCCCTCTCTTCCCCTACCTAACACGCCCCCCCCCCCCCCCCCCCGGCCCTATCTACCCCCCCCCCCCCACCTTTGTTGGCAGATTTACGCCTGCTGAAAGGGCAAAGGGTCATCGGCACCATTTTTTTTTAGCGCAGCCAATGGCCTGGGAACGGGAGATCGCTCCCCACGGCCCCCCTGGACCACCAGGTATGTGTAAAAAGTTTTGGGGGGGTCGGGAGAGTGGGGGAGGCTAAGGGTCGGGGTGGGTTTTTTTTATCGGCGTGGGCCTCACTAAAAAAAATTAGTGATGTGAATTGGAATCGGAGCCGATCCCAATTCACATCTCTAACGATCAGATTTCCCCCCCCCAGCCGAACCCGATCGTTAAAACGATCGGGCACACGAGTCACATCCCTAATGTGCTCTACAATATAGTGAGAAAATCATACTTTCATTTTCAGGCTGTTAATTATTTCTTATGAAGTTTTGAGTGTTTTAACCCATTCTTCCAGGGGTGGTCAACTCTACTCTTCAGGACCCACTGTAGATCTAGGTTTCAGGATTTCCAGAATGAATATGCATGAGATAAATTAGCATGCACTGCCTCCATTGTATGCAAATCTCTATGTATATTCATTGTGGATATCCTGAAATCCAGGCCTATTTGTAGCTCTTGAGGACTGGAGTTGGCCATCCCTGCACTATTTAAACAAAAATTCCAATCAAAGTGGCGAGGAATACAAAATTTCCAAACAGGATACTATACCCAGTTATTAAATCAATCAACAAATATGGAACATAACAATAATGAATTACATAAATAACATTATAATCCACTAATCAAATACAATGGATAACCTATAAAACATAAGAAAAAATATCTGTGGTTACAATCCTACTAGCAGAGATAACTGAATTAAACTCCAAAAGCCTCCTGAAAGAATCGGACAGCAACATGATAACAGATTTTGTTCACGTCTGTCTTCTAAATAGAATCATACTTTCAGGGCATTTTTGCTGAAGCAGCAGTGTGAAATATGTGAACTCCTACAAAGAGAGCTGGACAGTGCAGATAACATGAAAGTCTACTCTAATTGCCGGATCTTCCCTGCACATCCTTGCCTCTATATATCTTGTCCATTGCTGACTGCAAAGACCATAAGAATAGGAACTTGCTATCCACTGTATATCTTTGTTAAGTATCTTAGTATCGTTTATCTGTTTTTCCCTTGTCTGCTACAGAGTTGTATGTACAGTTGAGATCATAAGTTTACATATCCCTGGCACAATTTGTAAGATGTATAGAATTTTGAGAAAACATGAGTGATCAGACAAAGCATGTCTGTTACTTTAATGTGTTTCAAATTATGCATCACAGAATAGCACAATCATTTTACAGAGCATAGCAATAAATGAAATAGCCTCATTTACATGGAATTTACATGTGATGAGCACTATTAGGTAAGCATGAATTTGGATGTGTGTTTTGGACACACTGATCCCTTTATTGTATTGTGGGACATGGGTATGCATTCAAAACGTGCATCCAAATGCTCGTTAACTTGTGCACTGGGCTGGGCACACTTTATTGTATTGGCCCCAAGGAATTTCTACCAATAAAGATTTGATTGTGCATTTAGCCTCTCAAAGGTCTTTATTCTGCTGTCATCCAAACAAAAAGTGCCACCACCCCCCCTTATCAAGTTGCTCCTCTCTATCATTGTGATATCATTTGTACCCTGGTATAGCACTGTCCCATTGATTATCCTCCTTCCACCATGTCTCTGAGATGCCAATTAAGTCTATGTCATCATTCAGTGCTATACACTCTAATGCTCCCATCTTACTTCTTAGACTTCTGGCATTGGCATACAAGTATTTCAAAGTGTGTTTTTTTGATTGTTTTGCTCTTCAGTTGACAGAGATAATTTGGAATCTTTTAGCTCAAGTTATTCTTTACTTATAAGCACATGGACTAATTTTCTTTTTATTAGAACTCCTCTGTTGTATGCCCTAAGTTTATTGCTTCATTAGTATCCTTCAAAGATACAGCCCTTTAAACCATGCGCTGCTGAGCAACTGTTGGCATTCCCCTTTATTCTAGTTTAAAAGCTGCTCTATCTTCTTTATAAAGGTTAGAGCAAGCAGCCTGGCTCCATTCTTCGGAAAAAACTCTCCCTTCCGCAAAAGATTCCCAGTTCCTTAAAAAACTGAATCCCTCTTCCTTGCACCATTGTCTCATCCACACATTAACACTCTGGAGCTGTGCCTGTCTCTAGGGACCTGCACGTGGAACAGGGAGCATTTCAGGGAATTCTATCTGGTGGCTCTGGATTTCAGCTTTCTACCTAAGAGCCTAAATTTGGCTTTAAGAACCTCCCTTCCATTTTCCTGTGTTGTTGGTACCCACATGTACCATGACAGCTGGCTTGTCTGCAGCATTTTTGAAAATCCTATCTAGGTAACACGTGAAGTCTGCCACCTCCACACCAGGTAGGCATGTTACCAGGCAATCCTCATGCCCACCAGCCACCCAGCTATCTGCATTCCTAAGAATCAAATCACCAACTATAACAACAGACGTAAACCCCTCCCCCCTTTGCAGGAGCCCTGGGAGACTCATCCCCTGTGTGAGAGGAAAATGCATCACCTGGAAAACAGATCCTTGCTACAGGATCATTTCCTGCTGCACCAGGTTGATACTCTCTGACCAGGATACCTTCCTCTTCTAAGGCATCACCAGGGCTGCCAGACTGGAGTAGGGACTTGGCTACTAGGGATGTGAATCGTTTTAGGACGATTAAAATTATCGTCCGATAATTTTAATATCGTCTTAAACCGTTATGGAACACAATACAATACAGATTCTAACGATTTATCGTTATAAATCGTTAGAATCGTGAGCCGGCACACTAAAACCCCCTAAAACCCACCCCCGACCCTTTAAATTAAATCCCCCACCCTCCCGAACCCCCCCCCCCAAATAACTTAAATAACCTGCGGGTCCAGCGGCGGTCCGGAACGGCAGCGGTCCGGAACGGGCTCCTGCTCTGAATCTTGTCGTCTTCAGCCGGCGCCATTTTCCAAAATGGCGCCGAAAATGGCGGCGGCCATAGACGAAAAAGATTGGACGGCAGGAGGTCCTTCCGGACCCCCGCTGGACTTTTGGCAAGTCTCGTGGGGGTCAGGAGGCCCCCCACAAGCTGGCCAAAAGTTCCTGGAGGTCCAGCGGGGGTCAGGGAGCGATTTCCTGCCGCGAATCGTTTTCGTACGGAAAATGGCGCCGGCAGGAGATCGACTGCAGGAGGTCGTTCAGCGAGGCGCCGGAACCCTCGCTGAACGACCTCCTGCAGTCGATCTCCTGCCGGCGCCATTTTCCGTACGAAAACGATTCGCGGCGGGAAATCGCTCCCTGACCCCCGCTGGACCTCCAGGAACTTTTGGCCAGCTTGTGGGGGGCCTCCTGACCCCCACGAGACTTGCCAAAAGTCCAGCGGGGGTCCGGAAGGACCTCCTGCCGTCCAATCTTTTTCGTCTATGGCCGCCGCCATTTTCGGCGCCATTTTGGAAAATGGCGCCGGCTGAAGACGACAAGATTCAGAGCAGGAGCCCGTTCCGGACCGCTGCCGTTCCGGACCGCCGCTGGACCCGCAGGTTATTTAAGTTATTTGGGGGGGGGTTCGCGATTTGGGGGGGGGTTCACGATTGTTTGGCCAGCTTGGGGGGGGTCAGGAGGCCCCCCCAAGCTGGCCAAAAGTTCTTTTTGGGCCGAACGAGCCTTCCGGCGCGAACTCGCCGGGAATCATGTGACGCCGCGTCACTCGACGTGGCGCCGACGTCACATGCTTCTAGCCAAGGATTGCAGAAATGGCGTCCTCACTCCTCGCTCGATCACCAGGGAGTTGTGGTAAGTCTGGGGGGGGGATTAAGGAGGGTGAGGGGGTTTAAATTTTTTTTTTTGCACATATGGACATATACCCAACTCATTTGATTTTTTTTATGTCCATATTGACCGCAAATGGGACCCCCTTTGGACATATTGACATTTGCTCTGCACATCCCTAGCAATCAGAGTTTTGCTTTGAAAATCTGGGCAGCAGGTACAACCTGGGCGCAAAATACCTGTGGACTTTGTACTTTTATTGAAGCAGATGCAAAGTACATACTCAAAATGAAATCACTGCATGCATTTTCTGACCCCAGACCTAATTCCACCCACTTGTTAATACAGAAAAAAAATGTGCTGTGAAACAGTTCATGGGCTTTTACCTGCAATAAGGAAGGGCAACATACACACCAGGGCAGATTTTCAAAGGGGTACACACGTAAGATACACATGTAACCCCCAAAAAGCTGCCCCTTGCACCCCCTGCGCACGCCGAGCCTATGTTGCATAAGCTCGGTGGCACGCGCAAGCACCGGGACGTGCATAAGTCCAGGGGCTCTCCTGGGGAGCGTGTCGCGGGCGTGTCGGGGGCGTATCATGGCGGCACGTCATTGGGGGCATTCTGGGGGCGGGGCCATGGGCGTGGTTCCAGTCCAGGGGCATTTCAGGGGCATGGCCGAGGCCTCCAAAACTGCTCCCGGGCCAGGGAATTGTGCACCGGCAACTGGCCGTTGCACGCAAGTTACGCCTGCCTCGGGCAGACCTAACTTTTATAATAAAGGTGGGGGGTTAGATAGAGCTGGGGGGGGGGGGGTTAGATAGGGGAAGGGAGGGAAAGGTGGGGGGAGGCGGAAGTAAAGTTCCCTCCGAGGCCGCTCCGATTTTGGAGCGGCCTCGGAGGGAACGGGGGCAGACTGCACGACTTGGCGCACGCAGGCTGCTGATTTTGCGCAGCCTTGAGCACGCCGACCCCGGATTTTAAAAGAATGCGCAGCTATGCGAGTATCTATTAAAATCCGGCGTACTCTTGTTTGCGCCGGGTGCGTGAATAAAAGTGCACGCTCGCATTCTTTTTAAAAATCTGCCCCAGCATGTTTTACATGGGTAAATGCACATTTACCCATGTAATAATTTGAATATTGTCTTTTAAATGAAAATTATTGTCCAAGGTCAGATATTATTTGATTGTTGGTGTTTGGGGGTCTAGAAGATACAAAACAAATAGACATCCCTCTTGAACCCTGTAAACTAGGTTTACATTAGGACCTTCTTTGGCTTACTAACATCAAACTTTGACTTCACCTAATAAAAATCCACAATGTCTTAGGACCAGTATACCAGGTCCTAAATATCCTGAATCTGTGCTGCTTGCATGGTCTACTTTGCACTGATGCTTGCTGTTTCTGCTTCTCCTATCTCCTTAACTGTTCCTGGGTTTCTTCCTTTCTTTCTCTGTCTTACCTCCTTTTTCCCTCCTTTTGCTTTTCCTGCAACTGTGGTTTTATGTTAATCAAGTTTTGATATCTGATGTAAGAATTATTCTTTCATATGATCTGCACTTTATGTCACTTCCACTTATTGAGGTTTCCAAACTTTATTATCACATAATAAATATTTAACTATAGTACATACCAGTGGAATATCTAATTGATTCATTAATATTTATTAACATGCCAGTTAATATATTTACATATGTAACTGAGATAAATGTTATTGCAGGCATGGTAGCTCCATAGTCTGAAGCTGCTCATTCATGTTGACACAATGATACTGCTAAGTATCCTCTGGGATATATTAAAAGTGACTTCATGGCTTTCCCAGTCAAACATAAAGGGGCAAGTTTTCAAAGGGGTACGCGTGTAAGATACATGCGTACCCCCCGAAAACCTGCCCCAAGTTCCCTCTGCGCGCCGAGCCTAGGTTGAATAGGCTCAGCGGCGCGCGCAAGCCCCGGGACTTACGCACGTCCCGGGGCTTTCCTGGGGGGGCATGTCGCGGCAGCATGTTATCCGGGGGTGGGCCTGCGGGTGTGGTTCCAGCCCGGGGGCATTTACGGGGCATGGCCAAGGCTTCAGACTATGGAGCTACCATGCCTGCAATAACCTTTATCTCAGGCCTCCGAAACTGCTCCTGGGCCGGGGAATCGCGCAGCCGGCATGCGCGAGTTACGCCTGCCTTGGGGAGGCGTAACTCTTCAAAGGTAGGGGGTGTTTAGATAGGATTGGGGGGGTGAGTTAGGTAGGGGAAGGGATGGGAAGGTGCGGGGGAGTGGTGGAGGGAACGGAGGCAGGCTGCGCGGCTCGGCGCGTGCAGGCTGCGGATTTTCCAAAGCCTTGTGCGCGCCAATCCCGGATTTTAAAGGATACGCGGGGCTAAGCGCGTATCTATTAAAATCCGGCGTACTCTTGTTCGCTTTATTAAAATCTACCCCAAAGGCTGTGGCAGAGAAGCTTCTTTTGTGTTGGCAAGAATGTTTTGGTTTCATGGACCAAGGGATGGCATTCCAAGGACTGCTGAGCAGAGATAGTGTTCACCTCTGAAAGAGGGGATGCAATGTCTTTCAGAACAAACTGGCAAACCTACTGAGGTGATCTTTAAACTAGGGTTAAAGATCACCTCAGTTGGTTTGCCAGTTTGGGTACATAAAACTTTAAACACTTGCATAGAAGTAAGAAAAAAAATGGCAACCTCTGGAAAGCTATGTAAACTAATGCCCATGGTATGCAAATTAAAGTCCCAGATCCAGATGTAATGGCTCTTTTGGAGACATGATACAGGGAAAGCCAATGCAAGTATCTTGTTATACTGAGCTATAATTATTCAGGAAGGCTAGGATAGGAAGATGGGAGGATGAGTGGCACTATATATATATATACTCATCCTCCCATATATATATGGGAGGATGAGTGGCTACCAATCCACTATAGAATCATGTACAAAACCATCAACATCATATACTAAACTATCAACCAACACTCGCAAATCGACCTACAAATACCACTTAAAAAATACACTTCCGTCAGACCCATCAGGGAATACTACAAAGAGTCACTCCAAATTCCAAAGGCCAAAACCTTCCAACATAAATCCTTGAGTCTCAGAGCCTTCTCTTCAGCAGGTCCAGCTCTCTGGAACTCTATCCCACCAGATTTGAGACAGGAGCCTTGCTCCCTAACATTTAGGAAAAGACTAAAAACTTGGCTTTTCAAAAAAGCATTTCCAAGCCCTGAATAAAACCTTCACGCAACAGCACAATTGGATCTAAATACTGTGTCATATTTATTCATATTCTGTGTCATATTTAGCCTTCTGGTTACGTATGTTCCGTTTCATAGTGATGTACCGCCACATTTATTCGCATAGTCTTATTTACTCATCTTGCTACTCTATTACATTAATTGGCTGAAATGTAAATATTGCTCTGTTCTTTCTCTCCCCTCTTCCAGTTCCAAGTTAATTTTTCCCTGTTTTATTGTAACTTTCTCACATCCTCTTTCTGATTCCCTGTATTTAAAAGTTCAAGGTTCTTCAAGGTTCTTATTGAGAATATTGTTTATTACGCTACGTTATGCTTTTCACACTTTGTTAATTGTAAACCGGGTTGATGTGATGCCTGTCATGAAACTCGGTATAACAAAAACAATAAATAAATAAATAAATAAATAAATAAATATAGAAAAAAATACTTTCACAGCTTCCTTTATCTTTATCAGATATTGTTGCCTGGCTTCCTCTTTCTGTGATCTCTTGTAGTTTAGGAATGCTAACCTTTTTTCATTCAATTTCCAGATAATTCTTTAGAAAACCATAGCAGTCTCTTTCTCTTCCTACCTCTATTTACTTTCCAAACAAAAAGATTTGTTGTCCTTACAATACCTCTTTTTAGTTTGATCACTGCTCTTCAACGTTACCTAGATATTCCAGTTCAGTTGACGATTTTTTGAAGTATTCCTTCACTTTAATAAAATGAGTTTTCCTGAAGTCCTGGATCCTCATCTTTGAATGAACCATCACCGTCTGCACTCTAATACTGAGCCACACCATCTAGTCATTCGCTGGACCTGAGAGGTCTAGAACGGGTAGAAGTGAATCGGTTATTTACTCTTTTGGATAGTAGAAAGACTAGGGGGCACTCCATGAAGTTAGCATGGGGCACATTTAAAACTAATCGGAGAAAGTTCATTTTTACTCAACGCACAATTAAACTCTGGAATTTGTTGCCAGAGGATGTGGTTAGTGCAGTTAGTATAGCTGTGTTTAAAAAAGGATTGGATAAGTTCTTGGAGGAGAAGTCCATTACCTGCTATTAAGTTCACTTAGAGAATAGCCACTGCCATTAGCAATGGTTACATGGAATAGACTTAGTTTTTGGGTACTTGCCAGGTTCTTATGACCTGGATTGGCCACTGTTGGAAACAGGATGCTGGGCTTGATGGACCCTTGGTCTGACCCAGTATGGCATTTTCTTATGTTCTTATGTTCTTATATTCACTAACTCCTCCTTAGAAAATAAAGCCAATACTGACTACACCCCAGTTCCTTGGTCCGATCATTTTTTGATAAAAGCACACATACTATTCAATGTTTCAAACAATCAATCCAAAGTTGAGACTACATACTTCGATTTTCATCCACAGATCAATATAGAAGAAATACAATCACATTTTGAAACCCAGTTAACTCGCATTGATCTTACCAATATTAGGGATGTGCATTTGGTTTCAACGCATTGGCAATCCACAACACATAAGTCCCTATTTGTTATATTCGTGGGTTCACGAAACGCATCGCAATCCCCCACGAATACAACATAGCATATTAGTTTCATTCTTTTGGCTCGCAGTGATTTCTTAGCAGCCGTTTGAAATAGGAGATAGCAAAAACCAGCCCTTTCCAGTGAGTCATAAGTGACCTCACAGCCCTGTCATAGAGTGGGTCAGACAGGTTGGTAAGGAGACCAGAATGCAACCTATCAGAGCTAAGCAATGTAAGTATTTTTCTATTGCAGCCAATCACCGCTCTCAGTCAGTGCTCTGTGATGCTCTTCCTGATGATGCAGCATGCCATGCACTTTCTTGGCCGAGATGGTCTGGGGAGGTGGTCCAGGGAGGTAGCTGAACTCAAAGCCAGTCTGAGTGTCTCAAATCTGTATTCAATTGCTAGCTACTTTGATAGAATTTTCCATTGAAAAAGATATTTGTTTGATTTTGCTGCACTGCTGCCACCAGCTAGCCATACTTTTTTTGACCGCACTTTTTTTTATTGATCTGAGATGGTCTCTCTCTGTCTGTGCCACTGAGAGAAGCTGCTAGCATTGGAATTTTTCTGCTTATTTTACCCCTTGGGGTAGGTTGCAAGCAGGATTTGGGTGTTGTGAGTGGGAGATATATTCAATTGATAGCTATTTTGATAGAATTTTCCATTGAAAAAGATATTTCTTCATTTTTGCTGCTGTGCCAAGCAAGCCATCCTTTTTATTTAACTGCAGTTTTTTTTATATTGAACTCAGGCTGTCTCTTGTGCTCTTTTAAGCCAAGAAGACAGGGCACTCACTGGGCATCAGTGGGCACTGGGCAGTTTTGCAGACTCACATATATTGGGACAGCGGTGCTCTCTGAAGCCAAATCCCCAGTGAGCCTCTTTTGTAGTTACAAGCTTGGTGCATGCGCATACAGTGGTACCACTTTTACTGTACATCCAG
Organism: Rhinatrema bivittatum; assembly: GCF_901001135.1. Taxonomy (NCBI): domain Eukaryota; kingdom Metazoa; phylum Chordata; class Amphibia; order Gymnophiona; family Rhinatrematidae; genus Rhinatrema; species Rhinatrema bivittatum. The sequence goes on along the minus strand of NC_042615.1, from coordinate 637,134,071 downwards.
GCACAGCCTCGTGGGCCTAGAGGCAGTTTTGCAGACTCATGTATATTGGGACAGCTGTGCTCTCTGAAGCCAAATCCCCAGTGGGCCTCTTTTATAGTTACAAACTTGGTGCATGAACATACAGTGGTCCCACTTTTAGTGCCACTTGTCTTGCCACTTTGCCTGTCATCCTGCCTTCGAGGGTTCATGCACCTGTTATTGGTGCTCTCTTTTGAAGCTGTGGTGTGTTTTTGACACTCTCGCTGCTGCTTTGCACCTCTGTTAAAGCACTCTTGCCACTCCTGGTACCCCTTTGCCCCTTTAAGGTGCCTTAGGCTATTCATGCCACTTTGGTGCTACTTTGCCACAGTCTAAGTACCTTTGAGCTCCTTTCTCATTCTGATGATTGCTCCCCAGAAATTTCATCAGAATTGATAAGAAAACTCCAATTCTGCAGCCAAAAATAGGCTGCAAATACTTCCCCCATTGACTTATTGGGAAATCGGAAAACAAATAAAACTAATCAATGAATTGGTTTCCCTCCTATGAAATGAATGCAATGAATTTGGGACCCAGCGAAATGAAAACCGAATCGAAACAAACTTTTTCCTTCTGCACATCCCTAACCAATATTACTATAGCCACACAATCATGGAACAAGATAAATATGGACATAGCAGACAAAATGAATCCCAAAAAAAATAAATATGTTAGCAATAAGAGGATCTCAAACCCTTGGTATACTCCTCTGTTAAAAGAGACCAAACAAAAATTGAAAAAGAAGGAGAAAGATTGGAGAAAAAAATAAATGCCCTAGAACATTAACAAAATCAAAATGGCGCCGATAGCCTTTGCCCTCACTATGTCACAGGGGCTACTGGTGCCACTGGTCAGCCCCTGTCACATGGTAGGAGCAATGGACAGCCGGTGCCATTTTGAATACTGGCAGCCGACGGCCTGAGTGCAGGAGATCGCTCCAGGACCCCCGCTGGACCACCAGGGAGTTTTGGCAAGTCTTGGGGGAGACTCCTGACCCTCCTGGCACCCGCCATCCATTGCTCCTACTATGTGACAGGGGCCGACCAATAGCACCGTTAGCCCCGTGACATAGAGAGAGCAAAGGCTATCGGCGCCATTTTGAATACCGGCAGCCGACTTCCCGAGGGCAGGAGATCGCGCCAGGACCCCTGCTGGACCACCAGGGACTTTTGGTAAGTCTTGGGGGGGGGTCAGGAGGGTGGGGGATTTATTCGTTAGGTACGTTGTATTCGTGGCAGGCACCATACGTTTCATGACCCCACAAATACAACGAATAGGGACATATACATTGCGGATTGCCAATACGGCGAAAACGAATGCACACCCCTATACTTCAGTTCGGTATTCATTAAAGAAGATACTGGAGAAGGACAGCTGCTGGTTGACAAGACTGTAGAAGGGAATGGGCTAGACACAACTCCTTTTACAGAAGGGTATATATGGGAAGAGCTAGGTAAACTGAATGTGGACAAGATCATGGGCCCATTTGAGGTACATCCCAGATTACTATGGGAACTCAGAAATGTCCTAGCGGGTCCACTAAATGACCTGTTCAATAGTTCCCTGGAAATGGGAGTGTTGCTGCAAGATTGGAGAAGAGCAGTTGTGGACCATCTTCATATGAGTGGTAGCAGTGAGGAGGCTGGAAACTACAGGCCAGTTAGCCTTATCTCAGTGGTGGGAAATTTAATGGAGACACTGCTGAAAGAAAGGATACTGAACTATCTACAATCCAGTAATTTGCTGGACCCAAGGCAGCATGGATTCAACAGAGGAAGATCCTGTCAGACAAATCTGTTTGATTTTTTTTATTGTATGACTAGAGAATTGGATTGAGAAAGAGCACTCGACTTCATCTTCTTGGATTTCAGCAAAGCTTTTGATACCATCCCACATAAGTGGCTTGTGAACAAAATGAGAAGCTTTGGAGTGAGTGCCAAGGTGGTGGAGTAGATTACAAACTGGTTGACTGATAGGAGAGACAGCATGTAATGGTAAATGGAACTTACTCTGAAGAGAGAGCTGTGCTAAGTGATGTGCCACAGGGATCGGTATTGGCACCGCTTCTGTTCAATATTTTTGTGAGTGAAATTGCAGAAAGGATAGAAGGTAAAGTTTGTCTGTTTGCAGATAATACCATGATCTGCAACAGAGTGGACATACCTGAAGGAGGAGAAAGAATGAAAAGTGATTTACGAAAGCTTGAAAAGTGGTAGAAGATTTGGCAGCTAGGATTCAATGGCAAAAATTGCAGAGTCATGAATCTGGGATGCGGTAATCCAAAAGTGCTGTATGTGATGAGAGTGGCAGGTGAGGAGGGGGGGGGGGGGGTTGGAGTCTGATGTGTACGGACCAAGAACAGGATCATGGGGTGATAGTTTCTAGTGATCTAAAGATGGCAAAGTAATGTAACAAATCTATAGCTAAAGCCAGAAGAATGTTGGGCTGCATAGAGAGAAGAATAACCAGTAAGAAAATGGAGTTGGTGATGCCCTTGTACATTTCCTTGGTGAGGTCTCACCTGGAGTACTGTGTTCAGTTTTGGAGCCCTTATCTCAAAAGGGATAGAGACAGGATGCAGGCAGTCCAGAGAAGAGTGACCAAAATGGTGTGGCGTCAGTCTCAGAAAACCTATGAGGAGAGACTGAAGGATATGAATATGTATAGCCTGGAATAGAGGAGGGATAGGGGTGTTATGATACAGACTTTAAGATACTTGAAAGGTTTTAATGATGTACAAACATCAAACGTTTTCTGTTGGAAATAAATTTTCAGAACTAGGGGTCACAAAACAAAACTCCAGGGAGGACATCTCAGAACCAACATCAGAAAATATTTCTTCATGGAGAGAGTGATGGATGCCTGGAATGTCTTTCCGGAGCAGGTGGTGAACACCAAAAAAGTGAAATAATTTAAAAGAGCATGGGATGAAAACTGTGGATATCTAAAGCCTAAAGAATGGAAATGAAGAAAAGAGTGCTTGGAGTAACTTGCTGGTGCAGTGGTTACTACCCTTAACCAATAATCCTTGGTATTGTTGATGCATCTCCATCATTGCTCTCTGCTTCAACAGTGGGGTGGGGGGGGGGGGGGGAGGAAATTGATTCGTTTATCGACCAATGAGGGCCACGATGTTTATGGTCTGGGGAAACAAGTATGGGGGTAACTTGCTGATGCTGTAGTTACTACCCTTAACCAATAAGATAGATACTTTGATGCAACTCAAACATTGCTCCCTGCTTCAATGGCAAAGCATAATGGGAAGTTAGATACAAACAGTAACCAATGAAGGCCCTGACTTTTATGGTGTGGGAAACTGATAAGCATGGGGTATTCTACACGGCGCAGTAGATACTACCATAAGCTTGCTGGGCAGACTGGATGGACCATTTAGTCCTTTTCTGACATAATTTCTAAGTTTTATATTTTCTATGTGTTGTTCATATACAGAATAAAACTTATTAAAAAAAAATAACAATTTACCTCTGCTCCTCTTGGCCCCCTCCCTGGAACACCCCTAGACTTCTCCTTTTTGTGCAGGTGAACTGCGTGTGCAAAACGAAAAATAAGCACATATGTTTTATGTTTATAAAATATCATGTATGCAAGTAAAAACTACTTATGTACAAATATGCTAATTTTTCACATGAAACTCCTTTGAAAATTCACTCAAGTGTGGGTTAATCGATCCCTTTGAGACAACTGTAAATAAAACAGTTATATCTTAAAATATTTTCAAAAGATAATGTAATGTATAATTCTGTAACATTTTCAATTCTGAAAAAGCAAAAACAACTATCTAGCTGAAGATATAGTCTTTGCTACAATTTTCTCATACTGCAAAAATATTTTAAGGTTCAGCATATTTGACCCCATTTGATGATTTATTTCTGTGAATCATTTTCTACAGACCTCTGAATTTTATAGAATAGAGGTGAATAAATAAATAACTAAATACCCTCTGTATGTTAGCATAATAACATCTTTTGTATTGCAATAAAAATAAATGGTACCTTGTTCACCTTGTGCCCTATCTTCTTGTTTGACTTACATACAGACTGAAGTTCAGCTGATGGTTCAGCCGAAATTGTCATTGGTGTCATCTCCAGCTGTCTACTGTTCTTCAGACTAAGATGCCTTGCTTTGATTCATCTCTCTTGATAAGCAGATGGAACATGGCAAAAATGTAGCATATTTGTGACAATTGAAGGAAATTGACTGTTATAAGGATATTTTCTTAGGCAGCTTTGAAAGAGTCAGCATGTTTGGCGATTACATGTGCTATACTATCTAATTAATGAGAAAATGTATTTAAATTGAAATCACAGCTGAAACAAATATATATGAAGACTGTAAAACACGGATTCTTAAACAAATAAAAGATTGGACAAAATTGCAAAGCAATGTCAGAACAGACAGGAACGTACTAATGACAAGGTCTATACACAGGATTGTAAAATGATAATGATATCTTTTTCTTTATCTCTTACAGGGTATAAGTTAATATTTCTTTCTGAGTAATAAACAAGAAACGTCAAGAGAAGCAGGCATTTTCCTTACAACCTGGGAACTCCTATGTGCTGGTTTTTTTTACCTGATTTTATGCACTCTTTCATCCATACATTTCTCCAGATGTTTTATAATCAATAAAGAAAAAGACAGCTGTATAGAATTATGGAGCATAAAACAGTAGGGATGTGAATCGTTTTTGAACGATTAAAATTATCGTCAGATAATTTTAGAATCGTTCTAAATCGTTAGAGTGCACGATACAATACAAATGCCCCCGATTTATCATCAGGGGCATTTGTATTGTATCGTTAAATAGGGCACGGGAATTATTTGGGGGAGGGCGGGAAAACCGGGACACCAAAACAACCCCTAAACCCACCCCGACCCTTTAAAACCAATTCCTTACCCTCCCCCACCCTCCCAAAATGTTGTTACCTGGTGGTCCAGTGGGGGGGGGGGGGGGGTCCCGGCGCGATCTCCCACTCTCGGTCCATTGGCTCCATTTTGGCTACCACTGATAAAAATGGCACTGATGGCCTGATAAAAAAACCCACCCCGATCCTTTACAAATTACCCCTTTGCTTCTCCCATCCTCCCCACCCCCCCAAAAACGTTTTACATGTACCTGTAGTCTAGCGGGGGGTCCGGGAGCCATCCCTTCAATCATACCCTCGGTGCCGGTGCCGGTGCTGGAGGTTTCAAAATGGCGCCGATCGTCTTTGCCCTCACTATGTCACATGTAAAAGGTTTTTGGGGGGGTCAGGAGGGTGGGAGAAGCAAAGGGGTAATTTGTAAAGGGTCAGGGTGGGTTTTTTTTTTATCGGGCCATCGGCGCCATTTTTATCAGTGGTAGCCAAAATGGCGCCGATGGCCCGAGAGCGGGAGATCGCGCCGGGACCCCCCCCCCCCCCCACTGGACCACCAGGTAATTTAACATTTTGGGGGGGTGGTTCGGGAGGGTGGGAGAGCAAAGGGGTCATTTGTAAAGGGTCGGGGTGGGTTTTTTTTTATCTGCTCAGGCCTCACTAAAAAATTAACAATGTGAATTGGAATCAGAACCGATTCCAATTCACATCTCTAACAATCCGATTTTTTTCTCCCACCATCCGAACCTGATCGTTAAAACGATTGGGCACACGATTCACATCTCTATAAAACAGAAAGGTCCAACAAGAAATTTAAGTAACCTGCATGCATCTATGGGTCAGATTTAAATGTTTAAAAAAGTGGAGGGAAGGTGCAAAAGTCCTGCAAGTCAGTTTGCTTTCACAATTTTAGAAAGGCATGCTTTGCTCAGGATCGATTTTCCTGTAACTTCAAGAAGAGAAAGTCCTTTGAAAAAAATTTGAAATAAAAATCTTTTAAAAAAAACACTGTGGAACTTTTGTGCAGTCCTGAAATTTAGCTGCTAAATATCTCCATAATATTTGCATATACCACAGTTGCTGTTGTGATTTTTTTTTTTCTGATTTTTGCTCCTCCAGTGGCCAAAATGACCCCTACATACCTTCAACATCTCATAAAACATTGGGATGGTAACTTTTAAACCTGTGCGTGGGTTCACATGTGCACTCTTTCGTTGGCCTGCACCAAGGGACGCGGGCATTTTATAACATATGCGCATATATGTATGCATGTCATAATATATCCTGACCATGCACACATGTGCATGCAATTTTAAGTGGACGCGTGCCTTTGCGCGCAAATGCCACTTCTGGTGTGTAAGTCGGGGATTTTAAAAGCCAAGCGTACCGTCATTACCAGCTTTCTCAGTTCATTCCCCGTTCACTCCAGTAAGGGATAGGACTTCCAAACACCCCAACTTTAATAGCCTCCTTCTCCCCTGTTAGCCCCCGACTCTTAATTTCCCACCAATCTGTCTATTTATCTTTCTTTTATAACTTGCATGTCATCCATAGCAGAAGTAAAGTTGTGTGGCAGAGGACCCCAACAGCAGCCTGCACGCATTGGTATTTATGCACTAATGTCAAGTTAAAATCCAGGAACCCCCATGCCCCACCCCACCCCTGTTTTTGCAGGCAGCTATTAAAATCTGCTCGGGCGCACTGGCCCGACATGTGCACGCATCTGCCTGTTTTGGCATGTGCCAGGCTTTTAAAATTTTAAACCAGTGTGCGGACTCACATGTGCGCGAGTTCGTCGGCCCACGCCCAGAGACGCGGCTATTTTATAACTTATGCGCATAAATGCTTGTATGCTATAAAACAGCCTGGCCACATGCACATGGGTGCTGAATTTTAAGTGGGCACATCCCTGGGCGCACAAATCCCGCTTCTACCGTGTAAATAGGGGGATTTTAAAAGGGACGTGAACTGACGCATTTGCCAGTTTTGCCAATTCATTCCCAGTTCACTCAGTTATCAAACAGGTCCTCCAATCCCCCTGGTTTGATAGCCTGTACATCCCCCCAGTTACCCCAGACCCTTTAAACCCCTCCAAAGTGGCTCGTTATTTTGTTGTTTTATTTACAAGCCACCCACAGCAGAAGTAAAATTACATGGTGGGGGAGGTGTGCATGGGATCTCATAAGCATTTATGTGCAAGTTCCTGGTTAAAGTCTCACGATACCCATGCCTTGCCCCTTTTTGAGTAGTTCCACGATGGGCGCTCAGAGGCATTTACTCACGTATCCCGGCAGCTTTTAAAATCTGCTTGGCGCGTGCGAACCCAACATATTTGTGCATGTCCTAATTTCAGCGCTTGTCAGGCTTTTAAAATTCATCTTTTATTCCACAGATTTAAATATCGATATATTGCTGCTTGGGAAATTATTTTCATGCAGTATATAAAATGAAATGTTTTTGGTGTGCAATTGTTTTTGCGCATGTAGAGATGTGAATTATTTGCATCACACAGAAGACACATCATATGAAGCTTTGATTGATCCCTGGGAGTTCTGTCTAACCTAAACAAGAAATCATAATTCTGTTGCCTCTTTCCTGCTGTACTCAGATGGTCACAGGCCAGACCCTCTTTGATTCTGTAGCTGGCTTGCAGTTGTTGCTACCAATAAATTGGGGTCTGAGCTTGCATCTCAATTTCTGGAGTGAGAAGCTAAGTTTCTTTTTGCTGTGAACTTGTTTAAACTGAGAATAGCACATGATGCTCTGATGTCTCCAGCCAGGAAAGCTGCTCTAGGAATACATGATGTCATATGATCTAGTATTTTGGCAGAAATCCTCAAATTCAAAATAAAGAGAAGATTTAATAAGGTTAAATAGAAGATAAAAATAGATCTAAACTTGTAACATCAGGACTTTAAAATTTCAGCCAATCCTTTTTCCCTCTCCATAGTGTTAACTGCATTAGTTTTTAATCCTGACCTATTTCCAAGGTGTAAATTTACAGATAATTGGTGTGTATAGGGTACCACTGAAACTCTGAATAAGAGCTTAATTCTATTGCACACCTGTAATGTAGCTCAAAAATATACCCAGCAGAAGATAGTGTAATAAATCATTGACTCTTGAGAAGTTGCTTGTGGGCACAATCACTCCTCAAGTGTTCCCTATCTAATTAGTTACTTGATACAAAGAACTTTGCCATAACATGATTTACAGATCAGCCTAAGTAGGTTATACAAGAGTCTACAGGTATACAAATGTTTTTTTTCGGCCAGGCACAATTGAACTGATGCCGTCTGAAGCTGTGAAGAAGATTCCTTCTTCATGCTTGATTATGGCCACTCAGTCCCTTAGATACTGTACTATTTCCTTGTAGAACTTGTGCATTTCAGGAACTGCAGTACTTGAAGTAAACAGTTGCTATTCCATTCAAACATGTTCTTTGCTAGGGATGTGAAGTTGCTGTCTCATCAGTCATCAGAGCACTCTTCTGCTTCCATACAAATTCAGAAAGATGGAACATGATAGATTTTAAGGGAGTTCAGCCTGTATTGCTTTCAATAGTTCCAGTGTCAAATCCAGCTGATGAAGGCTTAGGCCTAATTAGGGATCCTTCTAACTGATCAGTATCACACTTGTTTTTCAATGCTAGGATTTTCTTCTGTAATTTTGTAAACTGCTGGCTGCTCATTGGAAAATCTGAACCAAAGTAAACATTAAGCAAAACAAATACCTGGAAACACTCCCACCCAAAAATGAAAAAGAGAATAGGAAACACAATGTGGGGGCTGCACGTTCCTAGTTATTACTGAATGGGCCCCATTAGAGCAAATAGGAACTGTTTGTGCAGGACACACTTTGGTGAATCAGTCTGTAAATGCAGCAAATATTACAGCATTTATTGTATCTTATTTCAGTAACTCTACCTCAGTGTGTATAGACAGGAGAGCTTTGAAAGCCATTTCCACTAGTAAAACCATTCTTTACCCACAGAGATGGACTTTAAGAAAACTGTCTTTCATATATGCAGGTAAACCTCTGCACATACCGACACCATAGGCATAACTTTAACTGCACTGTGAAAAGGTGTCCAAAGGATTTTCCCTTATAAGCAATACTTTAAAATATCAAAAAATATGTGTGCGATTTTTCTTGATAAAACCTTCTCAATAAATCAGCAGATATAAATGGTTTATATAAAGGTTTAGCTCATACTTTTTCATTGTTTCTCAAGAAGAATTGCATTCAGGTATAATAGATTAATTTTTCCCTGTCACCAAAGGGCTCTTACAATCTAAGGGGCAATTTACTAAGACAGAGGGGAAAATACTATGGATTCACTAACCTGCAACATTTGGTACCACAGCAAGGTAAATCCCATGGGATTTTACCCTGCACTAAAATACCATTGGGAAAAATACCATAGCAAAGTGACCCTACAGACTCCATCTCATCTGATGTGTAAAAATCCAGGGGGTCTATTGTGATTCCATTTCAAGCTCCTGCCACATCTGAAATCAGCCAAGCTGTAAAAATTGGCTTTTAAAAAGTATAAAAGCCCTTGCCTGACATCCTCCCAGTGCAAAACCCTTTACCTTTGGTAATGCCAAATTTTACTCTTCACCTCATACCTTCATTCCCTTTCCTTTCCCTCTGCCCCCCTCCAAATAATTACAGGAAGTCCTCTTAGGGTTCTGGGTCCTGCCACATCATTTTGAAAATGGCACCACCTGGCCTCTGATGGGCATTTAACCCATTCTGTGATAGGGACAAATGTAAGTCAGTGGCTGACTATAACCATTTTGGAAATGGTGTGACTGGACCCAGAGTTCTAAGGCTACTTTGGGACACACTAGACCACCGGATACTTCCTATAATTACTAAGGGGGCATCAGGGGTTGGGTGAATGGAGGTATAGAAAGTGGGGGTAACAATACAAAGAGGGTGCGGTTTAGCACTGGGGTTTAGCACTGGGGATGGGGCTGGGCTGAAATCTTTATAATTTTTTTTTCTTTTTAATTTGGTATAAATTGGCTACTTCCTGGGTGTGATGGGGGTGGGTGGAACGGAGGGTCTCAACAGGTCACTAGGAGTTTTTTGTACATCAGACCAGAGGGAGTCTGTGGGCCTCTCAGGCCTTTTAAAAGAGATCCCAGGAGCATCAGGTCATGAGTTAGCATCATTGTGCTTCCAGGGTAATGTAGTTATACCTCTTGAGGTATAGCTAACTTTCGTTAAATAACGTGGCTTGCAAATTTTTAGGCAAGCCACGTTATTTGTGTCAAATCCCATTGGGGCCTCTATGAAGTTGTAGCCTTGTAAAACGTCTATGCATTTAGAGGAGAGGAGCATACTATTTATGCCACAGTACCCCATGTGAGACTGATGCAACGGTTGTTTTTATAAGACAGAGACCTTCTAGAGGAGTTCTAGATTTTTTAGTTGACATGTAAAGGGATGTGGTGTGGTCTATGATTCACTTCTATAGTTGGGTATCATCTTTTATTTTGACCTGTTCACTTTATTTTCACCTTAAAAATGGAGTATAACTCCCAAAAGCTAGTCAAGAAATAAATTAACCATATATATGTAATTTATATCCAATGCATCTACTTTCTGATTCCTACTATAAACCCCTTTTTTCTGGGTGTCCTGAATACAGGGGTACATGGTGTCCTAGAGCCACAACATTCTCCTTCTGGTCACTAGCCCCAGGGGTGAGATTCTTTCTGGCAGAGGCGATGGGGAAATTCAACCTCTAAGGCCTAAGGCTCACATGGAAAACAGAGTCTCCATCTGTTTTGCACATAGATGTACTCACAGTTATGATGTCCTGGCTTTCGGGCCCCCTCACTCTTCAAAAAGACAATGGACACACTTGTGGGGTGTTGCAACAAAAATTGACTGCAACCAAAAATATGTTCAAACAGATCAACAAGAAATCTAAAATTGATCTTCTGAAAAAAATCCAATAGTACTGATTGTCTCAGTCCTGCACAGCTGAGCTAATGTTCGTTCAGGTGGCAGGCACTATAAAAAAGACTATACAGTCTCCCCCCCGGTGTTAGAAGGTGGGCCCCTGACAGGGGACTGCGATCTCCTGACTCTTCTCTGGTGTTAAACTGTTCCTCTGGTTTAGAAAGTCCCCCAAAAAAACAGCAACATTTAAAGTCCTTACTCTTTTAAATGGGCAGGAATAGTGACATATTTTCGTCCCAAATAAACATTGTAATTGTATTTGTAACTATAAAACAATTTAGCAGCCAGCCCTTCTCAGTGAGTTATGTGTGAGGCTGTGAGCTATTGTCAAGGAGACCACAGCGCAGACGCAGCAGAACACAGTGATTCAGCTTATCGCTGCTCTCTGGATCCAGTGATGCTGATCTTGAAGACTGAGCTTGAGATGTACCATGCATTTCCTATATAAACATTGTTTTGGGAGGATGCTGTTACCTGTCATACCTTTAATACCACCATTGGAAACTTGCTGCCATATGCCTACCTGCCATGCTCTTTATTCCACCATAGGGGCTTGCTGTCGCATGCATACAGGTTTCTACTACCACAGCACCTGTTTTCTAGTTCTTTTTCTTCTATCCCTCCACAATCCCAGCCTTGTTCTCCCACCCTGTTTGTTGAATAATGTTTATACTGGGGTGGTGCCTTAGGATGCTAATGCCACTTTGGATAATAGTTTGCCTCTCACGCTGCTATCGCGGGTTCATGACACTGTTGCTGGTCCCCTATTTTGGGGTCTTAGGGGTTCTACCCACACTAGCATTTCCTTGGTTCGTTATACTGGGGTGTTTTGTCCCCAGAACAAAAATGTAAATAAAAAATCAACACAAAAGATACAGGTTTCTACTACCAAGTCACCTTTTCTAAAGTTCTTATTTTTCTTCTATCCTTCCACAGTCCCAGCCTGGTTCTCCTACATTGTTTGTTTGTTAAATAATGATTACACTAGTGTGGTGCCTTAGGATGTTAATTAGAGATGTGAATCGGAACTGGAATTGGTTCGGATTCCGGTTCCGATTCACATGTGTTTTTTTTTCATCGGCCCGATTGCGGTTTTGTTTATTGGCTGCGCCCGAGCCGATAAACAAAAAACCCACCCCGACCCTTTAAAACTAACACCTTAGCCTCCCCCACCCTCCCGACCCCCCCAAAAACTTTTTACAGGTACCTGGTGGTCCAGTGGGGGTCCCTGGAGCGATCTCCTGCTCCCGGGCCATTGGCTGCCACTAATCCAAATGGCGCCGATGGCCCTTTGCCCTTACCATGTGACAGGGTATCCATGCCATTGGCCGGACCCTGTCACATGGTAGGAGCACTGGATGGCCCATGCCATCTTGTGCTCCTACCATGTGACAGGGGCTGACCAATGGCACTGGTAGCCCCTGTGACATAGTAAGGGCAAAGGCTATCGGCGCCATTTTGATTACTGGCAGCCGATGGCCCGAGTGCAGGAGATCACTCCCGGAAGCCCGCTCGACCACCCAGGGCTTTTGGCAAGTCTTGGGGGACCCTCCTGACCCCCACAAGACTTGCCAAAAGTCCAGCGGGGGTCCGGGAGCGACCTCCTGCACTCGGACCATTGGCTGCCAGTATTCAAAATGGCGCCAATAGCCTTTGCCCTTACTATGTCACAGGGGCTACTGGTGCCATTGGTCAGTCCCTGTCACATGGTAGGAGCACAAGATGGCGCCGGCCATCCAGTACTCCTACCATGTGACAGGGTCCGGCCAATGGCACGGATACCCTGTCACATGGTAAGGGCAAAGGGCTATCGGCGCCAATTTGATTAGTGGCAGCCGACGGCCCGGGAGCAGGAGATCGCTCCAGGGACCCCCACTGGACCACCAGGTACCTGTAAAAAGTTTTTTGGGGGGTTGGGAGGGTGGGGGAAGCTAAGGTATTAGTTTTAAAGGGTCGGGATGGGTTTAGGGGTTATTTTTGTGTGCTGTTTTTCCCGCCCTCCCCCAAAACGATAAGAGAACCCCCACGATCAATATCGTGGGGTTTTCCTATCGTTTTGGGGGAGCCCCCGATTTCTGACGATTTTGAAAATATCGTCTAATATTTTCAATCGTCCGAAGCCCGATTCACATCCCTAATGTTAATGCCACTTTGGATGCCAGTTTGCCGCTCATGCTGCCATCAAAGGTTCATACCACGATTGCTGGTGCCCTGTTTTGGAGCCTTGGGTTGTTCTTTCCACACTAGTTTTCTTTTTTGCTCATATGATGATGCCTTGGAGAACTCTTGCAGATGCTGGTACCTTTTTGCCCCTTTATGGAAGCCTAGGCTATTCATGTCACTTTTGGTGTCACTTTGCTACAGTCTAGGTACCTTGGAGTACTTTCTCCCTTTTGAGGATTTCATTCCACAGGTTCTATAGGAATTTATGAGACAACCTAATTCTGGAGCCCAAAATAGCTGCAATGTTTCCCCTATTGAGTTTAATGGCAAACAAAAAATGAATCAAATGAATAAATGAATATATATATATATATTTTTTTTTGTTTGTTTTGAAACTAAAGAAACGAATTAAGGTCTCCACAAAATAAATATTGTACGATATTTCTTAATTTGTCATATATCGGTAAAATCGATAAACGATCACATTTTCCCCGAATTTTCATGAACAATTGTTTTTCGGCTTAGTGCACTAACAAAAAACATTAATTTTTGTTACTTTTTGTTAGTTTTTGTTAGTGTGCGCTAACTCCCGCACTAAGCTGAAAAACGATTTTTTACTAAAAAAAAAAAAAGCCAATCCGCGGGAAAACAAGATTTTCCCGCGGCCACACGAACCCGAAAGCGCAAACGATCGGGCACCTGATGCACAACCCTAATAAGTAGGGTTTATCCAGCTATCTAGCAGACCACTGAATATCTGGGTATATTCAGTGACTACTAGATAGCTGGATAAATCACTTATTTGGCATCCTTTAGCCACAAAATAGTAGGTGGGCAGTTTGGGGATCAGAGTGGTACTACTTATCTGGCTAACTTAACTGAATAAGTTGTGATATTCACTCTTACCTGGATAAGTTAATGTTAGGCGTGCCGGCTGCAGCAGACCCGCGACTCGGCCTCCTCACTTCTCTCAATTGAATCCAGCGCCTGGTCCCTCATCTCTGGTGGCGGTAGGCCGCTGACTCCATCCTCGGGCCACCCCTGGTGCCTCCGGCTCAGCTACAGACCCTGGTGCTCCACTTCGGGCATTTCCGCTTAGCCCACGGAGAGAAACTGCTACTTGGCGCTGTGCTCCTCCCTAGGCGCGCGCGCATTGCTGTGACTTAAGTAGGCCTGCGGTGGGAACTGAGCCTCGGCCCTGGATGATGATGTCAGCGGAGTTTCCTAGCTTTGCCTTTGCAACAGGTCTCCTCGCTGGTCGAGTACTCGTTGCCTCCTGTGGGATTCTCCTCGTTCCTGTGTTCCTGATCCTCTCTGACTCCTGTTCCTGGTTTCCTCATTCCTGTGTTCCTGCTCTCCAACCTATCCTCGGATTGTCTTCTTGGATCTCGATCTCTGCTTTGCCTGACCACGCCGTTGACTCTCTCCAAGCCCATACCTCTGCATTGCCTGACTACTCTGTTGCCTCTCTCCAGACCCAGACCTCTGCATCACCTGACTTCTCCATAGCCTCTCTCCAGACCAAGACCTCTGCATTGCCTGACTACATTTGACTCTCTCCTCGCTCAGAACTCAGCCTTGCTTGCCACTGCTTCCAGATTGCCACCAGCCCTGACTCAAGCTTGCTTTATGATGCCTCTTCAGTCTACATCCTGGATTTGGCCTATTCAGGCATTGGCCTGAATAGGAGCTCGGGTGCTCCCTGTCTGTCTTTGTTCCTTTGGCGCCTGGGTCTCTGTGACTCTACCTCATCCAGAAAAGACTGTACCACTCCTCTGTTGCTGTGTCTGGGCTGACCTCGATCCTTCCATTGATGACAACATGTGGAGGCCCACCTAAGTCCAGCCGGCTGGTACCCAAAGGCTCAACCCGTGGGGACCGAGGGCTGCTATTGGTGAAACACCAGTCGGCCTCCGTCCATCAGCCCACTTCACCTGCTGATGGTGGGGATTCGTAGGACCCTTCCTATGGGTTGCATCAACCCCACCTCGACCCAAGGGTCCACCTTCGGTGCAACAGGTTTCAAAGGCCATGGGCTTGGCGGTGCCACGTGCTCTCCATGCCATTCCTGGTCTGGCCTCCAAAGTGCAAGAACAGAAGCAGTTTCTCAAGGCACTGGCCTCCTCTCTTGAGCGTCTTCATGCCTGACTTGATGCCCTAACCAGCAACCCAGTTCCAGTATCGGCTTCTTCTCACCAACAGCCGTCTCCTTCCACTCCTATAACCTTGTTGACCCTACCAGCTCCACTTCATTTCAATGGTGACTCCAAGCTCTGCAGAAGGTTTCTCAACCAATGCTACATGCAGTTCGCTCTGCAGCCCTCCATTTTTCAAGATGAATTAACAAAGGTCAACTTTATTCTGTCTCATCTTGAAGGGAAGGCGCTGGCTTGGGCTTCTCCCTTGTGGGAGTGATCGGACTCCCTTCTACAGGAACTGTCTCGATTTGTGGCCGTGTTCTGGTGGTTTTTCGATGATCCTGGATGGCATGCCGTGACAAGCACTAGTTTGCTACACCTTCGTCAAGGCCAAAGAAGTTTATTTGACTATACAATTGAATTTCAGACTTTAGCTTCTGAACTTACTTGGCAGGAAGACTGCCTACAAGCTATCTACCTGAATGGACTTTCCCCACAGCTGAAGGATGAGTTGGCAGCATGGGAGCTCCCCTCCTTTCTTGAGGACCTTATCGACCTGACGGGCCAAATTGATCATCATCTTCACCGGGAGAATCGGATGCCCAAGAAGCCTTCTCGGGTTTGTTCCCATTTGCCACCAGCCATCAGCTCTGCCTCTGGTAGGGTCTCAATTGTGGCCAAGACAGAAGAAGCCATGTAGCTGGGCCTTGGGCAGCTGTCCCCGGAAGAGTGCCTCCGGTGGAGACAAACAGGCCTGTGTCTGTATTTTGGAGCACCCGGATATCACCTACAGGTCTGCCCAGTCTGTTCGGGAAACTTCCAGGCCTAAATTCAGTTGGGGTCCTGAACTTGGGCATAACATCACCGGTCCCTCAGCTATCCGTACCTGTCACTTTGATCTGAGACTGCCAGTCATTTCCAGTTCTTGCTCTGGTGGATTCCGGAGCAGGAGGCAATTTTAACCTCAAGGATCTAGTTCAGCATCTGGGTATAAAAACCCATCCTCTGGAGACCTCCTTGTGCATTTCTTCCATCTATGGAGAACCGTTACCTGGTCGAATATTCATGACCACAGAGCCAGCTCAACATCTTACTGGTGCCCTTCATACTGAAGAAATTGAATTACTGGTACTTGAGAAATCCATTCACCCAGTAGTCTTAGGACTACCCTGGCTCCAACGTCACTCCCCTCATTTTGATTGGGGGTCATTTCAGCTGGTGGAATGGGGTTCCACTTGCCATCAGTCTTGTCTATGTATAGTGGTGCCACCACCCGTGGTTTCTCTGGCGACAACCTCCTCAGGTATACCCGCTCCCTGTGCGGATTTTGAAGACGTGTTTTCTAAGCAAAAAGTGGACCTTCTTCCACCTCTTTAGAGGTTTGATTGTCCCATTGAACTCCTACCTGGGACCATGCCCCCCAAGGATGTACCTATTCTCTGTCTCTTCCCGAGACTAAGGCCATGGAGTGCATTCATGAAAACCTTGCCGATGCAGGATTCTTCTTCATGATGAAGAAAGATGGGTCTCTCCGGCTGTGTATCGACTACCGCAGCTTGAACGAGATTACCTGCAAAGAGAAGTACCCTCTGCCTTTGATCTCGGAACTATTTGATCGTCTGCATGGGGCTTCTATATTCACCAAGTTGGACTTACACGGGGTGTACAACTTGGTCTGGATTTGCCCTGAAGATATCTGGAAGACCGCTTTCAACACTAGAGACAGGCATTACGAATATCTGGTGATGCCCTTCAACCTCTGTAACATGCCCACAGTATTCCAAAGAATGATGAACAACATTTTCAGAGACCTACTATACACCAAGGTTTTGGAATACCTGGATGACATATTTGGCCTTTCCAAAGATCAGGCTACGCACCGCACCTACGTTTGTACAGTTCTTTAATGCCTCCATGAGACTCATTTATTCGCAAAATTGGATAAATGTTTGTTTGAGAAGTCCAGTCTGCCCTTTCTTGGGTGCATCATTTCACAACAAGGATTATCGATGGATCCCGCCAAACTCGAAGGAATCCAAGCTTTGCCACAGCCTGTGGGCCTTAAAGCACTACAATGATTTTTAGGATTCTCAAATTATTACCGTCATTTTATCTTACATTATTCAACTCTAGCAGCTCCCCTTACTGCGTTGACTCATAAGGGTCAAGATACTCGAAACTGGACTCCGGAAGCCATTATAGCCTTTCATCACCTTAAATAATCCTTCCTAGCTGGTTCCTGTCTCCATCATCCAGACCCAAACCGCCCCTTCCTGGTTGAGATGGATGCCTCCGTGATTGGGGCTGGGGCGGTCCTGAGCCAACGCTTTGCTTCTGGATCCATAGTCCTGTGCTCATTCTATTCTCACAAGTTTTCTTCAGCGGAACAAAATTACAGTATCGAAGATCACCAGCTACTTGCCATTAAACTGGCTCTAGAAGAATGGCGCCCGTGATTGGAGGGGCGCAATACAAATTTGTCGTATTCACCGGCCACAAGAATCTGGAACATTTAAGGCATGCCCAGTATCTTAACGCTCGTCAGGCCCAATGGGCTTTATTCTTTTCTAGGTTCAACTTTTTACTTTGCTACCGCCCAGCCTGGAAAAACCTCCGGGTGGACGACTTATCATGCTCTTTTGAGCCAGAAGATACTCCGGAAGAACCCGGTCACATAATAGACCCAGCTTGTATTTACCTATCTGTGACTCACCCAGTCCCCACTGGGAAGTCTGTTGTGCCCCGTCGACTCCAAAAAAGAGTCCTCCGGTGGGCACATGACTCTAAGTTTGCCGGTCACCCAGGATGAGCGCAAACCTTTGCGCTGCTCCAGCGGTTCTTCTGGTGGCCCACTATGGTCTCTGATGCTAAAGCGTACACTTGCACTCAATAAAACCCCCGGTCAGTTGACCCTGGGGTCTGCTTCAGGCACTTCCAGCTCCCGAAGAACCGTGGATACACCTTTCCATGGATTTCAATGTGGACTTGCCACCATCTAAGGGCCACATGTCATATGGGTTACGATAGATCGATTCTCTAAAATGGCCCATTTTGTCCTCCTACCGGGCCTACCATCTGCTCCTGAGTTGGCACACCTGTTCTTTTGTCACATCTTCCAATTGCATGGCTTGTCCAAGGACATTGTCTCTGAAAGGGGTCCACAATTTGTTGCCCGATACTGGCGCACCCTTTGTCATAAATTTGGCATCAACATCAGTCTAACAACAGCCTACCATCCTCAAGCCAATGGACAAGCTGAGTGTATGAATCGATCCTTGAAGTCTTTTCACCGTGCCTATATCAACGATCGTGAAGACAATTGGTCCGAATTCCTTCCTTGGCTGGAGTTTTACCATAACTCCCATATTGCCACTGCTATAGGTACGTCACCCTTTTCCGTCGTCTATGGGAAGTAACCATGACCACCATTGCCCATACTGTTATCAGTACCTTCTCCTGCTGTGCAGGCCACTGCTGATGCCATCAAGGTACTACAGATGAAAGTTTGCTTATGCCAAGCCACATCCTAGGCCAAGAAATCTGCTGACAGTTGCCAATGCTCGGCTCCTGAATTCCTTCCTGGCCAAAATGTTTGGTTGAGCACACGGTATATTCGGATTAAGATACCTTCTCAAAGGTTTGCAACAAGGTACATTGGACCTTTTCCAATCATTTGTCATGTCAAACCAGTTACTTACCAGCTTCGGTTGCCACCAACTTGGGAATTCACAATACATGTATTCACAATTCATGTATCTCTTTTGAAGCCAGTGGTCCTATCCTGACCTTTACGACCATGCCGTTGACTCTCTCTAAGCCCGGACCTCTGCTTTGCCTGACCACGCTGTTGACTCTCTCCAAGCCTGAACCTCTGCTTTGCCTGACCATGCCATTGACTTTCTCCAAGCCTGGACCTCTGCTTTGCCTGACTACTCCATTGTCTCTCTCCAGACCCAGACCTCTGCATCGCCTGACTATGTTTGACTATCTCCTCACTCAGACCTCAGCCTTGCTTGCCACTGCTTCCAGATTGCCACCAGCCCTGACTCAAGCTTGCATTATGACGCCACTTCAGTCTACGTCCTGGACTTGGCCTATTCAGGCTTCGGCCTGCTCTTGCTCGGGCGCTCCCTGTCTGACTTTGTTCCTTTGGTGCCCAGGTCTCCGGGACTCTACCTAGTCCAGTACAGACTGTACCACTCCTCTGTTGCTGTCTCTGGGCTGACCTCAATCCTTCCATCAACGACGACATATAGAGGCCCACCTAAGTCCAGCAGGCCCCGGTACCCAAAGGCTCAACCAGAGGGGAACGAGGGCTGGTATAGGTGAAGTGCCAGTTGGCCTCTGTCCATCAGCCTACTTCGCCTGCCATCAGTGGGGAACCATAGCGCCCTTCCTATGGGTTGCGCCAGCCCCACCTCAGCCCAAGGGTCCACCTCCGATGCAACAGTTAATCAGATAAGTTAAACCAGTCATAGAGCTGGTCTAACTAAGCACGATATAACTTATCCACCTAAGAAGAGATTTGTGTGCGGATATTCAGTGGCATAGCTGTATCACTGAATATCTCTTATAAATTAGCTGGATATGGCTGAAAATCAGGTCTTGTATGTTTTGAAAGAAAAAACACTGATACTTGCAATTACTGTGCATAGCCACTAGATGGCAAAGTGAATGATAAAATAACACTATAAAAACCAATGGAAATTTAGGAAGGGAATTTCTCTTGGGTTCTATGGAAAATATCTCCTTTAAGGAATAAGGGAAGAAGGATCCTCTAGAGGGAATAAACTGAGAATTATAAAATGCTGGTTTAAAGTTTAGTTGGAGCTGCCAGCAAAGATGGTGAATACAGGGACCAGAGCTGTAGTATGTCTATAGTTAATATGGCATCGGCCATAGGTGCTGCTATCCCAAGGATGTCATAGTAATGCTGGTGATGTTGCCTACTGATGGCTGAAATGAGTGGCGTGGCCTTGCTAGAATCTCAGCATGGCTAATGGGGTTTGAATTGAAGGAGGAGCACTGCAATCCCACCAGAATTGGCAGTGTAGCCAGTGGGATCTAATTAAGCAGTGGGGCATTGCTGGAATTGCCGGTGGGGCATTAGGAAGAGGAAGAGTGGTGCAGGCTGTTCTGCAGAAAGGAGCATTAGAAAAGAGTTGGGGTGGCTCCTGGGATCCCAAGAATAAATCATCCCATTAGCTGTGGGGGTTGAAGAAGGAGAATGATGCTGCTGCTGCTTCAAGAGGGGAAAAATGAGAGAGAGCATGTGTGTATGTGTGTGTGTGTGGGGGGGGGGGGGGCGGGGGGTAGTGTGAGTGAAAGCATATGTGTGTGTGTCAGAGAGCATTTCTGTGTGTGGGTGAGAGAGTGCATATGTGTGTGTATGCATGAAAGAGAAATCATTTATGCATGTGAGAGTACTAGAGCACATGTGTATGTGAGAGTAAGAAAGAGCATGTGTGTGTGTGTGAGAGAGCACATTTGTGCATGTGTGTGTGAGAGAGAATAAGAACATAAGAACATAAGAAATTGCCATGCTGGGTCATACCAAGGGTCCATCAATCCCAGCATCCTGTTTCCAACAGAGGCCAAACCAGGCCACAAGAGCCTGGCAATTACCCAAACACTAAGAAGATCTCATGCTACTAATGCAATTAATAGCAGTGGCTATTCCCTAAGTAAACTTGATTAATAGCCGTTAATGGACTTCTCCAAGAACTTATTCAAACCTTTTTTGAACCCAGCTACACTAACTGCACTAACCATATCCTCTGGCAACAAATTCCAGAGCTTTATTGTGCGTTGAGTGAAAAAGAATTTTCTCTGATTAGTCTTCAATGTGCTTCTTGCTAACTTCATAGAATTCCCCCTAGACTTTCTATTATTTGAAAGTGTAAATAACCAATTTACATCTACTCATTCAAGACCTCTCATGATCTTAAAGACCTCTATCATATCTGCCCTCAGCCGTCTCTTCTCCAAGCTGAACAGCCCTAACCTCTTCAGCCTTTCCTCATAGGGGAGCTGTTTCATCCCCTTTATCATTTTGGTTGCCCTTCTCTGTACCTTCTCCATCGCAACTATATGTTTTTTGAGATGCGGCAACCAGAATTGTAAACAGTATTTAAGATACAGTTTCACCATTGAGCAATATGGAGGCATTATTTATTATATACTGACATTCAATCTGAGATATCACATTGGTTTACATTCAGGTAATGTAGGTATTTCCCTATCCCCAGAGGGCTTATAGATTTAAGTTTGTACCTGAGGCAATGGAGGGTAAATTGACTTGCCCAAGGTCACAAGGAGTAACAGGAGGACTCAAACCCTGGTCTCCTGGTTCATAGCCCACTGTACTAACCACTAGGCTATTTGACATTTTCCATTTCATTAACCATTCCCTTCCTAATAATTCCTAACATTCTGTTTGCTTTTTTGACTGCTGTAGCACACCGAACAGACAATTTTAAAGTATTATCCACTATGATGCCTAAATCTTTTACCTGGGTGGTAGCTCCTAATATGGAACCTAACATCATGTAACTACAGCAAGGGTTATTTTTCCCTATATGCAACACCTTCAACTGGTTCACATTAAATTTCATCTGCCATTTGGATGCCCAATCTTCCAGTCTTGCAAGGTCCTCCTGTAATGTATCACAATCCGCTTGTGATTTAACTACTCTGAATAATTTTGTATCATCCGCAAATTTGATAACCTCACTCGTCGTATTCCTTTCCAGATAATTTATATATATATTGAAAAGCACCGGTCCAAGTACAGATCCCTGAGGCACTCCACTGTTTACCCTTTTCCACTGAGAAAATTGACCATTTAATCCTACTCTCTGTTTCCTGTCTTTTAACCAGTTTGTAATCCACGAAAGGACATTGCCTCCTATCCCATGACTTTTTAGTTTTCTTAGAAGCCTCTCATGTGGGACTTTGTCAAACGCCTTCTGAAAATCCAAATACACTACATCTACCGGTTCACCTTTATCCACATGTTTATTAAACCCTTCAAAAAAATGAAGCAGATTTGTTAGGCAAGATTTCTCTTGGGTAAATCCATGTTGACTGTGTTCCATTAAACCAATTCTTTCTATATGCTCTACAATTTTGATCTTGAGAATAGTTTCCACTATTTTTCCTGGCACTGAAGTCAGGCTCACTGGTCTATAGTTACCTGGATCGCCCCTGGAGCCTTTTTTAAATATTGGGGTTACATTGGCCATCCTCCAGTCTTCAGGTACAATGGATGATTTTATTGATAGGTTACAAATTTTAACTAATAAATCAGAAATTTCATTTCTCTGTTCCTTCAGTACCCTAGGATGCATACCATCCGGTCCAGGTGATTTGCTACTCTTTAGTTTGGCAATCTGGCCTACGACATCTTCCAGGTTCACAGTGATTTTGTTCAGTTCGTCTGACTCATCACCCTTGAAAACCATCTCCGGAACTGGTATCTCCCCAACATCCTCATTAGTAAACACGGAAGCAAAGAATTCATTTAGTCTTTCTGCAATGGCCTTATCTTCCCTAAGAGCCCCTTTAACCCCTCAGTCATCTAATGGTCCAACGGACTCACTCACAGGTTTCTTGCTTCGGATATATTTTTTAAAGTTTTTATTATGAATTTTTGCCTCTGTGGCCAACTTCATTTCAAATTCTCTCTTTGCCTGTCTTATCAATGTTTTACACTTAACTTGACAATGCTTATGTTTTATCCTATTTTCTTCAGATGGATTCTTCTTCCAATTTTTGAAGGATGTTTTTTTTGGCTAAAATAGCCTTTTTCACTTCACCTTTTAACCATGATGATAATCATTTTGCCTTCCTTCCACCTTTCTTAATGTGTGAAATACATATGTACTGCACCTCTAGGTGTTACATTTACCCAGTCAATATTGGGGTAATTGAAATCTCCCATTATTATTGCACTGCCAAATTGGTTAGCTTCCCTGATTTCTCTTAGCATTTCATCGTCTGTCTCACCATTTTGTCCAGGTAGATGTTAGTATACTCCTATCACTATACTCTTACCCAAAACACATGGAATTTCTACTCATATAGATTCTACCGAGCATTTAGTCTCTTATATGATCTTTATCCTGTTGGACTCTATACCCTTCTGGAAATAATGTGTATGTATGAATGTGAAAGAGCACATATACATGTATGAAAATGAGAGAGTGCATATGTGTGTGTGTAAGAGCATGTGTGTGTGTGTGTGAGCATGTGTGTATGTGTGCATGTAAGAATGTGTGTTTTTGTATGTGTGTATTTGTGTGAGTGAGAAAGGAAGCATAAATGTGTATGTATGTGAGAGAGGGGAAGCATGTGTGAAAGAGAGTAAGGAAGCATGGGTGTGTGTGGGGAAGCGAGAGTGAGAAAGCACATGTGTTTGTCTGTTTGTGTGTGTGTGCATGTGAGTGCATGTGAGTGTATGTAAAAGAGAGGAGAAAGTCTGCATGCAACAAATCCCCTTCCTGTCTGCCTGCTAATCCATAACAATCTCAGGGTGTCTAAAAATCAAAAGTTCCCAGGTATGGAACATGGGAGATTTTTTTTGAATCCTTAGATTTCATTACTGGGGGTGTTATTTGATGTATTTTATTTGAAATATTTTATTAGTGTTCAACAAATATTTATATGTGTTTTTAATTATTGGATGTTATTAAATTTGTTAGCTGTTTTGAATTATTCTTTTCATTGGCATGGTTTAACTACTATCGATGATATTTATATTTCTTGATTTTATTGTTTTGAGAGAAATGGTAATGTTTCTGTTTTTTCCATTGTTGCACTACATACAGAATTTGGCTTGTTGCAATTTCCAGTTCATTTTTCTCATGTACATTTCTACTTATATTTTATGGTCTTGCTATTCTGTATCTCGAGGGTTTGTCTGTGTTCTGTACTTTTAACTGAGTTGAGGTATTACACTAGAGTGTAGTTTCTATGTAGGAATCTATAGTAGATTAGCTTACTCTGTTTTCCTAAAAGGGATGTATTGGTGTATTAGGACCTGTTGTAATATTTGCAATGTTAACTTTCATAGGTAGTACTGCTGCTGTTTGAGTGCTGGCAGTTATTACTGGTTTGATATAGAAATTTTATTGAATTTTAATTGTTTTTTCATGGCTTTCTGAGTGCCAAACCCATACCCAATGGCATGTTGCAATAATCCTAATACCATATAGGTTCCAGGTTTCGGTTTTCCTTTTTTGTAGAGTTTTCTGAGTGGTGCCACGGTAATAATTGTAAATATAATATACATATTGCAAGAGATATTTTACTCAGAAGACTGTACTTTGAATATTATTTTTCATGTAAAATCTGTTATTATAAATGCGTAATTTGTAATTATTTATAGGGAGGGCAAGATGAGGTGGGATCGGGTGCAAAGCTGTAAGATTGCCTAGGATACCTTGCACTGGCCTTAGGCATTGCTGTACAAACATTTAACAGAGTCTCCCAATTCATGGTGTCATGTGTGTATAATGAGTGAGGGTGCAGTTTTTCACTTGGTAATAGGTGCTAAATTGCTTTGCTATGCCTCTGCTAGGGACCCTCCTCATTGAAGAAGATCATGCAGGTGTTTTCCCCTTGAAGGGGAAAGGCCTGAGGCTGGAAATGTGTTTACTGTCTTGGGGAAACCAGGGACCTAGCCTGACTCTAATGCAGTAGAAAAAGTGTTTGGCCTGACAGGCTGTGGAGGACCAGAAGAGAAAGAAGAAAATAAATCCTTAAAGCTGTGGGTGGGAGAAACTGAGGAAATCCCTTGGAAAGGGCTGAAGGAACATTCTGAAGAGTTGTCTGGATGCAGAATTACTGGAGTTGTAAGGGAGGCCACCTTGTTTCCAATGAATGAGTACTGATGTAACTACATTGTAAACTAACAGGGAGATTAATAAGGGGAGTTAAGCTGTTTGCTTTAATTGAGAGATCAATATTGAGGAAATTTGGAGCTGATGTGAACATGAGGAGATTGTGTTTAGTCGACTAAAAGAGAGTTGGGAAGTTGGAGTAATTCTCTGTAAAAGGACTGAAATAAGTACCTGTCTGAAGACACGTACAATCTTTCTATTCAAGTGTTGCTGTTACATTTGCTATAATCCTGCTGTAGATAACAACACCCTCTGATCAAATGTGTTTTTGCCATCTTTTGTAATATCTGGCTGCTGCAGTAATAAAATACCTCCTGTTAGTTTGACAAAACTTTTATGTACGAGTCCTTCCTTATAGCAAGGTGTGTGCATGACAAAGATGGGGACCAGTAAAAAAAGGGAGTAAAAAGGAAAAATGTGAATATTTCCCTATCTAGTTTTAGGGAGGTAGCCCTTGCTTCTCCACTATCCCATCTATTTGACCATTTCCTCACTGAACCTTACCTAGAGACTGGCAGTTATGAAACCCTTTCATGTTCTCCATCCAGGTGGTTATAAGCAGCTTAGAAAATGACCCCCTTAATTTGTACCTGATAGTAAATTGATTTCTCCACGATCACAAGGGGCATCAGCAGGATTTGAACTCTGGTTTCTCTGATTCATAATCTGCTGCTTCAACCACTCCTCCAGTGAATTTGCAGGGATAATTTTCAAAGTGATATTATGTTCAGCATCTAACTATAATTGACTTAGCAGCAATATAGGCAGTTAGAAAATTACCCACTATATGCCAAAATCTTAGTGCCAACTCTTTTTGCACACATTGGGGCAGATTTTCAAAGGCTTACGCGCGTAAGATACGTGCATATCCCCCCGAAAAGCTGCCCCTTCCACCTCCTGCATGTGCCGAGCCTATCTTGCATAGGCTTGGCGGCACGCACAAGCCCCGGGACGCGCATAAGTCCCGGGGCTTTCCTGGGGGGGGGGGGGCGTGTCGCAGCCGGCATGTCATCGGGGGGGGGGGGGGGGGGATGGTTGGGGGAGGGGCTGTGGGCATGGTTCCGGCCTCAGGCAGGCGTAACTTGTAAAATAAAGGTAGGGGGGAATTAGTTAGGGCTGGGGGGTGGGTTAGATAAGGGAAGAGAGGGGAAGGTGGGGGGCCAGAAGGAAAGTTCCCTCCGAGGCCGCTCCGATTTCGGAGCGGCCTCGGAGTGAATGGAGGATGGCTGCGCAGCTTGGCGCGCGCAGGCTGCCGATTTTGCACAGCCTTGCGCGCGCCGGCAGCGCACGCATGTTATAAAATCAGGAGTACATTTGTTCGCGACAGGTTGTGCGAATAAATCTACTCCCATGCGCACCTTTTAAAATCTACCCCATTAAGTTTAGTACACATAAGGACCTTCATTTTCAGTTTTTATTTATTTTTCCCAGGAATTTATGAGTGTTTATTACAACAAGGAGAACAATTATATTTAACTGGAAAATTTGTTAACCATTTATTACCATTAACATCTCCTGGAAATCAGTGGAAAAAATGATTGTTCTTGTTGTGATAAACACTCATAAATTCTTAGTAAAAATAAAATAAAAACTGAAAAAAGAAGGTTCCCAAGTGCATGCCATGAGAAAGTATAGATTTTATGGTGAATTATAAAAAGAAATATGACTCAATATTTTGCCTTTTTTATTGTCCCTATCACCCATATTCTCAAAGGTATGTCATGCCTTAACATACAAAAACATCCACTATCTACCACAGTCCCCATTATTTTCAATGGGACTTATTTGCTAATAACATGTTTTCATGAGTTAATGTTTAATGCATCTTTGTGAATTAAGGTGCATAGGTATTTTTCTCCCAGTCACCTACACTACTATATGAATGGTTTGGGGTGTTTATAGCTTGATGCATGATGAAATGTTTTCCATTAAAAAAAAAAAACCCTTCTAGTTCTGATTCTATCGTGATCTTGATTTAAGTTGGACTATCTAAATGCCCATGATGTTTTCTGTACTGTTCTAGAATTTTATATCTGTTTTCAATAAAACTATATTAAAAAAAAATTGTTTCTACAAAATAGTTCTATGAGCCTCATATTATGAGGTGGTAATATTAAATTTCCATACCAGAAACATCACTAAAATGTTCATGTCTTAAATGAATGCAGAATTATGATTTTCTTCTTTATTGATATAGTTGGGTGACTCCATTAACTGCTATTAATCGTTGACTTAGGTAATAGACACTGCTATTACTGACATTAGTAGAATGGGATCTATTTAATATTTTGGGTACTTCCAGGTATTTGTAACCTGGATTGGCATTAGAAGCATGGGATCTTCTTAATGTTTTGGGTACTTGCCAGGTTCTTACGGCCTGGTTTGGCCTCTGTTGGAAACAGGATGCAGGACTTGATGGACCCTTGGTCTGACCCAGTATGGCTACTTCTCTGTTCTTATGTTCTTATTTTCACTATGATCGAAGGGATCTAATCTGGAATTTGAACAGGAAACACACAACATATCACATCCTTATAGAGAAGTTTATTTAATAGTTTTCAAAATAGCCTGTTTATTAACTGTACATTGCTTTTAACACTGGATTTTGCACATATGGTTAATTAAAATTATTGAGCTCATAGAATTGTCCCAGTTACTCAGTGGCAGTACTGCACACTGCCATGCGGAAGCTTTCTCTTACTGAACCCTGAGTCGGGTCTTCCACATCCTGGTTGGTTGGAGATGGGGATGGTGCAGAGAGGAGGATAGCTTGAAGATGACACCTTGTGGCTGGTTGTTTGTTCCATGATTGCAGAATTCTGGAAGAAGTCCTGGCTCATGGCTCCCAACTAATGTTGCTGCAATTACCAGACTGGTTACACGGATGGAGGGGGAAATATATAAGGGCAGAAAAACCCTGGGTAGTTGCAAACGAAGGCTCATGTTGCCAGGATCCTAGCTTTGGTTCTGAATGAGCTGGAAATACAAAGGCACAGGAGGAAAACACTGGATAAGAAGTAGAAAAAGAAATTGAGATCATGGGAATAAATAATATTAAACAACTTAAACAACTCAATTGGAGTCTTCATTTGAAAATTATTTTCAGAACTGCCAGAGCTTTATTGATTGTATGCTAAGTTCAGACAAATATTTAGTGTATCCCATATTGAAAATGAAAATAAATAAATGAATAATTTTGATGTGGGATGCCCTCTGGTCTCTTTTCAATTCGGTCTCACTCAGGGATTTTTGATAACATATGTTTGCCTGCTTAGATCGTCTTGCCTAGAGAAGTGAGTATATGTGAAAGGATCTTTATGTTGCACAGTTTGATGTCCTAGTTTTCCAAGCTGTTTTTGGATGTTGCATACTGTTTAAAAATATGTTATAAGCATACCCCCATCGTCATGGGGGAGGCTGCATAATTAGCATGTCACCACAGAATAAACAAGCCACTAAAGAATACATACACCAGCTGGCTCCCAGCCCTGGAATTCAATTAAATTATCTGCTGGCATTGTGCTGAAAACAGCTGTTACCTTTCCCCTGCTTTGCTTGTAGCAATACTATGCTTTAGGCTGATTGAATCATTCTCTTACTGTGACATTGTAAATACAAATGAGGTTTATTTCAGGAGTGCTTCAGAAGTAAGAGAACACAGGAAAACAGCAAACATTAGTCCCTCGCACCACATGGTAAACTCCACCCACTCACTTCCTCTTCCTCTCACTCTCTTCAATAACATCTAACTACAAATCCCAGATGCAAATTACCTACTATAATAGCACATATCCCCTTTTAGAAACATAGAAACATAGAAATGATGGTAGAAAAAGACCAATCGGCCCAGCAAGGTCCCACACTTATTAAGAACATAAGAACATAAGAAATTGCCATGCTGGGTCAGACCAAGGGTCCATCAAGCCCAGCATCCTGTTTCCAACAGAGGCGAAACCAGGCCTCAAGAACCTGGCAATTATCCAACCACTAAGAAGATCCCATGCTACTGATGTAGTTAATAGCAGTAGCTATTCCCTAAGTAAACTTGATTAATAGCCATTAATGGACTTCTCCTCCAAGAACTTATCCAAACCTTTTTTGAACCCAGCTACACTAACTGCACTAACCACATCCTCTGGCAACAAATTCCAGAGCTTTATTGTGCGTTGGGTGAAAAATAATTTTCTCTGATTAGTCTTAAATGTGCTACATGATAACTTCATGGAATGCCCCCTAGTCCTTCTATTATTCGAAAGTGTAAATAACCGAGTCACATCTACTCGTTCAAGACCTCTCATGATCTTAAAGACCTCTATCATATCCCCCCTCAGCCATCTCTTCTCCAAGCTGAACAGCTCTAACCTCTTCAGCCTTTCCTCATAGGGAAGCTGTTCCATCCCCTTTATCATTTTGGTTGCCCTTTTCTGTACCTTTTCCATTGCAACTATATCTTTTTTGAGATGTGGCGACCAGAATTCTACACAGTATTCAAGGTGTGGTCTCACCATGGAGCGATATAGAGGCATTATGACATTTTCCATTTTATTAACCATTCCCTTCCTAATAATTCCTAACATTCTGTTTGCTTTTTTTACTGCTACAGCACACTGAGCTGACAATTCTAAAGTATTATCCACTATGATACCTAGATCTTTTTCCTGGGTGGTAGCTACTAATATGGAACCTAACATTGTGTAACTATAGCAAGGATTATTTTTCCCTATATGCAACACCTTGCACTTGTCCACATTCAATTTCATCTGCCATTTGGATGCCCAATCTTCCAGTCTTGCAAGGTCATCCTGTAATGTATCACAGTCTGCTTGTGATTTAACTACTCTGAATAATTTTGTATCATCCGCAAATTTGATAACCTCACTCGTCGTATTCCTTTCCAGATCATTTATATATATATTGAAAAGCAGCGGTCCAAGTACAGACCTCTGAGGCATTCCACTGTTTACCCTTTTCCACTGAGAATATTGACCATTTAATCCTACTCTGTTTCCTGTCTTTTGACCAGTTTGTAATCCACGAAAGGACATTGCTTCCTATCCCATGACTTTTTAGTTTTCTTAGAAGCCTCTCATGAGGGACTTTGTCAAACGCCTTCTGAAAATCCAAATATACTACATCTACCGGTTCACCTTTATCCACATGTTTATTAACCCCTTCAAAAAAATGAAGCAGATTTGTTAGGCAAGACTTACCTTGGGTAAATCCGTTTTGACTGTGTTCCATTAAATCATGTCTTTCTATATGCTCTACGATTTTGATCTTGAGAATAGTTTCCACTATTTTTCCTGGCACTGAAGTCAGGCTCACTGGTCTATAGTTACCCGGATCACCCCTGGAGCCTTTTTTTTTTTTTTTAGTTTGAATAATGTTTATTGAGAGGTATAACAATTACAAATACAACAGTAGCATAGTTATCTACCGATCAATATAGTAAACATTATACAAATACATGATAATAAACGAAACCCCTCATGGTATTATATAAAAGAAAATAGAGAATAGAAAAAGAGAGAAAAACTAAGAAAAGAGAGAAAGTGTAGAGAAGAGAAAGAAAACCAAAAATGGAAAGATAAGTAAGACAGATACAGAAGTCACCCGCCTAGAGGTCAGCAGTATATATTCCCCATAAAACGTATTAACATGATCCGGATAAAGAGCTACCCAAGTATTAAGTTAATGATAAAGTGTATTCGTCAAGCGGCTTCCACACCTGCGCCCAGGTAGTAAGTCTGCGAGATTTAATCGCCATCGCTTTCTCATATTTACTGTACATACAGACAGAGTTCCACCACAAATGTTTAGAGAGGAGAGTACTCTGTTTCCAGTTAGCTAGAACATTATGTAATGCAATGAGCATTAAAAAATCTAACAATTTACCTTGAGCAGTGTTAAGCTCCAGAGTTGGGTCTCTACTACGTAAGATAACCATAGTATAGGTAATGGGACCCGATAGAGGTAATATGCGGGAAATGATTAGTCCGATCTGAGCCCAGAACTGTTTAACGTATGTACAGTAAAATAGCATGTGTGAAAGAGTGCTATTGGGGTTAGCGCAAGACCAACAAGTATGAGCTTGAGATAGCCCCGCTCTGTGGATTCTCCACGGTGTCCATATAGCCCTATGCAATACAAAATAAGAAGTTTGGGTTAAACTCGAGGAAAGGGATATACGCACAGATTTTTGCCATAACTCCTGCCATTGGTTATTGTCCAAATTAACGTCCAAAGTTGACATCCAGTGGGATTGTAATCCCCGAAGAGAGCTGAGCGGCAGTTTAGACTTGATGAATTTATAAATTCGAGAGGCAAGATGACCTTTTCCCTCGTAGAGGGCATAGAAAGAAATCAAGAATGGGTCAGAACCAGACAATACAGTAGAGATATTCACATCTTTAAGAGCATGTTGTAATTGTACCCAGGCATAAAACTGAGAAGTCGGTAACTGAAATAAATCTTTTAAGTGATCGAAAGGAAATAATTGACCATTATCCAGGATATCAGAGAGAAACCATATCCCACATTTCTGCCAATGAGGCCAGTTAAGACGGTTACCACCCACTTTAATTCGCTGATTATGCCACAATGGAGCGAATTTAGACAGCGCCCAAAGAGGAGTAGTATTGGGTCGTAGTTTATCAAACTCTGAAATTGCTAAATGCAGGGACCTCAAGATAGGGTTAGTGTTAGCAGTGCGGGATAATGGAACACCAGGGAAATATTCCACAGGAGCCGGGGGCAATAAAGACAATTCGATAGAAAGCCACCTAGGAGGAGTGGAAGAAGATGTCTCCTTTAGGAAATAATGAGAGCCTTGTTGCAGAATATAGGCCTGATGGTATACATAAAAATCTGGAAAATTGACCCCGCCATATCTAGTAGTGCGTTTTAACTTAGCTAAAGCAATCCGAGGAGTTTTGTTATTCCACAAAAATTTAGTAAGAACCTGATCTATACGGGTATAAAAAGATTTAGAAAAAAAAATTGGGAGCATGGAGAGGACATATGTAATTCTCGGAGCCAATACCATTTTAATGGAATCCAAGCGACCCCACCAACTCAAATGTAGAGGGGACCAGGTTACAGTCGCCTCTTTAATCTGCCGAAGAAGCAACTCTTCACATTTAGAAATCGTAAGATCAACATCTGCATGGAAAAGAATGCCCAAATATTTGAGTCCACTTTTTACTTTTTGAATTGGGATACCATCTATATTCACCAAGGAGCCGAGAAAATTTAAGGGGAGCATCTCAGTTTTATGCCAATTAATTTTGTACCCAGAAACCACCGAATAAGCAGAGATGAGAGTGAACAATGAGGGGAGAGAAAGATCAGGATTGCGAGAAAAAGAAGAACATCATCGGCATATGCCGACAGCTTATATGTTTGATCACCAATACTTAGACCTTCTATGTTCACCGATTGCCGTATGGCTAGTAATAAGGGTTCCAGAGCCAGGTTAAATAATAATGGGGATAAAGGACAGCCTTGGCGGGTGCCTCTATGTAATTGGAATGGGGAGGATGAATGATTATTGATAAATAAAAAAGACGTGGGAGAGGAATATAAGGCTTGGACCCAGTTTAGGAAAACCGGTCCAATGCCAAACCATTCCAGGGAGGCCCACAAAAAAGGCCACTCAACACGATCAAATGCCTTTTCCGCATCTAATGATACTGCTACTGCAGGAGAAGACAATGAAGGAGCCTGTGTCAAAATATGGAGGAACACGCGAGAATTATTAGCAATTAATCTATTTTTGAGAAAGCCAGATTGATCAGGGTGAATAATAGCACCCAACACAGAGGACAATCGTGTCGCCAATATTTTAGCGAAAATTTTATAGTCTGTATTCAGTAAGGAAATTGGTCTATAATTAGAAACAGAGGCAGGGTCACGACCTGGCTTTGGTAGAACTACTATACATGCTTCATTAAAGTTAGATGGACCAGAGGAAAGGGGAGACATAGATACAAAATAAGTATGTAAATGTGGAACAAGCGATTTTTTAAAAGCGTGATAAAAGTCTGTGGAAAGACCATCTGGTCCAGGTGCCTTGCCCAAAGAAAGCGCAGTGATAGCCGAGGTGACCTCTTCTTGGGTGAAAGGAGCATCCAACCTGGAGGCTTGATCTCCAGTGAGAGTCGGGTGATCGATAGTGTCTAAATAACGATGTATGCCAGTCTTGGAAGGATCCGCTTCAGTTTGATATAAGGAATCGTAAAAGGAACGAAATTCCCGAAGAATCTCTACATCAGTGGTCAAGGGAGTGTTATTGGAAGACAAAATCATATCAATTCATTTTCTTTCTTGACGTTTCTTAAGATATGAAGCTAACAAATGACCACATTTGTTATTTTCAGCGTAATAAGTCGCCTTCTGACGGTTAAGACTAAGCTGAACTTGAGAGCTTAGATGTTGGTTGTAGCGATATCTCGCTTTCAACAAGCTGGTGAGAGAGGGTAGTGTGGGATTAGTGATGTGTATTTGCTCTAGATCATCCACTTCTTTCTGAAGATCAGCTAGTGTAGCACGGTACGCCTTCTTGCATCGTATAGAATAGCTTATGATGGATCCTCGAATCGTCGCTTTGAATGCTTGCCATATAGTGTCAGGAGAGACCTCAGCCGCTGCGTTAAACCGAAAATACTCCTCAATGTGTTCACGGGTTGTAGAGAGAAACTGGGGATCAGCTAAGTATGATGAATTAAATCTCCACCTGTGTTCGGCAGAGATTGTAGAGAGAAGCTTTAAAGTGATCTGTATAGCAGCGTGATCAGAGATCAAAATGGATTGTATAGATGCTGCAGTGACATGCTGTGCCAGATGTTTAGAAACCAGAAGTAGATCGATCCTGGAGTATGTGTTGTGGGGAGCGGAAAAAAAAGTATAGTCTTTAGTTGTAGGATGAAGTAAACGCCAAGGATCCGATAACCCATGTGACCGCATGAGCGCCTGCAAAGTTTTACAAGATTTGGTAATATGTGGGCGTAATTTAGTTGTTTTATCCAGAAAAGGATCCAAGACCTGATTGAAGTCACCACCAATAATTAGTGGAAGTGATGGAAAAGCAAGTAGTTTAGCAAACAAGTCCTGAAAGAAGATTGGGCTATCCACATTTGGAGCATATAAATTTAAGAAAAGATAAACTTGCTGTGCAATCTGAATTTGAGCCAAAGACCATCTACCATCTTCATCAGCCGATGAATGTAGAATTTTAGCATCTAGCCTTTTATGTATCAAAATGGCAGTGCCTCTTTTCTTTCTGGATGCAGGGCTAAACAGCACTTGGCCCACCCATTGTTGTTTCAGTTTGAGGGCCTCCTTAGAAGAAAGGTGGGTCTCCTGTAAAAGAGCAATGTCAGTATGAAGCGTTTGAAGATAAGTCAACACCTTTTTTCGCTTAATCTGGTGTGTGAAGCCGTTGACATTTAAGGAGGTGATCTTGATATCAGTAATCTGTGAAGCCATAATCGCAGAGTATGATGATATGTTGGGTAGCCATCAAACCATTCAAAAAAACTTAACCTCTCGGGTGAGAAAAAAGAAACAGAAAAGGGTAAAAATTCCAGCTCAGAAAAAAGCAGTATCATAATGTGAAGAGAAAAAAAGAGGAAGGTGTAAAAAGCCATAAAAAAGAAACAATAGAAGCCAAACAGGCTACTTCGTGAAAACGAGCCTCTTGTAGTGCCAGACGACTTGAGTAACCAACGTCTCTCACGCCAGACCATGACGTAGGGTTTTGGAATCCCCTTCTTGAAACAAAAGGAGAAACAAACAATTCCTGATGAGAAATGCAGAAGCTAAAGTCCAAAAACTGACTAGAGTCAGAACATCACTAGCCAGGCAATTGAAGATCAAAAGCAAAAAGTTTTGTTCCTGGAGTCCAAAAATAATAGTCAGACATTAAAATACAAAGTCATGTCTATATGAAACATTGAAGTAAAATCTAAGAACATGCAAAAATAAACAAACGCACCAATAGCCTAAAGTATAGGCCATTGAGGGCCGATGAAAGGCCACGGACCTTTAATTGAGGGTCAGCTAGAAAAAAAAAGGAAATAATCAGGTTACCATTTCGGATGGACGGTCATGGGAACATAGAAATTCTTCCAACGTTGTCGGGTTGGTGAAAGTTTGTGTGCGATTGAGATAAGTAATCCGCATTTGAGCTGGATACAGAAGACCATATTGTGCCCCCAACGATTTGAGGCGAGGGCGTAAGGCTAAGAATTGCTTCCGTTTCGCAGCTGTTGCCTTAGCGAAATCCGGGACAAACATAATAGGGTTGCCCTGGAGAGTAATAGGAGCTTGAGTTTTCGCCGCCGTCAAAATAAGCTGTGTTTGTGGGTATCGGAGGACCTTAAAAATGATAGGCCGCGGGTACCTCGAATCTCGGAGGGGCTTCGCCGGGATCCGATGCGCCCTTTCTATTTCAAGAGGTTTGTCAAAAGTTATCTTTAAAGTAGAAGGAATAAGTTGTAGAACAAAAGCAACAGTGTCCGTACCTTCCATGCCCTCAGGAATACCAAGTATTCGAAGATTGTTGCGCCTGTTTCTGTTTGAAAGATCTTCAATTTCGGCCTGCATGAGTGTGATCTCCTGGCGAATGGTGGGAATAGATGAAGCAGTTAACAACACTGAAGCGGTCTGGGCCTCCACGTCGTCCAATCTGGCCTGAAAATGCGCCATTTGTTGAGCTACTGTCTTCAGCTCAAGTCCGATCGCGGTCGTAGCGTCGGTGTTTTTCTGTAGCATGTCTTTTAGTTGCTTGAGCTCAAGAAGAACTAGGTCCGCAGACGCCATTGTTTTGCTAGCCGCCAATTTTTCAGGCGTAGGGGGGTCAGGCTTAGCTCGTTTCAACCCAGAAACCGCTGCGAAGGCTGCGGTTTCTGGGTTTTCCCAGATTTGACAGCAGACATTCTGAAGGAAGAATAGTCCGTTCCCAGTCAGGTAGTGTGAAAAATAAACGGGGATAATCAAAGATTAGAAGCGAGGTCTGGCGGAGCTCAGTGGTTAGTCGGCCATCTTGGTCACTGCTCAAGAGCGCCCCCCCCTGGAGCCTTTTTTTAAATATTGGGGTTACATTGGCCACCCTCCAGTCTTCAGGTAAAATGGATGATTTTAATGATAGGTTACAAATTTTAACTAATAGATCAGAAAGTTTATTTTTGAGTTCCTTCAGTACTCTAGGATGCATACCATCTGGTCCAGGTTATTTGCTACTCTTTAGTTTGTCAATCTGGCCTACTACATCTTCCAGGTTCACAGTGATTTCATTCAGTTCATCTGACTCATCACCCCTGAAAACCATCTCCGGAACTGGTATCTCCCCAAATCCTCATTAGTAAACACGGAAGCAAAGAATTCATTTAGTCTTTCTGCAATGGCCTTATCTTCCCTAAGAGCCCCTTTAACCCCCTCGGTCATCTAATGGTCCAACTGACTCCCTCACAGGTTTCTTGCTTTGGATGTATTTAAAAAAGTTTTTATTATGAGTTTTTGCCTCTATGGCCAACTTCATTTCAAATTCTCTCTTCGCCTGTCTTATCAATGTTTTACACTTAACTTGACAATGCTATGTTTTATCCTATTTTCTTCAGATGGATCCTTATTCCAATTTTTGAAGGATGTTTTTTTGGCTAAAATAGCCTCTTTCACCTCACCTTTTAACCATGATGATAATCGTTTTGCCTTCCTTCCACCTTTTTTAATGTGTGGAATACATATGGACTGTACCTCTAGGATTGTATTTTTAAACAATGTCCAAGCCTGTTGAACACTTTTAACCTTTGCAGCTGCACCTTTAAGTTTTTTTCTATTTTCCTCATTTTATCAAAGTTTCCCTTTTGAAAGTTTAGTGTTAGAGCTGCAGATTTACTTATTGTCCCCCTTCCAGTTATTAGTTTAAATTTGATCCTGTTATAATCACTGTTGCCAAGTGGCCCCACCACCATTACCTCTCTCACCAAATCCCGCATTCCATTAAGAATTAAATCTAAAATAGCTCCCTATCTTGTTGGTTACTGAACCAATTGCTCTGACCACCAAGTTCAGGGTCCTTGTTGGTAACTGTTTGAATCAAATTTCCTGCCAACCCCTGCCATTGATGCAGAGAGTAATGTTGGAGTTGCTCAAAGGTGAGCATAAGGGTTAAGGGTTATGGGTAGTAACCGCCGCATCAAGCAATTTTCTCCGATGCTTGTTTACCCAGACTGCACAGATCCATGCCTTGTTGGATGTTGTCTGAATGTAAATCCTCTTTTCCACATTTCTCCCTGCCGTTGAAGCAGAGAGCAATGCTGTATATGCATTCAAAGTAAAGTATCAGGCTTAATTGGTTTAGGGTAGTAACTGCGGCAATAAGCAAGCTACCCCCACGCTTATTTGTTTACCCAGACTGTGTAGTTCAGTCCTTGTTGTTTGTTGTCTGAATGCAAATCCTCTTTTCCACATTTCTGCTTGCCGTTGAAGCAGAGAGCAATGTTGGAGTTGCATTAACTGTATGAAGGCTTATTGAGTAAGGGTAGTAATCACCAGGTAGTAGCCTCATTCCAGCAAGCCAACCCCATGGCTTTTCTCTTCATTCCCATCTTCTAGACTTTATGAATCCACAGTTTTTATCCCATGCCCCTTTGAAATCCTTCACAGTTTTAGTCTTCAGTTCACCACTTCCTTAGGAAGGGCATTCCAGTCAACCAAAATATAATACCTCCTACCCAAAAACATTAAACGACAAGATGAGGTTGATATTCAGTGCTACTTAGCTGGATAAGTAATGACTTATCTGGCTAAGTGGTAGCCACTGAAAATCTGGTTACTTTCAGTGACCACCGCTTAACAAAATAAATCACTTTTCTGGCTAAGTAGTTAGCCAGATATCCAGTGAGTGGATCGGAGTGGTGCTACTGACCTACAGGCCGATACAGAATGGCATGCTTGCTGAGCACTCTGTTTAGACCCTGTTTGGCCACGCATTTTAGATGCACTAGTATTACCCCTTATACCAAAAATAAAAATTAAAAAAATTTGCCCGCCAGTCGGCAGGTTGAAAAACGGATGCTCAATTTTTCCAGTGTCTGTTTTCCGAACCGTTGGCTGTCAGAGGTTTCGAAAACCAACGCCAGTAAAATTATGCGTTGGTTGTCAGACCCACTGATGCTTAATTTTACCCGCATCGGTTTTCAAAACCACTGATAGCCACAGATTCGGAAAACAGACGCTGGCAAAATTGAGCGTCTGTTTTTGAACTCGCCGACCAGTGAGCAGGTTTTTTAAAAAAAATTTTATTTTGGTGCCTCTGACTTAATATTGCTATGATATGAAGTCGGAGGGTGTACATAAAAGCAGTTTTTTTCCGGCTCTCCCGCACATTTTATTGCATCGACCTGCTAGTAACTTAGCCAGATAAGTAGCGATATATGTACTCATCCAGTTAAGTTAACGGAATAAGTTAGGCTTGTTCTATGGTAGGTCTAACTTAGCCAGACAGAACTTACCTGCTAAGTAGTGGAAAACATGGGGATATTTAGCAGCATAGCCATGCTACTAAATATCCCTTGTAAGTTAGCTGAATACGTTTTATTCAGCTAACTTACCTAGCTGTTTTACTTTGAATATCTACCTCAAAATTATGAAATGCAAGAGAGTGAAAATCATCACATCACATAGTTTTTAGAACATAGGTGGTCTTCTGAGGCATGGGAAAATTTGATCAGGCAGACGCAAACATTGATCAAGCAAAGATACTGAATGATTAGTTTATGGAGGAGACAAACTGAAATCATTGATGCTAACTTAAAGATCTAAGGTATCAACTGCTGGATCATGATAAGCAGTAGCAAGATGCCTGGCAATTTCATATCCAGCCATCTGACAACTTACAGCTATAATGTCTTTCAGGTGTAAAGTGAACCTTTGGTTTCCCTTGATAGGATGCCAGGTTTTCTACTTGAATATGTAAACCACAATTCCTGGTTCCCTTGCTCCATGTTGATTGATTTATTGATTTATTTATTTATTTATTTATTTAACAAGTTTTGTATACCGTTATTTGGTTTTACCATCATAACGGCTTACAGTAATCAAAATTGATGATCTGTATGAGTCTTTTACTTTTTTTGTTTCTACTGCACACTGTTGCATGTCCAACTTTATAGAAGCATCTAGTTTAGGGATCTGTAGCTCAGCCATATTCAATTTTGTGTGTATCTCTCTTCCATGTAGTAAGTCAACTGGAGATTTCTTTGTTGTGCTATGCCATGTAGGCCTATTCACTTGCAAGAACTTAAGTGATGAAGAGTTTCCATGTTTATATTTTAGATTGGCAGTTGTGAACTTTCCTTCACTCTCCTGTTAAATCACTCAATCTCTCTATTAGTCAATGTATAGTAAACTGATGATTATCTGTGCTGGATATTCCATTCTGTCAGGAAAGTCTCAAACTCTGAAAGTAAACTAATTTCAATTTTCAGAAATCAGTTCCTTAGGGTTTCCTTCCATATTTAAAACCATAGAAAAAAATATGATAATGCTTAGTACAAGTAACTTGTGACATAAATACAATTTCATACCATTTACTAACATAAATAATCATAAATGATCAGTAATTCTGTTATTGGAAAGTCGGTATATAAAAATGCTAAATAAATAAATAAATAATCTATGAAAGCAATAGAATAATGACAGTCATCAGGACCTTTATCAAAGGATCCCACAATATCAATGAAAAACTTCTCCCAGGCTGAATCAGGAATTGGGGCAGGCTGTAAAGGTGCTACACATAGGGACGTGTACCCCCTGAAAACCTGCCACAAGTTCCCCCTGCATGTGCCGAGCCTATGTTCAATAGGCTCGGCGGCACGTGCAAGCCCCAGGACTCACATAAGTCCTGGGGCTTTCCTGGGGGGGGGGGGGGTGTCGGGGGCGTTTCGGGGGGCATGTCGCGGCGGCGCATCATTTGGGGGCGGGGCCATGGGCATGATTCCGGCCCGGGGGAATTTCAGGGGCATAGCCGAGGCCTCTGAAACAGCTCCCGGGCCAGGGAATCGCACGCCGGCCAGCTGGCCAGCGCACATGAATTACGCCTGCCTCTGGCAGGCATAACTTTTAAAACAAAGGTAGGGGGGTTTAAATAGGGCTGGGGGGGTGTGTTAGGGAGGGGAAGGGAGGGGAAGGTGCGGGGGGTGGAAAGAAAGTTTCCTCCTAGGCCGCTCCGATTTCAGAGCGGCCTTGGAGAGAACAGAGGCAGGCTGCGTGGCCCGGCGTGCGCAGGCTGCCGATTTTGGGCAGCCTTGCGCGCACTGACCCCAGATTTTAAAGGATATGCGTGGCTACACGCGTATCTATTAAAATCCGGCTTACTTTTTTTTTTGCCTGGTGCGCAAACAAAAGTACGCGCGGGCGTACTTTTATAAAATCTACCCCATAGTGATTGTCTTGTCATGTAGCTGGCAAGTCACACAGGATTTGATAGGAGTTTCAACTTATGTATCTATTCCAGGCCACCGGTGCAAATCATGTAAGAGTTGTTTGTTTTGCATAATACCTTCATGTATTTCATGGGCCTACTGTACAAAATTTGCTTGTATCCCTGCTGGAATAACAAGACATAAGTATCGCGGATCACAATTTCATTCTGCAGGGACAATTCCTAATAGACCCTAAAGAAAGCTAACAGGGCCTCATCAACACTGCACATATTGTGAGGCCATTTTGATAAGATACAAGCCCAAAACTTCCATAGCATTGGAAAGGATAAGCAAGCAGCTTTGATCTGCTCTTTAAAAACAGCTATCAAAGCAGATGTGAGAGAGATAGAAACATAAAAACATAGACATGATAGCAGAAAAGGACCAATGGTCCATCTAGTCTCCCAGCAAACTTATGGTTGTATCTGCTGTGCCATGTAGGTTACCACATGTGTATTAGTTTCCCAGATCATAAAAGTTGGGGCTCTCATTGGTTGCTGTTTGAATCCAATTCCTCATTACACCTTGCCATTGAAGCAGAGAGCAATGTTGGAGTTGCATCAAAATATCAGGCTTATTGGTTAAGGGTAATAACCGCCGTATCAGCAAGTTACCCCCATATTTATTTGTTTCCCCAGACCGTAAAAGTTGGAGCCCTCATTGATTGCTATATAAATCCAATTCCCCATTTGTCCCTGGTATTGAAGCAAAGAGTCATGATGGAGTTGCATCAAAAGTATCAAGGCTTATTGGTTAAGGGTAGTAATCACCACACCAGCAATTTACTTCCATGCACTCTTTTCTTCATTTCCGTCCTTTAGCCTTTAGGATCCACAGTATTTATCCCATGCCCCTTTGAATTCCTTCACTCTTTTGGTTTTCACCACCTGCTTTGGAAGGGCATTCCAGGCATCCAACACCTTCTCCTTGAAGAAATATTTTCTGACGTTGCTTCTGAGATGTCCATCCACCCTGGAGTTTCATTTTGTGATCCCTAGTTCTGCAAATTTCTTTCCCACAGAAAAGATTTGACATTTGCACATCATTAAAACCTTTCAAGTATCTTAAAGGCTGTATCATATCACCCCTATGCCTCCTTTCTTCCAGGGTATACATATTCATGTCCTTCAGTCTCCTCATAGGTTTTCAGAGACTAACCGCACACCATTTTGGTAGCCCTTCTCTGGACCACCTCCATTCTGTCTCTATTAGGGATGTGCATTCGTTTTGAACGAATGCGCAATCTGCAACGTATAGGTCCCTATTCGTTGCATTCGTGGGGTTCCGAAACATATGGCGAACCCCCACGAATACAACGTATCACTAATAGAACCCCCACCCTCCTGATCCTACCCCAAGACTTGCCAAAAGTCCCTGGTGGTCAGCGGGGATCCTGGAGTGATGTCTTGCACTCGGGCCGTCGGCTGCCAGTATTCAAAATGGCACCGACAGCCTTTGCCCTTACTATGTCACGGTGCTACCGGTGCCATTGGTCGGCCCCTGTCACATGGTAGGAGCACAAGATGGCACCGGCCGTCCATTGGTCCTACCATGTGACAGGGGCTGATCAATTGCACTGGTAGCCCCTGTAACATAGTAAGGGCAAAGGCTATTGGCACCATTTTGAATACCGGAAGCCGATGGCTGGAGTGCAGGAGATGCTCCAGGACCCCTGCTGGACCACCAGGGACTTTTGGCAAGTCTTGGGGGGGGGGGGTGTCAAGAGGGTGGGGGTTTTTAGTTAATTAAATTTAAAGGGTTGGGATGGGGTTTTTTTTAACTTTAATGGGAAATGAATACCATACGTAACTAATGAACGAATCGGGGTCCCCTGAAAACGGATGTAACGGATTTGGGTCCCAACAAATACAAACACCGAATTGAACATATCCGTCCCTGCTGCACATCCCTAGTCTCTATCCCTTTTGAGATAAGGGCTCCAGAACTGAATACAGTACTCCAGGTGAGGCCTCACCAAGGACGTGTACAAAGGCATTACTACCTCCTTTTTCTTACTGATTATTCATCTCTATGCAGCCCAGCATTCTTCTGGCTTTAGCTATCACCTTTTCACATTGCTTTGTCATCTTCTGATCACCAGACACTATCACCCCAAGATCCTGTTCTTGGTCCGTGCATATCAGATTCCCCCCCCCCCCCCCCCCCAAATCACATACAGCTCTTTTGGATTATTGCATCCCAGATGCATGATTCTGTACTTCTTGGCATTGAATCCCAGTTGCCAAATCTTCATCCACTCTTCAAGCTTTCAAAAACACTTTTTATCCTCTCTACTCCTTCAGGTATGTCCTCTCTGTTTCAGATCTTGGTATCATCTGCAAATAGACAAACATTACCTTCTAACCCTTCCACAATGATGCTCAGAAAAATACGGAACAGAACTAGTCTCAATACTGATCCCTGACTCTTTATTCAGAATAGGTTCCATTTACCATTGCACGCTGTCTCCTATCAGTCAACCAGTTTGTAATCCACACCACCACCTTGGCGCTCAC
Source organism: Rhinatrema bivittatum (assembly GCF_901001135.1). NCBI lineage: Eukaryota > Metazoa > Chordata > Amphibia > Gymnophiona > Rhinatrematidae > Rhinatrema > Rhinatrema bivittatum. Next base: position 637,090,993 of record NC_042615.1, on the reverse strand, counting down.
TCCTAAGCTTCTCATTTTGTTCACAAGCCTCCTATGCAGGGTGGTATTAAAAGCTTTGCTGAAATCCAAGTAGATAATATTGTGCTCTCTTCCTCAATCCAATTCTCTAGTCACCCAATCAATAAAATCAATCAGATTTGTCTGACAGACCTTCCTCTATTGAATCCATGCTGCCTCGGATCCAGCAACTTACCAGATTGTAGATAGTTCAGTATCCTTTCTTTCAGAAGCATTTCCATTACTTTTCCCAGCACTGAGGTGTGGCTAAGCAGCCTGTAGTTTCCAGCCTCCTCTCTTGTATGACTGTTATGAAGTGGGACCAGAACTGCTCTTCTCCAGTCTTGCAGCACCACTCCCATTTCCAGAGATGTATTTATTTATTTATTTATTTATGTAACATATTTCTATACCGGTTTTCATGAAGGGATTCATATCAGACCGGTTTACATGGAACTTGGGGATTAACTAGTTAACCAAACAAGAATGCCGAAGCAAAGTTACATCTAACAAGGAGAATGAACTTGGGGGCTATAGTAGCCAGGAAGTAGAAAGACAGAAAAAAAACTAGAGGTAAAATACATATGAAGGGTACTGGGATTAGTGCGAACGTCCCGTCAGTTGAGCTGAGTCTGAAATGACACTTTCGGAATTAGGGGAAGGCTTGGAGGAAAAGCCAAGTCTTAAGTTTTCTTTGGAAAGTAAGAAGGCAGGGTTCCAGTCTTAGGTCAGTCGGCAATTTGTTCCAAAGGACTGGGCCCGCTGTGGAGAATGTACGTTCTTTGGTGGAAGTTAGGCGGGTGGATTTAGTAGGTGGGACTAGTTGGGTTCCTTTATATGCTTCTCTGATGGATCTTGCAGAAGAGTAGAGTTTGAAAGGGATCTGAAGGTCTAGTGTGAGCTGATTGTGGATGGAGATCTGTTGAACAGGTCATTTAGATGACCATCTCCAAACCCATATCTTGTGTAGTATCTGAGGATGACAAAGCCATTAGGGATAAACAATCTGCAGTACAATTCTTGGTGCCTGGTCTGTACTCTATCTCACATTTGAAAGTCAAGAGTTTTGCAGGTCATCAGATAATTCTCATTCCTACTCTTTCCAAGTCTTTTGTTGTAAGCAAAGTTGTTAGTGGATTGTTTCAGTCCACAATTTGAACTTGCAAACCCACATTTATGTTCTCCATTTCTTTGTAACCCATATACATACAAGGACTTCTGTTTCCACTTTAGAATGAAATATTTCTGGCTCCCCCTGTAAAAAGGTTTTGAATATAAGTATAGAGGTTTCTACCACTAGCAGAATTAAAACTATTACCAGGGAATCCTGCTTGGATGAAAACCCCTTACTTAAATCCTCCCTCTTACCCTTCTTGCCTATAGACAAAACGTTTATTGTTTAATTTCAGAGATGTGTGTTCATATCTACCACGGAACTTTATTCACCAATAATTCATGCAGCTCAGCATGCATTTAAAATAAACCAGTCAGTTTGTAGTAAAAAATATTTTCTTTATTTCAGATAAAGAAAGATATCAATATTAGAATCTCTAAATGACTAAGAAATATTTTTATGTTCAAATCTTAACTTTACCAGAGTATATCCTACAATCAATGTGACAACCATTAATAGGGTAACTGAAATTATTAAAATCAGGTAAATATCAATCAATGTCATCTTTTCAATTAATCAATACATTTCTAATACATCTGCCAATCTAGAAATAATAGCAATTTAAAGGTTCTCATATACTTGAATAAATGATTATATCTTTACCAGATATCTGAAGCAGCCCTCTCTTGTCTCTCTATAGTCACGTGCAAGGAAAAATCCAGTCACACTCCTTTCCTTCTGTGACTGCTTCAAGTTTTATACCCTGAAAAACTCTTTGAATCCTTTTGATCCAGAATAACTGTATCTTTTCTGTCAAATTATCTATCTTTTTTAGCATTTGAAGAACTTCAGTTCTAAAACCTTGAATGAGGTTCAAACAATATTATCCATATCAGAATATGGAAAATAGGAGTTTTTCTTACCCTGTTTAAAGAAGTGCCCATTTTCGGTCTTTTATTTAATGCCACGGTGTGCCAGGCAAAAAACAATCCTTTCTAGTTCTGAGAGAAGAACTTATGCACTTCCCCCCATCCCAGGATTCATGCCTGAGTGACCACATGTTTAAGGATGCCCAAGGCCATAAAATGCAGACTCTCACTAGAGATAAGCAATAAGTAGAAAACAACCTTTCTCAAGGTCTGAAAAGGGGGAGAAGAGGGGGCTGGAGTTTTTCCAGCACAGGCCTTCGACTAAAGCCATGGCTTATAGAAGAAGTAAAGGCTTATGGGTATTAAATGCTAACATGTCTCTTTATGGCTAATTGATTACTGACTTCACTAAATATAAGTAATTATCAATAAAGCACAAAATATTTTCTGACACCACCTATTGTGTTCTAGAAGAAAAAATAACTGTATTTTCAGTTCTGTCTCCATATATTTGGGTGAGTATAGCCCCAAGGCCATAGTCAGAGGCATCTATGTGGGATATAAATCTATAGAAGCACAGATTTAGCATAACAGGATCTAAGACCTAAGAAAGAATATAGGATAAGTTAGAGCTTGTAGAAACATTTATTAAACTAAATGTTTCCCCCTCTGCCAGCAATGCTAACGTTCAATGCACAAGTGTTGACATGTAAATAACTCTTGCGATCCTTTTATTAGTTATAGAGGGAATTCCTAAGGATTGAAGCCAGCAGCTATTTGTTTGAAAAAACATGCATAATCAACCTTATTGAGATAGGCATTTGAGAGTTGTATTTCCCTCTGAAGTATTAATAAGTGGGGGAGACTGTGTCTTAGAACTACAATTCTAGAAGGTTTTGATCCTATTGACATAGTCATCCACTGGCCAACAGCGACACCAAGTGGAAATTACTAGAAAGGGGATGAAATTAGAAATTATTATAATGCATTTTTCTTGGTCATCTTATGGAACACTAGTTTAATTAAAAATGATCAATTGAAGGTTTTTTCATCAGAACTTGGGTGGGTTATATCTTTCTGGAGCCAATGAGAGGTAGGGGATCGAATGCTAATGAAACAGATTACCAATCACTGCTGCACCTTTGGGAAAAAAAAGTGTTTTTTGAAGAGAAGGAGAAAAAAACTGAGGCAGACACAGCAAAGGAGAGGATATAGTCATGAGGTGAGATCTTAATTGCAGCTTCCAAGTTGCTGTTTATAAACAAGGAAAAACAGTTTCTGGTTGCAGAAAGCTTTCTTTTAGTTAATTATCCTGAAGAACATTACATATCCAGTATTACTGAGACAGGAAGATATTTCTTGATTTTATTTCAAGCTAGTAAACAGTATTAATATAGTACCTGCATTTTATGAGTGGTAGGTACACTAAGCTGTGACAGGGCATTACAATGCAAATTCCTAATTTTGCATGAAAAATGCTCACACCCTATGGAAAAATATCAAATTGCTCTTCTTTTTCTAATTTTTATGCAAATGGAAAAAACAGAATTAAATTATGCTGATGAAGGAGGTTTTTCACTTTTTGTAAAATAATATCACATGCTTACATAATAAATATTGAAGTTTTTAGGAAATAATAATTTAGAAGTTGTTGTTATTTGGGTAAACACATAAAATATCAGTAGATAGCCATATAAGTTATAAAGATGACCAGCTCTTCCCAGTACATGCCTTTTTGTCATGTAACTTTTAGCCGTATAAGTGACTTATATGACTAAGGATGGCCACTGAATGTAGGCACATATGTACTTTGAATGTCGGGCCTTTGGAGTCTCCATTCAAGAAAAAGATCTACATATTATTGTTGATAATATGTTGAAATATTATGGCTCATGTACAGCAGCAGCAGCCAAGAAAGCAAAAGAATGCTAGGAATCATTAGGGACAGACTGGAGAATAAAACAGGTAATATCATAATGTCTCTGTATTACTCCATTGTATGACCTCAATTTGAGTTGTCTACAGTTCTGGTCACCACATCTCAAGAAAAATATAGTGGAATTAGAAAAGGTATAGAAAAGGGCAAACAAAATTATAAAGGGGATGGAACAATTCCCCTATGAGGAAAGCTAAGGAAGTTAGGACTCTTCAGCCTGGAGAAGAGACAGCTGAGGGTAGATATGATAGAAATCTATATAATAATGAGTGGATTGGTAAATATTGGAAACAGGATACTGGTATTGATGGACGTTTGATCTGACCCAGTATGGCAGATTTTATGTACTTATGTAAGTTGGATATCAGAGACTGTTTTTGTGGTGTGGTTCCTGGAGCTTTTATCCGGAACTATAAGCTCAGAGGTTACATACATGTTTGCAGCAGTAGGTCCCAGAATATAAAAATGAAAAGTCCAAGCTGTTGTCCCATGCAGTTTTCAAGACTACTTCTTAAAGGCCTGTGTAAACAACAATGCCTCCAGCAATTTTCTGAGTTTGAGGAATGACATTTCAGCCTTTGAATCATCCGGAAGTGAATTCCAGAGACAGGGACCAATGACTGTAAATAATTGAATACAGGAATTGTCTTATCTAACATTCCTAATAAAAGGAATATCAAATTAATGATAAGCAGATAACCTTAAGGTTCTAAAAGGTTGATACACCTTTAACACTTTGTTAAAACAACAAGATTACAACAAACCTGGCACAAGTAAGTGGAGGGAGCCGGTCACAGGCCTCCACAACCGGTGAACATAACAGCACCCCCACCTTTAAGCCCCCTTCCTGAGGGTCTAGGCTTCTTGGGGTGATCGGCGTGGAACTGTCTAATTAGGCTCTTATCATGTTGGAGGAGGGTTCCCAGGAATTTTCTTCTGGGCTGAATCCTTCCCAGGAAAATAAGTATTCTCATCTTGACCTCTTCTCTTAACATTAAGAATTTCCCGGACTTGGTATGTCATCTCATCTTCGGCGGCGAGTTGTGAAGGTTCAGGTGTTTTCCGGAAAGGCCAAGAGAGTACCAGAGGTTTTAGGAGCGAGGCATGGAAAGAGTTGTGTATCTTCAAAGAGGCTGGAAGATGGAGCTGATACGTTATGGGCCTCAGTTGCCGGAGTATAGGAAAGGGCCCGATGTAGCGAGGGGCCAAGCACATGGATGGAACCCTCAGATGAATGTGGTGGGTGCTAAGTCACATTTTTTCTCCCTGCTAGAATCAAGGTGCAGGTCTTTGGTGGTGGTTGGCAAACTTCTTAGCCAACTGGGCCATCTCATGGATCATCCGTTGAGTGTGGGTCCATAGGGTCTTCAACTCTCGGCCATCATCTGGGCGGCCGGAGATGGAAAAGACAAGGGGAGAGGTAAGGGCAGAAGCAGCTGTTTCCCATAGACAATTTGGAAGGGTGAAGCCCCTGTTGCGGTACAGGAGTGTGAGTTATGAGAGAACCCAGCCCAAGGAAGCAGGTTAGCCCAATTGTCCTGACGAGCATTGACATAGGTTTTCAGGAATTGTTTTAAGGTTTGATTAGTCTGTTCCGCTTGGATGTTCGCTTGGGGATGATAGGCATTAGTGAAATCCAAAGCAACATGGAATTTTTTGCAGAGGTTCTGCAAGTATTTAGCAGTGAACTGGGGCCTCAATCCAAGATGATATCTTGCGGCTGGCCATGGAGCCGGAAAATGTGCTGAACAAATAATTGTGCCAATTGGGCCACCGAAGGAAGGCCGGGCAAGGCCATAAAGTGTGACATTTTGGAAAAGCCCTAACTTCTTTAGCCTTTCCTCATAAGGGAGCCATTCCATCCCCATTATCATTTGTTTGCCCTTCTCTGTATCTTCTCCAATGCATCTATATCTATTTTGAAGTGCTGCGACCAGAATTTAATACTGTATGAAAGGTGTGGTCTTACCATGGAGCGATTTAGAGACATAATGACATTTTCTGTTTTATTTACCATTCCCTTTCTAATAATTCCTAACATTCTGTTTCTTTTTTTTAACCTCCACAGCACATTGAGCAGATGATTTCAATGTATTGTCCACTATGATGCCTAGATCGTTTTCCTGGGTAGCAACTCCTAACATAAAATCTAACATCATGTAACTTCAGCATGGGTTATTTTTCCCTATATGCATTACCTTGCACTTGTCCAAGTTAAATTTCATCTGCCATGTGGACACTCAATCTTCCAATCTTGCAAGGCTCTCCTTGTGAGACTGGAAGATTGAGCATCCAAATGGCAGATGTTGGAACCTACTTAGGTTCCAACATAACTTTAATGATAGTCCAATAAAAATGACTTATTAATTGATGATGTGTAGCAGTAAAGAAAAGCTGGAGATCGGTGTATAAAAATGACCTTTATTGAAACTTGCCCGACTCTAGCTGAGTTTCGCTCTTTGTGAAGAGCTGCTTCAGAGGCTATGCATGTTAGCAGGGTAGATATTGTGAAGTATTACTCCTGCTCTATCTGTTGAGCTATATAGATATAGCATTTGTACTTGTTTTGTTCCTACTCAGCACTGTGGCAGTTTCTGTGATCCAGACCGTGTCCTTGAATTATCCGGCTTACACTGTTATACACGCAATTTCGGTAGATGTGAATTTCACCGGATCATTTAGAAAAATATGCAGCCTGCACGGATAATTCAAGGACACGGTCTGGATCACAGAAACTGCCATAGTGCTGAATAGGAACAAAACAAGTACAAACGCTATATCTATATAGCTATACAGCAATCTTGGATCGTCTTCTTATAAATTGATGTTACAAGTCCAATCTTCATACAGTCTGTGACATAAAATAGTTTCATCTTGATAAATATGTGACTCTGTTAGTCACATATTTATCAAGTTATCTGTTAGTCCCAATCCATATCCATTCTCAATTTTAAATGTAGTTTTGAAACTTCCTTCCAAAATTTGGAGTGGGGGTAGATGACATACTTCAAGTTCTAATTTGTCAAAGCTTAGTCAAGATCTCTTGGATTTTTATTTCTCAATTTCTCTATTTATTCCACTATTTATTTATTTATTTATTTATTTATTTAAGATTTGTATATATCGCCTCCTTCAGGAGTAAGTCAGGTGGTTTATAAAATAACACACAAATTACAATAACAAAACAAGCAAATAAAACAATATCTATCAAACAAGTAACATAAAATTAAACTATTAAAAAATTCTGCATATTCTTCTTACAGCTTCTCCAACTCTTCCATCTCCTCTTTACCACCTGGATGGCATGTCTCAGCTCTTCTCCAGAATATATATTTTATGTGTATATATATTGGATGTGAGCTATTTCTTTCCTTCACTTCTCCCTTCCTCTTCAGGGCAATGCTGGATGCCCCAGGCTCCTTAAAATTCTGCAACTGGTGGAGACTAAATTTGTCTGGTAAGGAGAATTCAGTTGGCAACAAAAAGAGGACTAGGTCTCAAATTCCAAAACAATAGAAGGAAGGGTAGAGGCAAAGTCCTTCAAAAGAATTTCAAAAATACAATCCCAAAAAGTGAAAGGGAACACCTTCTTCAAGTTCTTCTAAACCTAGACCCTGAGAATAAGGGTCTTAAAATTCCTTGTGCCCAAAATTAGCAGGGTCATTCTTTAAACTGTGATGTGCTGTTATCGCTTGTGCCAGGGCCTTATCGCACACGATAAAGCCCTAACGCATGTGATACTGACCGCATTGTGGCGGTACAATTTAAATCAGGGGAAGGGGAGGAGTATGGGCGGGGTTATGGCCCGGCAGCGCTGCAGGCAATAATGTTTTCCACATTGTCGCCAGCAGCACCAAGGGAAATAACGACACCTTTTCCCATGGCGCTATGGGGGCGAAAGTGTGTTACATGGCCACAACCGCGGCGGGCAAAAATGCACCGCCGCAATGCAGCCAGCTGCATACTTTTGTCCCTACCCCTTTTTTTCCTGCGGGCAACATTCTGCTATATTTACGGCGGAAAGATGAATCCCGGGGTAGAGGAGGAAAAATAATTGAAAATGTAAACAAACATTCTTGTCTCCTCAAAAGCTTAATTAAAAATCCACACCCAACCCAGGGTGCTCTGCTTTTTATATCAACAGAAAGCAACCAAATACGGCAGCCCACATGAGGACACTGTAACCAAATGGATACTTCTCTTTACTCATGCAGATGGAATATTCTTTTTAGTAAAAACCCAGTAGGGCACTACAGAAAGATTGCTTAGCGTAAAATGACATTTTTTAACCATAAAAATTTGATTTTTGTTCAAATTGATTGATACAAAACTGTATTCAGAAGTATGTAAATTTGTTACATAATTGCTGCAGAATCGTTAAAATTTGCCATAGACTATCTTCAACCATGTCACAGAATTTACCCATTATATACCAGTGGAGAATGTGGGCCTTGATTATAGGGCATGTTTAATCTCCTCATTATTTTAAGATTAAGATGCAGGAGCCTGTTCATGAAAGCATGTTAAGGTTAATGCAGGCATTAAGCAATTGTTAACACATGCCTTACATAAGGCAGGCAGATAACGCCCACGTGAACAATTGTATAAACCTTTATGTGGCTAGCTGTCTGATAACACATTCAACATTGTCATAACATGTAGTCAAATACATCAATCTGATGGAAAATTATACAATTTTTTCATGAAATAGAATATTAGGAATAAAATATCATGTTGAAAAATGTTTGTCACTACAGAGGTGGTGCTAGCACAGAAATACTACCTATATCTCTGCAGTTGTTATAAAGGGTATTCTGTTGATTTTTTTGTTTTTTTATAGCTCTTTATTTAATAACTTGTCTTGGCATACAAAATACAGCAAAATGTACCCATAAACACAGACATTGATTCTATATCTTTCAAATTACCAAGAATGCCAACATAGAAAATGGAGCAACCATACAAAGATAGTTCTCAGTAATGGAGATATACACATGATATGATGGAAAACTTGAAGAGGTAAAAAAAAACCCCATTAAAACTTGTTAAGCATGGGGTTAGTATCAGCTCTTCAGTGCTGATGGTAAAGGTCCCATGTAACGTTGTATTTTCAGTGCTTGTTTATGAGGCTGTAACGAAGATGCTCAATACGAGGTAGATTTTCAAAGGGTTACGCGCGTAAAGCAAGTTTGCTTACCGTAAACGGTGTTTCCGTAGATAGCAGGATGAATTAGCCATGCTGTCATGGGATCTGTCCATCAGGTCCAGGAGGCGGAGCTTGATAAAGCAGAGGTAGACTTTTAGTCCCTCTGCGGCTGCGCGTGGGTTCCCGCGCAGGAAGTACAGATTCTCCTCAGTCTGTGATTAAGCTGAAGTAGTCGAAGACTTATGGACTGCCAGGGAGGAGGGTGGGTCAGCATGGCTAATTCATCCTGCTATCTACGGAAACACCGTTTACGGTAAGCAAACTTGCTTTTCCCGTTGATAGCAGGGCTGAATTAGCCATGCTGTCATGGGAGTCCAAAGCTCCAGATCACGGTTAATATGAGCGGTAGCTGTCCGTGATCGCATCACTGTGGCAGTCCTTGAGGATCAGATGATAAGGAATGTAATACTGCCTGCCCAATCTTTGCATCCCGAGAGGTTTGTTGGTGGAGGCAGTAATGAGAAGTGAACGTGTGGAGAGAAGTCCACGTGGCTGCTTTGCAAATGTCTGTTGGGTGGACATTGTTAAGATGAGCCCATGAGGTGGACCAAGCTCTTACTTGATGAGCGTTAGGAGTAGAGGAGAGAGGTATGTTGCTAGATCTATAGCAAAACTGAATGCACTGTACAATCCAACTAGAAATGGTCCGTTTGGAAACTGGCAGACCCGGTGCCTTAGGGTCAAAGGAAAGGAACAACTGTGAAGGTCTGGAAACGGCTTGTGTTCTGGAAAGATAACACTGTAGTACCCGTTTGCAGTCCAGGGTATGAAGCAGCTTTTCTCTATCACTGGTATGAGGTGGTGGAAAAAAGGTTGGAAGTTCAATGGTTTGGTTAAGGTGGAAGGACAAAATTACTTTTGGTAAAAAAGATGGATGGGTCCTGAGCACCACTTTGTGAGGGTAAGACTGAAAGTAAGGAAAATAGTGTACCAATGCTTGCAATTCACTCACCCTTCTCGCCGAAGTTACGGCTACCAGGAAGACCACCTTCCAGGTTAAGTATTTAGGATGTGCTAAGTCCATTGGTTCAAATGGGGGAAGCATGAGGCGTTCCAAAACCGTGTTAATATCCCATGGTATGGTCGGTTTGGATGTAGGCGGTCGTATCCGATATAGTCCTTTGATGAAACGGGAAAGGAGTGGATGAGTGGAGATAGTTGCATTGTTACACAAAGCATGATAAGCTGCTATGGCACTGAGATGTACCCGAATCGAAGAGGCAGCTAGTCCAGTGTCAAAAAGTGTGCATAAATAGTCCAGTAGTTTGTCTGGGGGACAATCTTTTGGATGTAATCCGTTGTTTGTACACCAAACAGCATAACGTTTCCATTTATAATTATAATTACGTCTGGTTGATAACTTCCTGGATTCTAAAAGAATGAGCTGTGCTCGTTCTGAGACCTTATAATCGGTGAAACAGCTCCGTTCAATAGCCATGCTGTCAAATGAAGAGAGGCATGCATGGGGTGTAGTAAAGTTCCCTGGTCCTGAGCTAGGAGATCGGGACGTTGCGGAAGGTGGATGGGAGGTTGCTGTGACAGGTGGAGCAGATAACTGTACCACGGCTGACGAGGCCATGCTGGAGCAATGAGGATCAGAAAGGCCTTGTCCTCTATACATTTCTGAATGGTCTTGGAAATGAGAGGAATTGGCGGAAAAGCGTACAGTAGACCTTGCGACCATGACAGCAGGAACGCATCCTGCGCTTCCCTGTACAGGCTGGGCCGAATGGAGCAAAACCGAGGAACTTGTGCATTGGTCTCCATTGCGAAAAGATCGATTGTGGGGGTTCCCCACTGTTTGAATACATGTTGGGCGACTTCCATATGAAGAGTCCATTCGTGAGGATGGAATACGCGGCTTAATCTGTCGGCTCTCGTGTTGTCTACTCCCGGCAGATATGTTGCTTGGAGATGAATGCAATGGAGATGAGCATGCTGAAATATCAACAACGTTTCCCTGCAGAGGGTCCAGGATCCTGTCCCTCCTTGCTTGTTGATATAGAACATGGCCACCTGATTGTCCGTATAAATCATTACTCTGTGGCCCTTTAAGTAAATCTGAAATGCTAACAGCGCTTTCCTGATCGCCCTGAGTTCTAATAAATTGATTTGAAGTTCCTGTTCTGAAGGAGTCCAGAGACCTTGTGTCTCGTGTAACTCCAGATGCGCTCCCCAACCTTTCCTTGAGGCATCCGTGGTCAGAACTAAGTCATGAGTTGGAGTGCGAAATAACGCTCCTTTTGTTAGAACAGTGGGGTTCATCCACCATGAAATGTCTTGGCGCATGGCTGCAGTAATTGTGATCGTGTGTCAGTGGTTGAGCGTGTTGTTTCCATTGACGCTTCAATCCCCTCTGCAGTTGTCGCATGTGGAGCCTGGTATTGGGAACCATGAAGTTGGCTGCCGCCATATGTCCCAAGACTACTAACAATTGTCTCGCCGTCGCTGAACGACTCTCGCAGAGATGGAGGAGAAGAGGCTTTAAGAGAAGTTGCCTCTCCACTGGAAGATAAGCTCTGCAACGTGTGGTGTCGAGTTGTGCTCCTATGAAAGTTAAATACTGTGTCGGCTGTAGATGTGACTTTGAAAAATTTACAATCAGACCGAGTTCCTGTAGAAATGGTATTATCGTTTGAAGCTGGCTGAGTAAAGTGTCCCTTGAAGAGGCTACTACTAGCCAGTCATCGAGATACGGGAAAATCGTTATTCCCTGTTTCCGGAGGTGAGCCACCACTACCACCATGCACTTGGTGAATACTCTGGGGGCTGCTGAAAGCCCGAAGGGGAGTACCTTGTATTGATAATGTATGCTCCGGTGTTCGAAACACAGGTATTTCCAGGATTCGGGATGGATTGGTATGTGAGTGTAGGCATCTTTGAGATCGATGGAACACATCCAATCGTTGGGCTGCAGTAAGGGAAGAATGGTCTTTAGAGATACCATCTTGAATTTCTCCTTCACAAGGAATTTGTTGAGCTCTCGTAAGTCTAGGATGGGGCGATGTCCTCCCGTCTTCTTTGGCACAAGGAAATATGGGGAATAAAATCCCTGGTTGACTTGTGTTTGTGGAAGTTTCTTGATGGCTCGCATTTGAAGTAGAGAGGAGATTTCCAACTGCAGTTGACTTTCTGAACTCGGAGACCGAGTTAGGGGAAGAAACGGGAGGCTCGGTTTGCGTTGAAATTGTAACTGATAACCGGTTTGTACTATTTGCAACACCCATTGGTCGGACGTAATGCATTGCCATTTCGGAAAACAGGTCTGAATCCTGCCTGGCGGAGCATGGAGGGGAAGTGGTGGCTGCGAAATCAAAAAGACTGTGTAGGTTTCGTAGTTGTAGTGGAAGACTGTTGCTGAGAACGTTGAGTACGAGGGCGTCCTCGGCGTGGCTGTTGAGTTTGTTGAGACTGTTGCTGTGTTCTTTGATACGCCGGATAGGTAGGAGGCCTATAGGGTTGGTAAGACCGATAAGGTCTATGACTATAATTTGGACGGCGACTAGATGTGAAAGTACGCCTGGGGTACTGAGTTGAAGTAGAGGACTGTAGTGACTGCACCGCGAGTGCCTCATCTTTCAGTTTTCCCACTGTTTCTTGGAGTTTGGTCCCAAACAGATTATCTCCAACGCACGGAAGATTGGACAATTTGTGATGGACATCTTCCCTTATGGAGCTGGAACGAAGCCATGCGGTACGTCGAGCCGCTATGGAAATTGCAGACGCCCTTGAGGAAGTCTCCATGCCTTCATATATGGACCGAAGCAAATGCCTAGTGCACTCCTCCATATCATGGAGAGTTTGAGGGGCAGTAGTGGCTGAGGTAGTCAAAAGACCTTTAGTCGCTTGGATGCATTCGTAAAGATATTGAACCATGTAAAACTGGTGGTTCAATATCCTGGTACTCAACATGGAATTTTGAAAAAGTTTTCTTCCAACTTCATCCAAATATCGGTTATCTTTATTTGGCGGGAAAGAAGAATGGGATCTCATTTTCCTAAAATGCTGCATAGCGGACTCTACCACAATGGACTCATGTGGAAGCTGTGGAAGAGAATAAGGTGGTTCTTTCTTCATACGGAATTTTAGGTCAGACTTTCGCGAAACAGCCGTAATAGATTGGGGTGTTTCCCATGATTTTAGCAGAACTTGGTGAAGTAACTCGTGTGGCGGTATAGCCAGAGGTTCACCGGGAGTCTCGAAGATGCGAAGGAGACCAAGGGTTTCAGCCCGTGGGTCCACTTCCTTCTGTAACAGTAAATTCAAAATCTTCCCTATTTTCTCCAGAAACCTTGGATATGTGAGATCCTCTGGTGGAGAATATGGTTCTGAAGGTATATCCAATGGATCCGAAGGAAACCCTGTTGAAGAGGAAGGTGAAAGAGATGGAGACAGTGTTGGAGACCTTTGATGTGTATGGCCGCTAAGCGAAGGCGATAGCCTGTGACCTGAAGCAGGAGACTGTGATCGCTGCTGATGTGTGGTGGTTCTCACTGGAGACATTGTTACAGCAGTTGTCGGTTCATCCCGAGCAGGCATCATAAAAGCGGATTCTATGGTTTCATAGAATCCTGTCAAAGACTGGGAAAGTTGAAAAAATGCTTCTTTAGCATGCGCCGGCATTGTCGGCCTTTGATCACTGCGGTCTCTCGGTTGGGGCGGAGGAGATTTAGAAACCGGGGTAAGAGATCTGCTCCTAGAGAACGAGTGTTGAGAAGCTGAAACAGAGGTTGTTGACTTCGTAATAGATTTAGAGCGAGATGACGAAGGTGATGAAGAAAGTTTCCTTGTACTGGTTCTAGATGCTTTCGGAGCAGTGGAAGAACGACGAGTATGAGTTTCTTCATGGTGTCGATGAGTTCGAAGAACTGGGCTACGACTTCTTTTTTGTGACTGAGACGAAGTTTTGGAAGGGGGATGAGAACTAGATGAATTAGCGGAATGAGAAGATCGACGCTTTCGTTTCCGATGTACTGTAAGAGATTTAACCCCCTGTGTATTGTCTTCAGAGATGGACTTCCCTGAAAGAGAGTACCAATCTTTTCTATGGGATTTCTCTGTAACCCTTATTCTGCGGGAAGAGTCTTTTACAGAGACTTCTGTACCATGCATACTTCTCTCAGATTCAGTTGGAATGTGTTCAGGATTGAAAGTTTGTTTAGAAAGATCCTGTAGCGCCGTTATGCTAACAGGATGTAACGCTGATGGCGCAGATAATTGTAAAGTCGATTGGCTGGGTGCCGTCTGCGCCAAATCTGACTGCGGCGCCGGTTGCGCCGGTGCGGAATGCGAAGAGGACTGCGCCGAAGGTTTTTGTGTCGCTGTCTGCGCAGATGTTAGTGTAGACTGCGCAGGAGGTTGCTGCGCAGAATGCGCCGACTGCGCCGAGTGATGCGCTGTCCGCGTCAGGTCCACGAACGGTACCGTTTGCTCAGTAAAGGGGTGAGGCGCTGACCGCGCCGTGGAATGCCTATGCACCTTTAGTTTCTTTTTCTCCTGCGCCGAAGTTGTTGGCGCCGTCCGGTCCTGCGCCATAGTATGGCACACATTGCCATGCGCCGACTTACTTGGTCGGGTGGAGCGATCTGCGCCATGTTTGGCGTGTCTTGAAGAAGACGGTTGCGGATCTCGGATAGGCGAACGGCCTCTTTGATTTTTTGGGCTCTGACCTTTATCCGATACATTATCACATGAAGTGGGTCTTTTCTTCTTCTGCTGATTTGTTTTCACCGGTCCCGGTGAGGACTGAACCTCTGAAGGATCAGAGGTAGTAAGTAACTCCTGAATGCGGTAAGCTCTTTGTCTTAGCGCCCGAGGCGACATTTTCACACAAAACTCGCATTCCTTTGTTTTATGATTAACGCCGAGGCAGCGATAGCAGCGGTCATGACCGTCCGTTTTTGCCATCACTCTGCCGCATCGGCAACGTTTAAACCCAGATTTTGACGACATTTTACTAGAGAGTACAAGCTCCGCATGCGTTCTGGCGCGCGGAAAGAACAGACTGAGGAGAATCTGTACTTCCTGCGCGGGAACCCACGCGCAGCCGCAGAGGGACTAAAAGTCTACCTCTGCTTTATCAAGCTCCGCCTCCTGGACCTGATGGACAGATCCCATGACAGCATGGCTAATTCAGCCCTGCTATCGACGGGAAACCCCTGAAAACCTACCCC
Organism: Rhinatrema bivittatum; assembly: GCF_901001135.1. NCBI lineage: Eukaryota > Metazoa > Chordata > Amphibia > Gymnophiona > Rhinatrematidae > Rhinatrema > Rhinatrema bivittatum. The sequence goes on along the minus strand of NC_042615.1, from coordinate 637,075,698 downwards.
AAACCCCCCCTGCGCATGCTGAGCCTATCTTGCATAGGCTTGGTGGCTCGCGCAAGTCCTGGGACGTGTGTAAGTCCCGGGGCTTTCCTGGGGGGGCATGTCGGGGGGGGGGGCGTGTCATGGCCGGCACATCATCGGGGGCATTCCGGGGGCATGGTCGCGGCCTCCGGACCAACCCCCAGACCGGACCATGGCGTGCCGGCAGCTGGCCCGGCGCGCGTAAGTTATGCCTGCCTTGGGCAGGCGTAACTTTCACGATAAAGGTGGGAGGGGGGGAATTAGTTAGGGCCGGGGGAGGGGGCGGGTTAGTTAGGGGAAGGGAGGGGAAGGTGCGGGGGGGTGGAAGGAAAGTTCCCTCTGAGGCCACTTCGATTTCGGTGCACCCTCGAAGGGAACGGAGGCAGGCTGCGCGGCTCGGCGTGCGCAGGCTGCCGATTTTGCATGGCTACGCGCGTATCTATTAAAATCCAGTGTACTTTTGTTTGCACCTGGTGTGCGAACAAAAGTACGCATGGGCATACTTTTATAAAACCTACCCCAGTCTGCTATGTCCCTAACCTGTGCTCTCCAATGGTTCAGACAGGGATTATGCTTCCAAAATGTTGTGTTGGTCACGAGCCATTAGTAGCAGCTACCTAAGTTCCTATAATTATGTGGAACTATTTATTATTTAAAAGCTTTTCTATACTGCCTATACAAACTATTACAGGTCTAAATGGTTTACAAGTAAAAACATTCATAATCCAGTATTACAACAAACATAAAAGGAAATTAAGAGAAAATTAAGAGAAAATAAACTATTGCATTACATTACAAAATAAAAAGAAAGGCCCTCATACTTGAGGATCAGCAAAAGCTAGTGAGTATAGGTAGGTTTTAACAGTTTTTTGAAATCTTTTATATTGTAAGTAGTTGGATGGAATTAGGCAGTGAGTTCCAGAGAGTGAGGCCCGCTACGGAGAAGGCACGTTTTCGAGGTAGGTCTAACCTGGCTTGTTGGTACCTGTAAGTAATTTTTATCAATCGAACATAGATAGCGTGGGGGTTGGTAAAGACATAAGGAGGAACACAGCCATATAGTTGATGCGCTATGTATTAAATTATGATTAATCAATAGAGTTTTGTACTGAATGCGTTGACAGATCGGTAACCAGTGAAGTTGTTTTAAAACAGGAGTGATATGTTCTCTGCAATGTGTATTGGTGAGTATCTGAGCAGCAGAGATTTGGATTAATGGAAGAGGATGTAGGGTATAGTCAGAGAGGCCTAGATAGAGTGAGTTACAGTGGTCTAAACTGGTTAGAATTAAGGCCTGGAGTACGGAACGAAACTCATTTAGGTAGAGGAGTGATTTTAATTTTTTTAATAGGTGAATTTTGTAAAAAGAGGTTTTTGTTACGGATTAAAATTTGGCAGTCATGGTTAAGTTGGAGTCTAAAATGACACCTAGATTGCGGGCCTGTATGGATATTGGAATGGAGCAGTTTTAAAATTTGAGTTCTGATGGGAGAGCACAAGTAGAGTTTGGGATTGCTGATAGTTAATTATTTCTATTTTAGTGGTATTAAGTGTAAGTCGATTATGAGACAATCATGTATTTATTGTTTTTAGGTAGAGACTAGCTAGTGACAAAGTATTACTCCAAGAAGTATTGCATGGCAAAATAAATTGGATGTTGTCAGGATATATTTTGAAGTTTATGTTAAGACCAGATAGAAGGTGGCAGAGATGTAACAAATATATATTGAATAGGATAGCAGATAAAGCCGATCCTTGAGGGACACTTGAATTGGTGTAATACCAGTTAGAATGATAGAGTCCAAGGTTGACTTGTTGTGGCCTATAGAATAGAAGTGACTTAAACCATTGGAGAACTGTACTGCTAATGCCAATATTTTGGAGATTAGAATAAAGTATATTGTGGTCTAAAGTATCAAAAGCTACAGAAATGTCAAAAAATATTAGGAAATAGTCTATTCTGGAGTCGAAACCACAGATTATGAAATCAAAAGATGAGATTAGAAGTGATTCAGTGCTGTGCCCTTTATGGAATCCAAGTTGATTTGGGTGCAGTATATTATTTTCCTCAATGTAGGCATTTAGTTGATGAAGTACTACTGATTCAATTATTTTTGCCGGTGTGGTTAAAGAAGCAATTGATTGGTAGTTAGATAAGTCTGTTGGATCTATTAATTTCTTTTTCGGAATTGGAAGGATGGAAGTTTGTTTTAAGATTTGTGGGAAAGTGCCAGAAATTAATAATAAGTTAACTAATGGAGTCAGAGATGGAGAAATAGTTTCACTAATTTCTTTCAATAGTCATCCCAAAGAGGAGTTAAAAGGCCTGTTGGATATTTTCGTTTTTGTAAGAATATGAAGTATTGTAATGGAGTCAATGAGGGAGAAATCAATCCAGTAGCAAATACCTGGGGGGAGATTGCTTTTTGGGATAGGAAGATGGCTAAATTTTGAAGATAAATTGGTGATCTTATTTTTAAAGTGATCAGCAATGTTATTGCAAAAGGAATCAGAGATCTGATCAGTGGGTTCATTTTTTAAGGTGGTTAGTGATTTAACAATATTGCACAGGATGTTGCAGTTGCCTTTAGCAGCTTGTATTTTATCCTCATAATATGAGTTTTTAGCAAGATCAATGTGTTTTTTATATTTGAATAAGTGAGAAAAATAGAGATCCATCCCACCTACTCAGCAGCCAGTGAGGGGTGCAATATAAACAGGTAGATCCAAAATTTCAGCAATTTCTTGAAAGACCCCCCTACCAGAAGAATCACACCCCTGGACAGTTCCACCACATGTGTTCACCACAGTGCCTCTAGCATATTTTAAAGGAGTCTGGAAAAAATCTAGTGTAAAACCGGGGTATGATAGGTTCTGTGTAACAAACTGATCATCAACTCAACTTGCTTCATGTACTGAGAGCTTCAATGTGCTGCAGTCCAGCATTTTAATTTGTACCAAGATCTGTGTTCTGTTTATCAAGGACCCAAATTTAACAAGCAGAATACCCCAATAAATAGCAGTTGATGCCTTTGGCTGATGCTTCTGAATTGCTTAATAAGTTTTCCATGCTGTTCAGAGGCCGAGAGGGGGTATTAAGATAAATTATGTCCAGAGCTGGTGCAAGGATATTAGATGCCCTAGGCAAACCTTCTGCCTTGTGCCTCCCCCCCCAGTGTGCTATTCTCCGGTCTCAGCCCCGACACCTACCTCATTCGCATCACTGAGTGTGTGCTTCTCTGGGCCACAAGCAGAATGGGCACTGCTCACGGCCTGCTGAATTTCTATTCCTCTTTGCTACGAGCAGGATAGGCTCTTCTGTGGCCCACACATGGCTGCTCTTTGGCACCCCATAATGGCCTAATAGGATGTGCCGGCCCTGTTTATGTCTGACAAATCTTGCCTCGGCTGCAGAAAATTGGTGTGAGTGTGCACAGGCAAATTAAACTCCTCGCTTAAGGATGACACTGTCTGAAATACCCCATCCTCCCACACTTGAGCCAGACTGAACAGACCGTTGTGTCTCCACTTCCAAAAGCTTGGAGAAAAAACATATCCAGAAATAGTAGATTTCCCGTATATATGTACAATGGGAGACAAGACCTTCTACTCCAGTCTCAAGTAACATAACACCTACTTCCAAACCCAAAGTGTGTGAGCTAGAATGGGACTGTCTCAAGTCACTCGTCAATGAATAGGAGATTCAAGCGGGATAAATGGCAGCATAGATAGGACAATAACCTCAGCTTGCAAGTGTTCTAATGGCAACCAAGAAGCAGCACATTGTCCTATCCATGCTTTAAGACTGTTAGGGTTGTGGCATAGTGTGGACTCTTGGTTGCATTGGTGATGACTTCTCCCACAGAGAGGGGCCCCGTGGGGAACCACAGGGATAGGCTAGACTCAGAGAGTAGACACTGAGGTGGAAAGCTTTATTGTACTCCTGTAGAAAGATGATACTTACACAGGAACGAATAGCACTGTAGTCCAGCGATATTCCAATAAGCTCAGACAGTCTCAGATGTGGATGGTCTCACTCGGATGTAGCAAGGTTGGTAGTGTTCCACAGAGTGGGATAAGCTGAACCTGAAGAGTGGAAATGGAGAGCTGGAGCATAGAGGTACTCACAGAGGTAGTGCAGGAATCCTTCGTGGTAGCAAGTGAAAGAAAGGACCAGAGGTCCGTGGTGCAGAATACCCTAAGCTGGAAAGGCCCTTGAGGAGCGAGTACCTAGGAGCCCTGAGGGATCCTGAAAAGGAAGAAGATAAGACCCCCGAGGAGCGGTTGTCTTAGGTTAGGTAGTAGAACCCCGAAGGGTAGATAGAAGCGAGAAGCCCCCGAGGAGCGAGTACCCATAGCTTCTGCAGGAGCGAGGAATCCAAGTGAGCAGCTTAGAAGCGGTCATAGTAGCAAAACCGAAGTCCTTGCTAACTTGTTGAATTGGAGCAGAGGCTTAAATATCCGGAGGTACTGACATCATGAGGTGGGGACGCCCCCGAGGTTCCCGCCATGATGTGTTGATAAGCATAGGCAGTGTGTGCGCGCGTGCCCTAGGAGACCACAGGAAGGAGCATGGCGGACGGGGATGCCCATGCTGTATTGGAGACTCCGAGGGTTTCGGCACTCAGCACCGGAAGCAGCCATCTTACCCATGGAGGAGGAGAAAGGTAAAAAAGAGGTGAGGCAGAGCATTCACAGCTATCTGCGACTGACAGACGCAAGAAAGGTAAACTGAGCAGGCTGCCCAATAGTATATTTTAAGATTAGGAAGTGCCATACCACCCTGCTTTTTAGGGAGCCATATTTGGTTGAAGCATATTTGTGCCTGCTTGTGCTACTATATAAACTGAATCATTAATCTGTGAGGATCATCAAGTATGCAAATTGGAATTATGCATCATATGTACTGGAAATTATATCCTAGCTGCCCAAGATAATGGCTACTCCATCCATGCCTGCAGATCCTGTTTGATCTTAGCAAAAAGGCTATCATAATTTGTGGGGGAAGAACTTTCAAGTCTTTGGGTATAAATATCCCCAGGTATTTAAAGCCATCCCATACCAGTTTAAAGCCAGACATACAAGCTGGAGTTATAGCTTTACCCCAAATGGGAAATAACTCCAACTTATTAAAATTGATTTTGTAGCCAGATAAACCCCTATAAATTTCCACGACCCTCGGTTCTGGGCCTGAAATCTCTGCTGAAGTAAAATAAATCAACACGTCATCAGCATAAAGTGAAATGGTATGTGTACGCTGTCTGATTTGGAACCCAGCTATCTTGATATTCTGTCTGCTAGCTGCTGTTAGCACTTCTATGGCTAAATCACACAGCAGAAGCAATAGGTTACATCCCTGATGTGAGCCTCGCACTATAGCAAAAAACCTGGTAAGTGAGCCATTGATTAGAAGTCGAGCATGATTAAGTTGATGTACATTGCCTGAATCCATGCAATAAATTTATCTGGAAGCCCCATATTCCATAGCACAGCAAATAGAAATACATGGTCAAAGGCCTTTTCTGCATCCAAAAAAACAATGAGATCTGTGAGACCTCAGTGAGCAGACATGTGCAGAATATTAAAGAGACATCTTGTGTTCGAAACCGAGGTGTACTCATTGACAAAGCCTGTCTGATCCTTGTGCACTAACAGTAGTATTAGCAATTCTAGCCGAGGTTGCAGGACCATTGCAAAAATGTTTAGATCTGCATTTAAAAGAGAAATGGGGCTATAGAACCCACATTCCACAGGGTCCTGCCTCTTCTTGGGAATCAAGGAAATTGTGGCATCTGCCATAGTAACAAGGGATGAAAATGAAAGCCCAGCCTTGAAAAAGAACTGTAGAAAAAATGGAGTAAGGTCGCCTAGGTATTTTTTTTATACATGATACCCATTCTAGCCCCACATATTCCCAGTCGATAGTAGATCCACCATGTTTGGATTTCTAGCAGGGATATGGAGCTTCTAGCTTCTCTAATTGGTCTTCTGACAAGGTAGGCAGGTTTAACTGAATGAGAAAAGCCTGAAAATCAATGATGGGTAATTCTTTAAAACTAAAATTTATGATGAGAATTAGCAGCACAAATACAGGATTATATGTTAAAATGTTTTCCCATACCTTTATTTTATACAGCAATTGGTGAAACTGGTTTTATTGTAGTGCTTCCCTGAGGGTTGACTGTTCTCTGTCTATCTCTATGCTTTAATTTCTGGGTGGAGGGGAGGGTCAGATTCTTCTTTCTCCTGTGAAAAGCATCTTAAACAGAAGATCCAGCCATGGGGGATTGGAGAGCTAAAATGTGTGCAATGCAAGCCAGGCTGAATACTGAACTCTCTTTGGGTTCTCAGAGAAGAAGAATCTTTAAAACTGAAAGAAATACCAGACCATGTAACAGGAGCCAGCGATCGGGACGTATTAATACTGCAGAGTAGAGATGACTTATGATGCCCAAAGAAAACAACTGGAGGAAGAATGGCTTCTTGTCAAGAAAGAATGATATGGATTGCTCTGTTTTGTAAAGAAAGAAATGGAAAGGCTGACTGAGGAAATGAAGTATTGGCCTCTGGTAGAAAAAGAGAAAAGAACGAGTGGAAATTTCAGGATATAAAAATAAGATATCAGTGGCTTACAGAAGATGAAAGTTCAGGGAGAATGAAAATCCTGAAATAAATCCAGATAAAGAGGAAATACTGCTGCAGGAAGATATAAGAGCCAGTGAAGAAGGAAAGAAGCCAGATCTGATAAAGATCTTCCTGATAAAGGAGCCTGAGAGAAAAACACAGGATGGAAAGCTGGTAGCAACTGACAATTTTAAAAAGTAACAGCAAGAAGAATGGCTCTGTTCTGAGTGGGAAAATGTGGAAAGGCTGGCTAAAAGTGCCAAACTTCAGAAAGACCTCTTTGCTCAAGAAAACCCTCAGGAATTGATTGCTGAAAAAGTTTATCTAAGTGAAGAAAGTCATGAAGAAAGATGTAACATATGCATGACCAGCACAGATGACTTGCCAGACTTGGGGAAAGACCATCTCCTCTCCATTTAAAGAAAATTGAAGAAGAACTTGAAATAGAAGAAGAAATGGAATCATATGAGCCACGTTCTGCAGAGAATGAAGAAATGGGTTGGAATCTTCAAGAACCTTTTGATTTATAATGCCAGCTGATGTTAGCCAGGTTCCAAAAAGGTGATATGATCTCTGCGGAGCTGAAAGGCTTGACAGAGAAGATACCTAATGAAGAGAGAATGAGCAAAAAGAGAGAGCCTCTCCAGAGAGTGCAGAGTTCGCCCTAAAATAAAATAAAATAATAGAACAGGACGAGGAAGGTATGAACATTAGCGAGCTAGCAACAGAACAAAATATTCGTTATCTAGAGGAGATGTAGAAAGGAATCCTGGCTCTGTGAAAAGCAAAACTGCAAAGAAAAATCAACAAAGTAGAAAACTGTATCAAATACAATACAGAGAGAGAATTTTTCAGAAGAAAATAAAGCTGCTAATAGCAGTAGCAATAGTATCAGGAACAGTGTGAAAGTAAATGTTATGCATGCTGTCCACGGCAGACCCACGGTGCGGCCACCTCACCTTCTTACACAGACTCCAGCTCCTGATTCCTCCTCACTAGTGGTGATGGGCCGCTGGCTCCGACCTCGGGCCACCCCCGGTGCCTCTGGCTCTGCCATGGTCCCCAGTATTGCAGGTCAAGATGCCATTGCTCGTCGGGCCTCTCCACATAGTCTGCGGAGAGACGCCACTACCCGCACACCTCCCTAGGAGCACGGGCACACATCACTGATCCTTATGAAGGGCCCGTGGTGGGAACCTGGCCATAGCCCCAGATGATGACTTCAAATTCTTCAGTGTATTTAAGCTCAGGCCTTGCTCCATAGCATTGCCTTTGCAACAGGTCTCCTCGCTACTCGAGTATTCATTGCTGCTAGAGAATCCTCTCTACTCTTCGTTCCTGACCTTCATTGTTCCCGGTTCCCATCTTCTTCATTCCTGTCCTGTCTATGTTTTGGACTGACTCTAAGGATATCAACTTTGCTTTGTTTGACTACGCTTCAGCCTATCTCCAGACCCGGACCTCTGCTACGCCTGACTATGCTACTGCCTATCTCAAGACCCAGAACTCCGCTATGCTGACTACTCTACTGTCTATCTCCAGACCCATACCTCTGCTACGCCTGTCTATGCTACTGACTTCTCCGTGATCAGACCATTGTCTTGATTGACTACGCTATTGAATTCTCCATGATCAAACCATTGTGTTGACTTCTCCGTGATCAGAACTCAGCATTCCTTGCCATGAACTCTGCTTTGCCACTGGCCTTGATTCAAGACTGTCATTGACGCCTCTCCTAGCCTATTCCCTGGACGTGGACTTTTTAGGCTTTGGCCTACCTTTGTTCGAGCGCCCCCAGCTAATCTCCCTTCCATTGGTGCTCTAGTTCTAGTACCATACCCAGTCCAGGGTAGGCTACGCCACCTATCGTCTGCTGTCTCTGGGCTGAACCAACCTCTCTCACCAACCAATCTCAAGGCCCACCTAAGTCCTGCCGGCCCCGGCACCCAAAGGCTCAAACCGCTGGGAACGAGGGCTGGTATTGATGAAGCTCCAGCGGCCTCTACCTTCAGCCCACTCCACCTGCCGATGGTGGGGACCCGTAGGTCCTCACCTATGGCTTGCGTCAACCCCACCTCGGCCCAAGGGTCCACCTCCGACGCAACAGTAAAAATACAGGAAACAAGATGTAACATCACATTTCTGAGAAGAAAAACTGTGAAGAAAGCAATGTTAACTGTTGTCTAATTTATAAGTGGTTTCTTATGTTCCTCTGTCTATTATATGTGGGATTAAAAATTGCTGCAGCATCTTTGACAGCCGCTTCTTCAATAACTGACCACACCAAGAGATGGGGTAACCTCGATTCCATGAACATGACACAAGTGGTAGTGCAGAGATAGATATGTTGGGTACAGTTGGAACAGCCTAATTAATTTCACTATATAGTCATCCATCAACTAGACTGTAGTTTTAGATAAAGAGATGTTTCTCTACTTCAGTATAACTACTATTAGAGAATCAAGAAGAAAGAAGAAGGAAAAAACATAAACAGCATTCTGAATATTCCAAAAATTTCAAGCACCATAAAAGACTGCAACAGGTGAGCCAGAGGGGCCCTCATTGGAGGGAAAGGTTGAATCCTTTTGAGGGGAGATGGAAATGGATGGAGAGTAGCTGATTCTAAGGAAGTTACCTATACATGGTGGAAGAGGTGTACAACTGTAATGGAAGCACCTTTCTAATTTTTGTTGATGTTAAAACTAAAATAGTTCCGAAATCAAGGCAAGTTATTTCTGTTGCTGAAAGTTGAGTTAAGAGGAAAAGTGATAAAAAGGGGAAGAGATGAGTGTGATAATTTGTTTCAGATTCTCTCTCTTATTCAAAAGGAATCCTAAGTAGAAAGGGCTAAAGAAAATCTGAAAGAAAAATTAGAGTTAAAAAAAGGGCTTTAGGTACACTCAGTAGTCTCCCAGAGAGAGAACATTCAAACTTTCCAGTATTAGGATCTGAAATAGGTGAAATTGATGGAAAATAGAAACTTAAATGATCTGAATGAATCAATTGAGGTTGCTATCAGTAATTATATAATAAATTAAATGCAGTCATTGTATTAATTTTTAATAAGTGAAGTTGAATATTCCATACCTCTATTAACATCTCTAGAGGGAGGTAAGCTGGTGCATAGAGTTGTGATTTGATGTTTCTTCAAAATTCTTCAAAATTAGCCCCAATCGATCTACATATCCCCCTCCAATTACACCATTCCACAAGACCGAAAAGAGATGCTTACAAAGGATCACTTCAAGTACCTCCAGCCAAGACTACCAGACACATCACGCTCAGAGATCGGGCATTCTCCACAGCCGGTCCAACATTATGGAACTCCATTCCCCCGGATCTTAGAATGGAACCCAACATCTCAACATTCAAGAAAAGACTCAAGACGTGGCTGTTCACGCAGGCCTTTCCTAACTCCAATTCCATCTAACTTCCTTCTTTCAACACGCTCCGCTAGCATTAGCGTTAATAGCCACCTCTTACAATGTTATTTATACTTATATATAACTATCTGATCTTCATTTCCCTTCTCATTCCAAGTTATTGTTTTCCTTGTTATATGTAACTGCTTTTCTGCACTATTGTTTAAATGGTAATTGTTTAAATGTTTAAATGGTAAAGTTTATTATAATTACACCCCTGTTTCTTGTGAACCAGCATGATGGGACCACCGTCTTGAATGTTGGTATATAAAAAAGTTAAATAAAAAAAATAAAATAAATAGATGAGCAAGTTTATTTTTGTATTTATTTTATTTAACACTTTTTTTATACCGGCATTCGTAGGACACATCATGTCGGTTTACAAGTAACTGAGAAAGGAAATTACAATGAATGAGGAAAGAGGGCTAACTGGATAATATACAAAAGTACAGGTGAAGAGAGTCAACGAGCAGAGTTACCACTTTGCATTCATGTTAGGGTTAGATAAGCAAGTGAACTATAAACAATGTTAAGGAAGCATGTGCACTTAAGAAGTTAGCATATGGAACTTATTTACAGTATGAAGGAGGCAAGTGCACGTATGTACAGATAAATGCTGGTGCAGGGGGGAGGAAAAGAGGGAGGGAGCGAGAAGGGAAAGGAGAAGGGAAAAGGAGCGGGGGGTGGTGGAGGGAACAGGGGTACAACAGAGCGAGGGTACTTTCAGGGAGAGTTTGCTAGGGGGTGAGAGGGCGGGGTAGGAGGAGGTTGTGGGGCGCTAGGGGAGGGAGGAAGGGGGGTACAGGGAAGGTATAGGGGAGTTGGGAAACTACCGCACTGCACACGTAATTCAAATGATAGAATTAATAAGAGTCACATCTCATGATTGAGATTTGCTGAAAACCTGACTATCCTGGACCTTACCATTGGATGGAGGATAGGGGTGTGTGTGTGTGTGTGTGTGTGAATGAGTGACATATTGAGGTCAACAATGTTTAAGAAGGGGGAGATGTAACCCATGGGGTTAAAATTTAAAGTTGGAAGATATCATTTTATTTTTGTTAAAAAAATGGGAAAATGCTTTAAAACTAAAATTTATGATGATATTTGGCTATCATTCCTTGCTTCCCTCCTGATCTTTCTCCAGTCATCCTGCTTAGTGTTTTCGACTGTGCCCCTGCTCCTCACAACTCCTTCCCTCCCCACTCCCGCATGCTATCTGTTCTTTTTTATTCCTCCTTCTTGCCGTGTAACTCCTCACTCGTCAACCATCTTACACAATCTCTTGCCTTCTATGCTTCTTGTACACTCACTCAGCCACCCTTAATCACTTTCTTTAAACACATGTGTCAAGCCCACATGCTTCGTTCATGCACACTCTAACAGAGTATGTCAAATCAAAGACAGATAGGAATAAACTGCAGGCACTGCAGCCAAGTTTGCACTCACAAGGCCACAAACTCGACCAAAGGATAAGAAACAAATGATGATGGAAACAGTGAATATAGAAAATGCAGAACTCTGAAATTAATATCAAACCTTCTAAGCACCTAGTACTTGAGTACAGAGCACAACATCTGCCAAATAAAAATGATAAGATATGCAGTACGGTTTCCTAAAGGTCAAAAGGGGGTGTTGTGTAAAATCCATGCATTAAAACTGTCTTATTTAACACAAAATAATAATGCACGTGTTATACAGCACACTGACCATTAATACACAGAATTAATGCACAGATAATGCATTATGCATGATTACATATTATCTGAGTATGTTAAAGTTGCCATATAACACTATCACTGAATGGCAATTTTAACATGCGTTCATAAATAGGCCCCCTATTAAAAAAAAAACCCAAAATCTAATTTTCACTGTGTTATTGCATAGAAATGAATCTGCTCAGGATCATAATTCAGATATCTAATTGTGTTTTGAATCTATACTAGCACATGAGAGCTTAGATTATACTAGAGATGATCATGGCATCTGGAGATAATTAGTTTTGGGATTCTTGACAGAAAAGTAAAAACATAACTGTACTTATAAATTCAGTGAAAGATTTTTCATAAAATATCATTTTTCATTCCCTAATTAGCAAACATCCTATAGGCTTGCTTCCCGTATCAGTGATTTCTAATGCCTGCTCAATATAGCATATATCGGCTAAAGAGAGAGTAAATTATTGGTTCTAAAAGAATTTCTATAGCTAAATGATTCCTATTTAGAATTCTTCATTGCTGTCATGGTACAAATTAATGTTCATTTAAAATATGAAAGAAATATAAATATTCATGAGTTTTACTATGCATAACACACAATGAGGTTGATTTTATTCAAGATTTTTTTCCAAAGACACCAAATGAGAGAAAACCTCTATTAAACAGGAATGAATGTTATGAGGATGGGGAAAAAAAAAAACCCTCATCTGTATGCCATAAATATCTTGTAGTGTTTAGCTGTTAACATTTGCTTTGAAAAAGATATAAGGCAGGAAGATATTGCTTGTTAATTACAATGACCTGGAAAGTGGGATAGTGAGGCATGAGACCCATATGAATGAATGTACTAGCATTTATGTTCCTGTATAAGAGAAAATCAACACACAGGCAAGGTTTTGGGGAGCATAGAAAGCAGCACCAGAGGCAGACACACACAAGCAAGACGTTTCTAAAAGCTTCTCGTGAATTGTTTGACTCACAGAAATGGGGTCGCAGAGCTGCACATGGGCCGGTTCAATGCTTGTGATTTGTTGCATAGGAGTTAATGATTTAGGACTCATTTTGTTCAATTCTCTTCAGCAATCAGAGGTAATTTAGACCATGGATCATTGATTGCAATATGAATTGGGAAAATAGATGATTTTGGGCTATGTGGATTTTTTATGTTTTTTTCCAAAGCCTTTACTCAGGGTACCTGACAAAATCTTATAATCCACATTTAGACAAGAACTTGTTTGTGAGAGGATGGTCTTTTTATTTATTATAATATTCATATTCATCTCACCAGAATATGAAATCCTATTATGTATGTACAAATTAAAAAAAAAAAGAACAAAACTATTACTCTTTCAGCAACCTAAAGAAAGAGAAAATGCATTCTCATTTTGGGGAAGAGACCCAAGAATTTATTAAAAAGGTAATTTTCAAAGCCATTTACACAGGTAAAGTTGCGTTGTACCCATGGGAATGGGAGTTTTGAAAACTGTTCATCCTGTAAATGGATGAAAGTACAAGCATGATTCCACCACCTGTGTGCTTTTACCTGCATTGTAGTGAAAACATTCTTGAGGTCAGGGAGAAATAACTTCACACATAGTTTCAGTTTTTGAAAACTATGGAATAAACATCTTATACGCACATATGTTTAACATACGTGCAAACAAGTGATTTTAAAAGCGCTTTGATATTTGTGCATACTTTGCTATTTTTAAATAGCATCATCAAGAATATGCAAATACTTTTACACCTGTTATTTAATGCACCACATTCAAGCTTTCATTATGGCCAATATAATACAATGTGTAAAATTGGTTAGATTTTAATGCAGGCTACTATGTTCACTGTGTCAAATCAGCATATCGTAGAGCCCTATATGCTAATAGGGATTATCTTTTTTCTTTTTAATCTCCAGAAGAAGATTCAAACCTATAGACTCTGGCACTTAAACACACTTTGGCATCTGCCACTATCAGTAGAGCTATCAGAAAACATTGGGAGAGCCTTCCACAAATCAACCCCTTGTTCAAGCAACCAATTAGGATTGCATATTCCAGAGGTTGGACATCAAAGATCATGTGGTCCATGCAAGCTGCTACAACCCCCCCATGACATTGGAGACAACTAAGCTTTGCACTAAATATATGTGCTGTCCATTGAAATCAGCACAGACCACTATTACAACCACACTGGGTCAGATGATTTTTTTTGCCTGAATTTACTTGTCACACCACGTTTGTGGTTTATGCCATATTTTATCCATGCCTAATTGTGTAAGTGGGTATGACTAAATGTCAAATTCGTATCCGGCTGACTGAACACAAGTGCTGCCTTAAGACCGGCAAAATGGAAGAACCGCTTGTGGCTCATTTTAAAGATCTCAACCATGGCTTTAATGACATACGGTGGACGATATTGGAAATAGTACATCCACATTGGAGAGGGGGAGACAGAGTTAAATGGATGAGGCAAGGTGAACAAAAATGGATCTATCAACTTCAGTCAGTTACACAACATGGACTCAACAAGGAAATTGAGTGGATTCATTTCATGTGATTCTTCTTTCAATCATGGCATGTTAGTTGCCAGGTGAGGTATGTGAATCCTACATAAATCAGACTCATTTTTGTTCTCGATTCACCTAAATGCTGAAGCAAGAAAATGGTGGCAGGTCTGGTAAGCAAGATTGTCCCGAGTCATTCCTAGTTGTTCAGGATGTGCATTTTATTGATATGTGTGGCTATACTGTATAAGAATTAAAATAGTTTTAATTCACAGAAGAAATAAGATGGACCTCCATTGAATTGGAAACATAAGAACATAAGAACATAAGAAAATGCCATACTGGGTCAGACCAAGGGTCCATCAAGCCCAGCATCCTGTTTCCAACAGTGGCCAATCCAGGCCATAAGAACCTGGCAAGAAATCTTCTACAATACGAGTATCCAGAGATTCTCTACAGTAGTGCTCAGTGAGTCAAGTCAAGAAGTCCCTGAGGCAGTGGCTCATGAAATGTGTTCACGTCGGACTTGGACTCTAGACTCTGGAACTTGGTCTGCTCAAGTAAAGGGATGTACCATTCTTTGTAATTTTATGAAAAAGTTTAAAACAATAAGAAAAATTGAAAAACAAAATTATGAGGAATGTTTAGTGGACTGATGATTAAAAAAGACCCATAGCGATGAAAATACAAGTCTATGCTTGCTAACCGTGGGTGGTATGAAGGTCCCAAAATTACATAAAAATTGTGATGAAATGTTATGCAAAGTATACGAATATTAAATGTCAATATCAGCAACAATATAAGATAAAAACCTTTTGACACAACGTGATTTCTATAAGTTACCTTTGGTCATTGTTCATTGGAAAAATTAATTAATTAATTTATTAATTTTACATTTTCATATACCGAAATTCATGTAGCAATGTTACATATCATTTCGGTTTACATTAAACATTAAACATGCATGAAAGAATGTGATTACATCGAACAGGTAGATGAACTTGGATCAAGAAAACTTGGGAATAAAAATACAATGAATACTAAATGGTAATGAGATTTTAGAACTGAGACCTGGCTAAGTGTCTAGGAGTCACGGAACATGGTGTACATTTGGATAGATTGAGGTGAGATTATTGGTATGGATGAAAAGCTTGTTCGAATAGCCACATTTTTTTTATTAATATAGATGTATTAATTAATAGAAATTAATACGTCTATATTGGGCTTTAAAAGCCCCCATAAACTAATGACAGGCAAATAAACTAGGAGTAAAAAAGCACACTTTTTTCATTCCTGGTCTATTAACTCTAGTAGCCACCACTTCTTCCACGTGGCCGTCGTCCCTACTGTAGATCTGAGTAATGAGGCTGCAGTCAGTTGGTAATATAGAAAGCAAGTTTTATTAATGAAAAGACAAAAAGACAAAAGAAGAGAGGAACAGAAAGGGGAAAAAAAACGTAATTTGTTCCCCGGAGTAGCTTGCTATACAGCAACAGTGTAAATTCCAAGTCTACTCAGCATTCCCTGCTGTGTGCACAACTTTTTTAACCTTTCCTTGTGTCCAATCAGAATGCACCGTCAACATTCCTGGGTGTGTTTCTTTTTTCCAGTTACCAATAGGACTTGTTATTCCTAATCCAATCAGGTCCAGCCTTGGGGGTGTTGGCTCCTTTTCGCGCTGAAACAGGATGTTCTTTGTTTCAGAAGAGAGTCATGTAAACTAGCCAGAACTGGTTTCTTAGAAGCACATTGTCACAATGTATAGAAAATGTTGCAGATATTTTAAAATTGCATTCTTCATACACATATATTCCCCTCTTGAAGGGTTTGTTCTAGAAACCCTTCACAATAGGTAGGCCATGTCTGCCTGTCTTAGGTCAGTGGGAAGTTCATGCATGTCCATCATTAGACATTGTCGGATGGTGGTAACTTGGTCCTGTACTTCTGATGAGGAGTTAACAATAATTTTGAGTCCTGGTTTTCTTGGTATAATTGAAGTGATGGTAGATCCAAACCGGCGAAGGCAGAGGCATATGCATGGCAGGCAAAGGCATAGCAAAAATCCAATGCAACAAAACATTATAAGGATGCAGATGAACACTTTAAAACCAGCTCCTAGTTTTGAAAACCAGGAACCGAATCCATCAAAGATTCCATTAAACCAAGGTGAATCCCTTGAAGGGTTTACTCTAGGTGGGTTATGGGATTCATCTGTAATCAGTGACACCAAGCTTAGCCAAATTAACAATCTTATCAATGGTGTTCTTGACTATGCGTGAGTGATTTACAATAAGGGTACAACATTCAGAGCTATTTAATACAGTGCAGAGACCACCTTGGGCTGCTAAAATGTAATCAAGACCTTGTCTATTATATTGGGCCATCAAAGTTACCTCATTTAACTGCTGATCCTGTAAGGTATTGATTGCTTTATTTAGTTCTATGACAGTGACATGTAGGAGTGACTGTAACCTGTGTATGGACATACCTAATTCGGCTGTGGCAGCCACTTGTCCAAAAGGTAACCAAGCTGTGGATGACAGTGTACCTAGTAACTGGCATTACCTATCATAAAGGTAAGTTATACAGATACATCAAAAGAATGGAAATGGGAAGAATGAGATTGTATTTCCTTATGGTAATAAACATAGCATTGTTTTGAATTTGCATTACCCTCTTTTAGACTGTTAAAAATGGCTTACATATTCTTTTATGTTGCAGGTACATTTCTCTCACGTGTCTCTCAAACATCACACATTCTTTGTTTACTCAGTCTCAATTCCACATTCTCTCTGCATTCTCATGCTGTTCAGGCCTTCTTGTTCCAGGTGTTTCAGGTATTTGTTGACACATGAGATATTTTCTCCTTTTTAAGCAGCAACTAACAAATATTTGGATGCAGTTCCAGCATTGCTCTCTGCATTAATGGTGGGGTGGAAGGGAAATAGAACTAAAAGGTACTAAAAGCCAAGAGTAACAAGTATGTGAAAAAAAAAAAAAAAGTACATAGCTTGCTGGGCAGACTGGATGGGCCGTTTGGTCTTCTTCTGCCGTCATTTCTATGTTTCTGTGTTTCTATATTTCCATTATTCCCTCTCAATTATTGGGGACAATCATCACACTCAGGGTCATGGCACTGTCTTAGGTCGTTCAGAGTAAGCCATCCTAATGATTGGCTATCTAGAGCTTACCCTTCTTCGTTAAGCATAACTCATCCTGAGGAGGTCTCTTTCTAAGACTGCTGCATTAAAGGAAGCGTAGAGGTTCAGTGTCATATTTGACCTCTAACGTTAGCTGTGTTCATGGTGATAGAAGACATTGTCGGAGGCCATAAAAACTATAAACAGGTTGGCAAATACATTCACATGGCATTCACACTCACTATCAAAGCAAACTACAAGAAATCACTGCAATCTCACCTAGAAATGTAAACCAATTTAACAATTTTTCCCACCAATTAGACCAAATTCAATGGAAACACAACCTTATCCTTCTAAAATAGCGCATACTTTACTAAGGGATAAGCACTACACTTCTTGCAGCATAAATAAGGAATCTCTGTAACTAATGGAATGATACCTACAATTGCTAACAGTGTGGTGTTGTTTAATATTTAGGAAATCAAATGACTGTCGCAATTCTCTCTTTAACCTGTAACCGGGAATAAGTATATAAACATTTGGAACTACATTAAATCATTAACAAGTGACATCACACTCTGTGGGAAAGTGTTCAGCATGCTGTGTTCATATACCAATAATGTACTTTGTAGGATTACTAAACTGAATTGTATATTCCCCTCTGGAATCTCAAATGTGATCAAACTAGCTCCCATAGATAGAGACAGAAGATCATCTCAAGCAATCACATAATAGAAATGATAGGACTGGGAATTGCTACAAAACTCTTGGAAAAACTGCATTAATACAAATTGTATTTTTGAATTTGAAATCCAAATCATGGCATTTGTAAAATGGCATATGGACTAGGTATGTATGACAATCAATTATCGTTGACATAGTGTGGTGTAATGCATGACATGTGATGTTTCTGTAAGGAGCTGACATGCGACAATTGATAATTTATCAGATAAGGGCACTTTGATTCATACAATCACAGAACTGCATCAGGGTAAAGCACAACAAACACAAAGACAAAAGGAAATCAAGCAACATTGATAAAAAAAAACTCAGTGATGAATGAATTCTGTGGCAAGGGCAAAACTTCTGTGGCAAAGGATGAAAAGGATGGAGTGAGTTCTATCAATGCCATATTCAAGCTTTCAGTAAGGTGTATCATTCTTTCATTCATTGAGGCCTAAGTGAGATATGTGTGTTTATGGATTCGAATATCTAATATAATAAAGCAACACAAATTAATTTAATCATTTAGAAGTCATTTGCGGTAAGCAGAACCACAAACAACAGGTATTTCAAACATTACATAAAACATATGTTACACTAGACTGACACATTCATTCATCGCACAAATATTCATTCATTGCCTTCTTAACATCAAGGCAGACAACAGTTAACACATATTTCGAGCTCAAAAATTGCATCAAAAGTAAAATTAGATCAAAAAGTATTTGAAAAATGTTTGGAAAATAAAAATTCAGAATTCTGTTTAAAAATTGAAAAAGAAAATAAAACTGAAAAAAATTGGAGAAATAAAATATCAGCCTTAATTCTTTTAAGGCAGGAAGGCCGTTGACCTGGAAAATAAAAAAACTAGCATACAACAGAATTATTAAAATAATGATATTATGCGTCCACTAGGAGGTGCAATCACAAGTCGCTTTGTGGAACAATACCAATTTTTAGATTTTAACCTGGGAGAATAAATTCAATCAGCAGCACTCTGAGCTTAAATTCAATATGGAATACCAATTAATTAGAACCTGCAAGGAAAAGCTTGTGGGGTTGCTTAAGATGTAATGCTTTGTAAGGACTATGTACCAACCTCTACCAATAATTGCATGCCAAAGAGTCTTAACTCTTTTCCAATGTCTCTCTGTACTTTCAAAGCAATCTAATTAGCATAACCTTGCCACACTCCCATCTTTATTCACATATGCATACCTTCAATAATAATGTTCCGTTTAAACAAACGAAACACTTTTTTTCTTTCTTTCCATATGCCTGCACTGCACTGAAGGAAGCACTTCTCTGCATTTAAGCACTTCTCTGCATTTACCCACACACTGAATCAACCCTTCCTTCCTCTTATTTCCCTTTTTCTGCTAAGATTCAGCTCGATTAACTCTTTAGCTACAAGTGTCCTTTCAAATTCTAAACTTTAACACTAGTAAATGCCTTTGGCAATAACCTCAAACAATGCCTGAAAAGTAGTTCGGTATTAAAGATGTTAAAGGTATTAAATTAAATAAAAGTTCAGTATTAAAGGGTGAGGGCAAAGGGGGTCTGGATTGGCGGGAATCTATTACTTCTCTGATGTTGTCCCATTCCCCTCTTGACCCCTCTTTCACCACAAAAATATTGGCAACGGGGACACACAGTGGGGGCAGATAATTCAAGAAGGAAAAGTGTGAGTTGTAAGAAGGAGAGAGCACATGCGTATGTTGATCACCTTAATAGAAATATAACAGAGACAGGAAGTAGAAGGAGATGACACGGTGCAAAGGACATGACTGGCTAACCTCAACCGCTTCTTTAGAATTTCTTAACATTATGGACCAAAACTTCGACATAAGAATAATACAATTTCCCTTATTAGGTACTAAATAATACAATTTGGCAGTTCTCCCTTATGAGAAGGAGAGCATAGTCTTACCTGGACGTATTTCTGACCGAACAGCGTTTCCGGCGTGCTGTGCCCTTCCGTAGAGGATGGCGATTATCAGGTCTTAAGCAGAGGTGTATATGTCGAGCATATGCTGCTTAAAAATAAAAAAACATTGTAGCTACCCCTGGCAGCTTACCCTTCATGATGGGGCTTCGGGAATCGCCGTATCTGAAAGTTTAATACTTATTCTCGCGATGACCTCTTATCTAAGTTCTCTCTTCATGTGGGTTTCCACATGGATTTCCACTCGCGTTCGAACTCCAATGTGGTATGTCGTTCGATCAGTTTGTTCATCCAGGAGATTTGTCAGATGCAGCGCTGAGTCACATAACGGAAACCATCCTCTGCTACATAATGTAGATCTGAGTAATGAGGCTGCAGTCAGTTGTTAATCTAGAAAGCAAGTTTAATTAATGAAAAGACAAAAAGACAAAAGAAGAGAGGAACAAAAAGGGGGAAAAAAAAGGAAATTTGTTCCCCGGAGTAGCTTGCTATACAGCAACAGTGTAAATCCCAAGTCTACTCAACATTCCCTGCTGTGTGCACAACTTTTTAAACCTTTCCTTGTGTCCAATCAGAATGCATTGTCAACATTCCTGGGTGTGTTTCTTTTTTCCCGTTACCAATAGGACTTGTTACTCCTAATCCAATCAGGTCCAGCCTTGGGGGTGTTGGCTCCTTTTGTTTCAGAAGAGAGTCAGGTAAACCAGCCAGAACTGGTTTCTTAGAAGAAAATGTTGCAGATATTTTAAAATTGCATTCTTCATACACATACACTTCATACACATACACTACCTTTTGTCACTTTACTCTCCTTAGACACGTAAGCATTCACTTTATACACATGAACAACACAGAGAACTGTCGGTATAATAAGGCCACAGCTTTTATTTAACACATCAAGAAAAATTTCCCTGGATACCCGAGCCAGTATGATGTCGCCACCGTAGGGACCAAGCAAGGCAGTCTTACTCCCTGGGCCCCCCGCTTTGTCCACCAGCAAGGGGGCCCCGACCATCGGCGCATTCCATGCCCCCACCTTTTGCGCTGCTCAAGGCGCTGATCGGCTACCACACCATCCTGTGATGTCATCGGCACCACTTGCAATATGCCCAACCAGCCCGGGTAACCGCCCTCTCCCACTCAGCTGCGACATTAACTCCAGCAATGAATAGCATTCAAATTGTACTAACTAACATAAGTATGCTGTCTGCTGCATAAGTTAATCTGTTATAAGAATGTACACGTATAATATTGCATGCTTAACATCATACCGTGTTATTCTTTTAGTTGTACGTTCACTCTTTACATTCTCAATTTTTGCAAACTTATTTCCTAGGATGGGTGGGTGGGATTTCTGGGTGCACGCTGGGGCGAAAAGGGGGTCCTGGCCTCCGTCGCGGCCCTTTAAAGGGGCAAGGACGTCATTGGTCCGCATCGCCTATGCTCCGCCTGTGCGCCGTGCCGGGGGCATGGCCTAACCCCATGCCATCATGGTCTCGCATGCACAGGGGCGGGTGATGGTCTGTTTGCATGCCGGTCTTGCCGCGTCGGCGCGCACCTCTCCTTCCCCCTTTGATGAGACGCTGTCCTCGGTGGGGGAGGGGACGGCACATCGGTTAAGGGTGGGCTCTGGACATTCGGCGCAGGCCCACCCATTAACTCTAGCAGCCACCACTTTTTCCACGTGGCCTTCGTCCCTATCTTCTGTCACTTTACTCTCCTTAGACACGTAAGCATTCACTTTATACACATGAACAACACAGAGAACTGTCGTTGGTATAATAAGGCCGCAGCTTTTATTTAACACATCAATATAAATTTCCCTGGGTACCCGAGCCGGTATGATGTCTCCACCACTGCCCGCCGTAGGGACCAAGCAAGGCAGTCTTCCTCCCTGGGCCCCCCGCCTTGTCCGCCAGCAAGGGGGCCCTGACCATTGGCACATTCTGCGCCCCCACTTTTGCGCTGCCCAAGGTGCTGATCGGCTACCACGCCGTCCTGTGATGTCACCGGCAACACTTGCAATAAGTCCAACCGGCCCGGGTAACCACCAAAACACGAGGTAGGGTGGACCCTTGCCTCGTGTCCCCCACTTCATGAATAAGCTGCAGCCTGTGCCTTTTCTTGTCTTACTATGCCCGGATGTAATCCCGTAGAACAATGGCATCCCGTAGAACATTTTTACATATGCCTCCATCCTCCAAGAGTCTATCCCCCTGGCAACCATCGAACCCTGGGGCGCTGTAGTAGTAGCAGTAACTGTTCTTCTCACCTGCCAGTCATTCACATCCATGTGACACCACACTTTGGCGGTGCCAGTCCTAAGTGTGGTCCGTGGGGGTCACAGGTCCTTACCTCCCAGATGTAACCTTATTATTATTATCACCTGTGTAGCAGTTCCTTACCCCCCAGAAATGTCCTTATTATTGTTATTACCTGTGTAGCAACCCTCAAGCCTCTCAGGGGCCGTAGCCTTGGTAATAACTGTTTTCAATGACCAATCTAAACACTTAATGTACGACAGTGCATCTGCAAGATATAATTACGCCTTTGTTAGCTATGCTCACTTTATCCATAGCAAAACCCTGGTATCCATCCATACCAATTACCTACAAACCATGTCACCTCATCACTAGCCCATTGGGTCCATATAATAAGGCTGTGCACGCGTTGCGTCATGGCGGGAACTTCTTGTGCGGCCCATTAGATGATGTCACTAATTTCTGGTACTTAGCTTCCGCTCACTCACTGTCAGCGGTACGAGATAGACAGGATTATGGTACCGCTAATTCTGACCGCTTCTAAGCCGCTCGCTTGGAAGAACTCCTCCAGCCTTAGGGGGGTACTTTGCTGATTCCTGAAAGGAGCAATGATAAAACCAATCATTAAGAAAAAAAACAGTGATCCCCTTATCCTGAACAACTATAGGCCAGTATCAAATCTTCCCTTATTAGCTAAATTAATTGAGAAAACAGTACAGAAACAGCTAGCTGAACACCTAGATGACAATAACATACTGTATTCATCACAACACGGATTTCGAAAGCACTACAGCACTGAGACATTGCTCCTCTCTCTAACAGATAACATTCTAAGAGGTTTTGATAGCGGTAAACACTATATTCTAATAATGCTCGACCTATTGGCAGCCTTCGACACAGTTAACCACAAAATACTACTAAATAGACTAGAAGAAATCGGACTACAAGGCAAAACATTAAACTGGTCCAGCTCATATCTAAAAAACAGGTTTTTCCAAGTTCAGATCAATAACACATTATCAGAAAAAATCAACCTCAAAACAGGGGTTCCGCAGGGATCAGCCCTGTCTGCGACCCTTTTTAACATATACATGCTGCCATTATGCCACTTACTGGCAGGACTAGGAATTATACATTACATTTATGCTGACAATATCCAACTAATTCTACCTATAGATGACACAATAGAGAAAACATTAAATCTAGCTAACATGTACCTAAGCATTATAAAACAACTACTGACACAAATGGAACTTGTTATTACTATTGATAAAACAGATTTTCTACACCTAGAATGGAAAAATACTGAATCAGCCAAACCTCAATAATCCTCAAAGACAACCAGAAAATTGAACTAGCTGGAAAAGTACGTAACCTTGGAATAATAATGGACCCTGAAATCAATCTAAAACAGCACATATCACTAAAAGTAAAGGAAGGATACACAAAACTCATGGTACTCAGAAAACTAAAACCACTACTAACTCAAAATGATTTCCGAACAATTCTACAGGCACTAATATTCTCCAGCACAGATTACTGTAATGCCCTGCTGCTAGGACTACCAAATACTACGTTAAGACCACTTCAAATACTTCAGAACACAGCAGCTAGAATACTAACCGGAAAAAGGGGGAGGGACCTCATAACCGAAACCCTAGCGGAACTACATTGGTTACCTATTGAACACAGAATTAAATACAAAACCCTATGTACCATCCATAAACTAATTCATGATGAGAAATCAGACTGGCTAAACACAGCATTACGGGTATACGTCCCACACAGAAATCTTCGATCAGCAAATAAAGCACTCCTAACCATCCCTTCAGTTAAAACAGCAAGACTAACCCAAGTGAGGGAAAGGGCCTTATCATTAGCAGGACCCAAAATTTGGAACACAATGCCTCCAGAGATCAGATTACAAAGTGATCTCAAGGCATTTAAGAAAAGTTTAAAAACATGGCTTTTTAAACAGGCTTTTTACAAGGAGACGGGAGAATAGAAATTATTCAGGAATAAGCAGATAAACACTGACACACAGTACTTATGACAATACAGTAGAGTAGTCTATGAACCCCACATCACAACTAGCATATTGATAAAACTATGTATAATAAATTTACCCGCAAAAGTACTTTCAGTACACTCGTTCATGACCCACTTCTCTAAAAATTATTTTGTCTAATGATATATTGTAACCGAACCTTTGACGGCACCTGTTAGAATGTACTATGTACACTTTTACTTACATTAAATATGTGCCTACATGTAAACTAGGGATGTGAATCGTTTTAGGACGATTAAAATTATCGTCCGATAATTTTAATATCGTCTTAAACCGTTATGGAACACAATACAATAGAGATTCTAACGATTTATCGTTATAAATCGTTAGAATCGTGAGCCGGCACACTAAAACCCCCTAAAACCCACCCCCGACCCTTTAAATTAAATCCCCCACCCTCCCGAACCCCCCCCAAATGAGTTAAATAACCTGCGGGTCCAGCGGCGGTCCGGAACGGCAGCGGTCCGGAATGGGCTCCTGCTCCTGAATCTTGTTGTCTTCAGCCGGCGCCATTTTGGAAAATGGCGCCGAAAAATGGCGGCGGCCATAGACGAACACGATTGGACGGCAGGAGGTCCTTCCGGACCCCCGCTGGACTTTTGGCAAGTCTCGTGGGGGTCAGGAGGCCCCCCACAAGCTGGCCAAAAGTTCCTGGAGGTCCAGCGGGGGTCAGGGAGCGATTTCCCGCCGCGAATCGTTTTCATACGGAAAATGGCGCCGGCAGGAGATCGACTGCAGGAGGTCGTTCAGCGAGGCGCCGGAACCCTCGCTGAACGACCTCCTGCAGTCGATCTCCTGCCGGCGCCATTTTCCGTACGAAAACGATTCGCGGCGGGAAATCGCTCCCTGACCCCCGCTGGACCTCCAGGAACTTTTGGCCAGCTTGTGGGGGGCCTCCTGACCCCCACGAGACTTGCCAAAAGTCCAGCGGGGGTCCGGAAGGACCTCCTGCCGTCCAATCGTGTTCGTCTATGGCCGCCGCCATTTTTCGGCGCCATTTTGGAAAATGGCGCCGGCTGAAGACAACAAGATTCAGGAGCAGGAGCCCGTTCCGGACCGCTGCCGTTCCGGACCGCCGCTGGACCCGCAGGTTATTTAACTCATTTGGGGGGGTTCGGGAGGGTGGGGGATTTAATTTAAAGGGTCGGGGGTGGGTTTTAGGGGGTTTTAATGTGCCGGTTTTGCGATTTTTAGATTTTTAGATTTTTCACGATTTTTCACGATTTTTCACGATATTTTACCCCCCCAAACGGCAACAATACGATTCCCTCCCCCTCCCAGCCGAAATCGATCGTTAAGACGATCGAGGACACGATTCACATCCCTAATGTAAACCGTTGCGATGGTATATAACTTAGCGACGGTATAGAAAATATTTTAAATAAATAAATAAATAAATAAATAAATAAATAAAGCTCTGGGTACCTGCTCCTTGGGGCCCTTCTGCTTCTATCCACCCTGCGCTTTAACCACTCGGGACACCCACTCCTACTCCTACTCTCTTGGGTATCCTGCTTCACAGTCCTCGGATTCCTCTCCTCGGCTCGCCTTCTACAGTGGAATTTATCGCCTCAGCTACAGCTACGAACTCTGTGTGTACCTCTGCTCTTCAGACTCTCTCTCTCTGCTTCACCCTATCCGATTTTCATGTTACCCCACTCTGAAGACCACTGCCGGATCTGTCTACATCCGTCTTATGGGAGTTGGGTTCTCAATTTACCCCGCTCTGCAGATCACTACTGGAAAGCATTCAACGTCTATAGTCCGAGTCTTGTAGAGGTATCACGCATCTTCCAGGTTGCCCACTCCTCGGGTAGGCCATTGCTGTACAATAAAGCTTATCTTCGCCTGTGACCACATACTATTCAGTCTATCCAATCGTTGAGGTTCCCCTTGGGGCCTCTCCCCATGGGAGTAGGACAAAGGGTCCACAACTATGTCTGAAACACAACAATTTAAGACTTTGGCCTCTGAACTGCACTGGGACTTAGGAAGTCTACATGCTATCTTCTTGGAGGGCCTTGCTCTCGATTGAAGGATGAATTGGTGGCTCGTGATTTGTCTGATACCCTTGAGTCTCTCACAGCCTTGCTTGGAAGAACTGACTGTTCCATTCAAGACCAGACTCGGGGGCAAAGAGTCCTTGTAAGCATGTCTAAGGAAGTAACCGTCCTAAACCCATGCATACTGCACTCAGCCTACCTTGTCCTTCAGAAGAAGATGTGGGGGCAAAGTGTTCTCATAAGCACGTCTAGGGAAGTAACCGTCCTAAACCCATGCATACTGTACTCAGCCTACCTTGTCCTTCAGAAGAAGATGAGCCTATGCAATTAGGTTGTAGCAACTTAACTTCGAAGGAGCGACGTTTTCGCAAGTGCATGGGGTTATGCATGTACTATGGCCATCCTGCCACGCCATCCAAACTTGTACCATCCATTTGGGAAACATGCAGACCAATGATCCGCAGGAGGACTCTTCCTAGGTCTAACTGCACCCACTCCCCCATTATCTTTGCCCGTCTCGCTGATCTGTGGAAGCCTGTAATTTCCAACCCTTGTCTTCGTGGATTCCGGGGCCAGAGGAAATTTCATCTTAAAACGATTGGTGGAACATATACGTATTCCTACTATACTTATGGCCCTGCTATTACCATCATCTTCTATACACAGAGAACCTCTTCCTGGGGAGGTCTCGTTGACCAAAATGCCCATGGGCCTATGCACTGGGGTGCTTCATTCCGAGACCCTCTCTTTCCTCATATTGGAAAAGGCCTTGCACCCTGTGGTACTTGGATTGCCCTGGCTACCAGACCATATGACGCAGTTTAACTGGGCCACATTGGAACTATCACTATGG
Organism: Rhinatrema bivittatum; assembly: GCF_901001135.1. Taxonomy (NCBI): domain Eukaryota; kingdom Metazoa; phylum Chordata; class Amphibia; order Gymnophiona; family Rhinatrematidae; genus Rhinatrema; species Rhinatrema bivittatum. The sequence goes on along the minus strand of NC_042615.1, from coordinate 637,048,423 downwards.
GGATCTGGCTATCATGGTAGATGTCTTTCAGGAGTCATTCCAGTACCCTGTATGCCTACTATACCATCTTATCATGACTACTTCCTCAATACTCCTTTTAGGATGTATTCTCAAAAAAAGCAGCAGATGTACTTCCTTTTCGACTGTGCTATCAACTTGAAACCTAATTCGGAGCCTCCCCAGGGAAGAGTTTATCCTCTCTCAGCAGCAGTGACTAAGACTATGTCTGCCTAAATACCAGAGAACTTTCAAAATGGATTCAACAGACCCTTCAACTCCCCGGCTGGTGCCAGGTTTTTTTTTTTTTGTAGGGATGCAGCCCTGCATCAATTATAGGGGTCTGAATGAGATTACTATCAAAGACCGGTATCCCTTGCCTTTAATATCAGAATTATTTGACAGACTCCAGGGAGCCAAGATATTCTCTAAGTGGATCTTGATGCCTATCCGCTCTAGCATGAGTGGAAAAACAGCCTTAACACCCGCGATGGGCCCTTCGACTATCTCATTATGCCTTTCAAATTAAGCAACGCACCAGCAGTGTTTCAATATATTATGCATGAGGTCCAGCGGGACCTGATGTATCAGTGCGTAATGGTGTACCTTGATGACATCCTGCTTTTTTTTTTTTTTTTTACAATTAACAAACATACCAGGAAGATTGTAAAGGTTCTGAGACGCCTGCGAGTGGATTCCCTGGCCGCGCACCATCTGATGCCCGCCCAAGCAGCGGATTCCCCTCTCTCCCCTCCAATCCAACTGTGATGCAGCGGCCGCTGTACTTGCTGTGCTGTTTTTTGTTTTTTTTTTTTTGTGCTACCGCCCTGAGGCCACCTGGCTCACCTCACTAATGGTGCCATGGCTGCAGGACCCCTGTGCCATCCCCACTAGCCATCCAGTCCCATTCCCGTCAGAAGGAGCACCTCGCACCTCCCGCCTCAAATTCCTCCATCTGGGGCATGTCATCCCCCGTGGTTCCATCCCCTCACCTGTCCAACCCCCAGTTTGAGCCCACCATTAGAACATACCTCCACTGGGTCAGACCAAGGATCCCTAAAGCCCAGAATCCTGCCCTCAACAGTGGCACATCCAGGCCACAAGAACCTGACAAGTGCCCACAACCAAGTCCATTCCCTGTTACCGCTGCCAGCCATAGCTGGCCATCCTCGAGTCAACTTAATTAATAGCAGTTCACGGAATTCTGCCAGTAATTATCCAATCCCTTTTTTTTTTTTTTTTAACTCCAGCTACCCTCCCTGCTTTAACACATCATCTGGCGACCAATTCTGGCGTTTAACTGTGCATCTCTCCCAGCCTGCCTCAACCTCCTCTTCCTAGAACCAACCTCCTCCACCGGGTCCTTCGCCCCCCCCCCCCCCCCAAGGACTCCGACGCTCCCCGCACGCATTTTGCCTGCTTGGGGGACCCCTATGCTGTCCCACAGTGCATATAACATCTATCGTCTACCGCTTTGCCATCTCCTCGCCAACCTTAAGCTTTCCACACTTTTTGTACGCTGATGATGTACAAATTCTTATTCCAGTAACGGAATCCATATCCAAAGCCCTTGAAATCTGGGACACTACTCTCGCTTCTATCAATAATCTATTAACCTCCTTACAACTTGCCCTCAACTCCACAAAAACAGAACTCATGATCATATCTCCTCCCACCCCATTACATGCTTCTCCTACCTCACCTTTAACATCAACGCACATACAATTCTCCCACCAAGTCCGAGACCTAGGAGTCATCATTGACGACCAAATGACCCTCAAAAAGTTTATCAGTGCAATCCTTAAAGAGTGTTTTTTTAAATTACATACACTCAAAAAATTGAAACCCTTGCTTCACGCATCTGATTTCCGGACAGTTCTACAAGCTATGTTGTTTTCCAAAACAGATTACTGCAATTCACTCCTCCTAGGCCTACCTAAAAATGCCATCCGCCCATTACAAATCCTGCAAAATACTGCATCCCGTATCCTTACTAACACAAACTCAAAGGAACATATTATGCCAGTTTTGAAAGAGTTACACTGGCTCCCCATTCAATCTCGCATACACTACAAGACACTAACACTCATCCATAAAGCCCTCCACAATCCCGAAATGAAATGGTTTAATAATTCACTACAATTTCAAACTTCTATTAAACCTACCAGAAATCAATACCTCGCCACATTACAGACCCCTTCGCCCAAACTATATAACCATGCTTCTACCAAAGCACGAGCGCTTTCCTTTGGTGGCCCTTTGTTATGGAATACCATGCCCACTGAACTGCGCCTTGAGCCATCTCCCAAAACTTTCAAGCAAAAACTCAAGACATGGTTATTTACACATGCTTATACTTGAAATATATATGTCTTTCCTCTCCTTTATATGCCCTGCCTTATCTACCCAACACCCCCTGTCTATACACCATCTCTATTTTCCCCTATTTCTGCTCTTACTATAATTACCCATCTATATAATTGCTCTTAATTGCATTCGAAGCACTTTCTCCCCCCTCTTACCACCTCTAATTTAGACCTCCATCGCCTCCTAACCCTGTCCCTAACCTCATACCTAATTTCCTAGAATCCCTTTACTTTCCAGTTCTGTTTAATTCGGCTCAGTTAAGTTACAACTAAATGATAGTTCTGTTTTTAAAAGATTCTACTTGTTTTATGTTCAAATATTTATATACTTACCTTTGTTAAATGTATAACGCTTACATAACCCTGTTAAATGTATAACGCTCTGGCGTAAGTTCCTGTTCACTGTACACCAGTGGCGTAGCCAGAAATTAATTTTTGGCTGGGCCCAAGGTTAACATGAGTGGGCACTAAAAGTCTGAGCCATGGAATTCATATTCTTATTGATAAATACTTTCACACACACACACCTGACAATAGATTTCTAAATAATCTGCTACAGCTGTTATACTTTTAATATTTTAAACTCAATTACTTCAAGCAGCTACCAATGCTAAACCTAATATATAGTTATGAAAGCATTTCAATTATACTTAAAGAGATCTCAAGTGGCAGTATCTCATAACTTACAAAGAACCATATACTAGTCTACTATAAAGACAGATATCTCATCATACATCACAGTATTCTGTGAGATGTTTTAAAACCCTCTGGAATGTTGTACCAAAATATTTCTACTTGAAAAAAGCTCAGAAAGGCAATGTACTTTTAAGATGGAACTAGGTTCAAACTAATTACAAATTAAATGATGAAGGAACTGTTACTGGGATAGTGGAACCTGGGTCGAGACCGCTTACCTTGAAGCCGAGACGTTCAGGAACGGACCCTCTACGGCTGTTGAAGTGGTAACGGGATCAGGAGGACGTCCAGACGACAGTCCGGGTCAGGACGGGCAGCAACACCGCTCCCAGGCAACCAGATCCGGTCGGCAGGTAGCAGGCAGAGAAATCCGGTAAGGCAGTCCAGGTCAGGGCAGGCAGCGAACAACGAACCAAGGCAAACAGATCCGGTAGGCAGGTAGCAGGCAGAGTAATCCGGTAAGGCAGTCCAGGTCAGGGCAGGCAGCGAACAAGGAACCAAGGCAAACAGATCCGGTAGGCAGGTAGCAGGCAGAGTAATCCGGTAAGGCAGTCCAGGTCAGGGCAGGCAGCGAACAACGAACCAAGGCAAACAGATCCGGTAGGCAGGTAGCAGGCAGAGTAATCTGGTGGCAGTCCAGGTCAGGAGCAGAGCAACAGGCAGGACGAGCAACAAAACACTCCCTAAACGCACTGTGGCCGAAGCGAGGGGCTGGAAGGAAGCTTCCCTTAAATCCCCCTCACTTCCCGCGCAAATCGCAGCTGATCGGCGTCTGACATCAGGGGGCGTGGCCTCGGCGCGATTTTGCGCGAGAGTTGTCCGCAGCGGCAGAGTGGCGTGCCGACGTCCTGGGGGAGCCCCGAGCCCGTGAGCGATGCAGGGACGCCGCTGGCATTGCGGGCGCGGGGGCGGCAGAGGCGGAATCGCGCTGGCCGCGGGGAAGTAGGCTGCCGGCCGGTAAGCAGGTAACAGTACCCCCCTGCAAGGTTCCCCCCCCCCGCCTCAGGGGTCCGGGCTTGAAGGGAAAGCGAAGATGAAACCGCCGAAGGAAATGGGGGGCATGTACATTGGCCGCAGGTTCCCACGAGTTTTCATCAGGGCCAAAGTGCTTCCAAGAGATCAAATATTGCAGCCGCCCCCTCAGTCGTCTAGAATCCAGAATCTCCTGTACCTCAAACTGATCATCATTCCGAACCAAGTGAGAATTAGAGCTGCGCTTCCTATGCGGCCAAGTCATGACGGCAGGCTTTAATAAGGAGATATGGAAGGCATTGTGGATGCGCAAGGAGGGCGGCAAACACAGTCCGTAAGTGACGGGGTTAATCCGCCGCAAAATGGAGAACGGTCCGATGAAACGAGGAGCAAACTTCGCAGACGGTAATCGAAGGCGCAGATTGCGGGTACTTAACCAGACTGGATCGCCACAGCGAAGTTGAGGAGCAAGGCAGCGGCCCTTATCCGCCTGAGTCCTCATCCTGTCTGCGTTCTTGAGCAAAAGAGCCCGAGTCTCCGACCAAAGACTGGTCATGGAGGACACAGTGGTGGAGGCTGCGGGGCAGCTGGAAGACTCAGTAATAGGTAAAGGAAGACGAGGATGTCTACCAAACACCACAAAAAAAGGAGACTTCCCGGTGGCTTGAGTCTGAAGGTTGTTGTGGCACATCTCTGCCCATACCAGAAGAGAAGCCCAATCATCCTGACGTAGGTTGACGTAGGCTCGTAAGAAGGTTTTCAAGGATTGATTCGTCCGTTCCGTGAGTCCATTGGACTGGGGATGATAAGCGGAGGAAAAGGCAAGCTTGATCTGAAGGAGTTTGCATAAGTTAGTCCAGAAGGAGGCGGTAAACTGAACTCCCCTGTCGGAAACAATACTGACAGGCAAGCCGTGAAAACGGAAGATGTGCTGCAGAAAGAGGTGGGCTAACCGGGAGGCAGAGGGCAACCCCGGTAGAGGAACAAAATGTGCCATGCGGGAGAAGCGGTCAACCACTACCCAAATAACAGTATTGCCGTCAGAGACTGGTAGATCTGTAATGAAATCCGTGGCAAGATGAGTCCACGGGGCATCGGGAATGGGCAGCGGCTGTAACAACCCAAAGGGTTTTCGTCGAGGAGTCTTCTGAGCAGCACAAACGGGACAGGAATCCACATAGCGTTTGACATCACTCCCCCAACGTGGCCACCAATAGTGTCTGGAGAGGAGATCCTTGGTCCGGGAAACACCGGGATGCCCGGCTAAGCGCGCGTCATGGGCCCAGCGGAGGACTCGTAAACGCAATCGTTTGGGAACAACGGTCCGACCCAAGGGAACTGTACAAGTGGCTGCGAGCTGAATACAAGCCGGATCTATGATGTAACGAGGAGAGTCCGGAGAGTCGTCCAGATCAAAACTGCGGGAGAGAGCGTCGGCCCGAACGTTCTTGTGGGCCGGTCGATAATGGAGGACAAAGTCGAAACGGCTAAAAAACAGAGCCCATCGGGCCTGACGAGGATTCAGGCGTTGGGCAGTAGCCAGATATTCCAAATTTTTATGATCTGTGTAGATCGTAACCGTGTGTCGGGCGCCTTCCAGGAGATGGCGCCATTCTTCCAGAGCTAATTTAATTGCTAGAAGCTCGCGATCTCCGATGGTGTAGTTCTTCTCCGCAGGGGAAAATTTCTTGGAAAAGAACGCACAGGTCATCAGGCGACCATCGAGGGATTCCTGAAGAAGAACCGCCCCAACCCCTACGGCGGAAGCATCGACCTCCAACACAAACGGTCTGGTAGATTCAGGACGCTGAAGACATAAATCCTTGGTGAATTCCTGCTTCAGGTGAAGAAAGGCTTGAACTGCCTCTTCGGGCCAGGCGTGTGTTGGAGCACCCCTCCTGGTGAGAAGTGTGAGGGGAGCCACCAAGGAAGAGAAGTTGGGGATAAACTGCCGGTAGTAATTGGAAAAACCCAAAAAACGTTGTAAAGCCTTCAACCCCACCGGTTGGGGCCAAGCCAGGATGGCCTTCAGTTTGTCCGGATCCATAGAGAGACCTCGATTGGAGATAATATATCCGAGAAAGGATATCTGGGAGACATGAAAAACACATTTCTCCAATTTGGCGAATAATTTGTGCTCCCGAAGACGCTGAAGTACCTGGCGAACATGGAGTAGGTGTTGCTGTAAGGTAGCCGAAAAAATGAGAATGTCATCCAAGTAGACAATGACATGAGAATACAACATATCACGGAAAATGTCATTGATCATATCCTGAAAAACAGCAGGAGCGTTGCATAAACCAAACGGCATGACTCTATATTCGTAGTGGCCATCATGGGTGTTAAACGCCGTCTTCCACTCATCCCCCTTGCGAATGCGAATCAGGTTGTAAGCCCCACGTAAGTCCAACTTGGAAAATATTTGGGCTCCTTTAATGCGATCAAATAATTCAGAAATAAGCGGAATGGGGTACTTATTCTTCCGAGTGATGCTGTTGAGACCTCGGTAGTCGATGCAAGGTCTCAACGACCCGTCCTTTTTCTTGACAAAAAAGAACCCTGCACCTGCAGGAGATGTGGATGGGCGAATAAAGCCATTTGCTAAGTTGTCCCTGATGTATTGCCGTAAGGCGTCGGACTCCGGCTCGGACAACGCATAGATCCTCCCTCTGGGTGGAATCGTCTCTGGAAGAAGATCAATGGCGCAATCATAAGGCCTGTGAGGCGGTAAAGTCTCAGCTTGCTGCTTACTGAAAACATCTTTAAAGTCTTGGTAAGGAGCAGGAATATCAGATGAGAGCTGTATGGTCTGGATGGCAGTCTTGTGAAGAGAGGCTAAACAGTTCTGAAAGCAGAAAGGACTCCAAGAGGTGAGTTGCAAGGATCCCCAGTCCAAGCGGGGTTGATGAATCCGTAACCAGGGTAGGCCTAAAATGATATGGTTGACAGAGGAGGGTAGTACGTACAGTTGAATGCGTTCTTGGTGTATTATCCCTGTGGATAGTAGGATGGGTTCGGTGACGTAACAGATCCGTATTCCTACAGGACGTCCGGAGACGGAAGTGACTGAGAGAGAAACGTCTAAGGGTTTGACCGGAATTTGATATAAGTTAACCAGCCGTTCCTGAATGAAATTGCCGGCCGCTCCGGAATCAAGGAAGGCCTGGAAAGAATGCGCTTGCTCTTGAATCCAAAGGGTAACTGGAAGTAGCAGTTGTGGAGAGGGGATCGTAGTACCAAGGGAGGCCTCTCCTACCCGTCCTAGGTCCGAGAGTTTCCCGCTTTGTTGGGGCATTTATTGACGAAATGCCCCGCACCGGCACAGTATAGACAGAGATTTTTGGTTCTTCTTCTGTGACGTTCCTCTGGCGTTAAGCGAAGTCTGTCAATCTGCATGGGTTCGTCTGTAGCCCCTGAAGGTTCCGCCGCGGATGGAAGAGAAAGGGGTTGCTGAAAGGTAGGAGCTAGACGAAAAGTCCTTCGGGAAGCCGCGCGCTCTCGTGCTCTCTCCTGGAACCGTAAGTCCAGCCTAATAGATAGACGGATTAAACCCTCCAAGGTTTCTGGGGGGTCCCTGCCAGCAAGCTCATCCTTAATGTTCTCGGCAAGCCCTTGCCGAAAAATTGCCACCAACGTATCCTCTCCCCAAGCGAGTTCAGAGGCTAAGGTCCGGAATTGGACGACGTACTCCCCCACGGATCGTGATCCTTGTTTGATGCTAAGTAAAGTGTTCGCTGCAGAATTCGAACGTCCAGGTTCGTCAAAAATTAAGCGAAATTCCTTTAAAAATCGCTCCAGATTAGAGAGAAGCGAATCCTCTCTCTCCCAAAGAGGAGAAGCCCAAGCCAGGGCAGGTCCTTCCAATAGAGAAAGGATAAAAGTAGTCTTGGTTTTATCATTGGGAAAGGAAGCCGGTTGTAGGGAGAAGTGCATACGACACTGATTGATGAATCCTCTACAAAGTGTGGCAGTTCCATTAAATCGAGGCGGAGGAGGGATCCTGATAGGAGCAGGACTCGCTGTAGTAGTGGTTATGGGGATTGCTGGGGTTTGGGCTAACGCATCCATTCGAGCAACTAGGCGATCCAACACTCTGGTGACTTGATCCAAGACCCCCTGCTGCTGTTGAATGCGATTGGCCATTCCGGGAATTGCCTGCAGTGTGGCCAAATCGACTGGTTCCATGGCTTCGGCCAACTGTTACTGGGATAGTGGAACCTGGGTCGAGACCGCTTACCTTGAAGCCGAGACGTTCAGGAACGGACCCTCTACGGCTGTTGAAGTGGTAACGGGATCAGGAGGACGTCCAGACGACAGTCCGGGTCAGGACGGGCAGCAACACCGCTCCCAGGCAACCAGATCCGGTCGGCAGGTAGCAGGCAGAGAAATCCGGTAAGGCAGTCCAGGTCAGGGCAGGCAGCGAACAACGAACCAAGGCAAACAGATCCGGTAGGCAGGTAGCAGGCAGAGTAATCCGGTAAGGCAGTCCAGGTCAGGGCAGGCAGCGAACAAGGAACCAAGGCAAACAGATCCGGTAGGCAGGTAGCAGGCAGAGTAATCCGGTAAGGCAGTCCAGGTCAGGGCAGGCAGCGAACAACGAACCAAGGCAAACAGATCCGGTAGGCAGGTAGCAGGCAGAGTAATCCGGTGGCAGTCCAGGTCAGGAGCAGAGCAACAGGCAGGACGAGCAACAAAACACTCCCTAAACGCACTGTGGCCGAAGCGAGGGGCTGGAAGGAAGCTTCCCTTAAATCCCCCTCACTTCCCGCGCAAATCGCAGCTGATCGGCGTCTGACGTCAGGGGGCGTGGCCTCGGCGCGATTTTGCGCGAGAGTTGTCCGCAGCGGCAGAGTGGCGTGCCGACGTCCTGGGGGAGCCCCGAGCCCGTGAGCGATGCAGGGACGCCGCTGGCATTGCGGGCGCGGGGGCGGCAGAGGCGGAATCGCGCTGGCCGCGGGGAAGGAGGCTGCCGGCCGGTAAGCAGGTAACAGGAACCCTCTTTCCTTAAACTTATCAAACGCAGTAATTCATGACCATCATAATAGGCATCATTGTGTGGTAAAGTATACCTTTGTCACTCTGCCTTATGCTTAATCATAGGTCAGTCCATATTTTTAAGTGTTTTTGTTGCTTAATTCACCCCAGTGATATACTCCAAATTTCTAGCAATAATCTTGTTACATCAATTCGAGGTTACTTATGTTGAAAATTATGAACCAAACTTATCTGGATAATACGATGTTATTACTTCTTCTTAACCACCATCGACTTTGAGCTTGATGCCACGCAAAGATACGCCATGCTGTGGAATATATTACGCCCTTGAAGAAGGACTCGATGCTAGTCCGAAACATTGTGCAATGTCGGGCATAGAACAGCAATATAGTGAATTCTCATATTGCTGACAATTTGAGGGCATCAAGCTCAAAGTCGATGGTGGTTAAGAAGAAGTAATAACATTGTATTATCCAGATAAGTTTGGTTCATAATTTTCAACAAAAGTAACCTTGAATTGATGTAACACAAGATTATTGCTAGAAATTTGGAGTATATCACTGGGGTGAATTAAGCAACAAAAACACTTAAAAATATGGACTGACCTATGATTAAGCATAAGGCAGAGTGACAAAGGTATACTTTACCACACAATGATGCCTATTATGATGGTCATGAATTACTGCGTTTGATAAGTTTAAGAAAATAGGAAAGAGGGTTCCTTCATCATTGAATTTGTACCAAAATATTTACCATAATTGAGCAAATGCCTTATTAATCTGTATCAATAAAACAGATAAATATCTTTGAAGATTTCTTTTCCTTTCCTATGGCTCAACTATTTAGTTTTAGTCTTCCTCTGATGCTGACATTTGCTGAATCGAGTCCAGGGGCTCCTGACATTCATCCCCATTTCTTTACAAAGGAAGAACAGAAAAAAAGACTGTTCTGGATAAAGAGATGTCTTGAAGGTGGTCACACCCTTTGGCTGACAGCTGGGATGTATCCTTAGCAGTGTGGAGAGGATAACTGGGTAGACAGGAGAAAAAGGCTATCCAGCCCTGTCATTTACTAAGCTATCATCATGTAAACATACACTCTGCATCCACAAATAAGATTGATACAATTGCCTACATGCTAGTAAAATACCTCACCTCAGGCACACACACAGAACCGACCTTCACCAAAGTACAGAAAGACCACACATTATAAATATGGAGATAGAAACTGGAATGGAAAACCAAAAAAAGCCACTCTGCATGCAGTGCAAACCTGGAGAAATGGAAAGAGAAATATAGCACCTAACAGACTCTCAGGATCTGCAATAATGCACACAAACTAACCCGCACAAAGTTACACCTGCGTTATGGAACATATAACAACCCTATCTATGAAAAGGCAACACTACAAATATTAAATCAGGTCCTAAACACTAATACACCTCCTATTAGGAAAACAGAACAAGCCAAGCTGCTATAGAGCCCCACACAGAAATAACTGTAAAACTATATTAATAAATGTTTCAAAACAGCTGATGAACAGAATAACATCCAACAAAACTCATAAAAATTATTAAACATTGTCCAAATATCAATAAAATATTTCAAAACAGCAGACACATCACATAATACTCAATAATTAAAATGGCAGTCAATCAAGAAAAATAAACTTAAAATGCCACTTTTACTTACCATTTCCAGCAACTCTCCTACTCCTTTCCCTTGAAAGCACATACCAGGAGCAGCAGCTCTGTCTCTCACACACACACCCCAGTCACCTCCCTGCCCAGTCTCTGTCTCACACACACCCCAGTCACCTCCCTGCCCAATCTCTGTCTCACACACACCCCAGTCACCTCCCTGCCCAATCTATGTCTCACACACACCCCAGTCACACCCCACACACACCCCAGTCACCCTCCCTGCCCAGTCTCTGTCTCACACACACCCCAGTCACACCCCACACACACCCCAGTCACCCTCCCTGCCCAATCTCTGTCTCACACACACCCCAGTCACCTCCCTGCCCTGCACCTCCAGCCCCTGGCTTGAACACTGCCACTCCTCCCACCCTGATGACCCCCTTCTTCCTGCCCCACCAGCCAATCAGAGGCTTCCTCCTTCCACTGGCAGGAAGAAGGCTTACGATTGGCCCGCGGGGGCAGGTAGAAGGGAGGAGGTTTCCTATTGGCCCACGGGGGCAGGAAGAAGGGAGGAGGTTTCCCATTGGCCCACGGGGGCAGGAAGAAGATAGGAGGTTTCCCATTGGCCCACGGGGGCAGGAAGAAGATAGGAGGTTTCCCATTGGCCCGCGGGGGCAGGAAGAAGGTAAAGGGAAGTATTACTGGGGCTGTGGGACACCGGGAGCCGCAACACACCAGCTGATTTTATTTTTTTTTCTCCCTTGGGTGCCTGCTGATGCTGCCTGCTTTTATTGGCTGCAGTGTCTTGCAAAGAAATTTGGATGGGCCTGAATGGAAAGTGGGTGGGCCACTGCCCACCCAGGCCCACCCGTAGCTACGCCACTGCTGTACACCGACGTGATATCTTTGATGAGCGGCGGTATATAAAAAATTATAAATAAATAAATAAATAAATAAATATAAAACCATACACCTGTAAAAACTTTCCCTTTTTTTTTTTTATATACGTGGGAAATGTACCAGCACCTAGGCGGGGGTGCCCACCGAGGCTCTGGTTCTCCTCCCAAGGAGCCCCTCCAACGGTTTGCCTTAACCTTTTTTGCCTGGGACTGCCCACCGCCCCACACCGGGTCCCTCCCACAAATATGCCTCATTTTATAAGTATGCCGGGAGCATTTATGCTACCACATATACATAATAATATACCCTTTATATATTGCAAAAGCATACATCACCTAACACCCCAGTAAATTGTTTAATGTCTCAGCCCAGTAATCCATGTGGCTGGACACATACTGCGCTACCTGGAAAGCATACTGTGAAAGTGATCCCCTCTAGACCCAAACAGCTGAACCCCTGCTGCCTGGAGCCTTCCCTCTACCGGCCTCGATCCACATCCTCCCCCTCTCTCTAGACTACCCGCGTGAACGAGGAGCAGCATGGGAGTTGATTACTAGTCCCCCATGCTTCCAAGCCAGCTGCTGCAGCCACGCTGTGCACTAAAAGCTCCTCCGTTCCCCCTCCTTCTCCCACAAGGCAGCGTTTCCCTACCATATGTGCCCAGGGTGAAGGACCCATAGGCCATCCCGCAGCGCCGGCTGCGCTCCCTGCACGGCCCCACGGCGATCCCTTTCATGTGGGACCAGGCGGAGGACCCTTGCCCTTCCTCAGTGCCGACAAACCCATTGCTCCCACTGTGGGAGATCCTAGCGCCCCCCCCCCTCCCCTCCTGCTGCAGGTCTCGGGTCCTCCAAAAAGATGCCCTGTCTGTGCATCGGGACCCAGTCCCGCGATCCCTTCCTTTCCTACCGCGTTGCTGCCGGACTTTCTGGGCACGCACTGGGGCGAAAAGGGGGTCCTGGCCTCTGTTGCGGCCCTTTAAAGGGTCGAGGACATCATTGGCCCGTGTCACCTATGCTCCGCCTGTGCGCCGGGCCCAGGGGCGTGGCCTAGCCCCACGCCATCGCACTCTCGCACGCACAGTCGGCGGGTGATGGCCCGTTCACACGCTGCTGCTGGTGCTGCCACATCAGCGCACACCTCTCCTCCCCCTTTGACAGGCACCATCCTCGGTGGGGGAGGGGGGCAGTACATTGGTTAAGGGTGGGCTCTGGCCATTCGGCGCAGGCCCACCTATTTGCATGCCAATCCACATTAAAAAAAATATTCCTCAACAAGCAGCACTTAATATCGTGCAAAAAACAGTAGAAGCCCGACCTCACCCACATCAAATCCAATATGATTTCATTATTCGGATAGGTGAATTAGCTTTATGGCACAATTTTTACTAGGCTAATGAAGGATTTTACCTACAAAATCATGGAACTTCTATGGGTATCACCATGGAGCCAAGTATAGCTAACTTATAAGTGGCACAATTTGAGCAACAATGACTATATCAATCGATGTATGTTCAATATATACTAATATACAAGCATGATGAATTTTTTTAATTTGGACTTCTACTGAACATCATTTGAATCAACATATTTTGGCTAAATAAACAAGACACAAATTTAGAATTTGTTACAGAAAGTCATACAGAAGAAAAATGCTTTTTTAGACATACTAATAACTAGATGTAGCAATATTTTAAAATCATCAGTATACAGAAAGGGGCGGATTTTAAGAGCCCTGCTCGCCGTTGCGCCTATGTTCAATAGGCCTACCGGCGTGCGCAGAGCCCTGGGACTCACGAAAGTCCCGGGGTTTTCCGAGGGGGGCATGTCGGGGGCGGGGCCGAGTAAATCTACCCCAAAGACTATTGAATGAAACAATTTATTGCATTACTCCAGTTTCCACCCTAGGAATTTGATAAACAATTTTCCAAAGGTCAATTTTACGTATACGTCGCAGTTGTAAAGAAGAATTTAAAATACAAGCACGTAATTTGACTGCATGATTATTGGAAGGCGGATATCCTTTCTATCTAATTCAAAAAGTATACAAAAGAGCCAAACATGCAGAACATTCATGGCTGCTATTAGACAGCCAAAAGATACCTGATGACCCAATAGTGTATGTGTTGCAATACTCAACTTAGCTCATACCATTGCATTCATTATTATTTAGATTTATATTCCGCTTTTCACACTTTTTCAGCACTTCAAAGAGGATTACATTCAGGTTCTGTAGGTATTTCCCTATCCTCAGAGGGCTTACAATCTGGCCTGGATTTATCAAAATGCACTAAATATCGCCTGCGATAGGAAAAGGGGTGTGTTTTATGGTAATAGCAGTTTATCGCAAAATGCGCTATCTTAGCACTTCACATAGGTATTACTGCAAACTGCAATAAAAGAGAGAGACTAGCCATAATGCCCTCATACTAGGTTGGTATTTATACCTCTATATGAGGCCTACCTAGTCACTCGAGGTGAGGTTTAGGTATTAGTGTAGGGGTTAGGGGTCACTTTGACATTCAAAGTGAGACGTAAAAACAGAACAGTGCTCTCTTATGAAGATTTGATGACCTTTGGAGTGAGGAAACTCACACAAAGATGAGATTTGTGCAATGTTCTTTCAACCTAGCTTGATGGACTCTCTACTTGGGTAACCTGAGGCAATGGAGAGTAAAGTGACTTACCCACTGCTCTAACCACTAGGCTACTTCTCCACTCCATTAGAAAGTACTGGCACAATAATCCACTAATTACATTCAAACATGGATGGAGTCTAAGAAATGTTTTGATTCATTTATCCCCAGCACAAGAGGCCATTCAGAAAAATTCTTCACAAGGAAACAGCCCATGTGGAAAGTGCACACATTGTGCTCAAGCCATAATAGGAGATCGATGGGTCAATTCGAATTCGGGCCCCATTGTAAAAATGTATAGTAATATTAATTGCCTCACAAAAAATGTGGTTTATTTTTTGGTATGCCCATGCAATAAAATATATGTGAGTCACACATCATGAAGTATGAAATCAAGACTAACGGAATACAAAAGTTGCATTAAAACTGAAACAATCCAAGCCCCAATGGTAGCTCACTGCCCAGAACACAATCAAACATAGCTTCAGCGATTTAAGATAGGGGATTTTAGAACACCCTTTCAATTCACCATTTAAAAGCAATTTTTCAATGTTATTAAATTCCAGAGAGCAATTTTGGATATTCCATCTAAATAATAATGTCCCGTATGGGTTGGATCGAGAAGTTGAATGGTATTCACTAATTTAATTATTAAATTTCTAAAATAAAAAAAGGAATATGTATATATCAGAATTGTACACTTCAGCTTCACAGCAAAATGGAAAAAAATACTGGGTGCAGGTAAATGCTGAACATAAATGCTATTGTGGTTTTGTCCTTTTAATTTTAGCAGTAGAGACTAAACTGAATCATCACAATGAACTATGAGTTGTATTTATTTTTTCATAGCCATCGCTTGATAATCAATTGTAAAGGATATGTTAAGATTATGAAATAGTCCCCTTGAAGAAGGCACATGAAACACGGACCCGTGTCAGGGAGTTCTTTTTGGATTTACAGAGACCTTGTTTGCAAGCTTAGGCCTGGATTCTCTAAGGTCGCAGACCTTAGAGAATCTGGCGGTAATGGGGGGCAGGGGCAAAGCGGGGGGCTATCCTGCAATAGCCATCAGCGATCGCATCTCCGCGGTATGATTGCTGCCGGCTTTCATGCCGAATAACTACACCATAAAAGGTGTAGTTATTCATCGTGAAACTGGCGGCGAAAAGGAATCTTACCTTTTGCCACCAGCGATGTGTCCGCAGCGTCGGCCCCGGTGCCAACCCGACTCCTCCTCTTCTGAGGCCGACTCCGCCCTGAGCTAGCTACGCATGCAAAAAGGGATTTTTTGCGTGCGAAACATCCCTTTTCTCATGGGATAGCATTAGAGAATGACCCCCTAAGTTTTTAAATTGCATTTAAAAAATACTCAAACTAAAGTTGGTATGATTATGGCTGATGATTAAAAATAAGGTTAAGGAGGTGTTTTTATCATCGGGAATGCCTATTATGATGGCCTTATACATATGAGAAGTAAGATATAATAATAAGGAATTCATGTGATGTCCTTTATGTAAACCACTTAGGAGAACTCTGTTAAGTGGAATATAAACAAAGAAACCATAACCATAACCATAACCATAACAAAGAATAGAAACTACAATATGAACTGTGTTAGAAATAATAGATAGGAACAGATAGATTTGGATAATTTATTATTGTGTAGGCCATGTACAATGTGATGAGGATGTCAAATGAAAGAAATTGATAAGAAAATGAGCCAAAAGAGACCATATATTGAATGATAAAATAGTCATAGAAAAGAAATGGCCAATTGAACAAAGTGACCTGGAGATGGATCTGTAAAATATAGTATTAAGCTGGTGGCCATCAGAATATGTTGGGAGAGTGAGGAGAAGAAGCAAAGAAAGAAGAAACAGAGAACAGATAGGGCAGTACCAAGATAAGAAAGAGGCAAATTAAAATCCTAAAGAAGAAACAAATTTAACATAGAAACATAGAAAATATCAGTAGATAAGAACCACAAAGCCCATTTAGTCTGCCATTGCTGATGTAACACACAGGTCGTAGATTGTTTTAAGTGGAAGAATAAGCTAGTGGTTAAAGTAGCAGGCTACAAACCATGGAAACCAGGCTTCAAATCCCACTCCTACTCCTTGTGACCTTACAAAAGTCACTTTGCCTTCCATTATCTCAGGTACAAACTTAAATTGAGAGCCATCTAGGGTTAGAAAAAGACCTATAGCACTTGAATGTTTTAAAGTTCCAAAAAGCAGAGTATGAATACTCTGCTTTTTGTATCCAAGGATCCTCCAGGCATAATCCATGCTTTCTTGAGTTCTGTTACTATTTTTTCCTTCAATACCACTACTGGGAACTTGTTCTATGTAACCATTAGGGGTGTGCATTCGTTTTGAACTTAAATGTAAAACGCAACTTATTTTTGTTTTTTCACTTAAAAAAGTGATGAGGCGAAAACGATCGGATTTCCAACGTATTCAACATAGCTATGTTGAATACGTTGGAATCGCGATTGTTGATCCTAAATAAAAATTTAAACCCCTCACCCTCCTTAATCCCCCCCCCCAAGACTTACCAAAACTCCCTGGTAGTCCAGCAGGGAGTCAGGACGCCATTTCTGAACTCCTTTGCGAGGAGCACGTGACGTCGGCGTCACATCGGAGTGACGCGGCGTCACATGATTCCCCGCGCGTTCGCTCCGGGACCCTCGTTGCACCCAAAAGGAACTTTTGGCCAGCTTGGGGGGGTCAGGAGGCCCCAAGCTGGCCAAAAGTTCCTTTTGGGTGCAACGAGGGTCCCGGAGCGAACGCGCGGGGAATCACGTGACGCCGCGTCACTCCGACGTGACACCGACATCACGTGCTCCTCGCAAAGGAGTTCAGAAATGGCGTCCTGACTCCCCGCTGGACCACCAGGGAGTTTTGGTAAGTCTTGGGGGGGGGGATTAAGGAGGGTGAGGGGTTTAAATTTTTATTTGCACGTATGGACATAGACTCAACTTATGGAATTCTCCATATGTCCATATTGACCGAAATTGACCCCCCCTTTCGACTTATGGACTTATGAACATAAACCTTTTCTCTGCACATCCCTAGTAACCATTTCCTTTCTGTGATGAAATATTTCCTGATGCTTCTCTGATGATGCCTCTATTTATGTTTAGTTTCATAAACAGAAGTGTGATCATCAAGGAATAAAAATAATATTGCTACTGCATAAATCACTAACGTGTTCCCACCTTGAGTACTTTATACAGCTCTAGAGACCATGCAATTATAAGGACCTTGAAGTGACAGAAGCAGTTCAGGAAAAGGCTGCTAAGATAAGCCTGCAAACACACCTTACATAGAAAGGTTTATGAAATTCAAAGTATGCATGCTGATATATAATAGAAACATTCAGATTTCAAGGACTAGCCATAATAATCTAAAATTACAAAGAGAAAGCTTCAGAGGAAATTTTGAAATTGTCCCTGGGGGTCCAGCGGGGGTCCAGCGGGGGTCAGGGAGCGATCTATCCATCGGCTGCCAATAATCAAAATGGCGCCGATAGCCTTTGCCCATACTATGTCACAGGGGCTACCGGTGCCATTGGTCAGCCCCTGTCACATGGTAGGAGCACAAGATGGCGCCGATGGTCAGTAGGTCAGAGGCTATCGGCACCATTTTGAGCGAGGCAGGCCAGACAGCAGGGAGAGAGATATCCCTCACGGGACCCCGCTGGACCACCATGGATGTTAGTAAGTCTTGGGGAGGGGTTGGGATGGTGGTGTTGGTGGTGGTGGGGGGTGTATTTAATGTATTAAGGTGAATTTTAATGCTTGGGGTGGGTTTTTTTTAGCTTCTTTTTCCCACGCCGTTTTTTCCCATTTAGTTTTTGTTCGTTTTTCCAAAAAACTAACCGAGGAAAAACAAGCTTTACCCCGAAGCGTCCGACTCAAAAAATGACCCGTTAGTAAAAAACAAAGCTCATCTCTAGAAAACAATCAAAGAATATTGAATTTTAAGTATAATAAATTTCCCTGTCATCAGAATGATATCACCAGCAGTATTGTTTAAAATATACATGAAAACGATTTTGGCATATTATTTACCTCAATCGGGACCCGAGGTTGAAGAGAGGCATATTTCATCTATGAATATTTCTGAATTGTTAGAGAAGTCAATAGATACAGAAATTAAAAATAGAAAATCAATGTTAGGAACATTTGCATCCATATCTGATCGTAACTATGTTTTGAAATTGTTTTTGAGAAATAGATTAGCCTCTTTTTATGGTACACAAATCTGGATATACCCAGATGTGGTTAAGATAACACAGAAACGCAGAAAAGAGTTTCTAGACACGAGAGAAAGGGTCCTTAGTTTAGGTGCTCAATATATTTTAAAATATCCAAGCAACATTTTCTTTGAGCCAGATCAATTAAAGTAATTTCTGATGGGCCACTCACAAGGTTCTCCCAGAGTGGGATTGACTGAGTAGAAAAAAGGCAAGCTCTCCTATCTTATACTTATTTTTGATTGCCTTTTGCTTTCGCTTAGAATTTCAATGCCCCCAAATTCTTATATTTAGGTACATAATCCATGTAAGATGAAACATGTTACTCTAGATGTTTTTGATGTTTGTTATTGTTTCAAATAATATGAAAGATTATGTATCATATTCCATTTAGAAATAATTACATGTAATTATGTGAAATTTGAAAATAAAAAATAAAAAAAAAAAGCTGCCATTTAATCAAAGTGATTAAACCTACTGGTTCAACACAATTTAAAGTAAAGATCCATTGTTGTACTTTTTGACATAATATCAAGTCTGTCTCTTCCCCATGCCAATTGTGGAATCTGTTCTATGGTGAAAAACACAAATCATAAAAAGAATGGTTTGCAGTCAACCAATGTGCCACTATCGGTGGTTCTCTTCATTGTTTGTCAGACAACTTTTATGTTCTGCATTCTCAATGTTCTTGCTATTTTGCCCACATATAATTTCTGACACAGATAGATCAATATATAAACTGTAATGGTTGACAAACAATTCATGAAGTTCTTCAAATCATACTTTTTTTTTGTAACATAATGCTCAAAATTTTTAATTTGTAATGTGACCTGGCATGCCTAACAGTGGCTACTCTTTAAGTTGCCAATATGTACTAAAATAGGTTTCACTTTTGAAAACTGGGAAGGATTAACAATTTCCTTCAAATTGTGTCCTCTTCTGAAAGCTGTCTGCAAACGATGATCTTTTAAATGCATAATGATGTGATGAAAAAGGATGCCAATGACACTTTAAAATTTTAGAAAACTGAGAGACTCTATTTGAATACTTCAAAACACAAGCAAGATCTCCTCCTCACTAACTTTTTTATTAGCTGATGCAGTTAATAAAAACTCATGATGGGGAAAATAAGACCCTCTTGTAAGATCTCTTAATCAGGAGGATATCCTATTTGGACCAGATCAGATGAAAAACACTTGGAAATGCATTTGAATTTCTTAACATCAGAACATACTCTCCTAAATCTTTAAAACTGACAATAAGGCAAGTTATCTTTTAGGGACTGAGGATGTGCACTCATGTAATGTAAAAATGCATTGCAATCTATCTTTTTTTTTATACACTGAAGTATTGAAGCCATTTATTCTATCGTAATTTACCCATACATCTAAAAAAGCAATTTCTTTAGCACTAAAAGACATAGTGAGCTATACGTTACTGTCACATGAATTTAACCAAAGATAAAATGATTTTAATTCCTCTGTGGTCTCCTTCCATAACAAATAAAGGATTGTCAATAAATCTCTTCCACTGAAAAATACATTTCTGAAAAAGGAGATGGTGAAATCCATATTTTCTCAAAATTTGCCATGAATAAATTAGCCAACGGCAGCCCCCATGGCAATTCCTGTTGTCTGCTGGTAAAACTGTTGATCAAAGATGAAAAAAACCTCTTCTTCAGGACAAATCTTGCTAATGTCTCAATGAGACATTGCTTCTGTTAATAAAGGAGTAATTGAAATCTCCCATAATGATTGTGTTGCCAAATGTATTTGCTTTTTTATTTTCAGCTAGCTTTTCACATTCTATTTCTTCATTTTGTCTATGTGGCCAATTGTAAACACCCACTGCCATACTCTTACCCATCACACATGGCATTTATATCTGTTAGGATTCCACAATGCATTTTGTTTCCTGCAGGATTTTTATCAAGCTTGGTTCTGTGCCATCTTTTACATATAGTGCCACTGTCCCACCAATTTGATCTGTCCTATTAAGTCAATATAATTTCCTGGTATCACAGTTTTTACCCATTTGTTATCTTCTTTCCACCTACTCTCTGAAATGCCTATATAGTAATGTCTATATCCTTGTAAAATGCCATACATTCTAACTCACCAAGCTTACTGTTTAGACTTCTGCCATTCACACACAGCCTTTTTTTTTTTTTTTTTAAATTTGTACTTTCATTTGCCTTTGTAGTCACAATCTGCTTTTTAGTAAATTTATTTATTTATTTATTTATTTATTTAACGTTTTTCTATACCGGCATTCGTGATACAATCACATCATGCCGGTTTACAGGTAACAGGGGGTGTAAAACAGAACATTGAACAAGTGCATTGAACAAGTGCATTGAACAAATGATACAGGCAGTTTAGAATCATTCATATGTGGTGCTCTTTTTCTATATCCATCTGGGCTACTTCAGCCTCAAACACAACCTCTTTACTGGGATATTCTGTTTTGAAAATATCTTTGGAAGATATATCCCTCCCATGCATGCACTTCTGAGCAACTATTGGTTTTGTCCATAGTCTAATTTCAAAGCTATTCTCTCTCCTTTTTAAATGTTAGTGGCAGCAGCCTGGTTTCACTCTGGTTAAGGTGGAACCCATCCCATCAGACTAGGTTCCCCTTTCCACAGAATGTTCCCCAGTTCCTAAGAAATTGAAAACACTCTTCCATGTACCATAATCTCATTCACACATTGAGACTATGGAGCTCAGCCTGCCTCTTGGGTCCTGCACATGGAGCAGGGAACATTTCTGAGAATACATCCATGGAGGCCCTGGATTTCAGTTTCCTATCTAAGATCCTAAGTTAGTCAGAACCTCCCTTCTGCACCTTCCTATGTCATTGATAACCATATGTACCATGATAGTCACCTGTTCCCCAGCACTCTTTAAAATTTTATCTACGTAGTACCATGAGGTCCAATACCTTTGCACCAGACAGACAAGTTACCAAGTGATCCTCATGCCCACCAGCCACCCCATCTATCTACATTTCTACATTCCGAATGATTGAATCATCCATGATGATGGCAGTCTTAACTCTTCCCTTCAGGGCACATGGCCATGGAGACACATCCTCAATGTGAGAGAATAGAGCATCATCTGAAGAGCATGTCCTAGCTACAGAATCACATTCTCCCTCTCCAAGGTGATTCTCTCCTGCCAGGTGACCTTGCTTCTCCCAAACAGCACAAAGGTTGCTTGACTAGAGTTTAGACCACTCTACAATGTCCCTGAAGGTCTCCTATATAAACCTATCCCCCTCAGCTCCTCCAGGTCTGCCACTCTGACCTCCAGAGATCAGACTTGTTCTATAAGAGCCAGAATAACTTTGCACCAGGGTGCACACATGCAACTTCTCACCAAAAGGTAGGTAATCATATAAGTGGCAGTTAGGGCAAAAGACTAGATAGTCCCCAACTTGCTGCAGGACTGCTCTCTGCAACTTAATTTCATTCAGTTGCTAAAATATGAAAGCTGATTAGGGAGTAGACATGTCTCTCAATTTATGGATTTTTTAATTTGAATATGGTTTTTTAACTATTTATTTGGTATTTTTTAAATCTAAGGTTTTTATATTGTTAATTAGGTACATGTTAATTTGTAAATGACCATCAACAAGACTAAAATAATTAAATTAGGATTCATTGTATATTATTCTAAATCACTATTTGATCCTTATTTTGAAGATTTTCCTCCTAACTGGTGGGAGGGGGTAATCTATATAACAAAAAAAAAGTGACTGGGATGTAGGAATGTTCAATGAAAAAAAAGTTTGGTTTTTTTTTTGTTCATTTTTGAGAGGGTTTTTCCTCATGAATTTCAGTTTGCAGAATGTTTGATTTGTTTCATTTGTGAAAAAACAATTAAAACTTTTAAACTCTCTCCCCAAAAAGAACTGAAAAAAAAAAAACAGGGCCTCCCAAAGCCTCCTGTCCCATCCCCACTGTTATGATCGTCGGCTGCGGGCGGCCGCGACAGACCCAACTCATGTTATGTATTGCCCTGCTCTCCTCTCTGGGTGAACTCGCAGCTGTGGCTAGCTGCTACCACCGCATACCTCTGGGCTCTCGAGACTCCTCGTGGCGATTGGGAAGCCATCGACCCACACACTGACTCTGGGCCTTCCTAGGCACGCGCCACCGGGCCTCCCTTTAAAGGCCCAATGGCGGGAACCTCAGGGGTGTCCCTGACTGATGACATCACAAGTTTGGGATTTATAAGCACCTCCCTTGGCCTACTCTAACCGACTTCGCAACGAGTTCCTTTGCCTCACTGGTGCTTGTTCCTATCTCTCCGGACCCTTGGTTCCTGCTAATCTGGACTCTGGCTCGGGTACCTGATCCTCGGGGCCCTGCTTGCGCTTCCTTCAGGAGACCTGGTCTCCAGGCTTCCCTGCTCCTTGGGGTAGCTCCTGCGCTCCTCACCAGAGGTCCTGCCTTACTCGCTTCTCTGCTCCTCAGGGTTGCCTCAAGCACTGCTTATCAGAGATCCCATCTCTATGCTTTCCCGCTTCTCAGGGCAGTCTCTACCTTACCACACTGGAGACTTTGAATCTATGCTTCCCTATTCCTCAGGGCAAGCTCTACATCACTATATCTGAGACTCAATTCTATGCTTCCCTGCTCCTTGGGGCAGTCTCAACATCTTTACACCAGTGGCTTTACTCTACGCTTTCCCGTTCCTCGGTGCAGCCTACGACACTACATCAGAGACTTGACTCTGCGCTTCCTCGCTCTTTGGGGCAGCCCCTACGTCATCACACCAGAGACTCTGTTGTTATGCTGTCCTGCCCCTCGGAACAGTCTCTGCATCACTCCTCCAGAAGTTCCTGTCTGCGTGCTCCCCGCTCCTCGGGGCCTGCCTAGAGCTCCTCTGTCTTGGAGGTTCCTGCTCTGGTATACTGTCTCTTCTGTCCTGCCTAAGTACTGTGACTCCTCTGAACTGTGCCTCTTCTCTCCGCTCCTTGGGACGCCTCACAGTATATCTCAGTGCAGGTACCTGCGATCACATGACAGTGATGCAGGATGTTCTCACTCTATTGAACTACAGTCGTGTACCCTGCTGCAGCTGACCTCGTCTCCCGATGGTTTGGACCTGTGGGGGTCCATCCCTCAGGTAGTATCAACCTCCACCTCGGGCCAGAGGTCCACGAAACCCACGAATCCTAACACCCACCACCCATTCTTCCAAAACGGAAAACTTCCTGTTGTGATAGTCGCCGCAGATAACCGCAGCTGGACTCCCCCACTACCAGTGCGGCCAATCCCGCCTCCTCGGGCCCAGGACCCTTGCTGCGGCCAGCGGGCTCCGCTGTGGCTTTCCTCTCCGGTGCTCTCCCTGACGCAGCGTGCGGGACGGCATGCCACAGCACCTGCTCGGGCCTGCTTCCTGACCCCCAGCTTCCCAGGTGCGCATGCGCATCACCTGACCACTTTTCAGGGGGCAGCATGGGAGGGGCCAGGACTCCTCTTCCCATCCCTGCAACTCCTGGCTCCTGTTCCTGTGGGAATTCCTGTTGCCTTGTTCCTGGTTCCTGTCTTTCGCCTGCTCCGTTTTCTGGTTCCTTGCTTCGCCTGACTATGTCTCCACCTGCCTGTTCCATTCCAAATCCCTTGCCTGCCTGACTACGAGATACGCTGCCTGCCAAGACCCTTGCCTGCCTGACTACAAGATATGACACCAGCCAAGACCCTTGCCTGCCTCACCATGAGATTCATTGCTTGCCTGAGACCCCATGTAAGTCCATCCAGCCCTGGTACTCAAGGGCTCAACCTGCAGGGAATGAGGGCTGGTAGTGGTGAAGTCCCAGCGGGGTCTCAGGTCACCACTAACCTCACCTGCTGTTGGGAGGGTACATCTGGGGCTCCTCCCCATTGGCTCCCACTTCCGCTGGCCCAGGGAACCACTCTTGTAATACTTCCAGGGTCAGGATCTCCCCCCCAGCCCCCACTTACTTAGTCTGGTGGGTATCTGCTGCGCAAGGCCTAGGTCGTGGCCTGGAGGCTGGGTCCCAATGCTTTGGCCTTTGTCTAGGGTCAGGCCCATGCCTGGTGCCCAGGCCTCAGAGATCCCATGAAGTAATCCTCTTCAGTCTTCTTTCTTCATAAACTGATACCATATGCTGGGGTAGCACCATGTTAATTAACTTTGGTGCATTCACTCCAGCACACGGCACCATTTTGATGTATGGAATACCTTACAGTGCTGTCCATCAAGCTAGGTTGAAAGAACATTGTATAAATCTCATCTTTGTGTGAGTTTCCTCACTCCGAAGGACATCAAATATTCACAAGAGTTTACTGCTCTGTTTGTCTCACTCTGCATGTCAAAGTGGCACCTAACCCCTACACTACTACCTAAACCTCACCTTGAGTTACTAGGTGGGCCTCCTATAGCGATATAAATACCCAACTACTAGAAGGGCCTTATAGCTAGTCTCTTTCTCTGTGAAAAAATTGCAAAGTGTGATATGCTTAATGCCAATGAAAAAGGTGTTTTTTTGTGTGTGAAAAGGCCATAACACAAGTTGGAAATAACTCCCTAAGAATGCAAATACTGACATTGGGGAGGAGTTAAGATGGCTCACCGCTCTGTTTATGTTGCCTCTGGACAATATGCCTCCTAAGTGCAAGGAGAATCTTCTCCTCTGAATCGACATCCCGTTTACCTGATTAGCAAATGCTGGATTCTGCAGTGAGTCATGTTCCAGAGGCGGTGAGGGGTCATGTCTGTTGGAGCCCAGATAGAGGGAGACCCAGATTCACGGGTTTCGATGTCACACTCTCAACCCCTGTTGTTGACATTCCAGAGGCTGGTGCAGAGGGGAGAGGGGACCTTGATGTTAACACTGCAGGAGGGAGAAGTTGCGGCTACTAAAGCAAGCAAAGTACAGATCAATGTGGCTCTTCCTGCTTCCATTGCCCCCAGAGGTTCCAGCTGGGAGATTCTTCAGCTTTCAAGTAAACCACCGCTGGTAAGAACCTTGGAGGTTTCATTAGACAACTTTTGGTCTGTGCTCACAAGAGTGGATTCTGCTATTTCTAATTATGCTTCGAACATTGGCTTACCAGTTAAAGGAATTGCTGAAATGTTCAAATCTCAGACTGAAGATATTACTGCTTTGAAAGGAAAGGTGTAAACTATATCATATGAAGTCTAGTCAGTTCAGAAGTTAAACTTGGTCTTAGTTCAGGATAAAAATATGATTCATAGGAAAATTGAGCAGTTGGAAAATTCTGCTAGATGTCTAAATCTTAGGTTTTTACATTTCCCTAAGACGTCCTTTCTTTCTCCTCGTAATTTGCTTAAAAAATATTGCTTGGAAATTCTTGGAATTCCTGAGGCCAATTTTCCATCTTTGAATAAAATCTATTTTCTACCACCTGGAACTAGGCCCAAGGGAATTCTGGATTCTCCTGAGACTTTGAATATTCATCCTCAAGATATGAATATTTCTGCCTTTCTAAATAGTTCTGAGATTGCCATAGAGCAGGGATGGTGAACTCCAGTCCTTGAGGGCCGCAAACAGGTCAGGTTTTCAGGATATCCACAATGAGGAAGCATGAGATGTTGCACTTGGAGGTGGACCCTTTTCCTGGAGCAGTGGAGAATAGCTCCCTGGTAGGGACAAGGAAGCACCTGTCCCCAGAAGGCGGAGCACAGGAAGAGACAGAGGCTAGGATGAGCTTCACCAATGGAAGCCCGCGGTCCCCCCAGGTGGAGCCTGTAGGGACCCGGTCCACTTGGACTTAGGTGGGCCTCGCAGGGTCTCCCGGAGAGGTAGTAGAGAGGCGTGCCCATGAGCAGCAAGGGAGCGTGGTCGGTCACTAGGCTGTAGGTCTGGAGAAGCAAGGGAGGCCAGTACAGCATAGACGATGACAAGGCAAGGGACAAAGCCAGAATCAGGAGACATGGTCAATGGCAACCGGGGTCAGAATCCGAGGATCAGTTCGAGGAGTAGTCAACGAAGCAGGGGTCAGGTTCCAGAGGTCTGAAAATGTCACAAGGCAGGCAGAAGTCAGGATCCAGGCAGTGAACAGAATGGTCAAGGAACAGATCGAGGTCAGTACCAGAGAGACAGTTCAAGGGTACTTCCTGGGGAGATAGGACAGACAGATGCTGGAACAAAAGGACGCTGGACAAGGCTGGAACAGTAGGACACTGGAACAGTAGGATGCTGGAATAGTAGGACACTGGAACAGTAGGATGCTGGAACAAAGCTGGAACAAGACTGGAACAAGACTGTGAAGGCAGAGGCAAACAAGTACACTTACAGTGCCGACCCAATTGCCAAGGCAAGGAAGTGCAGGCAGGGATTTCCTTATAACGTACGTTCAATCAAGGTGCGCCATGGAACTAGGACCCACCCCTGGCCCTACCAGAGGCCGGGCAGTCCAGGCGTGCGCGCGCGTAAGGGTGTGGCCTGCAGAGGAGTTATTGAGATGAGCAGGCCCTTGCATGGGCCGGGCATGGACAGGGCGTGCAATATGAGAAAGATTTGCATCCAGTGGAGGCAGTGCATGCAGATCTTTCTCATGCATATTCATTGTGGATATCCTGAAAACCTGGCCTGTTTGTGGCCCTCAAGGACTAGAGTTCGCCATCTCTGCCACAGAGGAAAGTCGGACTCTGCTCATATCATTTGTTTTTTAATAAGATTTAAATATGGTTTTGAAATTGTTTTTCCACAAATTTCAGGAATTATTTTATGGTAGAAAGATATGGATATACCCTGATATATCTAAAACTACACATGATCAGAGGAAATTGTTCCTTGCTATGTGTCAAGAAGTGTTATCTTTGGGTGCCATGTTTCTTTTTATATATCCTTACAAATAATTATTTCATTATTGATGTTTAAATGTATTAGACTAAGGAATTTTACTTCCTGCTCATTCTGTTTCATTGTAAACCGGTTTGATATGCATTTTATGCAGGAAAATCGGTATAAAAAAACTTAAAATAAATAAATATAAATAAATAAATGTATAATTTCATATCATGGAATTAGATACCACATTTTTTTCCCAGATCGGTTATATTTCTTCCTTGATCAAAAACAAGTGATTGTGAGCATGCCTGTTGTATCATAAGTCTTTGGTTTTCATTTGTTAAGCCTTTGCTATATTTGTGTTTTAAAGTTCCCTTTATAATTACAGATCTCCACTTATTTATAGGGGGCTAATGTATGTGAACTTTATTTAATAATATTTCTTTACTTTTTATGTACATTTTTCTTTGTTTCTTGACAAGATTGTTCTTGTTTATTGTAATATTGAAAATAAAAAAACAAAAAACAAAACCCAAATACTGACTTTTACTAACTCATAAAATTATTCCAAAAAGTCAATTTTGCTTAAAAACACTCATTGAACTTACAAACAAATACTAACTTAGGCTGGTCTTTTCCATTCTTGCAGAGAATGGTGAATTCCGACGGTATCGGGGGTGGGGGTGGGGCGAAGGGGGTCGGGCCTGCGAAAGCCGGCAGCAATCATACCACTGCGGTGTTATTGCTGCCAGCTTTTGCACCCAATAGCACCACCATGAAAGGTGGTGCTATTGGGCACGCTACTGGCGGCGATAACGTGTCTTACCTTATCGCCGCCAGCGAAGATAGCGCTGTGACCGCCTCCTCGCCACCCTGACTCGCCCTGACTCCACCCCGACTCCGCCCCTGGCAAGCTATCGCGTGCGATAGCCTTAAAAAATAACCCTCTTATACTAATTCACAAAATTAATCCAAAGTCTATTATTCCTAACCACAAAGGGCCTGATTTTCAAAAGCATTTATGTGCATAAAATGGTTTTTACATGTGTAAATGCACTTTGTCCATGTAAGTGGTCTTTTGAAAATTGCTACAATATATGCCATTGAAATATCCATAGGATATATTCACTAAAATAGCATGATACATTTACTCATGTATCTCCTTTGAAAATTCACCTGAAAATTCTTAACTCTTACAAACAAATACTAGCCTTAAAACTAGCTCACTATATAAATGGCCAGTAATAGTTTAACCCTTTAAGAGAAACATTTTTTTTTTTTCAAGATTTAAGCATTCTTTCCCAGGAAGTCCAACTTACCACCAACAAATGAAGATTCTGTCGACAGGTTTATTCAATTTTTGTTTTCCTATATATCTGTGCTTCTAAGGCAATTACTTCAAACAAAAATATTTCCCTATTCATGGGTGAACAATCCAACACTTGGTTAATTCTGCTTCACAATGATAGGAAGAGCCGACATCAAAGGATCAAAAAGTGACCTCGATATGAATGCTTGGCCGCCACAAGCCAGTTATCCCTGTGGTTTCTTTTCTGGCACCTCCTGCTTAAAACCAGAAACCCCTCTGAGGGATTCCCACTGCAAGTAGATTAACAATAGGCCTTATCTGCTAATCTTCCTTTCTTATTTTAATAACACTTGCCTTTAACATCTTTTCACATCAAGCACTATTGACTAGTTGCCTAGGATTCAGAACTCTCAGCTTTTCAGATCAAGTGAGTGACCTTTATAAACTCACAATTCTATTACATACAAATACTAACCTTTACTAACTCATAAAATTAAACCAAATTCTGTTTTTCTTAAATACACACGATTATTTACATTTGCAAACAAACACTAACCTATACTAGCTCACAAAATAAATCCAAAGACTATTATCCCTAAATATGCACAATTCTTTACACTTGTAAATATTTTTACTAGCTCACAAAATTAATCCAAAGTCTATTATCTGTAAAGACATAGAATTATCTACACTTACAAGTACTAGCCTATACTAGCTCACAAAATTAATCCTGAGGAGTGAATTTTCAAAGCACTTACACAGATAAAATTAGCATGTACTTGCATAATCGCTATTTTATAAACATCAAAATTATGCACATTTTGTATGCACATATATATGTGAAATAAAGGGGTGGTTGCGGAACATTCTGGAATGAGACCAACAGTTATGTTTCTATTTTAAAATTCATGCATGCAGATTTGGCAAATCACATAATTTTACACCTGCTAATTATCTTGCGTTATTGATATCAAACTTGTTTATTGTGTACTATTGACTGGGTAGGAGATCTGGGTGAACTGGGGGAGTTCAAGCTGAAGAACCAGAGGATCTTGATAACCTGGAGAAGGACTGGGCAAACTGGTGGAAGAATCAGAAAACTGGTAATTTCAATGATGTGCACATGGTTTAAAATATACTGATTTCCCCCACTTAAATCAGCTTTTACATGAGTAAGTCCAACTTTATTTTCATGTGCACAATATTTGTGCATATATTTTTTAATTTGGTAGGAAAAATATGCACTTTCAATGCATTGTATGTATTTGCACATAAGTATATATTTTCTTGCTTTTCTTTTAATTTCTTCAAAAAATTGAAAGATTTATATTCAGAAGATCTGATCAACAGTTAAAAGATTTGCTGGTTATGGACTGAAAAGCTCTGTTGGCTAATTAGCTAATATAGAACTAGAGGGTATGATAGAGGGCAAAAGAGACAGAGAAAAGCCATTTGAGGAAACAACAATTAAAAATAGTCAATATCTAGATGCATGGACCAAAGAAGAAGGGGAGCACATAGAGACCTGGCTCACTATAGTTGCCAACCCTTTTATCAAAGATGACACTTTAAGATGATGATGATGATGATGATGATGATGATGATGAATAGTCAGAAAACAAGTTGCATGAAATACATTGTTTATTGGACTGATATAAGAGATTTCTGATTAGCTTTCAAGAGTTATACTTCTGACATCAGGTCAGTGCAATGTCATTGTAATAATTACAGCTTTGTACAGAAAAGAGAATAGAATGCTGTGATTCTTCTGATACTTCTTGCAGACTATTTTTATCTCAAAGCAGGGAGGTATATAATTATATAGTGTTTCTCTTTTCAGTAGTTTATTGTAAGTATAATCATCATACTGTGTAAAACCCAGAGTTAACTTTTTAGATGAGTATAGAGAGATTCTAAAAAAGCCTATTTTAATTTCCTGAATGTGATTGTGCCTGCATGGTACAGGAGGCAAGGAGAAGTGAGACATTTGAGAGGATCAGAATTCTCTAGTGGGAGTGAAGGGGAAAAGAAGTTGAGAGAGATACTCAGGGGCTTGTTTATTCACTTCCTTGTAGATAAAGCAGAGAGTTTTCAATTGTATCCTCATTTTGACTGGAGCCAGTGCTATCTGGTGAATTGTTTTGGCCCATTCCAAGATTATGTTGGCTGTATTCTGAAGGAACTGAAGGATATTCAGACGATATTAAGGTAAAATGGTAACTGATGTTTGACTGAACATTTTTGCCTTCTTGTCCTTAATTTAACTGACTTCTATAGTGGAATCATGTCTAATGTATGTCCTTTGCCCAAATCCAAATGCTGATGGCAAAAGATGGGCAGTTCTACAGATCCAGAAAGGAATAATGAGGCTCAAGCATATTGAGAATCATTTTCAAAACCATTTAACTGGTCATTCAATCTCTATATTTTCTTTTGTCTTTTATTTTCTTTGGAAATTAAGGATTTTGTGTTGTTTGAAATGATGTGTTTGCTGGTCCCATTTGCATGGACTGCTGCTGTGTGTGTTAGCACTGGTCCTTATTTTGCATGAAACTTCTGCTTATGCCTGTGTGCTCCTTTTCTCCAGTAGCCAGAAGACATCCTTGTGGGGTCAAGCACACTTAGAATGCTTTACTCTTGTGATGGTGTCCCTATGTATCCATAAATTGATTACAAGAGTGGGAGAAAGTGTATCTAACCAGTCAACATGACACCTTGTGATCTGAGTTATTTTGCTGCATTATTTAACATAGCTTTAATAACATTTATGATCACGTCACCAGATATAGAGCAGAAGTAAATATGTACACGTAAAAGACGTCATTGTGACAGGTTTTAAAAAAGCAGCATATTTGTGTAAATGTTGGCCCTGCCCTGAAGTGCCCCTTGCATGCCCCTTTCTTATGTATGCAAAGTTACTAGTGTACCCCAATTTATGTGTGTAAGTTGCAGTTTTCAAAAATAGCATGTGTACACATATTTATTTATTTATTTATTTAAGTTTTTTTTATACCAACATTCAAGACGGTGGTCCCATCATGCTGGTTCACAAGAAACAGGGGTGAAACTTTACCATTTAACAAAAGTGCAGAAAAGCAGTTACATAAAACAAGGGAAAACAATAACTTGGAATGAGAAGGGAAATGAAGATTAGATAGTAAAATATAAGTATAAATAACATTTTGAAAGGTGGCTATTAACGCTAATACTAGCGGAGCTTGTTGTGTGAAGCATATCCAAGTACACAATCATTAATTGCATTTAAAAAGATAAATTCAGAAAGATCAATATTCAGTAGACTGTTTAGTGAACAAGTTATCTGGCTAACCTTAGTGAGCTACACTTTCAGTGCTGGAAGCGTAAACTGAGCATAGATTACACTTCCAATGCTGCCTATCAGAAGCAGTGCTGGAACCGCCAGGAACGGGTGAGCAATGACCCTCACACCCGGCAAGGATAAGTTTTTGCCATCAGGGTGGTGGGATAGGAGAGTTCGTGGTGGGAGAGGTGATCCACGTTCTATGACAACTTTGGAGGGGAGGGGGGGTTGAAAGTCCGAGCAGGGAGGTGGTTTCCATGCTTCAGTAAACATTGAGCATACAGAAACTGCATAAAATGAAGAAAAGCTCATACAACATACATTGGGGGGTCTACAGCTGACCAGGCATCTAAAGCTACCTCCATGCAGAATTAAGTATAGTATTAGCATTTTGATGTTTGGAATCAGGACTTGGGCACATTGTTTTTTTTTGTGGGGATGGGGTAAGGTAAATGGCAACACCATAGAAAGTTATATGTGCTAGTTTATGTGCACAAGTGCTACCTTTTATGCATATAACATTTGAAAATATATCTCTATGAGATTAGAGTTTGCAGTTCACTTATTCTTAGAGCATAGGTAAATGCTAACAAGAAAAAAACTTTTCAAGAAATAAATGTAAGTTCTGCTGTTGATAAGGGTTTGAACAATGGCTTCATGAGCTGAGCAGTGACTACATTCAGATCCCAAAGTAAAAGACAATTCTTCACTGGAGGTGCCAGAAGTGTGAGACCTTTCATAAATTTGGCAAACTGAAGATTAATGAGAAACAGAAACATCTTTCAAATTCTTAAGGTATGCTGTAACTTTTCAGACCACAATTGGAAAGGATTAGGTAGATTCAGGGACGGATTGCAGGAAAATATTGGCCTGGGGGATTTTTTTCAAAACTGGCCCATGAGGTATCTGATGCCTTCATGCACTTTCCCTGCAGCACGTGTTTCAACAGCTTCCAAAAGCACACTAAGTCAAACCTGAAACCCAGCAGAACTGAGCCAAAATATCTCCAAAATAAACTTCATCTTTGCTAAATAAATAAGAAGTTGAACACATTCTAGAGACCATGGGTGAACAGAGTTGCAGCCTCCATTCCATCAATGCAAATTGGTTGGGCCCCCTACATATCTGCTTATATCTCTTACAGAGATTTATTCTGGATTATTGGTCTGGCTCTTGAACCAGTTGCAAGTAATGACACTGCCAGCCACCGTCAGACACACATGCTCAGACCCAAACAGATTTTTTAGATTGCAGAAATTTTATTGGCACATACACACTAACAACCGCAAAGACACATACTCTTTCTCAGACACACCCAGACACTGAAAGTGTGCGTGTGTCTGTGTCAGAGATAAAGATACACAAACACACCCACACACTCTCTCTCGACAAACTGTGTATGGGTGTGTGGGTGTGTGTGTCTCTCATTCTCTCTGACACAGACACACAAACACTCTCTATGACATGCCACTGTTATACTGCTGCTTATGTGCTCTCACAGGGAGTGACCCCACCCCAGCACTGCTGCATCATGGTGTAAAGATCTTGCTTGATGCCAGCCCTTCTCCATTCTGCAGCAGCCCCCTCCCTTTCCCAATCTCATTCTCTAAGAGACTCATTGGTTCCAGGGCCAGCCACTTCTCTCAGAGCTCAGTGCAGTCACCTCAGACAGAAGTCTCCCCAACACTGCATAGGCACTTTTTCCTGGCTTACCTCCTTCTAACCTGTGTCTGTAGCTTGCCTCCACGTCTCCGCAACCCTCCCACCACTCTAGTGCATTTACAATGACTGCAGGCTACACAGTCTGCTGCTTTTATGGTTCCCCAACTCTGCTCTGCCTATAGACTCCAGGGAAGAGGGGACAAGAAGTGACCCCTACTGTTCCCTCGGCTTATAAAAACAGAAAATTAAGCTCTGGCCAAGACTGGGGAGAGCCACCAACCCAAAGCAGAACAGCTCCAGATGGGATCCTACTTTCTCTTGAGGAGGCAGTGCAGCCAGAGCTGGTGCGAGGGAATTAGGTGTCATATGCAAACCTTACAGCCTTACACACACTCCTGCTCCCACCCTTCCCACAAATAAATTTAAAAATATGCATTTATAGTAACAGATTTTACATGAAAAAGAATATTCAGTGTTCTAAGGTAAAAATATCACATAAAACATGTACATTATTTACGTGCACTACTGTGGTACCAACCGGAAAACACTGCAGAAAGGATACCTGCAGTCATATGGTATTGAGACTATTGTAAAGCATTTCAGCTCTCAGAAAACTTTAGGTAAACTTAATTGCAATATAGTAAACCTCCCATACAAAAAGCACACTAACTGCCAGCACTCAAATAGTAACAACCCTATCTGTGAAAAGGCAGCATGTTATGCTCAAGCTTGTGAACCCTTGGGCCGACGGGAGGATGGTATACCTTAGGAGGTGGATCCGTAGGTTCTCCTGTCGGGTGGCGAGGCAGAACAGAAGATGCGACCAGCTGACCCTCGGCACTGGAGACTGAGTTGGCTGTGGAGGCAGACGTGGAGTCGTGACGTCAAGGAGACAACTGAGTCTTCGCCACTGGAAGCCCGCGGTCCCCCCGGGAGGAGCCCGTTGGGACCCGAACCACTGGGACTTAGATGGGCCCTTGGAGACAATGGTCCAGAAGAAGTCCAAGGTCAAGTGCCAGAGGGTCTTCGCTTACCAGTACGAGGTCACACACCA
This sequence comes from Rhinatrema bivittatum, assembly GCF_901001135.1. Taxonomy (NCBI): domain Eukaryota; kingdom Metazoa; phylum Chordata; class Amphibia; order Gymnophiona; family Rhinatrematidae; genus Rhinatrema; species Rhinatrema bivittatum. Next base: position 637,013,826 of record NC_042615.1, on the reverse strand, counting down.
AGGGATCACCGCTTGCCAGTCCGAAATCACACACCAGGAATCACCGCTTGCCAGTCCGAAGTCACACACCAGGAATCACCGCTTTCCAGTCTGCAGTCACACACCAGGAATCACCGCTTGCCAATCTGAAGTCAGGAACCAGGAATCACTAAGACAAGACAGGAACCAAGAAGCAAGGATCCAAAGCACAAGAAGACTCACCGAAGCAAGCAGACTCAAACAATGCTGGAAGGACATCATAGCAGTGCTCGATCTTCATCCTAGCGGGCCACGTCTCCAGCCATCGGCAGGAACATGAAGTCCTGGACAGATGGTCGAGGACAGAGCCAATCGACAGGAGTGAAGTCCAGGTCAAGCAGCAGCTGAACAAGGCAGTGAGACATTCTTGGATCCGCTGGTCTGCAGATGTTGTAGGATTTCTTGAAGGGGGAGCTTGAACCCCCAAGCTTGGAAACAAATGTTCTTAAGTTCAAAGAAGTGTGGGCTGGGACCCACGAACATGGAATCAATTCTTGGACTCGATCCCACTAGCTTCGGATCACGGTCTCTTCAACTTAGGCACTGCACCACATGCCAAGTCAAGGAATGAGCAGAGGAAGCCTCCTTTTATACTTCCTCTGCTCTGGCTCATTGGAAACAGCTGTAGCTAGTTAAAGGGACCAGGTCCCTTTAAATCTAGTGAGGAGACGCGGCCTCGTGTATAAAGATAGCGGCGGCCATCTTGGATTCCCGGCACGCGGGGGAAGCCGCCCGACGCCACGAGGAGGGAGCAGGGATGGCTCCCAAGCCCGACGACCATCGCGGACACTCGCGCCGGCATGCAGGGACCACAGGCCTCAGCCTCCCGTGACCCACCCGACACTGCTGCGGTGGCCCGCCGGTCCAGGTCAGGTAGGGGGATACGGTCGCGGCCATCCTTGGCCGCGGAACACAACACAGCACTTCAAATATTACACCAGGCCCTAAAACAGCAATACACCTGATATTAGGAAAACAGAACAAGCCAAGCTGAAACTACATGTTAGCATATTGCCTCACCTCAGTCACGCATACAGAACACAGATGGACCCTCACTAAATACAGAATAAAGAGACACAGTATAACTAGAAACATGCAGACAAAAACTGAATTGTAAACAGTAACAAGACAGACTCCATATGCAGTGCAACAATGTAAAAACAGAACCATCACCATTCCTCATTAAACAACAAACAAAATCAAGATATATGAACCATCAATCATAATATGGCACAAAAGAATAAATATTCAAACATTTGATGAAAAGAATTCGCAATAATTATTTTTTTTATTTTCTCAAATACCCTTAAAAGCAGAATATAAAACAAATAAATAAAATATTTAAAAATAGAAGACATCAAATAACATCCAATTATTAAAACTAATAAGGATAAAAAAAATCCTCTGCTCTTCATACCTGGGAACTTTTGATTTCAAGTCTCCCTGAGATTGTCATAGATTAGTTTGGGGAGGGAGTGGTACAACTTTCTCCTCTCTCTCTCACAAACACATTTTCTCCAACACACACCCATACACACATATACTTGCATACTCACACATCTTCATACACATGTTCTCTCTCATATGCTCTCTCATAAACACATACATATGCTCTCTCTCACATATACATATGCTCTCACATTCACACACATTCTCTCACATGCACACTCTCTCCACAGAACATACAAAAAGGCTTCCTCGGGGCTGCACAGCTTCTTTCTCACATACCCATGCAGTCTTACATGCTATTTGCTCATATGCACACATGCTCCTACACATGTTCACCCACATGCTTTCTTACATGCTATTTGTTCACACATATGCTCTCTTATGCACATATGCTCTCTCTTACACACACACACAAACATTTGCTCTTTCTCTCCCCGGAACATGCCAATAACAGAAACCTGCTCCTTGGGTCTGTGCAACGCCTCTCAAATATACATACACATTCTGTCTTACATTCTATTTACTCATATACATACTCACTCTCTCTGTCTCCAAGAAACATCAGCCTTATTTCTTCAGCTGTGTGGCTCCTTTGAAACAATAGCCTCCTTGCCACACAGCTCACAAATGCAAAAGCATCTTTTTGCCATGCAGCCCTTTAGCTGCGACCAGGAATGGCTTAAGACAATCTGCTGCCTGAGGCAAGGGAAAAGATGATGCTCCCCCTACCCCGAGGCACGGTGCAGTATAGATAAAATTACTGAGATAGCAAAGAGGTAGTATCCCCCTTAGATCTGGTCCTCTCAATGATTTTAAATGGTGGGGAAAAGCACAGGCAGGGATGAAACTTCCCAGAGGTGTTGCAGATAAGAGTGTCAGGAATATTTCTAAGAAGCTGGCAATCCTGTCACACTTCTTAAACCTACCATCTACATCTCACCATTCCCCAGCATTTGCATGGCGTACTCTCTTACGGCCAATGCAAGGGTATTAGGTGCTTGGTGAACCTTACAGCCTTGCTCTGCCCTACCCCAAGTTCTCACCACACAGAATAAATACTATGTATAACAACAACAGATTTTACATGAAAAAGGACTTTCAAAGTACAGCCTTCTGATGTAAAAATATCACTTACACAACATGGCACTTCGTGAAGCCAGTGAGGAGATGCTTCAAAAAAGCTACTTGGAGCCCCATATAGTATTAGGCCTATTGTAAAAATGTGTTTGGTTTGGGCTTAGTCCTCAAGAAAGCCATTAATAAACTGAATTACAATTATACTATAGTAATCCTCCCTTACCAAAATTGCACTAACATCCAGCACTCAAAAAGTAAGAACCCTACTCATGAAAATATTACACCAGGCCCTAAAAAAACAATACATCCCCAATTAGGAAAACAGAACAAGACAGGTTGTTATAGATCCCTAAATAGAAATTACATAATAGCAGAATACAACACTTCAATCACACATCAAAACACAGACATTCACCAAATACAGATTAAAGTGACCATAAAGTAATATTAGAAATATGCAGTCAAAAACTGAATTGGAAATTGCAAAAAGCCAGACTCTGTGTGCAGCACAACAATGGAAAAACAGAAAAAGCACCATTCCTCATAAAACAATAAAATCAGGAAATATAAAACATCAGTCATAATAATAATAAAGCCATATTAATAAAAAACATATTTCAAGTCAGCTGTCAAACAGAATAACATTCTAAAAATTAATTTGTCATATTATTCATTAAATGTAAAAGTTCCCAAATACAAATAAAATGTCAAAACACATCAAGTAACATCCAAAAATAATTAAAATGAATAGAATAAAAACATTTCCAGCTTTCCATACCTGGGAGCTTTGATTTCCAGTCACCCTGAAATTATCCTGGATTAGCAGGGGAAGTGGTAAGGACCTCACACAGCTTTGTCCATTCTCTCTCATATACCCACACTTTCTAACACACATATGTTAACTCTCTCATACATGTTCACTCATATTTGCACATGCTGTCTCACACACAGACACACACTCACTCTCACATGCTCTGACACACATGCTCACATTCCCATATGCTCTCACACATACTCACATGCCTTTTTCCACACAAGTTTGCTCACACTCTCACATACACATACACTCACTCATATAAGCTTGCTCACACACTTACTCTCACATTCTCTCACATGCTTATTCTCCACATGTTCTCATACACACACATGCTCATACACAGAGTGCCTCACATACTCCCTTTTCCCTTCCTTCTCACTTACTCCCTTCTCTTCCCTTTCATCTTCTCACTCTCTCAGCCCCCTTTGCTTTCCTTCTCTCCCTCTTCTCAAACAGTCCTTACCTCCTCCCTTTCCTCCCCCTTCTCTGCACCCTTTTCACTTATTTCCATTCTTGTTCACCTGCCCGCTTCCCTTAAAACCCACAAACCAGGTCTCTTCTTTCTTCCTTCCCATGGGATGTAGGAACTCTGCAAGCATGTCAAAATCCAGCGCTGGCACGGGATCCCTACAGATATGTCTAGCTGCTGCTGCTGCTGTCGTTTTCTTGCCTGTGGGGCCTGGGATCAGCATGGGCACATCATAAATCTATGCTGCTGATGCTGCTGTTATCTTTTTTCTGCTCATTGGGGCTGTGATTCCTGAGGGCATATCATAATGCCAACTGTCGCCAGTGTCTTTTTTCCCATGGCCATCATAAATCCATTCCACCGCCACCATCTTCTTGTAGGGGCTGGATCCCCTGTATTGCTTTGGCCTGTGATGGGGTCTTTTTACTTCAGTCACGTGACTGAAGTAAGGAGGCAGCTGTCAGCTGGGCCATGCGGCTGAAAAGAAGAGGCCCCTGTCAGCTGGGCCACGAGGCAAAAAAGAGAAGGCTAGGCAGCCCAACTGACTGCAGCCTCTTCTCTTCAGCCACGTGGCCCAGCCGACAGGGGTCTCTTGTCTTCAGCCCTGTGGCCCGGCTGACAAGAGTCTCCTTTTCCGTGGCCCTGCTGACAAGGATCTCCTTCTTTTCTGTGGTCCAGCCCACAGTGGCATCTTCTTTTCCTCCATGCGGCCTGGCACATGTTAGCCCTGCAACCACATGAATGGCTTGACTGGCCCACCAGGGCATGCCCAAAGCCCTGATAAGCCCATCTGCCCCTTTTTGAATCCTGATCACCAGATAGTTAATTTCTTCCATTTAAAGATATAAGACCTTCTGGTAGAGTACTTCCTTTAAGCAATGAGAATTTCCTTTAATCTGGTAGGCAACTGCACAGACCAAGTTAATTGACTCAACATCAACAATGTGATGAAAGACAAGAATATCCACAATCTTATTGGAGGTTGAATAGCTAGTTATTGGATCCAGGAAAACCATAGCTGATGATGCCAAAAGGGGACTAACAATATTATTTGACCTCCTTCCCTTCTCAATTTTTGAACAGATCTTGGAAAGAGAAGAATTCAGGGAAATGCATAGAGAATCCATAGGTTCCACTGAATAGAGAAAGCATTCACTGCTAATCTACCCCTTGATGGTCTTCTGAGCAGTAAGAACTTTGTTGTTGAAACATTTTGCAAAGACGTTTATCTGTGAAATGCTCAAAATTGAAAAAGTTCCTGTGCAATAAGGTTGCATGGTGACCCCTCATGTGGTTGTTGCAGATAACCTAATTTGTTTGTTATCTGAGGCCCTGAAATCATAAGATATGAGTGAAAAATATGTCCTGAAGTTCAGGACTAAAAAAATGTTAACACAATATGGTAAATGAAGAGCATGCCAAATCATCGGGATTTAAACATTTGGATAAACCTAAAAATGTGTGCAAAAAAGTATAGTACTCATAAATCACATTTAATGCATACAAACTATGAAAGATTATTAAACATGATTTTTGCACTCAAACCATGATTTAACAGCACAAAATATGAATTATGCACATCAGTCATAGTTAATGAGCATAAAACATGATTTAGGACTATAAACCCTGGTTGATGTGCATGGTTTGCAGAAAATATGAAGGTCCATATTCAAAAACCATTTAGATGGATAATGTAATAACTATCCATCTAAATGGCTTACCTAGCTATATTTATCCGTTATCCGGCTAAATTCTAGCTGGTTAACTAATTAACCAGCTAGAATTTAGGCAGATAAGAAGAGGCATTCTGTGGGTGGGCAAGAGTCATTCTGAGGAGGGGTGTAGTTAGTTGCATAAGCTTAACTTACGTGGCAAACATTGGTCAGACTGTAGGGCTGTCCTAATGTTAGCTGATTACACATAACTGGATAACCTTAAGATAGCCAGATATGATTATCCGGATAACTAGCCAAGCCTCAAGGCAGCTGAAAATGGACCTCCATGATTTCCTTGCATAAAAGTTGTGCTCCTAAAACTTGTGTGCACAAAACATGCATTCTGTGTATGAAAGGTCCCACCAGATGTAAAAGGGCAGGAGTGATGCCTACTCAATATTGCCCTGCCTCCTGGTGCCTTAAATATGATGTTAGTAGTTCTGAGGCTGGCACCGAAGTGACATTACTTTGGTACCTGTCTCAGGGATGGCTGGTGCCATTATGTTACATAGCCAGCTCTGAACAAAAGTGAACTGAAGAAAACATAATAAAGTGAATTTTAAAAGCCCAACAAGCACCAGAATTGGGAGATGTGTGCACATGTAAGGCTTAGACATGCCAGCCGTATTTTAAAAGCCGCCTACATGTGCATGAACCTGCAACTGTATACACATCTCACACAGAATCAAAATGGGCATGGAGTGAGTAGGGCATGGGTGTTCCAGGGCGGCGCCAAGAAATGTATATGCAAGTTTTACATGCCTGGGTGCATGCCCAGCTCTAGTGCCGCATAACTTTACTCTGCTCTGGAGGAATAAGTGTCAAAAGAATCTTCTGAGGGGTTTAAAGGGGTCTGGGGTAACTGAGGGGAGGGCTGGCTATTGAAAAAGGCAGTTTGGAGGACCTAGCTCTACACTGGGCGAACTGGTGGATGAATTGGTAAAACTGATCTTAGCATGGATGTGCGCTGGGTATAAAATTCTGTGACTTATGTGGCTGAAATCTGATTTGCACAGTTGGGCACACCTACTTGCAAAATTAGGCACACACACATAAATGCACCAAGGCTATTTTATAATGATGTGCATATGTACCTGGGTGCACGTTGACGTGCACGCATTAATGTGCACCCACATGCCCCTTTGAAGGTTACCATCTTAGTGAACCAAAAAAAGGAACACCTCTCCTGAATGAAAGAACAAACCAAAATGAAAATGTCTGTCCTGCACATTCTTAATATTGAATCATATACAACTGGTGAATGCTGTTATGGAGCTTAGCACAGCCGCACGGAAGACATTTCTTGCCATATTGTCCAGAGTCCTGATATCCTTTCCAGCAGGGGCATTGGAATGCATTTTACAGAGCTTTCTCTTTCTTAAGGCTGACTCTATTCTACTACAGAGTGATTGGAACATTGAAGAACTTTATCATGCTCTGGAGATGGTTGAACTCTATCATTTTGAAGGTTGCTCTTTTCTTCCACACCAACTCCTGACCCTATACTTTCTACTTTGCTGTGCCATATTATATAAGAAGTTGCCATACTGGGTCAGACTGAGGGTCCATCAAGCCCAGCGTCCTGTTTCCAACAGTGGCCAATCCAGGTTACAAATACCTGACAAGTACCCAAACATTAAATAGATCCCATGCTACTAATACCAGTAATAGCAATGGCTATTCCCTAAGTCAACTTAAATAATAGCAATAGTCTTCACCAGCAACTTATTGAAACCTTTTTTAAACCCAGCTACACTAACTGCCTTAACGATACCCTCTGGCAACAAATTCCAGAATTTAATTGTGTGTTGAGTGAAAAAGAATTTTCTCCGATTTCTTTTAAATGTGCTACTTGCTAACTTCATGGATTCCCACCTAGTCCTTCTATTATCTGAAAGAATAAATAAATGATTCACATTTACCTCTTCTAGACCTCACATGATTTTATAAACATGTATCGTATTCCCCTCAGCCATCTCTTCTCCAAGTTGAACAGCCTTAACCTCTTTAGCCTTTCCTCATAGGGGAGCCATTCCATCCCCTTTATCATTTTGGTCACCCTTCTCTGTAGCTTCTCCAGTGTAGCTATATATTTTTGAGATGTGGCGACCAGAATTATACACAATACCCAAGGTGTGGTCTCACCATGGAGTGATATAGAGGCACTATGACATTTTCCATTTTATTTACCATTCCCTTCCTAGTAATTCCTAACATTCTGTTTGCTTTTTTGGCTGCCGCAACAATACGCCTACAATTTTAACATGATGCCTAAATCTTTTTCCTGGGTGGTAACTCCTAATATGAAATCTAACATTGTGTAGCTACAGCATGGGTTATTTTTCCCTATATGCATCACCTTGCACTTGTCCACTTTAAATTTCATTTGCCATTTGACTGTCCAATCTTCCAGTCTCACAAAGGTTCACCTACAATTTATCACAATCTGCATGTGATTTAACTACTCTGAATACTTTTGAATCATCAACAAATTTGATTACCTCACTTGTCATATCCCTTTCCAGATCATTTATAAATATATTGAAAAGCACAAGTCAAAGTACAGATCCCAGAGGCATTCCACTGTTTACCATTTTCCACGACCTTTTAATCCAACTTTCTGTTTTCTTTTAACCAGTTTGTAATCCACGAAAGGACATTGCTACCTATCCCATGACTTTTTAGTTTTCTTAGACTAGGAAGTTGTCAAACACCTTCTGAAAATCCCCAAACTCTACATCTACTGGTTCACCTTTATTCACATGATTAACCCTTCAAAAAATGAAGCAGAATATGAGGCAAGACTTCCCTTGGGTAAATCTATGCTGGCTGTGTTCCATTAAACCATGTCTTTCTGTATGCTCTGTGATTTTGATGTATAGAATAGTTTCCATTGTTTTTCCTGGCACTGAAATCAGGCTTATCAGTCTATAGTTTCCTGGATCACTCCTGGAACCCTTTTTAAATATTGGGCTTACATTGGCTACCCTCCAATCTTCAGGTTCAATGGATGATTTTAATAATAGGCTACAAATTTGAACTAATAGATCTGAAATTTCATTTTTTAGTTCCTTCAGAACCTGGGATGCATACCGTCTGGTCCAGGAGATTTGCTGCTCTTTAATTTGTCAATCTGGTCTAGTACATCTTCCAGGGTCACCATGATTTGGTTCAATTTATCTTGAAAACCATCTCCGGAAGCAGTATCTCTCCAACATCATCATTAGTAAGCACCAAACAAAGAATGCATTTAGTCTTTCTGCAATGTCCTTATCTTCCCTAAGAGCCCTTTTAACCCCTCGGTCATCTAACGGTTCAACCGGCTCCCTCACATGTTTTCTGCTTTGGATATATTTTTTAAAGTTTTCATTATGAGTTTTTGCCTCTTCGTCCAACTTCATTTCAAATTCTCTCTTAACCTGTCCTTTCAATGTTTTACACTTAACTTGACAAGGCTTATGCTTTTTCTTATTTTCTTCAGATGGATCCTTCTTCCAATTTTTGAAGGATTTTTTTTTGTGGCTAAAATAACATCTTTTAGAATACCTTTTAACCTCCTTTCCTGCAGTACATTTCCTTAGTCAGTGTGTCTTGCTTATCTGGCTGTATTCAAATCCAGTCTAAAAACTCACCTTTTGGGGACTCCTACCAAGAGTCTAACCACTTCTCTGCAATAACTTAAGTGCATTTTCCATAAACTCTTTTTTGTTATATATGTTTGTCTTGACTAGAATGTAAATTCTATTGAGCAGGGACTGTTTCTTATGTATGTCTATACAGCGCTGTGTGTGTGTATATCTAGGAGTGCTTTAAAAATGCTACGTAGTAGTAGTAGTAGTAGTAGCAGCAGTAGTAGTAATAATAGTAGCACAGAGACAGTTTGGAGGGGCAGAAACAATCAGAGAAGCCAAGAACAGTATTCCAGATATAGCCAGTCTAGAAAGCAGGTTCAAGATTAGAATCAAGTTGAGCTCAAATCAAAAACAGGGTGCAGGGATAAACAAAATGGAATAAAAATAGACAAAGATGGGAACAGAAAGGAAGAGATGAATGTTCAGGCAAAGACGAGCATAGACAAGAATAGGTTGGAAACAGGGATCAGGGACACACCAAAAACAGAGATTACTGGAAACAGTAAATCAGAAATAGGTCCAAACAAACAGTGGAATCAGCCAGGAGCAATGGGCAAATAGGAAGTTCTATATTTAAAGCCAATCGGAACTGGCTCCTGCTGGTCCAATCAGGAGATATAATCATATCTGAAGGAAAATTTCCAGGAGAAGTTGTGAGTTAGCTGGAAGGCATCGGATGACAGAGATATCTTGACATGGAGAGCAATCAGTTAGAAAACTACATGGTGCTGGTTCAAGAGTTGCCAGCCCTGACAGTCACATACATTTCACAAAAAATGAAACCTTTCATGCACGTTTCAGGAAGAATTCAAGATGAGTAGAGGTAACAATTCATCCCATTGTTAATGCATTCTGTTAAAATCTTGTGATGAGCTAGGAAAGAACCATCTAAACATACTCCAGGAGCCTGATTCATGCAAAATTTTTCCCATAGTTAACTGAAAAAAATCCCTTAGTAAATCAGGCCCAAAGTGTGTTTTCACAAGTATGTACACTATTTTCCTAATGCATCCACTGTCTGTATTTGGTGCAAAATGCCATGATAGTGTGTTTAGATGTCTGCCTATCTGATTGCCTCATATTTATGACTCATCACCAGATTTCAATTGGACAAATCAACAAAAATACCATTCAAGATGCTGCTGAATTTAGCATTGTGCCAAGTACAGTGCTGATGAAATAGAGGCCAGAACTTGAATGTGATTGCTGCAGCTCAGTTTATTTAAGCCGGGGAATTGTAACTTTCAGGAAATTCTTAAGGGCAATGTTGTTCAGTACATTTACATTATGCAAGGTGTAGCAGAAACATTTTATGAACAAATTGAATTCACCTATTCATCTTGCTGTCAATAGAATTGAACTGGTTTTGAAGTGAATATCATCATGCAGACATGAAAAGTATCTTGAAGTTCAATTATCCTGCTCTAAGCAAAAGAAGAGCAAATAAAATATTGTGCTATAATACGGTACATCCTCATTACATTTGTAAGATACTATTGCAGTGCAGGCTCATTACAGGTAGGTGGCTATTGATTTCTCTCAGAAAGACGCTCCATCTTCATGATGCATTTTAGATGGCAATAGCTGATAGAAACAATTTTTAAGTGCTTCAGAGCAATTTTGTGCACTTTTAAAAGAAAATCTTGCCTATCAACTTATTTTTCTGTCTTGCGAGACTCTATTATTTCAACATCTTTTCTTTATAAACAGGCTCCACTACTTCAACACTCAACAATTATGACAAATTGCCTTTGTCATTAAAATCTTCTACATAAAAATATGTTCTATTTTAGCCAATCATATTTTACTGATGAAAAAATGCACATGAAGTACAAGGAAGAAAATGCTGTAATAGCTGAATGATGCAGTTTGATGAACAACAATCTTAGGCAATAAGGTATTTTTCTACTTTATCAGTAGATTACAGTTGGGTACAGTAGGTGAAAACAAAAAATAGGACTTGATGTACCCACTACATGGACTTTGAAACATTTTCCAAGGAAAATTATTTGATGACTTTGCAATGAAATGCAGCATAGATGCCCTACATATCTCCGAAAAAGGTCCATTCTATGAGCCTGTTTAGATAGGACTGTTTTCCTAATCATGTCATAAGTTATCATTTCATTCAAAATGCATGAATGGACATGGTTACAAGTAAAGGTCTGAGGGCCAAAGAATTGAGTGTTATGTCATTTTGTGATATTTGGGGTCAATTTCCATGTCATTAGGTTTTCCACAATTTGTTTTGTATTTTTAGGTTTCAGAAATAGTGTACTATTTTTGCAAATATTTCTAAGTAGTGCGTACTATTCTGAATAATGTGCACTATTTGCAAATAATGCATACTAAAAAATGATAGAAGGAAAAACATGAAATTCTGTGGAGTGTTTTCTATCATTTTGTTTTGGAAATGACATGAAATGACATAGAAATTGTCTTTGTCTATGTCATTTCAAATGAATGCACATCCCTAGTTACAAGCCTAACATAATCAAACACAATATGTCTGGATGTTTGGACTACATCCTCACTTGCTTAGGTATTTTTTTAGATTATTACAAAGCTTGGAAGTAAGACATGGGGGCTTAGGTGCTGGATTAAATATGAGACTTGTAAGAGCCAAAGAGGAAGGCAATAATTCCTAAAATGTCCTACCAGTGGAAATGAGGAAGATCATTGCTATAGCAGGATATATCATGCTGGGACGGATGTAGAGGAACAAGGTTGAGAGACTATGGGGCAGATTTTAAAAAACTACGCCCGCGCGTACTTTTGTTCGCACGACCGGCGCAAACAAACGTACGCCTGATTTTAATAGATATGCGTGTAGCCGCGTGTATCTTTTAAAATCCGGGGCTGGCATGCACAAGGCTGCACAAAATCGGCAGCCTGCGCGCACTGAGCCGCGCAGCCTGCCTCCCTCCCTCGGAGGGAACTTTCTTTCACCTCCCCCCACCTTCCCCCTCCCTTTCCCTACCTAACCCATCCCCCGGCCCTAACTAATTCCCCCCCTACCTTTATTCCAAAAGTTACGCCTGCCCGAGGTGGGCCAGCTGCCAGCGTGCCATGTTTCAGTCTGGGGGCTGGTTCGGAGGCCATGGCCACGCCCCTGGGCCGGAACCACGCCCCCCGGCCCTACCCCTGGAACGCCCCCGATGACATGCCCCCAAAATGCCCCCGACACGCCCCCCAGGAAAGCCCCAGGACTTACGTGCATAGGCTGCACGTAATGTTGCATAGGCTGCACGTGCCGGCAGCCTATGCAACATAGGCTCGGCACGCGCAAGGGGAGCTTGCCCCTATGTTACTGAAATGGTGTGTATTGTGGAGGGGGTGGGGGGGAGGAATGAGGTGAGACTGGTGTCTGTTGATTTAAGTATGACAGTTTAAAATATCTATCCAAAATAGTAGAGAATCAAAGAGGAAGACAACTAAGTAAATGAGATGGTTCACTTGGTCTTTATCTAATGCACCTTCATTTACTAAGTTATCCTAAATATTCATTTCTAGATAAACAGAATTGCTTTCCTGATATCACCAATACCTTGAATCAAGCTGAGGAAGTATATACCACTCTGATCTAAGGGCAAGAAGTTAAAACACATATACATCCTTTAGATCACTATACAGTCTTATTTAATTATATTCACAACCATTTATGTGATACAACTAGATAAGATTAAAGAGGAAGAAAGAAAAATGACAGGAAAAAGAAAATGCATGTCTGGTACATAAAGCACTGTCCTGAGTAGAAGGCAATGAAAGACAATAACATATAGGAGATAAAGAAAATGTAAGGACAATAAAAAAAAAAAATGAAATCTTACTATTATTATTCATTGGAATACCTTCTTTTCACATTAAAGGGAAAAAAAAATAGTTTATGATTAAATTAAATCGCAAATCTGAAAATATTATTCATAAAAAAACAGACATAAAATTATGCAAAACATGGCAGAATATAGGGAAGCAACAATTAAATGCCCTTAACTTTAAAAGACCCATTTCAATAGGTCTTTCAAAGTTAAGGGGATTTAATTAAATTTGCTGAATTTGCTATCTCAAATCACTTTTACATACTTTCCCTTGTCCTAATCATCTTTTCAATAACACTGCACGTCAAGGAAGAACACTTTCTTTACAAACAATAAGCAGGCATTTCTCAAAGACATTTCTCAAATAAATAGATATTTATTAAAAAGATCACTCTCTTCTATCCAACTAAAAACGTGTGTACTTTCACAGTACAAGTACATAAGCTGGGTTAAAAAGAGGCATTCTCCGAGGACAAGCAGGATGGTAGTCCTCACACATGGGTGACATCATCAGATGGAGTCCGACATGGAAAACTTATGTCAGTTTCTAGAACTTTGACTTGTCACACTGAGCATGCCCCAAATCATGCGTCCAGTCAGGGTTCCTCTCTAGGCTCTATTTTTTGATGGAGCTGGTGTGAGTGAGCTCTCTGTGGTTTTTTTGTAAAACTTCTTTTTCTTAATATTTCTCGCTTTCTGTGGGTTTTTCTTCATGGTATTTGATGTTGGGTCGCTCTCGGTACTTCCCCCTTAAAGTTCATAGTCAGGGTTTTTGATCTTTCTGGTAAGTTTTTTTTCATGGTTGATTCCCCCACGGTGGCAGTGCTTCAGTGCCTGCCAGACATCAGTGCCTGATGCCATTGATTTTAGATTTTGCGGCACTTTTATTTTGCCCTGTAATGGCCAGGTCTGGTTTTTGTTGATGTCTCTGGAGTCTGAAGATCATGTCTATTTTGGACCCCCATGAGATATGTGTACTGTAACGTGGGGCAGCTCATGACATCCGGGGTTGCTGCTTAGGCACACAAATAACCCTGAAGAGATGTCGCATTTGGCTCAACAAGATGGAGCAGCTCTTTGGGCCAAAGAAGACAGAGCCAACGGCAACGGCATCGGCATCAGTGGCATTGGGATCGACGGACCTCAGAGCCGCACTGATGAATACTAGGGATGTGAAATCTTTTTATAACGAATAGAAATATCGTATGTTATTTCTTAATTTGTTATATATTGGGTAAAATGAGAAACAAACACTTTTTCCCCCAAATTTTTGTGAAAATCTTTTTTTGGGTTTGTGCACGCTAACGGGAGTTAGCGCGCACTAACAAAAAAACATTTATTTTTTATATATTTTGTTACTTTTTATTATTTTTGTTAGTGCGCGCTAACTCCTGTTAGCGCGCACTAAGCCGAAAAATGATTTTTTACTAAAAATAAAATTCAGATCTGCAGGAAAACGAGATTTTCCCATGGCCACACGAACCCGAAAGCACAAATGATTGGGCACCCGATGCACATCCCTAACGAATACTGCATTATTGACTTTGGGTTCCTCATCATTGGCCTTGGCAGTGGGGAAGTATTCAGTCAAGCATCAAGGGAAGCTGAAGAAACATTGGTACTGGTCAATGCACGGTACTGGGCATTGGGATGCCCCAGCTCATGCTGCAATGCCTCCAAAGTGACACCATGGGGAGGAGTGCCAGTCTTCCATTGATGCCAGGGTCTGCAATGGTCTCCATTGGTCCTGATACAAGATACCGATCTGCGTCATGTCTGAAGAAGATCTGGCCACTCATCCTTCCTCCTATTTGGTGTTGGCATTAGCAGCAATCAAGAAGGATCTACAGTGGCAAATCCTGCTGCAAGGCATTGGTGCTGTGGCACCAATAGCACTGGAGTCAGTACCATCCATCCTGGAACCACTGCTGGAGAAGCTCAATGCCTCATCGGTGCACTGACCCAGCTGGAATTGGTTCCTGGGATAGTATCGGTGCCCAGCAGGGCACTGATGCTTTCCCCTACTAATATGGTGGTCATTGCTTGTTCCTCCAAGGAGGAGGTACCACCTAGGCTGGCAGAGATGCTGAGGCCTGTAGCCCCCCACCCAGTGTCTCCTTGGAACAGGAAGGTGCCTCAGTTCTGCTCTCTTAATAGGAGCCGTGCTAGACATGGCTCAGGCCAAGTCCTTCCTGCTTCATCAAAGACCATATCAAAGGTCACGATGACGATCATCATGGCAGAGATTCATCATTGTTAGCAGGTGTCAGTCTGGCATATGTTGAGGCTGTTGGGCCAAATGGCTGCAACTGTCCATGTCACTCCCTTGGCACGTTTACATATTTGCAGAGCCTAATGAACCCTGAGGTCACAATCATGCCAGGCCACACAGAAGCTCCAGGATGGCATCCAAGTCACCCCTTCTCTGGGACTCATTGTCCTGGTGGCAGGTACTTTACAATTTGGAACGGGGGAAATCATTTCAAGGTCCTCCTACCCAAATTGTCCTAACCATGGCTGCATCCACCCTGGGCTGGGAAACTCATGTAGTGCTCAGTTTCCAGGGTCTCTTGTCTGCCCAGGAAAGCTATTGTCAAATCAATTTCCTGGAGCTTCAGGTGATCAGGTACACACTATGGGCTTTCAGAGATTGACTGACCAAAAACATTGCCTGATACAAACCAACAACCAGGTAGCTAAGTGGTATGTGAACAAAAATGAAGGCACAGGAAGTAGTCCAGATCTGGTCATGGGCCCTGTCCCACAGAATGGTGCTCAGGGCCATGTACCTGGCCAGGATGGAGAACGTGGTAGCGGACAGACTGAGTCGAGCCTTCAGACCCCATGAGTGCTCATGGGGATAGTAAAGTCAGATATTCTACCTCTGGGGGAGCCCAGGTGTAGATCTAATTGTGTCTCCTTGCAACAGAAGGTGTCTTGGTTCTGCTCCCTGTACAGATCAGATGGCAAACCAGCCTTGGGTGCCCATGCCCGTCATTGGGGCAAGGGTTTTCTGCATGCATACCCTCTGATTCCTTAGTGATGAAGACTCTCTTGAAGCTTCAAGAAGACAAGGGGTCTATGATCCTCATAGCCCCTTACTTGCTGAGACAGGTCTGATTCCCAGTTCTATGGGAGTTGTCCATCTGGAGACTGATCAGTCTGGAGACGACCCCAGATCTCATCACACAAGATTGAGGCAGGTTGCACCATCCCAACCTCCAGGCCTTGTCTCTCACAGCCTGGATGTTAAGAGGTTAATTATGCAACTGCTCGATCTCTCAAAGGATGAGTCTCAGGTCCTGGTGGCTTCTAGAAAGACTTTCACTAGAAAGTCCTATGGACTGAAGTGAAGGAGGTTTTCCATGTGGTGTAAACAGAAGGCCCTAGATCCATTCTCCTGTGCCCCCTCCCCCACACACAAACAAAAACTGCATGATTACCTTGTACACCTATCAGAAACTGGCTTTAAGACCAACTCCATTAGAGAACATTTCAGTGCAATAGATGCATACCATCAAGGTGTAGATGGTTCGCCCATCTCTGTATTTCATATAGTTGTATAATTCATGCAGGGCCAGCTTCAATTGAAGCATTCCCTAAGGCCTCCAGCTGTGTCTTGGGACCTCAATGTGGTATTAACTAGGGATGTGAATCGTTTTTTACCGATTTAAAATATCGTCCGATATATTTTAAATCGTCAAAAATCGTTAGGGCCACGATACAATACCAATTCCCCCGATTTATCGTCAAAAAATCGTAAATCGGGGGAAGGGGGAGGGCAGGAAAACTGGCACACTAAAACACCCTAAAACCCACCCCCGACCCTTTAAATTAAATCCACCACCCTCCCGAACCCCCCCCCCCAAATGCCTTAAATTACCTGGGGGTCCAGCGGCGGACGGGAACGGCCTCCTGCAATTGAATTGTGTTGTCTTCAGGCGGCGCAAAATGGCGGCGGCCATAGACCAACACGATTCGACTGCAGGAGGTCGTTCTGGACCCCCGCTGGACTTTTGGCAAGTCTTGTGGGGGTCAGGAGGCCCCCCCAAGCTGGCCAAAAGTCCCTGGGGGTCCAGCGGGGGTCCGGGAGCGATCTCCTGCCGCAAATCGTTTTCCGTACGGAAAATGGCACCGGCAGGAGATCGACTGCAGGAGGTCGTTCAGCCGGGGTCCGGAACCCCCGCTGAACGACCTCCTGCAGTCAAATTTCAATGTGTTATCCACTATGACTTACTGTAATTTACCACAATCTGCTTGTGATTTCACTACTTTGATCAATTTTGTATCATCTGAAAATCTGATTACCTCACTCATCTTATTTCTTTCCAGATCGCTTATAAATCTATTGAAAAGTAAGGGTCCCAATACAGATCCCTGAGGCACTCCACTGCCCACTCACGTCCACTGAGAAAATTGTCCATTTAATCCTACTCTCCTGTCTTTTAACCAGTTTGTAATCCACGAAAGGACATCACCACCTATCCCATGACTTTTTACTTTTCCTAGAAGCCTCTCATGGGGAAATTTGTCAAACGCCTTCTGAAAATCCAAGTACACTACATCTACCGGTTTACCTTTATCCACATGTTTATTAACTCCTTCAAAAAAGTAAAGCAGATTTGTGATGCAAGACTTGCCTTGGGTAAAACCATGCTGACTTTGTTCCATTAAACCATGTCTTTCTATATGTTCTGTGATTTTGATATTTAGAACACTTTCCACTATTTTTCCTGGTTCTGAAGTCAGGCTAACCGGTCTGTAGTTTCCTGGATCACCCCTGGAGCCCTTTTTACATATTGGGGTTACATTAGCTATCCTCCAGTCTTCAGGTACGATGGATGATTTTAATGATAGGTTACAAATATTTACTAATAGGTCGGAAATTTCATTTTTTAGTTCCTTCAGAACTCTGAGGTGTATAAAATCCAGTCCAGGTGATTTACTACTCTTCAGTTTGTCAATTAGGCCTACCACATCTTCTAGGTTCACTGTGATTTGGTTTAGTCCATCTGAATCATTACCCATGAAAACCTTCTCTGGTATGGGTACCTCCCCAACATCCTCTTCAGTAAACATCGAAGGAAAGAAATCATTTAATCTTTCCGCAATGGCCTTACCTTCTCTAAGTGCCCCTTTAAACCCTCGATCATCTAACGGTCCAACTGACTCCCTCACAGGCTTTCTGCTTCAGATATATTTTAAAAAGTTTTTACTGTGAGTTTTTGCCTCTATGGCCAATTTCTTTTCAAATTCTCTCTTAGCCTGTCTTATCAATGTCTTACATTTAACTTTCCAAAGCTTATGCATTGTCCTATTTTCTTCTGTTGGATCCTTCTTCCAATTTTTGAATGAAGATCTTTTGGATAAAATAGCTTCTTTCACCTCCCCTTTTAACCATGCCGGTAATCGTTTTGTCTTCTTTCCACCTTTCTTAATGTGTGGAATACATCTGGACTGTGTTTCTAGGATGGTATTTTTTAACAATCCACACCTATTGCATACTTTTTATCTTTGTAGCTGTTCCTTTCAGTTTTTTTCTATTTTTCTCATTTTATCAAACTTTCCCTTTTGAAAGTTTAGCACGAGAGCCATGGATTTTCTTACTGTTCCCCTTCCAGTTATTAATTCAAATTTGATCATATTATGATCACTATTGCCAAGCGGCCCCACCACCATTACCTTTCTCATCAAATCCTGTGCTCCACTGAGAATTAGATCTAAAATTGCTCCCTCTCTTGTCGGTTCCTGATCCAATTGCTCCATGAAAATGTCGTTGTTTCCATCCAGAAACTTTATATCTCTAGCATGTACTGATGATACATTTAACCAGTAAATATTGGGGTAATTGAAATCTAGAAGCAAAAATATATCAGAGCAAACTGCACTTTGAAATAATCTCACATCAGACAGAAAGTGCAGGTGGAGGGTCAATAACCCCATATATTTATTTCCAAGTTATTTATACCTGTTCTTTGTAAGACATTTTCTTGTCACTGTTATTGTTCAAAATGTAAACCGAATTGATCAGTAATTCTGTTACTGGAAAGTCGGTATAAAAAGTTCTAAATAAATAAATAAATACATTTCAAAGTTAATAAGGATTTTTATTCATTTATTAGGCAACTCCACTGATTTAAATCCCAAGCAATGCTTGGGATTTATGAGCGAGTCAAAAACGTTTGACTCGCGCAGAACTACATGCGGCGACCCTGATCGAATATTGCCGGGTACGTTGGATTCCGCGAGGACTTCATGTTCAGAAGGAACCTCGTTTACACACAGACAATCCTACCTTTATTACCCGATGGAACCAGATCCTTAACAAATGTTCCCTGGACCTCATGGTACTTATTATAGAAACAACAAAAAATTTACAGATTTCTTTACAGGAAGACCTCGCAAAGAACTTGGACACTATCAAGCTTTCCACCCCGAGTGCCACCTTTGAGCAGGAACACTCAGAATTTCTTACTCAGTTAAAAAAATTCCGTACGACTTGAAAACGGTTAAACAGCAGAAGTTTATTCGAGACGAAACTGACTATAAGTCAGGGTTTGTATATAAATGGATGTCCAAAGCTCGTCCTCAACCTCCAAGAAAAGTCACCTTCGCGCACAATTCATCCGGCGATTCGTCAGGCGAAGAAACTTCAGCACCGCATCCACAACCTCCCCGGCAGGACCCAGTGGCAACTCCTTCTACGGCTCCGTCAACTTCTACGTCCGGATTATCATCACGCTATGCCTCTATCGCGGCCTCTTTTTTGGACTCAGGCCAGCGTCCACCGGATCCAGGCATTCTTTCCAAACCCACTCGAATCACTCGCTCTCGGGGCCGGGCACAACAGTCTCAACGGACCACCCGGACCACGACTCAGACATCCGATCCATGGCTTTAGAGCATTCCTCAGTGTTTAACTTGTCATCTAGACCACTTTCATTCTTGAACTTAAGGTATTAACCAAGGGCTTGTCCTTCGTGCCCACGGTACCTATGAACTTATTTGACTATAAAGTACATATTTACCGTTTTTGTAGACTGTTGAAAATTAAGCAATTTTTTGCAGATGTTCCCTCACCCTCTGATCACTCTCTAGTTCGGCCGAAGTCAAGGTGGGTCCCCCCGGGCCCTGGCGATCCGCTTCTCTTAACTTTTGAGAGGCTGGTGGACCAGGATCTGAGGGGGCTTGCCTCTGCCCGGCATTATACTCAATTTAATCTCACCAGACAGGAATCACAAGCGCTGGTGAACCTGCAGAATGACCCCTCCATTATAGTAAAGCCAGCAGATAAGGGAGGGGGGATAGTTATTCAAGACAGGGATGACTACATGTTGGAAGCTACACGTCAACTTTCTGACACTTCCTTTTACCAAGTACTATTGGAGGACCCTACCCCTCAGCTACTTCAGGAGATTAAAGTTATTGTGGAGCAGGCAGTTGACCGCCGCATTCTAACCCCTAGAGAGGCTAAATTTTTGATCACTGAACATCCTATTACTCCGGTTTTTTACACGGTACCCAAGGTTCACAAAGATTTTCAACACCCACCTGGCCGTCCTATAGTAGCTGGCATTGGTTCATTATTGGAACCTTTGTCTCAATTTGTGGATATTTTTCTCAAGCCATTTGTACCACAGATCTGGTCTTATATAAGGGACTCGGCTCACTTTATCACACTTCTACATTCCATACCGTTTCCTATGGAACCGTTTCTGTTAGTCACCTTGGATATAGTATCTCTCTACACCAACATTCCTCAATTTGAGGCTCTTAGAATCATTGAGAAAGTATTAAATACTCGTACAAATCCCCAGAGAATCCCAACTTCATTGTTAGTCACGCTGGCATCTTTAGCTCTTACACACAACTATTTCAGATTTCATGACAAATTCTATTTACAGGTAAAAGGCACGGCGATGGGGGCCACTATGGCCCCTGGTCTAGCTTGCCTTTTTGTGGCAGAGTTTGAAGACTCCCATATATATCCCTCAGAAGGGTTTCAACACATTGCAACCTGGTTAAGATACATCGATGATGTATTTCTGGTCTGGTTAGGCACAGAAATACAGTTGTTTCTGTTTATTGACTGGCTTAATGCTCAAGACTCTAATTTACAATTTAATTTCAGTTGGCATCAATCTCAGATAGCCTTTTTAGACATCACAGTTTCAGTTCACAATGCCCAATTTCTGACCACTATTCACCGAAAAGATACAGACAGAAACACACTACTAGAGTTTCACAGCTGTCATCCTAGCCCCTTAAGAAATAACATCCCCACGGGTCAATTTTTTAGACTCCGCAGGTTATGCTCCACTCGTGAAGAATTTCTCCTTCAGGCAGAAATAATGTCAGCCCGGTTTCTGACCCGTGGATATCCTAAGCGGGTGGTAAGGCGAGCTATGAAACGGGCCTTATTTACCAACCGTGATCTGCTGTTTCTCCCACATTCTAGCTCCGATACTTCAGTCACAAATTGTATTTTGCCATTTTCAACACTTAGCCGTCAAATCACAACTATGATTCGCAAACACTGGCGTGCACTATCCATGCAGTTGATATTCCCTGGTCCCCTACGGTTCACGTACCGGCGGGGTAAAAATTTACGAGACAAACTTGTTCACGCAGACTTGGTACAGCAACGGCATCCATCCAATACATTTGGACACCACCCTTGTGGCCACTGTATAGTATGTTCATACACACAATCTACCACTTCATTCATTCATCCAACATCCAATAGAGTTTTTCCGCTTCGTTCCTACTCCGATTGCACCACCTCAGGAGTTATTTACGTGATCACTTGTCCATGCCCTTTAATATATGTAGGCAAAACTACAAGAATGGTTAAAACACGTATTATTGAGCATTGCTCTAACATCCGGCACGCAAGAGAGAACGAACCCTTGGTAGACCACTGGGTAAACAAATCTCATAACCTCGCTGATCTCAAGTTCAGTGTTATCGAAGTGTTCCCACGTCCCGCTCGAGGGGGCTGTTATGCAGAACAGCTAGGACGCATTGAACAGCGGTGGATATTTATTTTAGATTCAGTAACCCCAAGGGACTCAATCGGGAGATAGAATGGTTCTTGTTTACATAAGATTTCTCACAGTAAGGGCTGGTCACATACTATGCTGCTAGGGCACCCTACAGGAACGGGAACCAATGAACGGGGACAATTTACCCACGTCATTGGTTCACCTGTGATTTTGGCGCCACTGCTATCCTTGAAATACCTGACAGCGTTTAGGGTAAGTGCGCTCCCTGTCAGAATTCAGCACATCAAGCTGTCAGGTAAGAGTTATGGTATTATCATTGCTTGTATTTTTAGTCGGCATAAGTCCTATATAGCATCCTGACGTTTTGTTTAATTTGTTTTAGCTTTCCTATTGAGAAACCCTGTTGGCGCTACCCTCCCGATGCAGCCCTAGGCGAAACACGGGACCGTGTCGGGGGCCGCCATAAAGCATTGCTTGGGATTTAAATCAGTGGAGTTGCCTAATAAATGAATAAAAATCCTTATTAACTTTGAAATCCATTTGGAGTCTTTCGTCAGGATTGACCCTCCACCTGCACTTTCTGTCTGATGTGGTAATTGAAATCTCCCATTGTTACCACACTAACAATTGCGTTAGCTTCCCTAATTTCTCTTGCATTTCACTGTCCATCTCACCATCTTGACCAGGTGGCTGGTAGTATATTCCTATCACAATAGTCTTCCTCGACACACAAGGGATTTTTACCCATAAAGATTCAATTGTGCATTTAGTCTCATGCAGGATGTTTATCCTATTGAACTCTATGCAAACAGTCTAACTTCAGTTAATCAGCCAGAGTGACTCACTGCTCTCTTGATTAACAAATGTTGGTAGCTAATCAAACCAAATCACACTACCTTAACACCTTTCCAGGGTGAGCAGCTGAACTGAACTTTTCAACCTTTTTATTTTTTTTTTTAATTCTTTATCAATTTTTTCAAATTTACTAATCAGAAAGTTTACATCACTTCATTCCTCCACATTCTAAAAAATGAGAAGAGTCATATACAAGAATCTATAACTTCCATAATTCTAAATTGATTCAGTAAACTTAATTTTCTACTTATTTAATTATAAAGAAACAAAAGGATCTCTGGATAAAGAAAATAGAACAAAATCTTTAAGATAATCAGTAGACAAATAAGGAGAATATCATCAGCTTTATATCTATTGCACCTGGCATGGGTTAGGCAATACTAGCTTCCCCTTTACATTTATCCAAATAGCTTTTCATTTGTAAGGGGTCATAAAAGATGTTACTTTTCTCTTTGTGTTGCATTAAGCATTTAGAAGGGTATTCTTTTCAACCTTTTTACTTAGGTATACACTGCTCCTAGCTTATTTCTAGTTTCTGGCTACTTTTTTCTTTTTTGTTTTTAATATATAATAACTCTAACTTCTACTTACTAGCTGCCTTACAGACTATTCAAAATAAACACACTAACTACTGCTTACTAGCTGCCTTACTGACTGACTATTTAAAAATACAAACAGGCTAACTTCTGTTTATTCGCTGCCTTACTGACTATTAAAAGCACAAACACACAAACACACTAAATAATATTCCCAAATAGTTAACTTCGCCCCAATACTTTTAAAAAAGAAAATGTTCCAAGCAAACACTTACTGATTCCTTTCAGCCACCAGCAAGGTAATCCTCACCTCTCAGTACTCCCATTGCCAAAGATACACTATCCAATTGGCTAGAAGTTTGCATGTCCTTCTGTTATGCCCAGGCAGGACTGCATCTTGGAGGGCATGTCAAGGATCATTCTGTCAGAGCTATGGCAATGTTGATGGCCCACTTGTGAGCAGTTCCCATGAAGGAGATCTTTAAGGCTGAAACATGGAGTTCTCTACATACATTAACATCTCACTATTGTCTGAATAGGGATGGCCAACATGTCTGTAGGTTTGGTCAGTCTATCCTTCGGAACCTGTTTGAGGTGTAGATCCCAACTCTCCTTGCCTAGGACCTGTTGTTTGGGTTCAGGCTGTCTCCCTCCTCTCTTACCAGCACCACAGTTCTTGTTGTGCCCGTTGACAACTGGTTGGATGCATGCTGGTCCCCTTTTGTGTTGGGGAGCAGCCTGTAGCTAGGGATTCACCCATATATGAGGACTACCATCCTTCTTGTTATCTAAGAAAGCAGAGTTGCTTACCTGTAACAGGTAGTATCCGAGGACACCAGGATGTTAGTTCTTACAAAACCCTCCTGCCACCCCACAGAGTTGGATTTCTCCTAATGTTCAGTTATATATAATTATATGTTATAAGACTAGAGAAGGATCCCAAGTGGATGTGGGGTTTACAGCATGATGGTCATGTTCAGTGTGCCAAGTCAAAGTTCTAGAATCTTTGATATACGTTTTCTGTGTCAGGGCTCCATCTGATGATGTCACCCACGTGTGAGGACTAACATCCTGCTGTCCTCAGAAAATACCTGTTACAGGTAAGCAACTCTGCTTTCCTGAAGGTGTGTAGATTGGGGGAGTAAAATAGCACATGCGCATGGAATTTTCAAAGATAAGCATGATTTTATCCCTCCTTGACTACCCACACAAACAGCAGGTACAAAGTATGTAGGTGCTTTTAGAGTAAATACTTTATGTGAGTTGATTTTCAAGAAGCTACCCAGGTAGCCTTATTTTCAAAATTATCTACAAAGTATAAGGTGAATTTTAAAACCAGCACTCGGGCGCACATGTGCACGTGTATCAGCACTCGCCCAGAGATGCGGCTATTTTATAACATGCATGCGTTTATGCATGCTTATTATAAAATAGATTGGCAATGTGCACAAGTGCACCCAATTTTAAGTGGACACGTGCTTGGGCACGCAAAAGCTACTTCTACCACATAAATGGGGAAATTTAAAAAGGGATGTGCACCAGTGCCCTTGCCTGTTTTACTAGTTCCTCCCCAGTTTTCCCAGTTACCATCTAGGTCCCCCAAACCTCTGGTTTGATAGCCTGTACAACCCCCAGTTACCCTAGACCATTTACATCTTTCCGAAATGACTCATTTGTTTTTTTTTTTCTTTCTCACCATCCATAGGAGAAGTAAAGTTACATGACAGAGGTCCTTGGTGCATGCCGGATCGCATAAGTATTTACGTGCAAATTTCTGGTGAATGCCCCATCCAGACCATGCCAACATCCCACCCCTTTTTGAAAAGTTCCAAGATATATGTGCATATCTGCACAGCTTTTAAAATATGCTCAGTGGGGTAGATTTTCTAAAAGTGCGCCCACGCGTACTTTTGTTCGCGCACCAGGTGCAAACAAAAGTATGCGCGCAAGGGAGTGCACATTTGTGCAACTTGCATGCGCCGAGCGCTGCACGCGCTGCCCGTTCCCTCCGAGGCCGTTCCGAAATCAGAGCGGCCTCGGAGGGAACTTTCCTTTCACCCCCCCGTACCTTCCCCTCCCTTCCCCTCCCTAACCCCCCCCCCCCAGCCCTATCTAACCCCCCTACCTGTGTTTTAAAAGTTATGCCTGCTTCTGCAGCGGGCTGCTGGCGCGCGATTCCCCGGCCCGGGTCCCGTTTCGGAGGCCTAGGCCACACCCCCGACATGCCCCCAGGCCAGCACCACCCCCCCTGACACGCCCCTGGAATGCCCCGAATGTCGCGTCGGCCCCAACACGCCCCCCCTGGAAAGCCCCGGGACTTACGAGCATCCCCCGGGGCTTGCGCGCACCGCTGAGCCTATGCAAAATAGGCTCGGTGCATGCAGGGGTTTTTTTTAAAGGGTTAGGTGCATAACTTATGTGCGTAACCCTTTTAAAATCTACCCCAGTATGCACAAGCCTGAAATGTTAACACATTGTTGGGCTTTTAAAATTCACCTTCATATGTGGTAACAGAGCCCACATCCTTTGCAACTATGTTGGCTATTTGATAATTGCTCTCATATGACTACTTTTCCAATTCTGAAGATTCAATCTCTACTCCACCCTTCCTAGGATGTCATCAAAAGTAAACATTGCATTGCATTATACATAGTATATGTGGCCAAGATAGGGAAGAAAGCCCAAAAAATAGACATATTTATTTGTACGTGTTTGGTAGGACTCTATTGCTTCCGGAATGCCCTTTGGAGTTTGTACTCATGCCCACAAAGGAATGGGCTGAATGGGGCTAGCAGATAAAAGAGGGCTGTTATAGCCCAAGCACTGGGTGAGAGAAGACTCAATGGACTGGAGTTGCCCTGACTGCTGAAAAAAAATCAAGGAGTTTCTATTTTTTAATTTTTCTTTTGCAGCCATGACCCAGAATAAGGGGGTTCATTGGCAGGTGCCTACACTGCAGGAGAACAATGTTCCCTGCTGCTGCAGTTTGCATCAGGCAGACATACTGGGGCTGTAGTTATATAGTGGGAGTGAGGCAAAAAGGCGCTTATTGCCATTGCTTGCGCTGCTGCTTATACCACTGTAAGAGCAGGGCCACGCTGGGTGCAGATGTAAGCAGTGATGCTACGAACCCAGAAATAGCACTGGATCACATTGCCACTGGTTCACTGCTGTGCAAGGGGTTAAAAGTAAAAGTTAGAGGGACCTGGGCAAGCGCTGCCACTTCAACAAAATGAAGGGGAAATTTGAGTCATAGAGAATCACAATAGAAGGGAATGTCTCAAATCAAAAGGAATGCTCTCAGAAACGTATTTATTTATTTAAAATTATTTCTAACCTACAGATCTGAAAATCTTGTTCTCTGCAAGGCACAGCAACATAAATAATACAAAAGCATTAAAAAATAAAATAAAACATAAATTACAGTGATCATAATCTGTTGCTATAAGCTTATTCAGAGTTGTTTTTAGGGATGTGCAGCAGGGACGGATTCGTCCCATTTGGTATTCGTATTCGCGGGGAGCCAAATCTGTTGCATCCGTTCTCGGGGGACCCCGATCCATTCATTAGTTTTGTATGTATTCGTTTCCCAAAAAAACCCATCCCAACCCTTTAAATTTAATTAACTACAACCCCCCACCCTCCTGACCCCCCCAAGACTTACCAAAAGTCCCTTGTGGTCCAGCAGGGGTCCTAGCGCGATCTCCTGCACTCGGGCTGTCGGCTGCCGGTATTCAAAATGGCGCCAATAGCCTTTGCCCTCACTATGTCACTGGGGCTACCGGTGCCATTGGTCGGCCCCTGTGACATGGTAGGAGCACAAGATGGTGCCAGCCGTCCATTGCTTGATCTTGATCTTCTTTCTTCTTTCCTCTATCATCAAATGATACCTTCTGCTAGGGATGCTGAAAAGGAAGTTAAATCTGGTGAATCCTCCTCAAAGGAGGGTGCCATTTTGGTGTAAGGAAGTTAAATGGAACTCAGGCACAATGGCAGGTCCCAACGTCTGAGCCCTGGTCCAGGGTCAGGTCCAAGCCTTGAAGGTCCTCTTCTTTTTGATAGACAGAAAGAGAGGGCATTGCTGCTTCTGGGAAGAAGGCGGGTGGGGGTGGGGGTGGGGGAAATATTGCTTCCACCGTTGAGCAGAGGGTTGGAGAAGATGGGATTTGTTGCTGCTAGTCACAGAGTTTCGTAGAAACATAGTAATAATGGAAGATAAAGACCAAGTGTTCCATCCAGTCTGCCCAGTAAGTTGCTCATGGTAGTAGCTGCTGATCTGGGCAGTTATCCCAATGCTTTCTGTTAAGCACAGTAGATGCTGCTCTGTGAAGTTACCCCATGCCTTCCTTTAAGGTTAGTAACTGTCATTCCTTGCAGTTAGCCCATGTGTTCTTTTAAGGGTATTAGTGGTTGTTCTGTGCAGTTATTCAATGCCTATTGTTAAGGCTTAGCAACTGCCATTCTGTGCAGTTAACTCCATGCCTTCTGTTAAGGGTAGTAGCTGCCGCTCTGTGTAGATCTGTTATGGATAGTAGCTGCCATTCTGTTCAGCTACCTCATGTCTTGTTAAGGGTAGAAGTTACCATTCTGTTCAGTTACCCATATGCATTCTGATAAGGGTAGTAACTGCCAATCTGTTCAGTTTTCCCCATGCCTTCTGTTAAGTTTAGTAACTGTATTCTGTGCAGTTACTTCCATGCTTTCTATTAAATACAGTAACTGCCGTACCGTGCAGGTCTGTTAAGGGTAGTGGCTGCCATCCTCTGCAATTAACCCCATGCCTTGTTAAGAGTAGTAGATGCCATCCTGTACAATTAACTGCATGCCTTGTTAAGGGTAGTAGTGGCATTCTGTGCAGTAATCCCCACACCTTCTTTTAAGGGTTGTAGCTGCTGCTCTGTGCATGTCATCCCATCCACCTCTTTTTTCATTTCCACTGTCTAGCATTTAGGGATTCACAGTGTCTAGCCATGTCCTTTTTAATTCATTTACTGTTTTCATCCTCACCACCTCCTCCAGAAGCTCATTTCAGGCATCCACCACCCTTTCTATAAAGAAGTATTTCCTGATGTTGGTTCTGAGTTTTCTCCCCTGGAGTTTCATCTCATGACCCCAAGATCTACAGTTTCCTTTTCAATAGAAAAGGTTTGAGGTTTGTGCATCATTAATATGTTTAAGGTATCTGAAGGTCTGTATCATATCTCCTCTGCACCTCCTTTCCTCCAGGGTATCCATATTTACATAGTAACATAGCAATGACGGCAGAAAAGGGCAAAACAGTCCATCCAGTCTGCCCAGCAAGATTCTTTTCATAGTAACTGCTGTACCATGCAGGTTACTCCCATGTTACTGTTAAGGATAGTAACTGCCGCTCTATGCAGGCTACCCCTATGTTACTGTTAAGGGTAGTGACTGCCACTCCATGCAGGATACCCCATGTTTATCTTAAGAGTAGTAACTGGCATTACGTGCAGTTATCCCCATGCATCATGATAACCCATAAAAAATACTGTTAGTAACATTTTTCTGGGTGATGAGCCTTTTTTAAAATTCAAACAGTGCTCCTTGATGTGCTTTGCTTATGGACTTGGCCATAGAAGCAGTCTTGTGCTTTTTCCCTTCTGTCTGCATATCAGTACCCCAGACTGTAAAAGTCAGGGCCCGTGATGGTTATCATCTGAATCCAAGTCCCCTTTCTCCACCCCACTCCAGTTGTCGAAGCGGAGAGTGATTTTGGAGTTGAATCAAAACATCGACTTATTGGTTAAGGGTAGTAATCTCCATGCCTTCTATTATGAGTAGTAATTGTCGCTCCATGCAGGTTACCCCCAATGTAGTTGCATTAAAAGCATCCAGACTTAATGGTTAAGGGTAGCAATCTCCATGCTTTCTGCTACGTGTAGTAACTGCCGCACCAGCAAGTTACCCCCCAAATTAGACTGTAAGCCCTGTGGGGATAGGATATACCTATAGTACCTAAATGTAATCTGCTTTGATGTACACTCTGAAGTTCCGAAAAGCGGAATATAAAAAAAGATGCATGCTTTTCTTCATTTCCATTCCCTAGCCTTTAGGGATCCACGATGTTTATCCCATGCCCCTTTGACTGTTTTTGTATTCACCACCTCCTCTGGAAAGGCATTCCAGGCATTCACTACCCTCTCTGTGAAGAAATATTTCCCAACAATTGTTTTCATTTTGGAACTCCTAGTTCTACTGATTCCTTTCCAAATGAACAGGTTCAAAGATTGTGCATCATAAAACCTTTCAGCTATCTCCCCTGCACCTCTTCTCTTCCAGGGTATATCCTTCAGCATCTCCTCATAAGTCTTCTGATACATTTCCCACACCATTTGGTCACCTTTCTCTGGACCGTCTCCATCCTGTTTCTATCCTTTTTGAGATATGGTCTCTAGAATTGAACACAGTACTCTAGAGGATGCCTCACCAAGATCTTGTACAAGGGCATAAAATTTGATTGGGAAAATAAAAGCACTTTAAATTGGCTTTTAGAAAATGTAGATTTTTCTGATGGATGGAATGAACCTACTTAGTGCAGAAGCAGCACTGTAAATTATTTTGAAGTCTTTTTCTCCTAACATTTTAATGAAAAAGATTTTGTGAAAATAAAAATGAAAAAACAATTGACTCCAGAGCATTCCATTTGGGAGAGTTGGTTCACATTGTGGAATTTTATTTATGTGGATAACACTTGACTTCACTATCTCTTATTGAATTTTGACATAACCATTAGTAAACCTAGCTAGGAGATGGTAACTCAGTGTATTCGCCTTCGTGGTAATATCGCAGGTTCCTGAAATAATTGTATACTATCACTCGGACACAAGCGGAAAGTAGGGAATCTTACATGAAGGTGGTTTATAATACAGTACGATTTGGTACAGTAAGGGTAAGAGGATCAAGAAAGGAAAGGTTATTTGCTATGGACATTACAGCTGCCCTCTGTCTTCAGCAGCTCATGACCCGGAATGCACAACATCACAGCACAAGTACATTATAACTGGACAACTAGAACAATATCACACTCAAAGGAGTTAACAATATCCAATCATCAGTACCTCCCTCCTGCCTGCTAAGCATCAGCAGAAATACTCACTAGCTGATCTCTTTGAGATGCTGCCATTATATCTCAAGGTTCTATAGACCGTAACTTTCAAACAGGTATTTAGGCACACATTAGCACATGTGCGTCAGCACTCACCCAGGGACACAACCATATTATTACTTGCATATGTATATGCATGCATGTTACACAATAGCCTGGCTGCGTGTACAGGTGCACCTAATTTTAAGTGGGCGTGTGCATGGGCATTCAAATCCTACGTCTACCGTGTAAGTTGATGGATATTTAAAGGGGTGCATGCCCACTCCAATGCCAGTTTCACCAGTTCTGCCACCAGTTCTCTCATTTAAGAGCTAGGTCCTCCAAATCCTCCTAGTTTAACAGCCTTCTCCCCCTCTCCAGATAGCCCAGACCCTTAAAACCCCTCAAATATGGCTTTTTTTTTAAAATAAAACGTACACCTCCTGCATAGCAGAAGTAAACTTACACAGCACTAGACCTGGGCACGCACCCAGGCATGTAATTATTTGTGTGCACATCTCTCAGCCTCGCCCTGGAATGCCCATGCCCCGCCCAGACTTTGCCCAGACCATGCCTGGGCAGCGAGAGATACATGTCTATTTGGGTGGCTTTTAAAATACGGTGGGCTTGCATGAGCCCGACTTGTTCGTACATCTTCTAACTGATGTGGGCGCCAAGCTTTTAAAAGTCACCTCTTTGGTTTTTCATCAAGTTAAGACACATAATGATTGGTAGGGATGTGAATCGTTTTTTGACTATTTAAAATATCGTCCGATATATTTTAAATCGTCAAAAATCGTTAGAGCCGCGATACAATAACAATTCCCCGGATTTATCGTCAAAAAATCGTAAATCGGGGGAAGGGGGAGGGGAAGGGTGAGGTTGGGAAAACCGGCACACTAAAACAACCCTAAAACCCACCCCGACCCTTTAAAATAAATCCCCCACCCTCCCGAACCCCCCCCAAAATGCCTTAAATTACCTGGGGTCCAGAGGAAGGGTCCCGGTGTGATCTTTTACTCTCGGACCTCCGGTGCTTGTAGAAATGGCGCCGGCGCTACCTTTGGTTTTTCCGTACGGAAAATGGCCGGCCATAGACAACACGATTCGACTGCGGGAGGTCGAAGACTTTTGGCAAGTCTTGTGGGGGTCAGGAGGCCCCCCCAAGCTGGCCAAAAGTCCCTGGGGGTCCAGCAGGGATCCGGGAGCGATCTCCTGCCGCGAATCGTTTTTCCATATGGAAAAACGATTCGCATGCAGGAAGTCGTTCCCGGACCCCCGCTGGACTTTTTGGCAAGTCTTGTGGGGGTCAGGAGGCCCCCCAAGCTGGCCAAAAGTCCCTGGGGGTCCAGCAGGGGTCTGGGAGCGATCTCCTACGCTCCTGACCTCGGGGGACAAAAAACAAAATGGTGCCGGCGCTACCTTTGACCTGTCATATGACAAGGCAAAGGTAGCGCCGGCGCCATTTCTACAAGCACCGGAGGTCCGAGAGTAAAAGATCACACCGGGACCCTTCCTCTGGACCCCAGGTAATTTAAGGCATTTTGGGGGGGTTCGGGAGGGTGGGGGATTTATTTTAAAGGGTCGGGGTGGGTTTTAGGGATGTTTAAGTGTGCCGGTTTTTGATTTACACGATTTTCATGATTTTCACGATATTTAAAAAACCCAAACGGCGACGATCCGATTCCCTCCCCCTCCCAGCCGAAATCAATCGTTAAGACGATCGATCACACGATTCACATCTCTAATGATTGGCACATATCCATACAGAGAGTTCCATAATCCACATTTCATTTTTCGAGGAAGGTTCCAGTCTGAAACCATAAATGTTGTTTGGAAAATGTATTCCATTAAAAATGATATGTAATGTATGAATGAGGGTGCTTGATCTTTTCTACTACTTCATAAACTTATTGGATCATTACACCACCTCTGATTTACTAAATGCTTTGCCATCTTGAGTGTAGCTTTCTATCAGCCCTGCAGGTCACAAAAAATTGTATGAGAGACTTTATTGTCTTAAGGGCCAGATTTAAGTGTTTGGGAAAAAGTAGGGCAAAAGAGTGAAAAATTATGAAAATCAATGTGCTTGCACAATTTTGACATAGCACATATTTTGTCCAAGCATTTAACATTAGGATAGGGAAACAAATGCCCAGAAAAAACACTGAACAAAAACATCTGCTGAATGTACTGTGGGACTGTGGGTGGGAAATGCTAAGCTTAACATTGGAGCAAAAGTTCTTCAGACAGCTGGAGGAGCCCTTTCTCCAACCCCCTGGAAATTAAGCCTGAACATTTTAACTCGTTAATTCCTAGAAGAATTCGGTAGAAACAAACTATTCTTTTTCTGCCCTTACCAGGCACACACAGACTCAGCACTGAATTGCAGAATGCTACCCCCTAGATATAAATTATAGTAAGATTACGAAAAAAAAAAATCACAATTTTGAAATTGCACTTTTGAAGAGGAAATGCAATGAGTTTAAAAGTTTTGTTAAAAATAATGCTCGTATTTTAATACTGTGGCACAGATTTAATACACTGGCACTCATTGAAAGGTGAACATCTGTATGCTTCAAAGTAATAAAACGCAAGCTAACTGATGTCTCTAATTTTTCATAAAAGTAATTATAATTCTGCTTTCAGACCTGCGGTTAGAGAGGTCTCTTCCACAATCACTCACTTGCTCTGGTTATTTAAATTTAAATGTGTCCAATAATGAGATTCAATAATTAATCAGACTAAAAAGCTTGGACCCTAAAGTTATTAGAGATAAATAAAACTGCCTATGTTTCATCACTCAGAGCTAAGGATGGGTTTTGGATTTATCTTCCAGTGCTGACCAAACAGCCTGATCACATGTGGAAGCGGCAGAGTGGAGCAATTTTTCTTCTGACATCAAAGAGCGTGCTTAGAGATACTTGAGTGTCTACAGGCTAAGATATGAACATATTTGTAGCTCACTGACTAGCCTGAATTAAATTAACACAGTGAAAAATTGTGTGGTTTTGAGACTTTCTTAATTTCTATCAATTAGTGTCAGTCTTGTCTCTATTAGCATTTTGTGCTGCATGGTAAAATGTCACAGTATTGTCTATTTGAAGGAAAAATCTCCAGGGCAGTTTTATTCACGGCTTTAATTCATGCATTTGGTTTTTATTCCTGTTTCTTGTCCAGTATCAATGCATTTCATTCACATTTGTAAAACAAATGTTCAGTTCTATTCTGATAAACTGTTCAATTATTTTGTGATATAAGCTCACAGTAAAGGCAGCTCCACCCCTCCACCTCACAAGCTTGGGATGGAGTTAGTTGCAGGGGAAAAGGCAGCTACTAGCACTGAAAGTCAGTGCTTGCTGCTTAACCTGGCCATAGCAGACCTAAGTCTGACTGACCAGGTCATTCATTCCTCCCACCTGTATTCAAAATAGAGCTGGGGTTAACATCTCCTCCAAACACCCCACCACTACCACTCCCCGGTATCATCCAACCATCCTGCAGCTTTTAAAAGTAGTACCAGAGGGCCAAGCGTGCGCCTCCTACCCAAGCATCCCACGTCTCTCCCATCAGATTTCAAAGTAGATCCATATGTTGCTGTTGTTGTTAAGACTGCTTACAATTATCTACAAAAACAGGGATGGCAAAAGAATGGCAATGGAATTGGAACATTACCTTCACCAAATACATATACAGGAAGTGGGTGGAGAAAGTAACAAAATAAATCAACTCAATAGTCCACTATTAGGCAAATGGGCAGAACAGGTGACCATAATGAGTAGTAAGCTGAGGGAAAAAATCTGGACAGATATTAGCACAATTGATTGTTGTCTGGGCAATAAAGTTCCAGATCTGCAGCGAGTAATAATGCAGGTGGGCGTGGACATTGTTGCTATCACAGAGACATAGTTTAGAGAATCTCATGAATGAAATACAGCCACACCAGGCTATACCCTGTTGTGGAATGATAGAGATGACAGGAAAGAGGAAGGTATAACTCTTTATGTCAAAAAGAGTATCCAAGCAATTGATATTCAGGGGGCCATGGAGAGAGAAAAAAGAAGCAATGTGAGCTGTACTAAAAAAGAAAAGATGATGGCACTTCCATTTACACTGCAGACCTCTAACTCAGACAGATTAAATGGAGAGAGATCTGGCGGAAGACATACAAAAGGTTGGATGGAAGGGAGAGGTGTTGCTCGTCGGAGATTTTAATTTTCCAGATGTGGATTGGAGTATTCCTGCTGCAGAGTGTGTGAGAAATAGAGAGATTGTGGTTATCCTTCAAGGTGCTCTGTTCAAATAAATGGTGATGGAATCCATGAGGGAATGAGTGATGCTGGACCTGGTCCTCACAAATGGAGACAGAACATCTAATGTCAAAGTGGGTGCCATTGAGCAACAGTGATCATCAGACAGTATGGTTTGATATTTCAGTCAAGACGGACAGTAGTCACATATATGTATCTGCCATCATATATTATGGGGTAGATTTTCAAAGGGGTACACGCGTAAGATACGTGCGTACCCCCCGAAAACCTACCCCAAACCCCCCTGCGTGCACCGAGCCTATTTTACATAGGCTCGGCGGCACGCGCAAGCCCCGGGACGCGCATAAGTCCTGGGGCTTGCATGGAGGGGCGTGTCGGGGGCGTGTCGGGAGTGACATGGCGTTTCGGGGGCATGTCCGGGGGTGTGGTTCCGGCCCGGGGGCATTCCAGGGGTGTGACAGCGGCCCCTGGACCAGCCCCCGGACCGGAACATGGAGCGCGGCAGCCGGCCCGGCGCACACAAAGTTACGCCTGCTTTGAGCAGGCGTAACTTTCATGATAGAGGTAGGGGGGAGGTTTAGATAGGGCCGGGGGGGGGGGGTGGGTTAGGTAGGGGAAGGGAGGGGAAGGTGGGGGGAGGGTGAAGGAAAGTTCCCTCCGAGGCCGCTCCGATTTTGGAGCGGCCTCGGAGGGAATGGAGGCAGGCTGCACAGCTCGGCAGATTTTAATGGATACGCGCGGCTACGCCCGTATCTATTGAAATCCTGCGTACTCTTGTTCGCGTGTGCGCAGATTTATAATATCTGCCCCACCGTTATTATGTTACTATTACTCCTGATTTTCATATCTAAAGATTGTTTTGTCATAGTTACTACTATTATTGCTATTATTATTAATTATTATTAAAAGTATTTTGCTATCACCAATACCCATAAATTTGGATCTATGGCTACCAATAATTCAACTTGCATTAAACCTCTGATATGGAAATTTTGACAACGTAGTTTCATAGGGGTAGATATTTAAAAGCCAATTTAGATGTATAACTTACTTAAACGACATACTGAGCCTCTTATCCAGCTAAAACATAGCTGGATATGTTGTTATCCGGCTATTTAACCAGATATAAAAGGGGCATTTTGGAGGTGTTCTGCGAAGAGGTTCCATTATCCAACTAAGTTAGCCGAATATCACGTATATCCCGCTAAGTTGGCCACTTAACTTTAGACCTGCTTTAACTTTAAACATAACCAGATATATTAAAAAAAGAACATATCCGGATAAGTTATGCTCAAGAAAAACAAATCCCAATGCAGCTTGTCTCCTCACCTCACTCCCACCCAAGTTGCAAAGCCCTCTGGGGCCACCCTTTCCACCCTCCCAAAACGGCCATTTAAATAAAATGAAAATTTAATAGCACTGGGAGAACCCCTCCCCCACTCGCTGTACCAGCTTCCCCTTAAATGTGTAAATGTAGTGACCTCTGAATCACCAAACCCCAACGCCCACCCCGATCCTTTCCCTTCTCCCACCTACCCCTCACCTATTACTTTTATTTAAAGTTGATGGTCAGGATCGTGGTAGCCTGCTACTGTGATCTAGGCTCTGAGCTTCTGGGGACGCTTCTGCCATTGCTAGTCAACTATGATGGAAGTATACACCTCTTTCTACTGGATTTCTGCACTGGTCTGCTTTATTGACAGTCCTGTTTAATGTGTTTGTTCTTCCACTTTGTAAATTGTTGGCCAGCTTGGGGATTAGTTATTGGACAAATGATCTTAAAGATCTCTAACATATCCCCCATCAGCTGTCTCTTCTCCAAGCTGAACAGCCCTAACCTCTTTAGCCTTTCCTCATAGGGGAATTGTTCCATCCCCCTTATCATTTTGGTTGCCCTTCTCCATCGCAACTATATCTTTTTTGAGATGAGGTGACCATAATTGTACACAGTATTCAAGATACAGTCTCGCCATGGAGCAATACAGAGGCATTATGACATTTTCTGTTTTATTAACCATTCCCTTCCTAATAATTCCTAACATTCTGTTTGCTTTTTTGACTGCTGCAGCACACTGAGCCAATGATTTTAAAGTATTATCCACTACGATGTCTAGATCTTTTTCCTCGGTGGTAGCTCCTAATATAGAACTTACCATCATGTAACTACAGCATAGGTTATTTTTCCCTATATGCAACACCTTGCATTTGTCCACATTAAATCTCATCTGCCTTTTGGATACCTAATCTTCCAGTCTCGCAAGGTCCTCTTGTAACGTATCACTATCCACTTGTGATTTAACTATTCTGAATAATTTTGTATCATCCACAAATTTGATAACCTCACTTGTCGTATTCCTTTCCAGATCATTTATAAATATATTGAAAAGCACCGGTCCAAATACAGATCCCTGAGATACTCCACCATTTACCCTTTTCCACTGAGAAAATTGACCATTTATCCTACTCTGTTTCCTGTCTTTTAACCAGTTTGTAATCCATGAAAGGACATCGCCTCCTATCCCATGACATTTTAGTTTTCTTAGAAGCTTCTCATGAGAGATTTTATCAAATGTTTTCTGAAAATACAAATATTCTATATCTACCGGTTCTCCTTTATCCACATGTTTATTAACCCCTTCAAAAAAATGAAGCAGATTTGTTAGGGAAGACTTCCCTTAGGTAAATCCATGATGACTGTGTTCCATTAAACCATGTCTTTCTATATCCTCTATGATTTTGAACTTTAGAGTCGTTTCCACTATTTTTCCCAGCACTGAAGTCAGGCTCCCTGGTCTATAGTTTCCCGGATCACCACTGGAGCCCTTTTTAAATATTGGGTTAATTGGCCAGCCTCCAGTTTTCAGGTACAATGGATGATTTTAATGATAGGTTACAAATTTGAACTATTAGATCAGAAATTTAATTTTTTAGTTCCTTCAGTACCCTAGGATGCATACCATTCAGTTCAGGTGATTTGCTACTCTTTAGTTTGTCAATCTGGCCTACTACATCTTCTAGATTCACAGTGATTTGGTTCAATTCGTTTGTCTCATCACCCTTGAAAACCATCTCCGGAACTGGTACCTCCCCAACATCCTCATTCGTAAACACAGAAGAACTCATTTAGTCTTTCTTCAATGGCCTTATCTTCCCTAAGAGACCCTTTAACCCCTCGGTCATCTAACGGTCCAACCGACTCTCTCACAGGTTTCTTGCTTTGGATATATTTTTAAAAGATTTTATTATGCATTTTTGCCACTACGGCCAGCTTCATTTCAAATTCTCTCTTCACCTGTCTTATCAATGTTTTACTCTTAACTTGACAATGCTTATGCTTTATCCTATTTTCTTCAGATGGATCCTTCTTCCAATTTTGGAAGGATGTTTTTTTGGCTAAAATAGCCTCTTTCACCTCACCTTTTAACCATGCCGGTAATCATGTTGCTTTCCTTCCACTTTTCTTAATGCGTGGAATATATCTGGACTGCATGTCTAGGATTGTATTTTTAAACAATGTCCATGTCTATTGAACACTTTTAACCTTTGCAGCTGCTCCTTTCAGTTAGTTTAAGATATTTTTATTGATATTTAAAATCTTGCATGTATTGGCACCAAAATGTTTTTTCCTTACTGTCTTTTTACCATCCAAGATACTCTTTGCGATCAGCTTCACAGTCATTATTAGATATCCCCTCATTTAAACAATTTCAGTTAAATGAATTAAGACAACGTCTGTTTTGTAATATGGGACCCATGTGGTGGAATGTTCTCCCTCATGAGTTATGTGCCGAATCTTCTTAGTTAATGTTCAGGAAGCAGTTTAAAGCCTAATTATTTTGCCTGGCATATGAAAGTGGTCCCAATTAGTCCAGACAGGTCTGTTATAGATAAGCAAGCATAAGGCTTGATATTGTTTTTATATACTGTACATTGAAAATGATCTGTTAATTATTATATTTGTATGTATTATTTATTCTGTTTTGTGTGTATATTCTATTCTGTTTTATGGGTGTTGTTTTGTATAAGTATCTAGAAGTGTCAATAGTGCAGTTTCTAAATTTTATAAATAAATAAATAAATAAATAAAACATCTAGGTTGGGTTTTTATGACAGTGATCTCCAATCATTAATTTTTGACTAATTTCTGCTTAACAGTACTTATGCTCAGTATGAAAGATTTAACAAGAATCCCAGTTGATATTATATTCTGTTCTAATGTATAATGTCATCTGAATTACTTTTACAGGTATGCTGAGTCTTCATCTCAATTACTTTTACAGGGTATGCTGGGTCTCTGAAAGGCAGAAGGAAGGAACAGACAGAATAGTTAGATTTATGTGTAGATAAATTCTCTGAGATGTTTACAATTTGTGGAAGAGCAAGAGATAGAAAATACAAAGTAAGTAATGTTTCATTGATAAGTTGGACATTTTGAAATTCTTACACTATAAATTATTTGCAGAACTAACTCCCTAAGAAGTGTTACTTCTCGGAATGGTAGCCAAGAATGCCATCTGTCATCAGCACCATAATTTTTAGGGCAAATCAATAAACAACTCAGGCAAACATAGGAAACTCAGGAAGTACTAATTTACTGATATGGTAAATTAGCAAACCTGCTATCGTAAATTTCTAGTCACAGAAGTTTATGTAGCCATCAACTAATATACAATATGAGTAATTCTGCAGAAGAAAAACAGTGTCCTGGATAAGAACAGAATGTTTCTTTATATTGTTGCTCCACCAAAATCCATTAATCACTAACTTTCCCATTGACTATCATTTGGTAACAACAACTGAAAAGTTTGCAAAGCAGTGATTATGTCCTTGATTCTGCCAAATTAGTTAGTTTCGTAGTTTGTTAAATATCAAAAAATAAGCATCTTTGGGAGATTTTTTTCATTTAGTCAAAACTATTTGACCTTATATTTCTCTGTTTATTAACGAACATGTATACAGTAGATGCTGATTATGCTATGGACAATTTTCAGAGGTCATTTGCCCAAATAAATTGTCTGTTTGAATACTGCCCAGCCTTTACCCAAATAAAAGTTTGCACAGGGATCAACAACATGCATACTTTTAGACATAAAAAGTATGTGAGCCTGAAGGCATATTTAGATTAGTGGAGAAAAATAACATGTTGATAAAGAAGCCCCTCCCTCTTCCACTGTCCTCACTATGAAGAGGAGGTAACTATAAAGAGCTGTTGTGGCCTGCTGCTTTCAAGTGCAGCTCCTAGAAGCTCAACTTCAGGGTCTTGTGTAAAAGGATTCTCTCAGTCACTCTCCATGCAGTACTTGATGTACCAGTAAAAGTACACTTAACTGAAATAAATATTGCTTCAATAGTGATCATGAGAGGTTATAGTGATCATGCGAATTGGTTATTTACTCTTTCAGATAATAGAAAGACTAGGGAGCACTCCATGAAGTTAGCATGTGGTACATTTAAAACTAATCGGAGAAAGTTTTTTTTCACTCAATGCACAAACTCTGGAATTTGTTGCCAGAGGATATGGTTAGTGCAGTTAGTATAGCTGTGTTTAAAAAAGGATTGGATAAGTTCTTGGAGGAGAAGTCCATTACCTGCTATTAATTAAGTTGACTTAGAAAATAGCCACTACTATTACTAGCAACAGTAACATGGAATAGACTTCGTTTTTGGGTACTTGCCAGGTTCTTAAGGCCTGGATTGGCCACTATTGGAAACAGGATGCTGGGCTTGATGGATCCTTGGTCTGATCCAGTGTGGCATGTTCTTATGTTCTTATGATCTTATGTTCTTAATGATGATGTGGCACAGCACACATTTTCTGGAAGATGAATCCATATTGGAATCAATTATATTACTCATTGTTTAGAACACATTTTTCTACCAAGACAGTTCAAATTGAGTTGCAGTCAGTTAAGAGATAAGCAGATACAATGTGTCAACAAGGCAATAAATAAAGACTCAATGAATCCTTAAACTACTTTGTTACAGCCACCATAAAAACATTACAAAATCCCTTCCAGATTTTAGTTAGGATGGATTCTCTTAATGAATGTCTTTGGGGTTCTCCTATTCTCTGCGACAAACCCTGGTACCTGAATTCTAATGCTTTGATACTTTGATGCTTTGATATTCACTGACTCCTCATTGTGCCCGAGTGGAACTCTCCTTATGACTACTTGATCTCCATTGAACTATCCTGTATAGGTAGGTAGCAGATGGACACTGCCATCTTTCATATATTAGTACCAGCTGAGCACTCTGTACACAATCCTCTCCAAAATGGCACCAAGTACACTAATTGGACGTTAATATAAAACTCCTTTCTAGAAAAATCACCTAAAGAATCAACAAGCAAAAAGGAAAGAAGACAGGAATATAAAGCTTCAGACAATTTCCTCTTCTCCCCCCCCCCCCCTAAAAATGGGAAAAATAATACAATCCACCCCTTTTGGGTTGTCAACTTCTACCCTGACACACAGCAGCTCCTGTACTCTCTGTATGCCTTCTCATCTTGAAAACTCATGATGTCACTAAGCTTCATTCAAGCACACTCACATCGGTGGTGCCATAAAGAAATAGTTTAGTCCACTCTCCTACTCTTACCAACTGCAATGTCCTCATTGTAAGATACACATTTGATTAGTAAGTATCCAATGTATCCTTAGAATTACATTTTCAAATCTATGTATGTTATTTTCAAGGGAAAAGAACCTGCAGAAAAATAAAAGATGCACATGCCTATGGGTACTTTCTCCCGTGCAATTTTAAAAGAGAAAGCACACTCATAATTTCCCTTTGAAAACTGAAGCAAAGTCCACTGGTAAAAGCATTCACAGACTTTGCATCTAGGCAAGCACTTTAAAAAAATGTTCCCAATAGGGGCCAGCTTTCAAGAAGCCACTCATAGGTCAAGATAGGGGACTACAGTTTTTTAAGATGGTTATCTTTAGGATACTAGCTGAAAATTAGTTTTAAATCACCTTAGTTAACTCTAATGTAGTTGCTGAGTGGCTCTTTGAAAATTTTACGCAATGCCAGGTGGCCCAATTATTAAAATCACCCCTCCCCATTCATTCAAAGTGCTGTGATCCACCCTTCCATCCCAAAGCACAACAATTCAAAAATCTGCCTTCTCGGTGCAGCAATCCACCTCTCCCACCTCTCCCACCGATTTATACCAAAACCTGCACTCTCTCTCCTCCTGTTGATACGTGATCCTTCCTATCCCAAAGCCTGATCAGTATAGAACATTTTTCCCTCCAATAAAGCCCCTATCCCAGTCTGCTACCAACCCCCCATAATGGTCAGGGGTAGTGGGTGCCACTTCTTCCTGCAGATGAGTCTTTCTAGTTGCCCTGTACCTCAAGTTTCACTGAGATCTTAAAGGATCACCCCCCCAAATACTGCCCTTATCCTGTAGAAATTGTAATTGAGAGCAAGTTAAAGTGGGTCCCTCCTGCAACAGCCACCATGCTACCCACAGGATCCTCCATAGGCTCACGTGCATCGTGAATGCCTAATTTTAAAGGCCCTGTGGTGGGATCCTTGGCTACTGGCACTAAGAGATGACATGACGTGGCTGGGTATTTAAACACCAGCCATAAAATGAACAGATGCCTCAGCAATGGATTGCCTGGATCGTGTGTGTAGTGTGAGCTGCTGCTTCTTCCGGCATTCCTGTTCCTGTGCTTGCCTCATCTCTTCAGGCCAGCCTACCTTATACTCCTGTCATGTCATCTCCAGTCCCTGCCTTCCTTCATGACCTTCTGTGTCGGTCCTTCTCCTTGTCTCCTTAGACTAACTTCTGGATCTGACCTTTGCTTGGGCTTTGAACATTCTTGCCTGCAGCCTGCCTCTGACCCTTGCCTGGATACTGACCATTTTTGCTTGCTACCCGCTACTGCGGGTAGCAAGGTGGCGCACCTCACGCGTCACCTAGATAGGATTTTAGACAGTGCTGGGGAGGAGTCGGCTGTCATGGTACATGTGGGCACCAACGACATAGGAAAATGTGGGAGGGAGGTTCTGGAAGCCAAATTTAGGCTCTTAGGTAGAAAGCTTAAATCCAGAACCTCCAGGGTAGCATTCTCTGAAATGCTCCCTGTTCCATGCGCAGGAAACCAGAGGCAGGCAGAGCTCCGGAGTCTCAATGTGTGGATGAGACAATGGTGCAAGGAAGAGGGATTCAGTTTTGTTAGGAACTAGGGAACCTTTTGGGGAAGGGGTAGTCTCTTCCGAAGGGATGGGCTCCACCTTAACCAGGGTGGAACCAGACTGCTGGCGCTAACCTTTAAAAAGGAGATAGAGCAGCTTTTAAACTAGAACAAAGGGGAAAGCCGATAGCAGTGCATGATTCGGAGAGAGGTATCTTCAAAGGATACTAATGATGCATTAGAATTAGGGCATCATGACAGTGAGGTTCCAATAATAAGAAAAGTATTCCAAGTGCCTGCATCTAAAAACTCACCTGAGCTAAAAAATTCTAACTTATCCCTATCAATTAAAAAGCAGAATGAAAATACAAACAAAAAACAAACTTTGAAATGTTTGTATGCTAATGCCAGAAGTCTAAGAAGTAAGATGGGGGGATTAGAATGTATAGCAGTGAATGATGACATAGACTTAATTGGCATCTCAGAGACATAGTGGAAGGAGGACAACCAATGGGACAGTGCTATACCGGGGTACAAATTATATCGCAATGACAGAGAGGAGCACCTGGGAGGCGGTGTGGTGCTTTATGTCCGGGATGCAATAGAGTCCAACAGATTAAATATCCTGCATGAGACTAAATGCAAAATTGAATCTTTATGAGTATCCCTTGTGTTTCGGGGAAGACTATAGTGATAGGAGTATTCTACCGTCCACCTGGTCAAGATGATAAGACTGATAGTGAAATGCTAAGAGAAATTAGGGAAGCTAATCAAATTGGTAGTGCGGTAATAATGGGAGATTTCAATTACCTAAATAAGAAATGTGGTACTGAAAGATTTTTCAATTTATAAAGCTGTATGTAAACAATGCTTATATGTATTTAGACTGTAAATTTAAGGACCATCATACCACCCATGGGCCTCGCGCCTAAAGATGGCGGTGGCCATCTTGGATTTCCTCTGCGGAGGAAAGGCTGCAGGGACGCCACGAGGGGGAAGCAGGGATGGCTCCCCACCCGGCGATCAGACCGGGGACCCGCGCCAAAGCGACGGGCACCGGCTCAGCAGTTATGTCGGGAGCTGGCACCATCTTGTTCTCCTACCATGTGACAGTGGCTGAACAATGGCACCGGTAGTCCCTTTGACATAGTAAGGGCAAAGGCTATCGGCACCATTTTGATTACTGGCAGCCAACGGCCCGAGTGCAGGAGATTACTCCTGGACCCCCGATGGACCACCAGAGACTTTTGGCAAGTCTTGCGGGACCCTCCTGACCCCCACAAGACTTGCCAAAAGTCCAGCGGGGGTCCGGGAGTGACCTCCTGCACTCCGGCCATCGGCTGCCAGTAATCAAAATGGCACCGATAGCCTTTGCCCTTACTATGTCACAGGTGCTACCGGTGCCATTGGTCATCCCCTGTCACATGGTAGGAGCACAAGATGGCACCGATGGCTATGTGACAGGGGC
Source organism: Rhinatrema bivittatum (assembly GCF_901001135.1). Lineage (NCBI taxonomy): Eukaryota > Metazoa > Chordata > Amphibia > Gymnophiona > Rhinatrematidae > Rhinatrema > Rhinatrema bivittatum. The sequence continues at coordinate 636,969,441 of NC_042615.1, read as the reverse complement.
TGACCAATGGCATCGGTAGCCCCTGTGACATAGTAGGTCAAATGCTATCAGCGCCATTTTTAAACCGGCAGCCAAGGGTGTGAGTGCAGGGGATGGCTCCAGGACCCCCCGCTGGACCACCAGGGAGTTTTGGTAAGTCTTGGGGGGGGGGGGGGGTCAGGAGGGTGGAGGGTTTGTTTAAATTGGCTTCTTTAGGTGGCCGAATAATTCGGCGAAGATTCGTTGTATTCGTGGGGAATCGTGATACGTTTCGATTCCCCATGGATACAACGAATAGAGCCCTATATGTTGCGGATTCCCAATTCATAGGGAATGAATGCACACCCCTAATTCCTGTTCCTCTGCCTGCCTTGTCTCTCCAGCCCCGCTTATCTCGTATCTGTAGGCCATCCTTCCTCATTCTCCAGTCCAGATGGCCATGTCTTCTATAGCCCCTGCCTTCCTTCCTAATCTTCCATGTTAGTCTTTCTCTTTGTCTCCTTCGCCTGTACTCAGACTGACTTCCAGATTTGACCTTCTCTTGGTCTTCAACCATTCTTGTCTGCAGCTTGCCACTGACCCTTACCTGGATACTGACCACTTTTGCCTGCTGCCCTCCACTGACCCTTGCTTGAACAATAATTCTTCTAGTCTGCCTGCCTCTGACACTAGCCTGACTCTGGACCTACACCTTTGCCACCACCTTAGAGACTCTTGCCTAAGACCTGCTGACCCCAGAACTCAAGAACTCAACCTAAAGGGAAAGAGATTGGTATATGTGAAGCTCCTGATCTATCTCTTCCCAGTGTAGTTCTGCCAGCTCTATATGTGGACCTATGGGGCCTTCCCTGTAGGTTAAGCCAACCTTGCCACAGCACAAGGTTCCATGATTCTTACATGTAACAGTTAGAGACATTCTTTCTAATTCCACACCAGGTCAAAAATACCTGAATATCACAATAAAAAAGCATACCATAAATGTAAGAGATAATTGAAATTCATAAATTTATTACTAGGGATGTGTATTTGTTTTTCCCGAATTAGGCAATTTCAATGAATGCAGTTAGTGTGCACTAATTCTCAATAGTGCATGTTAACTCCTGATAGTGCACACTAATGTGTCAGAGTTAGCGCACACTAACTCCTGTTAGTGTGCGCTAACCCAAAAAATGAATTTTTCCAAAATTTTGGAAAAAATTCATTAATTTTTTGGTTCTCAACAAAATTTCAATGAAATTGCCTAATTTGGTATGGTTCGGGAGAACCGAAAAAAGAATGAATTTTTTCCGAAATTTTGGAAAAATTCATTTTTCGGGTTAGAGCGCACTAACTCTGACACAATAGTGTGCTCTATCGGAAGTTAGCGTGCACTATTGGGAGTTAGTGCCCATTAACTGCATTCGTTTTTCCCGAGTTAGGTAATTTCAATGAAATTGCCTAATTTGGTACGGTTCAGGAGAACTGAAAAACGAATGAATTTTTTCCGTAATTTTGGAAAAATTCATTTTTCGGGTTAGGCGCACTAACAGGAGTTATTGCGCGCTAACTCTGACACATTAGTGTGCACTATCGGGCGTTAAGATGCACTCTATGGAATTAGTGCACACTAACTGCATTCATTTTTCCCGACTATGTATGGTTCGGGAGAACCGAAAAACAAATTAATTTTTTCTGAAATTTTGGAAAAATTCATTTTTTGGGTTAGTGTACTCTAACTCTGACACAAAAGTCAGGGCCCAGGAAACCCCCCCCCCCCCCCCAAACCATGGGAAAAATGAAGTTCCCGCAGGGGGGCCCCGAAACGAAGCCCAACATGATAGGAAAACCCAATGCACATCTCTACTGATTATTATCATTTTATCTAAGTATTCTTCATGGTTATAGGTATTACAAAATTGTAGAATTTAAATTCATCACCAAAAACACCCAAAAATCGCAGAATGGACCAAAACATGGTTTCACCCATTGGATTCTTACATAGTAATATAACATAAGAATGATGGTAGAAAAAGACCAAATGGTTCATCCAGTTTGCCCAGCAAGGTTCTAAAGGTAGTAATTGACATTCCGTGCAGATTATTCACAAGTCTTATGTTAAGGGTAGTAATATTCACAATCAAAACTAAGCAGCTGCCAAACACATAACATTTTTACAGGGTAAGCAGCCTTGATAATTCAGACAATGCTGCTTGAAGGTGCTTTGCTTTTTTTGACTTGGCTGTAGAAGTAGTTCTGCATTTTTTCCCTAATGCATGTGTATCAGTACCCTGGACTGTTAAAGTCAGAGCCCAGCATTGGCTGTCATCTGGATCCAATTCCATTTTTAGCCCCATCATTAAATTGGAGACCGAAGTTGCAATTGCATCAAAATCATGAAAGCTAATTGGTTAAAGGTAGTAACTGCTACTCCATGCAAGTTACCCCCAGGCACTCTTTTTTTTCATTTCCATGCTCTAGCCTTTACAGATCCCCAATGTATAATCAATGCCTTTTTGAATTTATTATTTTCTAGGGATGTGCATTTGTCTAGGATGAATTAGACAATTTCAACAAAGTTGACTAATTCATCCTGTTTTGGCCACCATAAAAAACAAAGGAAATTTCGTTTTTCGGGGTTAGTGTGTACTAACATGAAATTCGGGGCAGCCGAAAAAAAAAAAGGCCCAAACCGCGGGAAACCGAAATTTCCCACGGCGGGCCGATAACGAAGGCTGAACTGAAAGTTCAGCCGAAGCACATCTCTACTATTTTCATCCTCATTATCTTTCTGGAAGGGCATTCCAGGCATCCACCACCCTCTCTGTGAAGAAGTATTTCCTGATGTTGGTTCCTAGTCATCCCCGCTGGGGATTAACTTTGCAACCTCTAGTTCTACTATCTGCTTTCCAACAGAAAATGTTTGAAGTTTGTGCATCATTAAAACCTTTCAGGTACCTGAGGGTTTGCATCATATCTCCCTTGTATCTTCTCTCTTCCAGGTTATACCTATTAATATCTTCATCTCTCCTTCTAAGTCTTCTGATTTAGACCCCACACCATTTTACTTGCCCTTCTCTGGTCTGCCTCCATCCTATCTCTATCACTTTTGAGATATGGTCTCCAGAACTGAAAACAGTACTCCAGGTGAGGCCTCACCAAGGTCCTGTTCAAAGGCATTATCACCTTCTTTTTCTTACTGGCTATTCCTCTCTCTCTATAGTCCAGCATTCTTCTGGCATTAGCAATTGCCTTGTCACATTGCTTCACTGCCTTCAGATCACCAGATACTATCATCCCCTACTCCTGACACCTCTGCACTCTGTGCTAAACTAAATGGGCTGCCTCCAAAGATGTAGCAAGGGCTCGGTTATATATTGTTTCAAGAGGGCTGGCCATTCCAGAGCCCGCAGAAGGAGGGTCTGTATTTGAAAGGATCCTCCCCTCTCTCTAACCTATTCTCTCTCTCTCTCTCTTTCTCTCTCTAGCTGAACCAGGGACAGGTCTTAAGAGTTATGCGACCAGAGGGTTCATCACAATTAGAAATTATTAGAAAATCCCTATTTGGGAAGCCAAATATGCTGTGTGACTTCCCCCATTGACTATAATGGTAAACAAATGAATGAACAAAATGAATACTGATTTTTTTTTTTTTTAAGCTAAAACAAATGAAGGTGCCCTATGAAATGAATGAATTAACAAAAATAAAATGTTTCCCTCTGCACATCCCTAATATTAATAAACAGTGTTTATTTGCCTCCTTGTAAGGGGAAAAAGATCCAAACCTAGTCTTTAGCTGGTATTTATCCTGTTGGAGGACTTGAGCTAAGGGGTGGGTCTATTTCCTTTCAACCAAGTAAGTTGAGAAAGCTTTCATATCTGCAACCCCCTTTCCTGTCCTCCACCCTGATAACTCAGACTGATCCTTATGGATTCATAAGGGATCACTGTGGCTATTCTAGTGCTCTTGGCAACTTGAATCATGCTGTGGATCCTGGATGTGAAAGATATGTAAGCTTGAGTATATAAGAAGCAAAACTGCTGAATCTGTTGATAGTATTTGTAATATATGTGAAAGAAAACTATAATATTCTGATGTGACCTAGACTGCCTGTGAGTACTGCAAACCTGCTGTTATGTTTCATAATTAGGTTAATAAAGATGAAGGACACCTGTTACCTTTATGTTATGAATACATCCTGCATTAAATGCGAAGATATTTGTGTTTCATATCCCTTGGTTCCTGCAGCTCTCTGACCTGACTATAATTACTTCTATGTCAGGCTGGAATATCTTCAGCAGGTTCCAGATTGTGACCAAATAGCTTCCATTATATGCAAAGGGACCAATTTTGACAAACTTTCTTTTTTTTTTTCCCCCATAGAAAAATAGGAATCCTGCCTAGATCAGCCCATGCTTTTCATCATATTTTATCAGAAGGAAATTTGGAACTACTTTCTACTAGTTAATAACCACAGTGACCTTTTTTCATCTGACAGCCCCTTTTCCACTGGGGATAAATTACTTGGCCTAGACCTTAATGCCAAGTACACTTCTCAAAAAGATTAACTGCAGTTCAAAACAAATATTTCACTTCCTTCAAAACATTCAGACCATTTGCATTTATATTCTGCATGCACTTATCCTGTCATCAGTGACATCTTTACAATACATACTGTGCATGCACATGCTAACTCTTCTATGGATATCCACCTCATGTTCTCAAACACACCACAACTGGCAGGGGACAATGAGTCCTCTCCACAGAAGGTTAAGGAGAGGTCAACTCAAACCTATTGATGAGAGAGACTGCTAATTACAGCCCAGGATAATGGACTATGGAATATGGACAAAATAGGTCACATCTAATAAAACAAAGAATAGAAAAATGAACAAATGATTCAGTAATACAGAATTGGAAACAATTGCAAACCTCTTACTGGATGTGATGTCAGAAAGTTGTATATAGGTGTTGCAAAAAGTCAGATGAAAATGGCACATTTTAAACTTTATTCTCAGCACCTCAGGGTTACTTTCTCTATTACAGACTCTTATTTATTTATGTATTTATTTATTTATTTGCTAATCTAAGCAATTTATATTCCATCAGTCTATGGATCTTGGTGGACTACAATTCTACAAACACAGGCATAGATCAACAGACAATTTAATACCGTTTATACACATATAAAATAAAATACCAAGAATTGAACAGTGGCTATCTATGTCACCACAGATGCTTAGTTTGCATTATACACTAAGGATGGGCCCAATGAGAGAATTCTATTGTGAAAAAATAAGTTTTAAGAGCTTTCCTAAAATGGAGCAGGTCCTTTTCTCCCCTGATATCCTCGGTCAGGTTGTTGCATAGTGAAGGGCCTGTTATTTTAAACATGCTGTTTCTACATTCTGTCACTTACTTTCTTCAGTGAAGGAATCTTCAACAAGTATTGGGTAGATGAGTGGAGTGGGTATTTTGGCTGGTATGATTGAGTGGATTGTTTGATACAGGGTGGTATTACAACATAGAAAACAAAGAGCCACACTGCAATCCTATATATGATAAAGCCAAAAAATAACAAAAGGTATCATCCGATTATAAATCCGGACGATACCTTTATATATTACCTATATATATATATTACTGTATATATCATCCGATATATACAGTAATATACTTAAGTTGGTGTAGAGCATTTTTTGGATTTATATCAGACTATACCTTTTGTTATTTTTTGGGTTGATACAGGGTGGGCCAGGTTTGCTTGTGCTTTAAATACCAAATTTATGGCCTTGAATTTGATCCACCATGAAACTGATAGCCAATGCAGAGCAGCAAGAGCAGGGATGATATGGTGCCATAAAGACAACCCATTGATTAGTCTAGCAACTGAATTCTGTATTATCTTTACTGTATTTAGGCAGGCATTGGGGAGACTAAGAAAAGGAAGTTACAATAATCGAGTTCAAATAGAATTATAGATTACATTTTTGGGTGAAAATCTGCCTGGTCAAGAAGAGCTTTTAAAGACTGCAAAAGACACAATTTATAATAAGATCCCTGGATCAAAGAGCTGAAATATGGTCTCAAAGACAGAGAGGAGTCTATCTGAACCCCCAAATTCCAAGCCTGATTCTTTATAGTTAGGAGGGTCCCCTAAAATGAAACACTTAGAGAAATGTTGGCCACCTCAGTGCGGGACTGAAGAAACACTCCTTTTCTTTTATGTTCAGGACCAGATGATAGCCATTCGTCAATCCTTGCTAAGCACTTGTTTACCTTTTCTAAGGCTAACTCCATTGATGATTTTATTGGAAAAAACACTGAATGTCGTCTGCATAGAGTGTGAATGATATATCCAAACTGGCAAGAAGTGAACAGAGGGGACTAACATAAATATTAAAGAGAATTGGGGATAGTGAAAAGTCTTGAGAGACTCCTGCAAGAAGGTGATATGAATCTGAGAAGGCATCTCCAATTTTCACTGTATAAGATTGATATGTAAAAAATGTGTAAAAAGAGAGAACCGATGCACTTATTCCGATTGCCCTTAAACGAAAGATCTCATGGTTTAGAGTGTTGAAAGCTGAAGATAAGTCCAGTAGGACTAGGAAGTATTTAGTATCCAAATAGAACACTTGGAGTATGTTATCAGTGCTTGACAGCAACAGTGATTCAGTGGTGTGGTGAGGGTGGATCACAAATTGGGCACTGTCTAAAAGATTATGGTCTGTAAGGTAGATTTGCAGCTGTGTGAATACTACTTTTTCAATAACTTTGTCCAGCAATGGTAATGTAGAAACTGGGCAGTAATGTGAAGGATAAGTGGGATACATTTTAGTGTCGTTTAATAGTGGGTAGACAGTTGCCATTTTTAATTGAGATGGAAATTGTCCCTCAGAGAGGAGGGCATTGGTGGGATTTGTAATAAAGGGACCCACCTCCTGATGCAGATGTTTAATTATACCTGTTCAACATGAATTAAATGTACAGAATAAGTTCTTCTGTTTTTTAAATAATGGTTATTTCAGAGTTTGAAGTTAAAGCAAACTCTAACCAGTTTGGTAATATTGCATATGTGTTCTCAGAGTAATGATCTGGGCCATCTTTGGTTGCTTCCATCACTTTGTTTTTTTTCTCTGTAAAAAATGATGCAAACTTTTCACAAGACTTATATGAGGGGGAAATGAGGTTGTAGGAAGAAGCTACAGCCGATATTTGGGATGACTACTGACCTCTCTTAGACTGATCTTTGGCCTTTCTATAGGTTATGAGTGTTTTCTGGTAATCCAAAAGGACAATATATGATTTATTTTTGTGCCACTTGCATTCAGCAGTACAGACCTCCCATTTTATTATCCATACGGTGGGAGAGTACCAAGGAATTGGTTTTCGTCTCCATATAACTACCATATGGACAGGAGCTACAGCATCTAAGATTGTATGTAGTAGAATAGGACTGGAAGGCTCATCTGCATATCGTTCCCAGCATCCCCCGAGAGAGGACTCCAGAGGTCACAGCAAGTGATCCAGGCTTCAAACTCCACAGTCCCAGCTTCCAGAGGCCCCACACCCTTTGTAGTAGAAGAGGACCAGAAGGCTCATCTGTATACTGTTCCCAGCACCCTCCTGGCGAGGACTCTAGATGTCACAGTGAGTGATCTTCCCATCCCTAGCTCATCCCTTGATTTATTGGCAAGATACACTTTCTCATTAAAAATGAATCTCTTATCTAAATCAGATTATTTCATCAGCCTTTATTGAGAGTTTAAAAACCCCTTGTAGGTCACTACCAGATTAATTAGTGAATACACCTATAAACTTAAAGGACTCTAATTCCAACTCCCATAGCAACCTAAAGTTATCAAGGAACTCAGCAAAATTAAGATGAAGGCAGCAATCCAGCAGCAAGAGGGGGGCTTTATAGTCTTTTGCACTGAGTGTCACATGTATGATTTTTTTACCCACTGGTGAGAGGTTGTATGTTTGCACCTGGTGCAAAGAGCTCCTGGCTCTCAGAGAATGAGTATGATTTCTGGAGGTTAGAGTGGCAGACCTGGAAGAGCTGAGGTAGAAAGAGAGGTACATTGATGAGACCTTCAGGGATATAGTAATCAAGTCCCAAATCCAGTCTGGTAGCTCCAGTGATGCCTTGGATCAGAAAGGTCTCCCAGTTGGAGAACATAACCCTCATGTAGCAGGAAGTGATCTAGTAGGAAAGACCTGCTCTCCGGGTGATGCATTGTCTTCTCACACTGAGGACAAGTTTCCCAGGAGGGAAGTGTTAGGTTGGCTGTCATATCTGGTGATTTGATTATTAGAAATGTAGATAGCTGGTTGATTGGTGGTCATGAAGACCGTCTGGTAACTTGCCTGCTTGGTGCAAAGGTGGTGGACCTCATGCAACACTTAGATAGGATTTTAGATAATGCTGTGGGGGAGCCAGCTGCTGTGATACATGTGGGCACCAGTGACATAGGAAAATGTGGAAGGGAGGTTCTGGAAGCCAAATTTAGAATTTTAGATAGAAAGTTGAAATCCAGAACCTCCAGTTCCATGTGCAGAGCTCTGGAGTCTCAATGCGTGGATGAGACAATGGTGCACAGAAAAGGGAACTAGACAACCTTTTGGGGAAGGGGGGGACATTTGCGAAAGGATGTGCTCCACTTTAACTAGAATGGAACCAGGCTAACTTTAAAAAGGACATAGAGCTTCTTTTAAACTAGAACAAGGGAGAAAGCCGTCAGCCACAGAGCAGCGTATGGTTCAGAGGAAGTTATCTTTGAAAGATACTATTGAAACAGGAGAGTTAGATCATCCCAACAGAAAGGTTCCAATAAAAGCAAAAGTAATCCATGTGCCTATAAGTAAAGAATCACCTGAGCTAAAGGATTCCAAATTATCCCTATAAACTGAAAAGCAGGTTGTTAATACTAATAAAAAACACACTTTGAAATGTCTGTATGCCAATGCCAGAAGTCTAAGAAGTAAGATGAAAGTGTATGGCAGTGAATGGATGAGATAGACATAATTAGCATCTCAGAAACCTGGTGGAAGGAGGATAATCAATAAAACAGTGCTATATCTGGGTTCAAATTATATCAAAATGATAGGGAAGATCAATTTGGTGGGGGTGTGGCACTTTATGTCTTGGAAGGCATAGAGTCCAACAGGATAAAGATCATACAAGAGGCTAAATGCTCAGTAGACTCTACATGGGTAGAAATCCCATGTGTGTTGGGTAAGAGTATAGTGATAAGAGTATACTACTGTCTACCTAGCCAATATGATTAGATGGATGATGAAATGCTAAGAGAAATAAGGGAAGTCAACTAATTTGCTAATAATGAGAGATTTCAATTACCCCAATATTGACTGGGTAAATGTAACAACAAGACATGCTAGAGACATAAAGTTCCTGGATCAAATAACCGACTGCTTTATGGAGCAAAAACGAGATAAGGAGCCGTTTTATATCTAATTCTTAGTGGAATGGAGGATTTGGTGAAAGACCATTTTTGAGCTAATTTCTGGAAGGGGGGCAATATGTAAATCTACAGCTCTAATACTAAATTTCAGAGTCATAGCCAGGCCATTTGGCACCTAGGGCCAAATGAAAAAAAGGTGCCCTCACCCTGAGCACCACACACAACACCAACTGGGAGACTTTTAAATGTAGGGGGCTTTAATTTCTATTTTGACCCAGAGTTTCCTCCTACTTCTTTTTGGCTTCCAGCTCAATAGGAATCAGTATGAGCCTCCTGAAAGAAGAGCCTTATTTATTTATAAAAATGTAAAACTTGCTTTATCTATAGCCCTAGGTGGGGTACAAAATGAAATACATATTAAAACTTATAACCATCAAATGGTTCACAAACAAAAATATTTATATATCCATGCATCAAATATTGCTCACCATATTTAAATTAGTCAGGTTTCCAATGTTGAAATAATGAGCATGCCAAAATCTGTAGCTTATGGATAGATGAAAGGCTTCAGTATCATCAGACATATCCAATATACCTAATGTAAGAGGCTGGGGAACTGCCCATGAAGGTTCTCTTTAGAAATCTTGGGGTCAGCTGGAACCAGGAGTTCTTAAACAGCCATAGACTTTGCACCTGCTTTCTACCAAATACAAAGTCAACACCGTAAAGCACATGCAGGAATTTCAAAATGAAATCCCAGCATGTTGCTTGTCAGCTCCAGTCTCTCCTTTACAGACTTGTACCTGCCCCTCCCCCAAGTCATACCCTCCCCACATACAATTAAAATTATGCATACAATTTTATATGAAAACATTTAAAGTACAGTCATCTGAGACTACAAATATTTATTACAACATTTATATTAGTAGATTTATATACACTATTGTGATGCCAACCAAAAAATCCCTGCTAAAAAGTAAAAAAAAAAACATTTGGAACCCTTATGGTATTAAGTCTCAGGCATGCTGGCTTTGGGCTTGGCCCTGAAAAAGCCATAAATAAACTGAATTATAATTAAATATAGTAAATTCCCATACCAAATCAGCACTAACTGCCAACACTCAAACAGTAACAACCCTATCTTGAGAAGGCAACACTACAAATATTATACCAGGCCATAAAACACCAATACACTCTCTATTAGGAAAACAGAGCAAGACAGGCTGCAATAAATCCCAATACAGAAACTACACACTAGCAGAATACCTCATCTCAGTCACACATGCAGAAAACACACAAACCCTCGGCAAATATAGAATAAAGAGACCATAAATTATAAATAGAAACATGCAGACAAAAATAATTGGAAACCCCAATGTCAGTCTCTGTATGCAGTATAAAAATGGAAAGAGAAACATGGGCATTTCACATAAAAAAATAAAATAAAATACTCCTGGGGAAATGCTGCGCAAAAAACTTTAAACTTCTGCACACAAAAAAATTAAAAATTCTGCTCACAAAAACTTCAAATTCTGCATATTTTATATTGATCAAAATAACACAATATACATGACAGTCTTTACGTAATTAATTTAAAATGTAATGGAGAAAAAGTTATTAATTAAAGATGCAACATTTTAAATATTTTGAGCAGAATTTCCCTAGAGGTTCACTGCAAGAGTGTCTCTTCCACCCTCTCTCCCTACTTCCCTGACCAGTCTCCTTTCACTTTGCCCTTTCAGACCCCAACCTGCCACTATCTCTCCCCTCCCCCTCTTGGCTCAATCACTTCCACTCTATTTCCACTCCCAGAGTTTGATCCCTCTCTCAGTATTGCCCCTCATACAGACTCCCTCTTTCCCTCACTCTCTCTCTCACATGCACACACACAGAGGCTCCCTCTCTTTAGTGCACATACACACCTCCTCATACAGGCTCCTTCTCTCTCTCTCGCACACACACATCCCCTCATAAAGCTCCCTCTCTTTCTCTTATGTACACACACACACACACCCTCTTATAGACTCCCCCTCTTTCTCAGATGCACACACACAAACTCATAGAGGTTCTCCCATGCTTTCTCACACATACACACCCCTCTACATGCTTCCTCTCTCTCTCTCATACACATAGCCTCATACAGGCTCCCTCTTTCTCTTGCACACACACCCACAGAGGATCCCTTTCTTTCTCACATATACATCCTCATTCAGGCTATCTATGTCTTTCTTCCACACACTACTGCACATTGACTCCTTCTCTTGCTCACCCCCCACTCATAGGCTCCATCTCTCTCACACATACACAAATCCCTTCACACAGGCTCTCTTTCTTACACATACACACACCCTAACACAGGCTCCCTCTTGTTCACAAACACCAATTCCTTATCTTTCACACATATACACACTCCTTCACAATCTCCTAACATAGGCTTCCTCTCTCTGGCATCCACACTCATGTACCGTTACACATGCTCTTTTTCTCACTCTCCAAGCTTGCAGTCTTACACATACACACACACACACACACACACACACACACACACACACACAGACTCACTCTCACCTGCTTCATCTTCGCTGTGAAAGGGGACAGCCTCTGCTTGTGGCACGCCTGGGCCTGCTTCATATTCACCATGAATGGGATGGCTCTGCTCACGGTATGCCCTGGCCTGTTTCATAATTGCAGTGAGCAAGACAGCCTCCGCCTGCAGCATGCCGGGGCCTGTTCCATCTTTGCCACGAGTGGAGGCCATCCTGCTTGCAGTGTAAATAAAGGAGGCCCAGGCATGGCGTGAGTAGAGGCCATCCCACTCACAGTAAAGAAGGAGCAGGCCCCGGCATGCTGTGAGCAGAGACCATCCCTATCTTAGTGAAGATGAAGCAGACCCAGGTGTGCTGCAAGCAGGATGGCCTCCATTCATGGCTCGCCGAGGCCTGCCAAATTCTGCACAGAATCTGAGTAGCTGGAGAATTCTGAGGGCTTTCTGCACTCTGCAATAGTGCAGAATTTCCCAAAGGCTAATAAAATCATGACTTATAAATCAGTCAGTCATAATAATAAAACCATACAGATACAAAGAATACATATTTCAAAATAACTGACAAATAGAACATCCAATAATTAAAAATTCATAAACATGTCCAAACACCAATAAAATATTTCTAAACAGAGATACATAAAATAGTACCCAATAATTAAAACAAATAAGGATTTTAAAAAATCCCTGGCTTTCCATACCTGAGAACTTCTTATTTCCAGATGCTCTGAGGCTGTCATGTATTAGCAGGAAGAGACTAGAAGGTTGTTGCACACACATTCATAAGCACTCTCACTCTCAGCCCCACACACAAACACACTCTCATTCATATACATTTACAAACCCTCTCACATTCTCAGTCACACTTTCAAACTCTCTCACATGCTCAGTCATACACACTCACTCTTATATGCTCAATCACACACACTCACATGCTCGCTGTCTCACATGTTCAGTTCAGCTCACACACTCTCTTGCTCACTTTCTCACATGCTCAGTCCACACTCACTTGTGTTCTCATATTAGTCTCACACACACAAGTTCGCTCCATGCTCCAACACTCACTGTTGATCAGTCACATGCTCAAAACACACTCATACACACTTGCTTTTCACATGCTCAGTCACATAAACACACATGCTCACTTGCTTCACATGCCTCAGTCATGCATATAATTGTCTTGCTCACTGGTTTCCCCCCCTCTTGGAAGCAAAAGGAGCAGCAACAGAAGCCTCTCTTCCTTTCAGCCCATTAGATTTTCTTCTGCCTCTGGCTGCTGCTCTTGACTATGGGGGGGGGGGGGGGGGGAACAGGCCAATGGCACTTCTTTCTGCCAGTTGGTTGTGCTTTTTCTCCTATTCCTGACTACCATGGGAGGCTGATAAACAGTACTTATGGCGCCACAGGAGCCGCAGTGCTCCTCTTGCTTGTGGCTGCCGGGAGGGGAGGGGGAGGGAGGAAAGACACTTAGTTTGTGGCCACGCACTGCACAGCTCCTCCTGCTCCTGCCTGGAGATGGGGGAGGCCCAACAGCGCTTCTTGTGGCACTGCGGGCGCACAGTGCTGCTCCTGCTCTTGGCTGGCAGAGGAAGCTGGGGAGGGGGGCCCAATGCTTCTTTCTGCTGCACCGCACAACTTTCCCTCTCAAAAACAGAAGGGGGAAAGACCGATGATGATTCTTGGGGGCCCCGCTTCTTCTAACTGCAGGGGCGAGGAGAAGTGACTCTGCAGGCTGACCACGAGCTCCCTCTAAGGATGGTGCTGAGGGGGAGAGAAGACAACAAGAGCAGGTGGCATCAGCTCTTCATACCCCAGGAAAACAGAGCTCTAAAGGGAGGAAGGGGGGCTTTTCAGCCAGCCACACTGTGAAAGCGTGATGCTGCTCTTAGTGGATGACGCCTATGGCCGAGGCCACATTGACCATAGGCTAGATATGACCTGTGCTAAATTTTCAAAAGGGAAACTTTGATAAAATGAGAAAAATAGAAAAAAAATGAAAGGTGCAGCTACAAAAAGTAAAATGTTTACAACAGAGATGGACACTGGTTAAATATACATCTTAGAAGCGCAGTCCCAGAAGTATATTAAGAAAGGTGTAAGGAAGGCAAAAGGCTTACCACTATTTATTTATTTAGTTATTTATTTATTTATTTAAGGGTTTCTTATATACCGAGGCACGTTTGCAAAACATCACCTCGGTTCACAGTGTAACATAACTTAGCAACAAGCTTTACAATAATAATAATAATAATATTAATAACTTAGCAACAAGCTTTACAATAATAACATTAACAGGTAGCGGTTAATAGGGCAGGGGATGATAATACGAGATATATATACAAATGTACATGTTAGTTTAAACAATAAAGTTATATAAAGCAATCAGTTATAAAGCAATCAAGCACTATGGTTAAAAGGTGAGGTGAAAGAGGCTATGTTAGCCAAAAAACACATCCTTCAAAAATTGGAAGAAGGATCCAACTGAAGAAAACAGAAAAAAGAATAAGCGTTGTTAAGTTAATTGTAAAACATCGATAAGACAGGCTAATAGAGAATTTGAAATGAAGTTGGCCACAGAGGCAAAAACTCATATTAAAAACTTTTTAAAATATATCTGAAACAGGAAACCTATGAGCAAGTCAGTTGGACCATTAGATGACCGAGGGATTAAAGGGCTCTTAGGAAATAAAGACTAAATGTATTATTTGCTTCTGTGTTTACTAATGTGGATATTGGAGAGATTCCAGTTCTGCAGAACGTTGTCAAAGGTGATGTCAGATGAACTGAATGAAATTACTGTGAACCTAGAAGATATAATAGGCCAGATTGACAAGCTAAAGAGTAGCAAAATCACCTGGTCCAGATGATATGCACTCCAGGGTTCTGAAGGTACTCAAAAATGACATTTTAGATCTATTAGTTAAAATTTTAGATCTATTAGTTAAAATTTGTAACCTACTTGAAGGCTGGAGGGTAGCCAGTGTAATCCAAATATTTAAAAAGGCTCCAAGGGTGATCTGTGAAAATATAGACCGGTGAGCCTGACTTCAGTGATGGGAAAAATAGTGGAAACTATTCTAAAGATCAAAATCACAGAGCATTTAGAAAGACATGGCTTAATGGAACCCAGTCAGTATGGATTTACCCAAGGGAAGTCTTGCCAAACAAATCTGCTTCATTTGTTTGAAGGGGTTAATAAACATGTGGGTAAAGGTGAACTGGCAGATGTAGTGTATTTAGATTTTCAGAAGGCATTTGACAAAGTCCCTTAGGAGAGGCTTCTAAGAAAACTAAAAAGTCATGGGATAGGAGGCAATGTCCTTTTGTGGATTACAAACTGATTAAAAGACAGGAAACAGAGAGTTGGATTAGTCAATTTTCTCAGTGAAAAAGATAAACAGTGGAGGTCCTCAAGGATCTGTAATTGGACTGGTGATTTTCAATATATTTATAAATGATCTGGAATGGAATATAATGAGTGAGGTAATCAAATTTTCAGATAATATAAAATTATTCAGAGTAGTTAAATCACAAGTGAATTGTGATAAATTGCAAGAGGAACTTGCAAGACTGGAAGATTGGGCATCCAAATGCAGACAAAATTTAAAGTGGGCATATGCAAAACCCATACAATGTTAGGTTCTGTATTAGGAGCTACCACCAAGGAAAAATATCTAGGTGTCATAGTAGATAGATAATATATTGAAATTGTCAGTTCAGTGTGCTGCAGCAGTTGAAAAACCAAACAGAATGTTAGGAATTATTAGGAAGGGAAATGGTGAATAAAATGGAAAATTTCATAATGCCTATGTATTGCTCCATGGTGAGACCGCACCTTGAGTACTGTGTACAATTCTGATCACTGCATCTCAAAAAAGATATAGTTGCACTGGAGAATGTACAGAGAAGGATGTCCAAAATGGTAAAAAGGATGGAATGGCTGCCTTGTGAGGAAAGGCTAAAGATGTTAGGGCTGTTCAGCTTAGAGAACAGATGGCTCAGACAATCCCGTGCTGAAGAAAACATAAAAAAAAATGAAAAAAATCGCCATGAAACTGAAAATGAGAACGGAGGGAGTCCTCAGAGAGGGAATGAGACCCGCCCACAAAATGACATCATCATGCTAACGGCAGAGCCGGTAAAAGATGCCGTTCCATCGGGCAATGAAGGTGAGGGGCAACCCACTAACATCAAGTACCATGAGAGACAATCCCGGGCTGAAGAAAACATAAAAAAAATGAAAAAAATCGCCATGAAACTGAAAATGAGAATGGAGGGAGTCCTCAGAGAGGGAATGAGACCCGCCCACAAAATGACATCATCATGCTAACGGCAGAGCCGGTAAAAGACGCCGTTACATCGGGCATCGCGCGCCGGGCGTCGAAGGGGCGCGACAAAGGGGCTTTCCCCTTTGTGCTCCCCTTTGTGCTAACTTTTGTGCTGTGTGTAAAATAAGTTAAGGTATGTTTTGCATTTAAATAACCTCTAATAAGCTGTTTAATAATGTTGCTTTTACATTCGTAAGTCTAGATGTTCCATGTATTTGACTAAGGAATTATATTTCCTGCTTGTTCATTTTTCATTGTAAACCGGCCTGATTTGCATTTTATGCAAGAAGGTCGGTATATAAAAATTAAAAATAAATAAATAAATAAATAAATAAATTTGATGGAGATCTATAAAATCATGAGAGGTCTAGAATGGGTAGATATGAATCGGTTATTTATTCTTTCAGATAATAGAAGGACTAGGGAGCACTCCATGAAGTTAGCAAGTAGCATGTTTAAAACAAATCAGAGAAAATTATTTTTCACTCAATGCACAATTAAGCTTTGGAATTTGTTGCCAGAGGATGTGGTTAGAGCAGTTAGTGTAGATGGGTTTAAAAAAGATTTGGATATGTTCTTGGAGAAGTCTATTAACTGCTATCGATCCAGCTCACTTAGGGAATAGTCACTGCTATTACTGGCATTAGTAGCATTAGATCTACTTAATGTTTGGGTACTTACCAGGTACTTGTAACCTGGATTGGCCATTGTTGGAAACAGGATGCTAGGCTTGATGGACTCTTGGTCTGACCCAGTATGGCAATTTCTTATGTTCTTATGAAGTCAGCCAATATATGGTAATGCCATCAGGGTCTTGAGCAGCAGACCCTAGGGTACCTATTGGGATCATACCTTGTCTATATCTATGGGTGGTCTCTGGATTGACCGGCACATAGGGAGACCTTTGAAGTGGATGCTCTGAATGGCAGATAGAACTCTATTCAATGTGATAGTCTGACCAGGGTATCTCAGTGCAGGAATGACAGCAAGACCCTTTCCACATGTTTGTAAAGAAGACCGGTTCCAGAATATGCCCTTGCCTGTGCCTCAGTTGATTAACCATTTGAAATCAGTCCAATGCCAGCATAACATCTAAAAAATCTCTGCAGGCATTTGAAGGAGTGTCATAATTTACCCATAGATTAAGGTCTCCCAAGATTATTGTATTTTTTTGTATCAGCCTTGAGTTAAGGTTTCCAGGCTGGGCATAGATTAAACCTAGATTCCAATTTAATGCAGAAGTTAGATAAAACAGTTATAAGGTCTTTATGGATAATTGGAAGGCAAATTTTGCCACCACTAGAAGGCCTCTGCCCCATTTTACCAAACATACAGGGTCATTCTTCAAATCGCAATGGGCCATTATTGCGTGTGTTAAGGCGTTATCGCATGACTTATGGCATTATCGCATGCGATAATGCCCTAACGCACATGATAACTAGCGCATCACAACTTTAAAATTTAAATGAGGGGAGGGGTTTGGGCGGGGTTTAAAAAATTTAGAGCCTGGTAGCACTTCGGGCAATAATGTTTTACCATTATTGCCTTCAGTACCCACCAGAAATAACTACACCTTCCCAATGGTGGTACCGGGTGAAAGTGTGCAGCACGCCTGCAACTGCAGCAAGTGAAAATGCACAGCCGCGATGCAGCCGCCTGCTCGGTATCGCTCCCTCGCACCTTTTTTCCCACAGCTCACCATTCCGCTGTATTTATAGTGAAATGATGAATCCAGGGGATGGTTTGGTATAAACTACATATCCAAGGAATGATAAATCATTTAGCATTGCTGTTTCTGATGAAAGCAATCATGACTCTGCTATTATAATAAATCTGGGGACTTATCTCTTAACAGGTCTATCAGGATTGATATCTTCTTCCAGATGGCTTGACTGTTTATCAGTAGCAGTGAAAGGACAGGAGTGTCTAAGTTTATATCCCACTGGGGCAAGCTCCTTATAATTTCCACAATTTTTAAAACTCTAGCAGGTCTAGTCCTACCAAGTCTATAGACCCTATGGTATAACTGACCATAACACCCTCTGCCTGTTATGACTGGGATATAAGTTTCCATAGGAGGCTGTTTCCCAGAAATAAACAGGTCTAAATCACTGATCCACAAATCCTGTAATAAATAGGGGACAATTTACAATGATGAAAATACTTAAAAAAACTCCAATGGTAACCCAACATAATTAAAAGTAACTACTAATATTACTTAGCATATATAGAGAGAGATTTGAAGCTCAAGGCTTTTTCAGCAATCTTTGCTCTCAGCTGAGCACAAAGGATCGCACAAACCAGAATGCTCCTTAGTCGCGCTCCTTCGTGTGCACAGCCGAGACACGCGCCCCCCCCTCTGGTGTCGCTGTGAGAAATTAGTAGGGTGCCAGTCCTGATGTTATCATGTGGTGGGTCTTAGCACCGTCAGCGCGCAGCCCCACCGAGCAAGCTAATCTGCAAGAGAAGTGGGGAAAGTGCTATTCGGTGCAGGAAATCAGTCCAGTAAAGCACAGAAGCAGAGATGCAGCAGCAACCGATCCAAATAAATCAGGCAGGCAGTCAGAGAAGCACTTCTGATATCACTGTGGGAAATTAGTAGAGGGCTGGTGCTGGATTCCCTTATGTAAGGATAAGGGAATTTCTACTCTACGGTGCTAGAACAAAATAGAGTCCGCTGGTGAGCAAGGTATCCTTAGATGGGCAGGATACCCCTTCCAAACTGGCAAAAATAGAAGTCACTGTCTCTGCACCGAGAGCCCAACCCTCTCTCTCCACAGGGTGAAGACTCCTGCTGAGGGCCCTCATTATTCTTGGCTGGGATTCAGTACTCTCTTGGTTCACATGAATCCCTGATGGGAGGGATCCAAGTTGGAACAGCAGCTCAGGTTGCTTCTTCTGATGGGCAGGAAGAGGGGCAGCCAAAATTTCCTCCCAGATCTTCTTACAAAAGAAATCTTCTTTCCCAAACTGATATTAACACCGGACGATCCTGGCAATGGGTCACCACCAATGCCATCATTTCTGAGCATATAGAGGGGCAGGTCTTTCCTAACCTGGGCAGCCCCAGACACAGCGTTCCCCATGCCCTGAGCCCAGGTGACGCAAAGGGTTTCACCGGGTTTTCTACAAATTAAAGTCTCTTCAAAAACCCCAAATAATCCCAGGATTCATACCTTCCCCACCAAAAAGTGCAAAAAAAAAAAAAAAAAGGCAGATCCCTCACCCAACTCACAGATTCCCAGCAGGGTTTTGCTGGAGCCCTAAGAACAGGTTCAGAAATCCCAAATGGGAAAAAACTCAAAGCAACTCTACTAACTTCAAAATCAATTCACATTGCCCCCAGAACCCTAGACAGTGTGCTGCTTTAAAACCTCTCTACGGGACTGGCCATTCCAGCTCCCTCAAAGGGAGGGGCTGTATGTGAATGTTTCCTTCCCTCCTTTACTAACATGTTCTGCACTAACACTACAGGGAGTACCCAGGGCTTACTGGTAACAGAACTGGCATTTCCGTTACATATAAAATTCAGAACAAGGCTCTTCTTAGTACAATGCAAATATTATGAAGGGCATTAAATCTGAGAAACTAAGATCAGTCCTAACAGATGAGGTTCATTCCTGTCAAGGTATGCACAAAAGAAACTCATTTGAAGATACTGCCCCCAAGGCATACAAAAGCGCACATACAGTACTGATTGACATGTATCACATTGACTTTCACAGTCAGGATTCACTAAATAACATTATTAAGAGTTCTGAAGTCAGAATCGCGCCAGCAATTACACACAGATGAGATTCACTGTCTTATATCAATTGTGGACAATTTTCAAATAGTCCGAATAGCTACAATATTTGTGGGTAATTTTATCACATGTATTTGCTGCTAATTTAAACATTTATGGGCCCTAAAAGCACTTGCATGCTTTACACCTGCTGTTTGTGTGGGTAGCCAAGGGGGTGGGGTGGAATGATAGCATACATACTATTGAAAATCTCACATATGTGATCTGTTTTCCTTCTCTGACCTAAACACCTGCCCAGAAACTTCTGTTTTTAACATGCTAAGAGTGGAAGTCCATGAATACTTCTGGCTGGACAGAGAACAATTTTCATATAGATCAATCCTGAAGAAATGGCTTTGGATATTGCCCTGATTACTTCCTCACTGAGTCATATCTTATCAATCCAATTCTTCCAATCACATATAAAATTAACCTTTCATGGGTCTACAGAAAAAGAAAACGCACACAGGCTATACAATACTTTAGAGAAGTTGCAGGCGAATATGAGCTGTGTGGAATGTCAATAGTGTCCCTACATAGATGATAAGAATGTGAGATGGGATTATGTGTGTGTGTGTGTGTGTTTGAATCATTGTACTTTGAAATGGGTTTTTATTTTCTTGTCCTTTGTTGTAGACAGGATCTCGCTGAACAATAATCCTGGCACCTTTGTGTGAAAAAGATGAATCTTCATTTTCCATTTCCTTGTCCTTTCTTTGCTGGGTTTGGTTTGTATAATACTGTTATAAGCTATCAGGGCATCTAAACATTGGCAGTATGGAGTGTTGCTCTTCCTTGTGAGAGAAAATTATCATTTTCTATCTCAGAAGGCATTGTTCCATACTTATGTGCAGGACAGCATTAAGGGACTTAAGCGGGCAGAGTGGATATATGGAAATTAGGGGTGTGCATTCGTTTTGAACTTATATGTAAAATGCTACTTATTTTTTTTTTTAACTTAAAAAAGTGATGAGGCGAAAACGATCGGATTTCCAACTTATTCAACATAGCTATGTTGAATACGTTGGAAATCGCGATCGTTGATCCTAAATAAAAATTTAAACCCCTCACTCTCCTTAATCCCCCCCAAGACTTACCAAAACTCCCTGGTGGTCCAGCGGGGAGTCAGGAAGCCATTCCTCTATTCCTTTGCGAGGAGCACGTGACGGTCCGCGTCACGTCGGAGTGATGCGGCCGTCACGTGGTCCACTGCGGTTCTGCTCCCGGACCCCTCGTTGGACACAAACGGAACTTTTGGCCAGCTTGGGGAGGTCAGGAGGCCCCCCCAAGCTGGACAAAAGTTCCATTTGTGTCCAACGAGGGGTCCGGGAGTGGAACCGCAGTGGACCACGTGACGGCCGCGTCACTCGACGTGACGCGGACGTCACGTGCTCCTCGCAAAGGAATAGAGGAATGGCTTCCTGACTCCCCTCTGGACCACCAGGGAATTTTGGTAATTCTTGGGGGGGATTAAGGAGGGTGAGGGGTTTAAATTTTTATTTAGGGAACCGGTGCACGTATGGACATAGACTCAACTTATGGAATTCTCCATATGTCCATATTGACCAAAATTGACCCCCCTTTTCGACTTATGGACTTATGAGCATAAACTTTTTGTCTGCACATCCCTAATGGAAATATTTTTTGTCTTTTTATAAAATTAGTTGTAAAGAATTATATAAAAGGGTTCAATGTCTATCCATAGGCACAATAACTCTCCAAAAAAGGGATGGGATATAACCAATTTTGGTATGCAGGAAGAACATGTGACTATCTCAGCTGAATGGAGGAGTAGTCTAGTGATTTGAGCAGCAGGCTAATAACCACGGATACTGCAGTTCAAATCCTACAGCTGCTCCTTGTGAGCTTGGGCAAATCACTTAATCCTCTATTCCCTTTCTTTGCTGGGTTTTTGTTATATAATATCAGAGATAGCTGCATAAGAACATGCATACTGGGTCAGACCAAGGGTCCATCAAGCCTAGCATCCTGTTTCCAACAGTGGCTAATCCAGGCCATAAGTACCCAAAAACTAAGTCTATTCCATGATACTGTTGCTAGCAGTGGCTATTTTCTAAGTCAACATAATTAATAGCAAGTAATGGACGTCTCCTCCAGGAACTTATCCAATCCTTTTTTAAACACAGCTACACTAACTGCACTAACCACATCCTCTGGCAATAAATTCCAGAGTTTAATTGTGCGTTGAGTTAAAAAGAACTTTCTCCGATTAGTTTTAAATGTGCCACATGCTAACTTCATGGAGTGCCCCCTAGTCTTTCTATTATCTGAAAGAGTAAATAACCGATTCACATCTACCCATTCTAGACCTCTCATGATTTTAAACACCTCTAACATATCCCCCCTGAGCCATCTCTTCTCCAAGCTGAAAAGTCCTAACCTCTTTACTTTCCTCATAGGGGAGTTGTTCCATTCCCCTTATCATTTTGGTCACCCTTCTTTGTACTTTCTCCATCGCAATTATATCTTTTTTGAAATGCGGCAACCAGAATTGTACTCAGTATTTGTTGCGGTCCCGGGCCGTGCCCCGGTCCCTCCACCTACCTCGGGGGCGGCCCAGGCCGTTTCAGAGCTTCCTCGGGCCTGCAAGCCCTCCAGCATGTCTCTCCCTCCTCGGGAGAGACGTTGACGACTCGGCACGGCTGGCCCCGCCCCCTGACACGCACGCGCGGGGAGGAGCTCCCCTTAAAGGGGCCAGCGTGGGAAAATCAGCAGGACAGCTGGGGATGACGTCAGACGCCTGCAGGTATATGAGTCCTGCTTCTAGGATCCTCCAATGCCTTTCAATAGGTTCCTGGGTGTTGCCTGTGGTTGCTGCGTTCCTGATTATCTTCGTCCTGCTTCTGCCTGCTCCCCTTGCTGTTGATTCTTCTGGCTCTGACCCCTTGGACTGGCTTTGGATCGTGTTCTGGCTCTGACCCCTTGGACAGGCTCTGGATCTTGTTCTGGCTTTGACCCGTGGACCGGCTGTGAACCTCTCTGGATACCGACCCCTGGACTGGCTACGGACCACCCTTGGACTTCGACTCTGGGACCGACTTCGGGATTACCTACGACCTGCTGGAGGCGCCAGCCGTCCGGAACCACGACCTGCAGGAGGCGCCTGCAACCGGACCACCCTCTCCTTCAGGAGTCGCCTAAGTCCCAGCGGCCGGGTCCCTACGGGATCCTCCTGGGGGGACTTCAGCTTCCTGGGTGAATCTCCTAAGTCCCAGCGACCAGGCTCTTAAGGGCTTCTCCCGGGAGAGCGCTGGTTTCCAGGGTGAAGACTTTTCAATCTTCAAGCTCCCTCTTCATCCGTCCATCCACGGGGTAGCGAGTCCTTGGTCGCATAGGGCTCCACCATAAGTCCTGGGTCTCAGCCTGCTTCGAACCTCCGAACCGCCTCCTGGTTGGGACAACTAAAGTAGACTTCTACAGCACTTCGTCTTCTGTCCTAACCAGCCCAAGGGTCCATGAACATAACAGTATTCAAGGTGCGGTCTCACCATGGAGCAATACAGAGGCATTATGACATTTTCTGTTTTCTTCACCATTCCCTTTCTAATAATTCTCAAAATTCTGTTTGCTTTTTTGACTGCCACAGCACACTGAACTGACGATTTCAATGTGTTATCCATATGATACCTAGATCTCTTTCTTGGTTGGTAGCCCTAATATGGAACCTAATATTGTGTAACTATAACATGGGTTATTTTTCCCTATATGCATCACCTTGCACTTATCCACATTAAATTTCATCTGCCATTTTGATGCCCAATTTTCCAGTCTCATAAGGTCTTCCTGCAATTTATCACAATCTGCTTGTGATTTAACTACTCTGAGCAATTTTGTATCATCTGCAAATTTGATTACCTCACTCATTGTATTTCTTTCCAGATCATTTATAAATATATTGAAAAGTAAGGGTCCCAATACAGATCCTTGAGGCATTCCACTGCCCACTCCCTTCCACTGAGAAAATTGTCCATTTAATCCTACTCTCTGTTTCCTTCTTTTAGCCAGTTTGTAGTCCACGAAAGGACATTTCCACCTATTCCATGACTTTTTACTTTTCCTAGAAGCTTCTCATGAGGAACTTTGTCAAATGCCTTCTGAAAATCCAAGTATACTACATCTACAGGTTCACCTTTATCCACATTTTTATTAACTCCTTCAAAAAGATGAAGCAGATTTGTGAGGCAAGACTTGCCTTGGGTAAAGCCATGCTGACTTTGTTTCATTAAACCATGTCTTTCTATATGTTCTGTGATTTTGATATTTAGAACACTTTCCATTATTTTTCCTGGCACTGAAGTCAGGCTATCCGGTCTGTAGTTTCCTAGATTGCCCCTGGAGCCCTTTTTAAATAGTGGGGTTACATTAGCCACCCTCCAATCTTCAGGTACAATGGTTGATTTTAATGATAGGTTACAAATTTTTACTAATAGGTCTGAATTTCATTTTTTAGTTCCTTCAGAACTCTGGGGTGTATACCATCCGGTCCAGGTGATTTACTACTCTTCAGTTTGTCAATCAGGCCTACCACATCTTCTAGATTCACCGTGATTTCCTTCAGTCTATCTGAATCATTACCTATGAAAACCTTCTCCAGTACGGGTACCTCCCCAACATCCTCTTCAGTAAACACTGAAGCAAAGAAATAATTTAATCTTTCCATGATGGCCTTATCTTCTCTAAGTGCCCCTTTAAACCTTCAATCATCTAATGGTCCAAATGACTCCCTCACAGGATTTCTGCTTTGGAATAATTTTAAAAAGTTTTTACTGTGAGTTTTTGCCTCTACGGCCAACTTCTTTTCAAATTCTATCTTAGCCTATCTTATCAATGTCTTACATTTAACTTGCCAACGCTTATGCATTATCCTATTTTCTTCTGTTGTATCCTTCTTCCCCTTTTAACCATGTCGGTAATCATTTTGCCTTCTTTCCACCTTTTTTAATGTGTGGAATACATCTGGACTGTGCTTCTAGGATGGTATTTTTTAACAATGACCACACCTCTTGCACACTTTTTACCTTTGTAGCTGCTTCTTTCAGTTTTTCCTAACAATTTTTCTCATTTTATCAAAATTTCCCTTTTGAAAGTTTAGCATGAGAGCCGTGGATTTTCTTACTATCCACCTTCCAGTCATTAATTCAAATTTGATCATATGATCACTATTGCGAAGCAGCCCCACCACTGTTACCAAATCCTGTGCTCCACTGAGAATTAGATCTAAAATTGCTCCCTCTCTTGTTGGTTCCTGAACCAATTGCTCCATAAAAATATCATTTATTCCATCCAGGAACTTTATATCTCTAGCATGTACCAATGATATATTTACCCAGTCAATATTGGGGTAATTGAAATCTCCCATTCTTATCACACTACCAATTTGGTTAGCTTCCCTAATTTCTCATAGCATTTCACTGTCAGTCTCACCAACTCAAGCAGGTGGACAGTAGTATACTCCTATCACTATAGTCTTCCCCGACACACAAGGGATTTCTACTCATAAAGATTCAATTGTGCATTTAGTCATGCAGGATATTTATCCTGTTGGACTCTAGGCCATCCAGGACATAAAGCACCACTCCGCCTCCCAGGTGCTCCTCTCTGTCACTGCGATATAATTTGTAGGGGTGTGCATTCGGATTGACCGCATTAGTAAAACGCTACTCATATTTTTTTTTAACTTAAAAAATTGATTCGACATAAACGATCGGATTTCCCACATATCCAACATAGATATGTTGGATATGTGGGAAATCGCGATTGTTGAGCCAAAATAAAAATATAAACCCCCTCACCCTCCTTAATCCCCCCCCCCCTGACTTACCACAACTCCCTGGTGATGGAGCGAGGAGTGAGGACGCCATTTCTGCAATCCTTGGCGAGAAGCATGTGACGTCGGCGGCACGTCGAGTGACGCCGGCGTCACGTGATTCCCGGCGAGTTCGCGCCGGACGGCTCGTTCGGCCCAAAAAGAACTTTTGGCCAGCTTGGGGGGCCTCCTGACCCCCCCAAGCTGGCCAAAGTTCTTTTTGGGCCGAACGAGCCATCCGGCGCGAACTCGCCGGGAATCACGTGACGCCGGCGTCACTCGACAGTGACGCCGGCGCCACGTGATTCCCGGCGAGTTCGCGCCGGACGGCTTGTTCGGCCCAAAAAGAACTTTTGGCCAGCTTGGGGGGGCCTCCTGACCAGGGCGAGGAGCCCTGACCCCCCCAAGCTGGCCAAAAGTTCTTTTTGGGCCGAACGAGCCGTCCGGCGCGAACTCGCCGGGAATCACGTGACGCCGGCGTCACTCGACGTGCCGCCGACGTCACATGCTTCTCACCAAGGATTGCAGAAATGACGTCCTCACTCCTCGCTCGATCACCAGGGAGTTGTGGTAAGTCTGGGGGGGGGGATTAAGGAGGGTGAGGGGGTTTAAATTTTTTTTTTGCACATATGTACATATACCCAACTCATTGGATTTTTTTTATGTCCATATTGGCCGCAAGTGGGACCCCCTTTCGGACATAAGAAATATGAACATAAAATTTTGCTCTGCACATCCCTGATAATTTGTACCTCGGTATAGCACTGTCCCATTGTTTGTCCTCCTTCCACCATGTCTCTGAGATGGCAATTAACTCTATGTCATCATTCACTGCTATACATTCCAAGTCTCCCATCTTACTTCTTAGACTTCTGGCATTAGCATACACACATTTCAAAGTTTGTTTTTTGTTTGTATTTTCATTTTGCTTTTTAATTGATAGGGATACGTTAGAATTTTTTAGCTCAGGTGAGTTTTTGGTTACAGGCACTTGGACTACTTTTCTTATTATTGGAACCTCACTGTCAGGATGCCCTAATTCTAATGCATCATTATTATCCTTTGAAAATACCTCTCTCCGAACCATGTGCTGCTGAGCGACTGTCAGCTTTCCCCTTTGTTCTAGTTTAAAAGCTGCTCTATCTCTTTTTTAAAGGTTAGCGCCAGTAGTCTGGTTCCACCCTGGTTAAGGTGGAGCCCATCCCTTCGGAAGAGACTCCCCCTTCCCCAAAAGGTTCCCCAGTTCCTAACAAAACTGAATCCCTCTTCCTTGCACAATCGTCTCATCCACGCATTGAAACTCCAGAGCTCTGCCTGCCTCTGGTGACCTGCGCGTGGAACAGGTAGCATTTCAGAGGATGCTACCCTGAAGGCTGACTCTACTCCTCTACCCTGGAGGATGACTCTACTTCTCCCCAAAACATCTCCTGCCTGCCTCCGGCCCACCCCCAATTTATATGATTATATTCTAACCACATAACTCCTTATGCGGCTAGAATGTGGCCGCATATTTATTTATTGAAATAATTTTTTATACCGATATTAGTGGGGACATCATATCTAAAGAGTGGAAAATGCAATGAACAGGTATTGGGGAGAGGGCTCGCATAGGAACAATTAAATGAAGATTAGAGAAGAACAAGATGACGGGCTGCTCAGGAGCTGAATGAGCGCCGTTAAACAACAACATAGTAGAGTGGCAGTTGTTCCCAGAACTTTGTACAGGGTTCAAACATACTAACAATGGTGGGGGGAGGGGCCGGGGGGGGTAAGGGGGGGGGGAGGAGTTGTTAGGGTAAGCTTGCTTGAAGAGCCAGATTTTTATATTGGCCCTGAAATTAGAAGAGCAGGTCTCAAGCCGGAGGTTATGGGGTAAAGAGTTCCAGAGTGTGGGTCCGGCAATGGAGAAGGTTTGATCCCTGGTGGAGGTGAGGTGTGCCTTTTTTAGGGAAGGCACGTGGAGGGTCCCATTGTTGGAAGCTCTGGTAGAATGGTTAGATCGTATAGGACATAAGGGATCATCAAGCCGGTTTGAGTTGTGGTAGTGTATGGATTTGTGAATCACAGTAAGGGTTTTGTGGAGGATGTGTGAGGGGATTGGGAGCCAGTGCAAGTTTTTCAGGATGGGGGTGATTTGGTCATATTTACGGGCATTAGAGATGGTTCTCGCTACAGCATTCTGTAGCATTTGGAGTGGTTTTAAGGAAGAGTAGGGGAGACCTAGGAAGAGTGCATTGCAGTAGTCCATTTTGGAGAGCAGATGGCTTGAATGATGATGCAGAAATCAGCAGTGTCTAGTAGGGGTTTTAGTATTTTCATTACATTGAGTTTTAAAAAGCCTTCCTTAAGGATCAGGTTGATGTGTTTTTTTAGGTTCAGTTGTTGGTCAATCTGAACTCCAAGGCGCGAATTTTGGGGTGGGGCGGGAGGCGTGTTGGGGGCATGAGGCCTCCGGACCAGCCCCCGGGTCGAGTGATGGCGCGCCGATTTCGGAGCGGCCTTGGAGGGAACAGGTAGTGCGCACCGGGCTCGGCGCGTGCAGGTTGCACAAATGTGCACCCCCTTATGCGCGCCGACCCCGGATTTTATAAGATATGCACGGCTACACGCGTATCTTATAAAATCCAGCGTACTTTTGTTCGCGCCTGGTGCGCGAACAAAAATACACACGCATAAATTTATAAAATCTACCCCAGTGTGCATGAAGCGAAATAGAAATCTTTTAAAAGAAATAAATAATTTGGCCCCTTGCATTGTAAGCCTTACTGGAGACAGAGAAATGCTTATAGTATATGGATATAATTCACTTTGAACTACGAATGAACGGGTGTGAGCTAATTCTATAATAAATAAGGAATAAACAAAAAAAAATAAAGAGTTGGCAAACAGAATCATCAAATGAGTATTTTCAGAGCCTTCAAAAAACATAATTTCCTATTACCTTCAATGGGAACAAACACCTTTGCTTTCAATGGAAACTGTTTGAACTATTAGAATGCTGACCAATGCTCCATTCCAAACATCTTTCACTACCTTACCGTGCCAGCACTTTGGGAAAGAGAAACTCAGGCAGAGGGAAATAGAGATAAACAAATTACTAAAGCAACTTGCAAAGGATGGCACTAAAAGGAGCTTGCAGAGTACACACACATACCCAGCACACACACCATAGCTTCCCCACCCACCAAGAACATTCAGACCCCTTACATATACCTTTAACATGTCAAACCACACATGCATATGCATCACATATGCATACAGGGTCCCAGCACATTCACACCTATGCCCCTACCCATATACAGAGAAAAATAAATGATGCAAATTCTCAATTCATCCCTCCCCTCATGTAATCACTCCACATACATCCTGTATACATACAATTCACACCCACACTCCCTCACAACCACATCTGTTATCTACAAGCACACTGTCATATCCCACAATTCCTCCATAACCCCGTCCTACCCACAGAATCCCTAAATCCCTATCACACTCCACACATCCATCTCCCCACTGTACACAGCTTTATACCCCACATCTCCACCTCTACATCCCCAAACATACTCCTCCCTCACTCACTGACACACAGGCGTCCCCACTCAATTCCACCCAACTATTTAACCCCTATACCACATATATGCTACCTACTGTATATTTCCTTATACAGAATATACACCCATATCCTCTACTCTCCCCACCACAATCACCCCCATACCTACATACCAAATACCTATTTTACAAATGTATATTTCTAATCATCCCTGAAGCCATTCATCTGCATGCTTTACATACATTTTTGATACTTCTTAGCCTTCCACTATAATGACTGGACAAATGTAAGTTGGAAAGCGATGCAAAATAGGGAAAGAATCCCTTACTTGTTATAAATGAAGGCTCATGTTTTCAAATCCCAGTCCTTGTTCTGATTCAGTTGGAAGTCCAAAGGAGCAGAAGAAAGCTGTCACATAATGAAAAAAAAAGGTTTTGTGAACTTAACAGTACTGATGCTGCTAAAATATCATAGAAACAGAAATGTGATGGCAGAAAAAGATCATATGGCCCATCTAGTCTGCCTATTGACACCAACTGCTATCCCTACCGTTCCCACATAAATCCCCTGTGCTTTCTTGAATTCAGATACTCTTCATGTCTACTCCACTTCCATTGGGAGTCTATTCATGCATCAACCAACCAATCTGTAAAGAAATATTTCCTTAGATTACTCCTGAGCCTTCCCCCTCATCCCATGACCCCTGCTTCTAGATCCTCCTTTCCTGTGCATTGATATCTTGGAGGTATTTAAATGTCTCTATCATGATATTTACTAGGGATGTGCAGAGCAAAAGTTTAAGTTCATATGTCCATATGTCCAAAGGGGGTCCCATTTGCAGTCAATATGGACATAAACAGAATTCAATGAGTTGAGTATATGTCCATATGTGCAAATAAAAATTTAAACCTCTCACCCTCCTTAATCCCCCCCCCCCCCAAGACTTACCACAACTCCCTGGTGGTCCAGCGGGGTCAGGACACCATTTCTGACCAACTTTGCAAGGAGCACGTGACGTCGGCGTCACGTCGGAGTGACGCGGCGTCACGTCATTCCCCGCGGGTTCGCGCCGGAACGCTCGTTCGGCCCAAAAGGAACTTTTGGCCAGCTTGGGGGGGCTTCCTGACACCCCCAAGCTGGCCAAAAGTTCCTTTTGGGCCGAACGAGCGTTCCGGCGCGAACCCGCGGGGAATCACGTGACGCCGCGTCACTCCGATGTGGCACCGACGTCACGTGCTCCTCGGAAAGGCTTTCAGAAATGGCGTCCTCACTCCTCGCTGGATCACCAGGGAGTTGTGGTAAGTCTTTGGGGGGGGGGATTAAGGAAGGTGAGGGGTTTAAATTTTTATTTTGGATCAACAATCGCGATTTCCAACTTATTCAACATAGCTATGTTGAATAAGTTGGAAATCCGATCGTTTATGTCTTATCACTTTTTTAAGTTAAAAAAAAAAAATAAGTAGCGTTTTACATTTATGTTCAATACAAATGCACACCCCTAATATTTACCTTATTCGGCTTTCCCTCTAGGTTACATATGTTTAGCTTTTCAAGTCTGTCCTATATGCTTTAACAAAGACCACTGACCATTTTAATTGCCATCCTCTAGACTGACTCCATTTAGTTTATATCTTTTAAAGGTGTGGTCTCCAGAACTGAATACAGTATTCTAAATAAAGTTTCCCCATGGACTTATACACCTCCATTTTTCTGCTGACCATTTTCCTCTCTATACACCCAAGTATCATTCTGGCTTTTGCCTTCACCTTCCCCTACCATTTGACCATCTTATGATTATAAAATATGATCAGCCCCAGACTCATTCTTGTTTTGCACATAGAAGAATTTCACTCCCTATACTGCTCCCTTGGGCTTTTGTAGCCCAATGTCTGATTCCACATTTATTTATTTACTTATTTATTTGTTTTTATATATACCGACATTCGTAAGAAACATCACATCGGTTTACAATAAAATGTCAAATACACAATTAAAATACATTTGAATTATAATATTATCATAAAATCATAAAATTCTTATTAAAACATCTAAAATACAATAAGAAAAAATTAGTTACCAAATCATAGAATTTGATATATAGAATTAAGAAAATGTTTGCTGAAAGAGTCAAGTTTTAACTCCTTTCTTAAATGTTCCAATATTTGATTCAAGTCTTAAATTTTGCAGTAAGGAGTTCCATAATTGTGGCCCAGCAATAGATATAGCACTTTCTCTAACAGTGTTTAGATGTGCTGATTTAGGGGATGGGATAGGTAATGTCCCATTACTTGCTGATCTTGTGGTTCTTTGTGGGGTATGAAAATGTAAGGCAGCAGTGAGCTATTCAACTTTGTCATTATAAAGGGTCTTATGGATTAATGATAGAGTTTTGAACTGGATTCAATGTGTGATAGGAAGCCAATGTATTTCTTTTAGAATATGGGTTATATGTTCAGATTTCCTAGTATTAGTATTCTGTTAGCTGAATTCTGCAGAAGTTGGAGTGGTCTGGTGGTTGAAGCAGGGAGGTATAATAATAATGCATTGCAGTAGCCGTTTTTTGAGAAAATGAGTGCTTGAAGAACTATTCTGAAGTCATGTTTATGAAGCAGCGATCTTAATCTTTTTAGGACATTTATTTTAAAATAGCCATCCTTATTTATATTATTTATCCACTTTTTAAAGTTTATTTTGTTATCAAGCAAGATTCCAAGATCTTTAACTTCATGTGAGATGGAATAACTGTTAGATATTGTCATTACTTCTACCTCGATTTGTTTATTTAATTTGTAACATATTAACAGAAGTTCAGTTTTGGTTGCATTTAGAGATACTCATTTGCGCTAATAGCTGATTTATTATGGTAAGATAAATTTCCCAGAGTTTTAAAGCAGATTCAATAGAGCCTGTGAACGGTAGGGATGTGCAGAGGGTACGGATTCATCCTATTTGGTATACGTATTCGTCAATGGGCAAATTTGTTGCATTCGTTCAATGGCGACCCCAATACGTTGATACGTGCATTCGTTTTCCGGTTCCCATTAAAGTCAATGGTGGAAGTATTTGCAGCCTATTTTCAGCTGCAGAATTGGGGTTTTCTTATCAATTTTGATGAAACTTCTGGGGAGCAATCATCAAAACAACAAAAGAGCTCCAAGGTACTTAGACTGTGGCAAAGTGGCACCAAAGTGACATGAATAGCCTAAGGCACTGCAAAGGAGCAAAGGGGTACCAGAAGTGGCAAGAGTGCTTTAACAGAGGCACAAAGCAGCAACGAGAGTGTAAAAAGCACACCACAACTTCAAAAGAGAGCACCGACAACAGATGCATGAACACTTAAGGCAGCACGACAGGCAAAGTGGCAAGGCAAGTGGCATCAACAACCTACAGCACAATGAAGGGGGAACATAGCAAGCAGAAAGACTAGCACCAACTCACTGAGGAACTATGATAGTGGCAAGAACACCACAAAGAGTTGAGTGAGTCATCTGGTGTATGGCAGCAAGGCAGATTGGCAGAAAGTTGATAGGGGCAAGACAGGCTAGAAGAGATGAGGTAGTTAGGTCGCTGTGGTGTTGATAAGGGAAAGACAAAGAGGCAAGACAAGACGAGGCTCAGCATGTGGCGGGACTGTCAACTGGGCATACTGTGCGCCTGACCCGTCTTGAACCAGGGAGTCTAACACAAGTGCTAGGCCCTGAAACATGATGAACTATGCCTAGGTGGGGTGGAGCATCTGCGGGTGCAGATTTTGGTGGTAATAGCAAATATTCAAACAAGAGCCCTGGGGAGAGTTTCTTTCCTTTGCGCAGGAAAGGGCTCCCTAGAATGGGTTCGCCTTTAGAGTGGGGTGTTCTATTGGCGATAAGTTAGCTCTCGCTGGTCTCTTAAAATCTGGTGACGTTAGCAGATATACAAACGAGAATTTTCAAGGCAGATGCGGAAGAGGTTACCATGTAAACAGCGGTTCAACATGGGTCAGAGGGTAGATACAAGCTGGCTACACCCGGGGAGAGCTCTCTTTCCTTTCCGCAGGAAAGGGCTCCCTAGAATGGGTTCACCCCTAGAGTGGGATGTTTCTATTGGCGATAAATTAGCTCTCTCTGGTCTTTTAAAATCTGGTGGACGTAGCAAATATACAAACGAGAATTTTCAAGGCAGAGGCGGAGGAGGGTGCATGTGAACAGCTGTTCAACATGGGTCAGAGGGTAGATACAGGCTGGCTACACCCGGGGAGAGTTCCCTTTCCTTTGAGCTGGGAAGGGCTCCCCAGAATGGGTTGGCCCCTAGATTAGAGCATGAGCTTTCAAAGTGTGGTGACCTGGAGCAGGGTGCCATGTGAACAGCAGTTCAACATGGGTCAACAGGTACTAAGAGATAGGCTGCAACACCGGGGAGAGTTCCCTTTCTTTGAGCAGGAAAGGGCTCCATGGAATAGGTTGGCACCTAGAGTGGAGCATGAGCCTTCAAAGCATGGTGACCTGGAACAGGGTACCATGTGAACAGCGGTTCAACATGGGTCAACAGGTACTAAGAGATAGGCTGCAACACCAGGGAGATTTTCCTTTCTTTGAGCAGGAAAGGGCTCCGCGAAATGGGTGGCCCCTAGAGAGGAGCACGAGTCTTCAAAGCGTAGCGACGTGGAGCAGGGTCTTACTGTGAGCATGGTCTCACTGTGTTTGCCACAGTCTAAGTACCTTGGAGATCTTTTCTTGTTCTGAACATAGGTCAACAAGTACTAAGGGATAGGCTGCAACACCGGGGAGAGTTCCCGTTCTTTGAGCAGGAAAGGGCTCCCTGGAATGGATTGGCCCCTAGAGTGTATAATGGTACAAATTGTTAGGATTTAAGCATTTGCAAACCGATCATGACTTCATTAGCAAGACGGAGGAAGTTCTCTTCTCTGCCCTGAAACTAAAGAAAACTGTTTGTTTTATTCAAGGATCCATGCTGTGAAGGATTACTAGTTTTAATTGCCAGAAACTGAGGTTTCCCTTTGTAATGAGGGTTCAGCCATTAGGACTGGACATACGGCCTGGACGAACAGGCAGCGCAGTCAAGGACAGAGGTCAATCCCACATAGGAACATAAGGCCTGGACAGACAGGAACAGCAATCGAGGACAGCGGTCAAGCCCACGTAGGGACATAAGGCCTGAACGGACAGGCACAGCAATATAGGACAGAAGTAAATTCCAACAAGGGACATAAGGCCTATACGAAGAGGCACAGCAGTCGAGGACAGAGGTCAATCCCACCTAGGGACATAAGGCCTGGACGGACAGGCACAGCAATCGAAGACAGAGGTCAAGCCCATGTAGGGACATAATGCCTAGACGGACAGGAACAGCAGTCGAGGACAGAGGTCAATCCCACCTAGGGACATAAGGCCTGGACGAACAGGCACAGCAATCGAGGACAGCGGTCAATCCCACCAAGGGACATAAGGCCTATATGAACAGGCACAGCAGTCGAGTACAGAGGTCAGTCCCACCTAGGAACATAAGGCCTGGACGGACAGGCACAGCAATCGAGGACAGAGGTCAAGTCCATGTAGGGACATAAGGCCTGGACAAACAGGCACAGCAAGTGAGGTCCAACCCCTGTAGGGACATAAGGCCTGGACAGACAGGCACAGCAATCGTGGACAGAGGTCAAGCCCATGTAGGGACATAAGGCCTGGACAAACATGCACAGCAATTGAGGACAGAGGTCGTCCACGTAGGGACATAAGGCCTGGACGGACAGGCTCAGCGATACAGGACAGAGTCAATCCCATCTAGGGACATAAGGCCTGGACAGACAGGCACAGCAATCGGGGTCAAACCTTTGTAGGGACATAAGGCCTGGATGAACAGGCACAGCAATCGAGGACAGAGGTCAAGCCCACATAGGGACATAAGGCCTGGACGAACAGGCACAGCAATCGAGGTCCAACCCTTGTAGGGACATAAGGCCTGGACGGAAAGGCACAGCAATCGAGGACAGCGGTCAGGCCCACGTAGGGACATAAGGCCTGGATGGACAGGCACAGCAATACAGAACAGAGTCAATTCCACATAGGGACATAAGGCCTGGACAGACAGGCACAGCAATACAGGACAGAGGTCAATCCCACCTAGGGACATAAGGCCTGGACGGACAGGCACAGAAATCGAGGACAGAGGTCAAGCCCATGTAGGGACATATGGCCTGGATGAACAGGCACATCAATTGAGGACAGAGTTCAAGTCCACATAGGGACATAAGGCCTGGACGAACAGGCACAGCAAACGACGTCCAACCCTTGTAGGGACATAAGGCCTGGACGGACAGGCACAGCAATTGAGGACAGAGGTCAAGCCCATGTAGGGACATAAGGCCTGGATGAACAGGCACAGCAATTGAGGACAGAGGTCGTCCACGTAGGGACATAAGGCCTGGATGGACAGGCTCAGCGATACAGGATAGAGTGAATCCCATCTAGGGTCATAAGGCTGGACAGACAGGCACAGCAATCGAGGACAGAGGTCAAGCCCATGTAGGGACATAAGGCCTGGACGGACAGGCACAGCAATTGAGGACAGAGGTCAAGCCCATTTAGGGACATAAGGCCTGGATGAACAGGCACATCAATTGAGGACAGAGTTCAAGTCCACATAGGGAC
The DNA here is from genome assembly GCF_901001135.1 of Rhinatrema bivittatum. Taxonomy (NCBI): domain Eukaryota; kingdom Metazoa; phylum Chordata; class Amphibia; order Gymnophiona; family Rhinatrematidae; genus Rhinatrema; species Rhinatrema bivittatum. Next base: position 636,933,382 of record NC_042615.1, on the reverse strand, counting down.
ATAAGGCCTGGACGAACAGGCACAGCAAACGACGTCCAACCCTTGTAGTGACATAAGGCCTGGACGGACAGGCACAGCAATTGAGGACAGAGGTCAAGCCCATGTAGGGACATAAGGCCTGGACGGACAGGCACAGCAATTGAGGACAGAGGTCAAGCCCATGTAGGGACATAAGGCCTGGATGAACAGGCACAGCAATTGAGGACAGAGGTCAAGCCCATGTAGGGACATAAGGCCTGGATGAACAGGCACAGCAATTGAGGACAGAGGTCGTCCACGTAGGGACATAAGGCCTGGATGGACAGGCTCAGCGATACAGGATAGAGTGAATCCCATCTAGGGTCATAAGGCTGGACAGACAGGCACAGCAATCGAGGACAGAGGTCAAGCCCATGTAGGGCCATAAGGCCTGGACGGACAGACACAGCAATCGGGGTCAAACCCTTGTAGGGACATAAGGCCTGGACGAACAGGCACAGCAATCGAGGACAGAGGTCAAGCCCACATAGGGACATAAGGCCTGGATGAACAGGCACAGCAATACAGGACAGAGTCAATCCCACCTTGGGACATAAGGCCTGGATGAACAGGCACAGCAATACAGGACAGAGTCAATCCCACCTAGGGACATAAGGCCAGGATGGCCAGGCACAGCAATAGGGGATTTCCTTTGTGCAGGTATTTTCTGGTTTCACTTCTTCCTGAACTGGTTCACTGCCAGAAGAAAATGGCATCTTTTTCATTTCTGAAAGATAATTCAAGAGAAGGTGCTTTTAGAGCAATAGAGACTGCCATTTGTGAAGCAAGAACTGAGCTGGAGATTATTTTTGAATACCCAGAAGCTATTAACTGTATTTATGCACTTCAGCTGATGAAAAGGAACATGAAGAACACTCAGAAATAAGAAAACTGCTATTCAAGTCAAAATCTACAATATCAACCTATGTTGACTTTGTGGTTTACACAGTGCCACTTTAAAGAATGGGAACACAGAGGATGAACTAGAGTGCAACTACCACCAGTTTTCAATAGTACTTGAAACATTACTGTTGACTAGGGATGTGAATCATTTTTTGACGATTTAAAATATCGTCCAATATATTTTAAATCGTCAAAAATCTTTAGGGCCACGATACAATACCAATTCCCCCGATTTATCATCAAAAAATTGTAAATCGGGGGAAGGGGGAGGGCAGGAAAACCGGCACACTAAAACCCCCTAAAACCCACCCCGACCCTTTAAATTAAATCCTCCACCCTCCCGAACCCCCCCCCCAAATGCCTTAAATTACCTGGGGGTCCAGCGGCGGTCCGGAACGGCAGCGGTCCGGAACGGCCCCCTGCAATTGAATTGTGTTGTCTTCAGCCGGCGCCATTTTTCAAAATGGCGGCGCAAAATGGCGGCGGCCATAGACCAACACGATTTGACTGCAGGAGGTCGTTCTGGACCGCTGCCGTTCCGGACTGCCGCTGGACCCCCAGGTAATTTAAGGCATTTGGGGGGGGGGGGTTCGGCGCCATTTTCCGTACGGAAAACGATTTGTGGCAGGAGATCGTTTTCCGGACCCCCGCTGGACCCCCAGGGACTTTTGGCCAGCTTGGGGGGGGCCTCCTGACCCCCAAAAGACTTGCCAAAAGTCCAGCAGGGGTCCGGAATGACCTCCTGCAGTCGAATCGTGTTGGTCTATGGCCGCCGCCATTTTGCGCCGCCATTTTGAAAAATGGCGCCGGCTGAAGACAACACAATTCAATTGCAGGAGGCCGTTCTGGACTGCTGCCGTTCCGGACCGCCGCACAGTGGACGGACAGGTACAGCGTTTCAGGTCAGGTACATGTGCTGCAGTGCTTATATTATCTGGAGCATAGCAGGCAGTTTAAGCTACTGAAAGGCTTTCAATTGCTTTTATTCATCTTGCCATTCACAGGGAAAATTTGGAAACTAAGCAAAGGCAGGTTTACTTTCAAAAACACTAGCATTTCCATAAACTCTGGTGCCAGCCTTGAGCAGTGAGGCCTCATGATATCCCCTGTCATTGAAAAGGCACATTCACTGGGCACACTGGTTGGTGGATATAACAGATATTGCTGAGCCACTTTGGCTAGGTGTGGCCAGACAGTGGACTTGTGTGCCCAATATGCCAGCAGTTCTGTCTGCATGTTCTCTGTTGGCTCTTAGACATACCATGTCACTGACAGCTGTGCTGGTGTCTCCTTTGCTTGGATGGGCTGAGAGTCACTCATGCCAGCTGTTTTCTCTCTAGCCCATCGCACAACAGATGAATCTTTATGGGCAACATGCGTTTGGCATTCTGAAGTGGAGGAAAAGGAGGAGGTACTATCTGTCGCTGACTTAATTTCTCATGATCCAGAGTCCTTTCTCAGCTTTTGATGAAAAGACCAATTTGATTAGCAACACTTCCTTTACGATTCAAAAGAAGATCAAGAGTCTTGGTTTCATTTTAGATGAGACATTATCATTTCATGACCAGATCAAGCAAGTTATCAAACATGGCTTCTATAGATTACGTGTTCTTTCTGGTTTAAAAAAGGTTCTGTTTATTTGAGACAATCAGAATCACTTAAGGATTTTAGGATAGCAATAAAAACATTTTTATTTAAAATATGTTATTTCTGATAATCTACATTATGTTTTATTTTCATTTATTTTATTTCATTTTTATCTGTTTTAATTTGTAATGTTAATGTTTTTATTTACAACTAATCAAGTTTTATTATTTATTTATATTTGAGTCTGCTGCATTGTTGTTTACATGATTATATTATGTATGTTTTAATATTCATCGCTCAGGCCGGTACCATGTTGAGTGATTAAGAAATACAATAAATGTAAATGTAATGTAAATGAAAGGGCATAAAATTAATGAAAGGAAAATAGACCTAAATTAGGAAAGAGGAATTATATGAATGTTGTGTAAGCAAGCATGAGGAGGGATCAAAGTAGGTTTTTAAAAGATGAGCACAATGTTCCCCAGTGCTAAATACTACCCTGGCTTTTAAAAAGTGATTTTGGTGAATACATCTTTAGGGAGGCTTTAAAACTAGGGAAAAGCTTTTAAACTTTTGAGTGCTTCTTTTATGATAGAGTAAAATAAAATTGATTGTTCTACCTAATGTTCTTTTTTTCCCCCAAGGATAAAACTGCTTTAAAACTCCTAGAAGATGTAATGAATGGTGTGAGGCTGTGATATTACTCTAACTGACTTCTGCCTCTACACATATGTATTTGGATGAACAAACACTTGAGGATATACCTATAGAAAGAGTGGGGCAAAAAGAACCATCTTGAGTGACCACTTCTTCAGTATGTTCTAAATATTCTTTTGGCTCATAATACAATTTGTATTTTTTTCTGAATATCTGTATAATATTTCCTTTTATAAAAATTGCTATTTGCATTTTGATGCTATTTGATCTCCACGGACCAAAATGTATTGGAATGAACTGAGTCCATTGTTCTTGTAAAAGATTTGATATTTATCCATTTCCCTAAAATAATTTTTGAATAGTAAACACTAGAGACATATACACATTTCTTATTACATTATTGTACAACAGCAATAATAATTTTCAGACATGGGATTTAGCAATCAAGTGTTCTTTGAAAAATTCTCAATATATTGTAGTACATTTGCTTTAATTTCTTTAATGCTATGAACCTTCCTTCAAGCTGAAGGAATTTGAGGGACAGATTATTCAGTCATATTGTTTCTTTGTTTCCATTGTAAAACCATGCTTTACAAGAATGGAAATACATAGTTTAGTTTCAATATAGAATGAAGGCATTAAAGAAAATATTGTAACATTATCTTCCTGAAACGTTGAGTAGAAAAGAATGGCTTTGTCTTTAAGGCTCATTTAGTTCAATTACATGGTGGTTATTTACTGTGTATTCCATATCAGTGTTATTTTAGAACTTGTTATTTAATGCCTGTCTTGGAAGTACTAACAAATCCATTTTCTGTCAAGTGCACTGTGTGTTCTACAATATTAATATATCAAAGTTATTGATTCGTTGACAACAAAGACCTGTGTTTCATTTTAAAGCATTTTAATGCATGAGCACAGTGTTGTTCTTTAATATGGAACTAAAGATGAAGATGAACCTTTAAGCTTATGTCTGCACTATGAAGGTTGTCTATTTCATGGTCACATATGGCTCTCATACAGAGGGAAAACTATAGGGGTGCCTATGCTTTCGCAACACATATGAATCAAGAACAGTGAATGGCAACCTTTTCAGTCATCTCACAGTTGCATTAAACTTAACAAACCAGAAAGGGTTTTGAAATTGAAGTGGTTTTTAAAATGACATTTTAATGAAAGTAGTCTGAAAATACGGTGTCTCTGATAGTAAACATCTGTTGCCTTCTGTTCTTGAATGATAGTAGGTAGTAAAATGCCTAAGAAATCTGTTGTTAGTATATAGTTATAGCAAGTGTAGCTCAGGCAATGACCTAGCTACTTTAATATTGCAGTTTCAACAATTTAAACATTACAAGACATTTCAATCGATTCTTTGTATAAAATGTCCTGATTGACCCATGAATGACTCAGAGCATGCATCCTATACCATAAGCTTCTATACGGAATGTACAATAAGTGGTGGATTTTTAAAGGGTTACGGGCGTAAATCCTCCTGAGCGAGCCGAGCCTTTTTTGTATAGGCCCGGCGACGTGCGCAAGCCCGGGACGCGCGGATGTCCTCGGGGTTTGTGAAGGGGCGGGACGGAGGTAGGGACGGGACCGAGGCCTCCAGCACAGCGGCCATTTGCTGCTGTGCCGGGGGATCGCACGTCAGCAGCCAGCCGGCGAGCGCAAGTCACTCCTGCCAGAGGCAGGCGTAACTTACAAAATAAAGATAGGGGGGAATTTAGGTAGGGCTGGGGTGAGGGTTAGATAGGGGAAGGGAGGGGAAGGTGGGGGGGGCCCGAAGGAAAGTTCCCTCCAAGGCCACTCCGACGAAGGGAACGGGGGAAAGCCATTGGGGCTCCCCTCGGGCTCGGCGTGTGCAAAGTGCACATGTGTGCACCCCCTTGTGCGTGCCGACCCCGGATTTTATAAAATGTGCGCGGCTGTGCGTGCTTGTTATAAAATCGGGCCTACATTTGTGCATGCTGGGTAGTGCGCACAAATGTAGGCCACGCGCTTAGGGCCAGATTTTCAAAGGGGATGCGCGTAAGATACTCGCTTACCCCCCGAAAACCTGGCCAAAGTACCCTCTGCGCGCACCAAGCCTATTTTTCATAGGCTCGGCGGTGCACGCAAGCCCCGGGATGCGCATAAGTCCTGGGGCTTTCCGGGGGGGGCGTGTTGGGGGCGTGTCAGGGCCGATGCGACATTCGGAGCATTCCAGGGGACGTGTCGGGGGTGTGGTGCCGGCCTGGGGGCATGGCCGAGGCCTCCAAAATGGGTCCTGAGCCAGGGAATCGCGCGCCAGTGGGTTGCTGGCACGCGCGAGTTACGCCTGCTTCTGGCAGGCATAACTTTTAAAACACAGGTAGGGAGGGGGTTAGATAGGGGAAGGCAGGGGAAGGTGCAGGGGGGTGGAAAGAAAGTTTTGTTTTTATTTGTTTCATTTAATGTTTTTGTTTTCTTAGTTTGGTTTGTTTGTCAAAAATGGGCAATGTTTTACAAACTATATTTAGGGGCAGATTTTAAAACCTAAGGGGTAGATTTTGTAAATCTAAGCCCGCGCATACTTTTGTTCGTGCACCAGGCGCAAACAGGTGTAGCCGCGCGTATGTTATAAAATCCAGGGTCGGCGCGCGCAAGGGGGTGCACATTTGTGCACCTTACACGTGCTGAGCCCTGCGCACGCTGCCCGTTCCCTCTGAGGCTGCTCCAAGGCCTCTCCGAGGTCTCGGAGGGAATGGGCAGTGCGCGCAGGGCTCAGCACGCGCAAGGTGCACAAATGTGCACCACCTTGCGCGCGCCGACACCGGATTTTATATGATACGCGCGGCTACACGCGTATCTTATAAAATCCCGCGTACTTTTGTTTGCGCCTGGTGCACAAACAAAAGTACGCGCGGGCGTAGATTTATAAAATCTACCCCTTAGGTTTTAAAATCTGCCCCTAAATATAGTTTGTAAAACGTTGCCCATTTTAAAACAAAACTACTATTTCTTCTTCTACTACTACTTATAATTTCTATAGTGCTACAAGATATAAACAGTAGAGGTGTACACACTAAACAATGTTGTGTTGCATTGTTTTGTTTCTTTATGGGAAGATTCTCATCTAAATTCATTTAATTGTTTTTTTTTTTGTTTTGTTTTTTTATAAGCATAGAAACATGATAACATAAAAAGACAATTATGGCCTATAAACCTGGGTTTCCAAAACCTGTCTTTGGACACTTGTGATGGGGTCACTATGCTAGACTAGATAGGAAGAATAAAGCTAGGAACCAAAGATTCAAGGGAAGGGGGGGGGGGGGGGGGGGTGGAAGGAAGGAAAATACAGCAACACCAGGCAAGAGATGTCCCTTGGTTCCTTCCCCCGGATGTTACAAGGACAGAAGAACCACAGGTGTGGGAGGTTAAGGGTGGGACTTCCCTGGAGCCAATCAGCTGGCAGAGGAGGAGGAGGAGTTTCCACAGGATAAAAAGGACTCCCTAGTAGAGCAGTCTCAGTCTCCTGTGGGGGGACTGAGGAGGAAGGATCGGATTTCCTGTCTGCTCTGGGAGACTTTGAGGCTGGACATTCCCCGACCGTGTGAAGGACTGCCGCAACTATCACAGCGAAGGTGAGCGTGGGGACTTCTGTTCCTGGGCGTGCGACAAGGATACTTTGCCTGGAGAACTGCCAGTGGGTGGCTGTACCTCTGGGGAAGGGTTGAGGTACGGAGGGAGGTGGCAGTTAGGCCCAGTGGGGCTGGACTTTTGAACTATGGCCTTTGAGAGGGACTTCTGAAGCCAGTGGTTGGAAAGCAAGTTGCTGGCTCAGTGGGGAAGGCATCTGCCTTCCATCCAGGTGGTGAGGGTTCAAATCCCACCTGGGGACTTTTAAGCTAAGTATGTTTAAACTGCTATTTGAGTTTCCAAAGGACCAGGGAAGCTCGGTTAAGGTTTGGATCTGGGAACGGACGCAAGCAGACGGTGTACCGGTGAAAGCATCACAACATTACAGCCAGGCAGGCTTTCAGGATATCCACAATCAATATGCATGAAATAAATTAGCATATATTGTTGCAGAGGTCTCCAGTACAGGTTTGGGAAACCCTGCATTACAGTCTGCCCATTCACAGCAACTACTCAGCTTTATAATACCTACAACTTCCTCAGAGATCCTTGTGTTTATCCCATGCCTTTTTGGTTACAGATACAAGGGAGGGATGTGCATCCCAAAATATTAGATTTGGTTCACTTTAATATTTTGGGTGCTTTTTTTATTTTTATTTGTTTCATTTAATTTTTTTGTTTTCTTAGTTTGGTTTGTTTGTCAAACCAAAAGAAAAAGAAAGAAACAATGGGGAAAACCCCCAAAACAATTTAAAAAAATGAACAGCTAAAAAAATCCAAATCAGTGCTCTGGCAGCCTTTCGTCAGCTTTCAAGGGCCAAAAGACTGCCCTGAGACAGGCCTGGCCCTGGCAAAGAGGCCAATTAACAAAATGGTACCAGCTGCATTGAAGAAAGGTGCTAAATTAACATCACTTTAATGTGATCCCCATGTAGATGGCACCCTTTTTAAAAAGCCGGCACCTGGGTAGAAGTAGCTGGGCATCACTCCTGCATGTTTCACTGTTGGATCTAGGAAAGCAGTAAGAAGGGACTGGGGTTGGAACACCTTGGCTGCAGTGATTGACAAGCGTCAGGCCCAGCCTGCTCCAGACAGACCCTGGGGTTAAACCCTGATGCTGGGTCTAGCCCAAGAATAGTCCTCAGCACCATACCTAGCACTGGGCACCAAGTCAAGCCTAGGGCCAAGCTTTTTGCCTGGCCCAGCCCAAGGTAAGGCCTCTCCTGGATCTATTTATTTATTTATTTATTTAACACTTTTTTTATACCGACCTTCATAGTAATAACCATATCGGATCGGTTTACATATAACAAGGGTATAACTGAAGCAATAAATAAAATAGTAATTAACCAGAGAGGTGAATAAGGCAAAGTTACATTTAACAAGGAGAAAAAACTTGGGAAGCTTAAAGCTGGAAGAAAGAAAGGCAGGAGGAAATATAACATGATACAAAAGGAATTTAGGTTAGAGCATAATGTGCTTTAACCTGTGATTGTCCTTCGTTCAAAAGGATAGTGGACCTCTATATCCTCTATGTCCAGGAGAGATAAAATATGATTAGTGATTGTCTGGAGGGTCATCGAATGCTTGGTGAAATAGCCACGTCTTGAGTTTTTTTCTGAACGTAATTAGACAAGGTTCTAATCGGAGGCTTGAAGGGATGTTGTTCCATATAGCTGGTCCTGCTATTGAAAAAGCTCGGTCTTTTGTCGAGGAAAGGCGTGAGGCTTTGGTAGGGGGGAAATTCAACGTGCCTTTGTGAATATCTCTAATTGGTCTGTTGGAAGAGTGTAATTTGAAGGGGATTTCCAGGTCAAGTTGGAGCTGATGATGGATAGATTTGTGTATTATGGTGATTGATTTGTAGAGGAATCTAAAATTTACTGGTAACCAATGTAGTTTTCTGAGGATGGGTGAAATGTGATCTCCACGACTGGTGTTGGTTAGTAATCTCGCTGCCGCATTTTGTATCATCTGCAGTGGTTTGGTGGTCAATTTGGGGAGGCCGAGGAGAAGGGCACTGCAGTAGTCTATCTTGGCAAATAGTAGCGCTTGGAGGACTGTCCTAAAGTCTTGGAAAAAAAGAAGTGGTTTGAGTCGTTTCAGAACCTGGAGTCTATAAAAGCAGTCTTTGGATGTGGTGTTGACCATTTTCTTTAGGTTTAGTCTATTATCCAGCAGTACCCCTAGATCTCTCACATGCTTGTGGGTGATGAGTGCGTTGTGTGAGGAAGATAGGTGAATATTTTCATTGTTTGAAGAGATGAGGAGGAGCTCCGTCTTCGAGGCATTAAGGACCAATTTTAGTCTATTGAGGAGGTTGGTGATAGATATAAGGCAGTTATTCCAATGGGTGAGGGCTTTTGAAATAGATTCTGTAATTGGGATTAGAATCTGCACGTCGTCGGCGTACAGATAATGAATTAAATTAAGGTCGGTTAGCAATTGGCATAGGGGGAGTAGGTAAATATTGAAAAGGGTTGGAGGCCTAGCCTTGGTGCCAGGCTAGGCCTCAGCTGTGGGCCTGAAGACCAATTTTTTAAAATGCAACAAATAAAAAAATACAGGAAATTGTCAAGTATTTTTATCTGAGGTTATTTTTTATTCTTTCCATTCATAAAAACTAAAAATGGTCTTATTAATTGTATTTTTTGCGTTCTTTGAAATGGATGCATTTTCGTATCAGATACAGTCCTTTTCTTTACCACATTTATGGGAAGGTTATTCCATGCATTCACTACCTCTCTGTAAAGAAATATTTCCTTAGATTACTCCTGAGTACCTCCTTTCACTCATTTCATGACCCCTTATTCTAGATCATCCTTTCCTTAGAGAGAGGTCCTCCTTCTCTGCATGGAAACTTATGATGCATTTAAATTTCTCTATCATATCTCCCCTATCCCACCTTTCCTCCAGGGTATACATATTTAGATCTTTAAGTCTGTCCCAATATACTTTAGAATAAAAACCAATGATTATTTTAGTAGCTATCCCCTGGAATGATTCCAACCAGTGTATATCATTTTGAAGCTACACAATTGACACAGTATTATAAATGGGGTCTCACCAGGGGCTTCTACAGGGGCAATATCACCTCCTTTTCTCTGCTGACCATTCCTCTCCCTATGTACCCAAGCATCTTTCTTACTTTACTATTACTTTGTACATCTGTTTGCCCATCTTGAAATCATCAGATCATTTTGAAACCATTCCTAAATCCCACTACTTTCGTGCTTAGAGGAATTTCACTATACTGTTTCTTTCCCTTATGTTTTTGCAGCCTAAATGCATAACTTTATTTTTTAACATCCAGTCTTAGCTGCCAGACTCAAAACAATTTCTTCAGCTTTGTAAATCACTCTTGTTTTCTACGCTTTCCTGGCCATCTACCCTGTTTAGGATTTTGGTTACATTGTCTAAAGACAAGACATTCCCAGTAATCCTTCCACAATATTGATTATGAAAAAGTTGAAAAGAATTGATCTGATTGCTGTGGCACAACACTAGTAGCTTCCCTCTCCTCAGAGTGAACTCCATTTTTCACTATCCTTTGTCACCTCCCACTCAGCCACTTTTTAACTCAGACAGTCACTTTACCCATACCAAGAGTGATCAATTTATTTACAAGTCTTCTATGTGAACCATAATAAATGCCTTACTGAAATTCAACTACCCTTTATTTAGCACTTTCCTCTTATTATTTTCTGATCACCCATAAAAAATGTATCAGATTCATCTAACAAGACCTACCTCTGGTAAAACTATGCTGCCTTGTATTTGGTAATCCATTGGATTCAATAAACTACACTATCCTCTGTTTCAGCAGTGATTCTATCACAGAAATCAGTGATTCTATTCTTATCACAGAGGTCAGACTAACTGGCCTGGAGTACCCAGTCTCCACCTTACTTCCAATTTTGTGAATAATAATCACATTCACCTGTCTCCAGTCCAACAGAATACTTTTGATTCTAAAGAAGCATTGACAATATCAGCCAGCGAATCTTCTTTCTCCCTTCCATTAAAAACCTTGGATATACCCCCTCTGGCCCTATCACTATCTATTTTAAATCTATTTAGCTCATAATAAAACACTTTCATGAAAATAGATTTTAAATTTTCTTCACTTTCAATCATACTTGTGTTCATTTTAAGTGGTCCTACTCCTTTAACTTCACAGTGAGCACTGAATAGAAATATTAATTAAGCATTTCACTTTTTCCTTATCAACCTCTACAGTAAAGTAGAACATGCTAAAAATGAAAGAAGAAAATACCTGAAATTTTCAGATTTTTACTATGTCATTAAAAAATGACTTAGAACTCTATAGATTATAACATTTCGAACCAAAGCACATCCCAAAAATGCAGAACTGTACAGATACTAGGGGTGTGCATTTGTTTTCGCCGTATTGGCGACCCGTAACGTATATTGCACTATTCATAGTATTCATGGGGAAGCAAAACGTATCGCGATTCTTCACGAATACACGAATCTTCGCCGAATTATACGGCCACCTAAATAAAAATTTAAACAACCCCCACCCTCCTAAACCCCTCCCAAGACTTACCAAAACTCCCTGGTAGTCCAGCAGGGGGTCCGGGAGCCATCCCCTGCACTCACACCCTTGGTGCCTGTTTCATCATGGCGCCAATAGCCTTTGTCACAGGGGCTACCGGTGCCATTGGTCAGCCCCTGTCACATGGCCATCGGCGTCATCTTGTGCTCCTACCATGTGACAGGGGCTGACCAATGGCACCGGTAGCCCCTGTGACATAGTATGGGCAAAGTCTATCGGCGCCATTTTGAGTACTGGCATCGGATGGCCGGAGTGCAGGAGATTGCTCCGGGACCCCTGTTGGACCCCAGGAACGTTTGGCCAGCTTGGGGGGCCTCCTGACCCCCACAAGACTTGCCAAAAGTCCAACGGGGGTCTGGGAGCGACCTCCTGCACGCCGGCCGTCCGATGCCAGTACTCAAAATGAGGGCAAAGGCGATCGGCACCATTTTGAATACTGGCAGCAAATTGCCTTTGCCCTCACTATGTCACAGGGGTGACCGTCGGTAACTGTGACATATAGTGAGGGCAAAGGCAATTGGTGCCATTTTGAGTACTGGCATCAGACGGCCGGCATGCAGGAGGTCGCTCCCGGACCCCCGCTGGACTTTTGGCAAGTCTTGTGGGGGTCAGGAGGCCCCCCAAGCTGGCCAAAAGTTCTGTTTGTGTCCAGGAGTGGAACTGCATGACCCCCCCAAGCTAGAGAGAGAGAGAGAGACTTCCTATAATGCCTATGCCCTAGACAGGTATTTGTATCCCTATGGGAGGGCCACCTAGTAACTCGAGGTGGGGATTAGGTAAGTGTGTAGGGGGTTAGGGGCCACTTTGACATTCTACGTGACACCTACAAACAGAACACTGGTCACTTGTGAAGATTTGCTGGCCTTTGGAGTGAGGAAACTCACTCCAAGATGAGATTTGGGCAAGGTTCTCTCAACCTAGCTTGATGGACTCTCTACCTGGGTAACATCAAGCTAGGTTGAGAGAACCTTGCCCAAATCTCATCTTGGAGTGAGTTTCCTCACTCCGAAGGCCAGCAAATCTTCACAAGTGACCACTGTTCTGTTCGTAGGTGTCACGTAGAATGTCAAAGTGGCCCCTAACCCCCTACACACTTACCTAATCCCCACCTCGAGTTACTAGGTGGGCCTACCCTAGGGATACAAATACCTGCCTAGGGGCCATGATATTATGGCCAGTCTCTCGCTCTCGCTCTCGCTCTCTCTCTCTCTCTCGGGATCATTGAAAAACTGGTCACCCAGTGGTTGAATGCAGGAAATACATCAGGTTTGGCACTTATCACAGAATCTGAAATGGTATCACAATGTGCACTAACTTATCTCTTCGCACAGGTAATTATCGCAAATTGCGAAAAATACTATATTAGCATAAAACGCACCCCTTTTGCTATCGCATGTGGTACTTACCGCATTTTGATAAATCCAGGCCTTAGAGAGCAAAGGTGGGGTGAGGGGGGATTTAGGTAGAGTTGGGGTGGGTTAGATAGGGGAAGGGAAATGAGGGCAAGGTGGGGGGGAGTGAAATGAAAGTTCCCTCCAAGGCCGCTCATGTGCTGTTTTTTATGGTGTGGTGGGCTGGTGGGGAACTGCTTCCAAGGATGCCCGCCACTTCAAAAAAAAGGGGGGGTCTTTTTGAGTTTCAGCGGGCGTTCAATGGCAGCCTTTCTTCCCTCCCCTTCACCTTTTCCTTCATAGTCTCATCTTTCCTTACCCTCTCTCCTCTTAATCTCCCCTCTCACCTGCTGCTGTGTGTTAGGGTTTTGAGGTGTTGGAGTGGATTCTTGGGTACTGCGATGATGGCCACTCCCATGGGGAGGAGCCCCATGAGGAACCGCAGCACTAGGCTAATCTCTATTCAGGCCGACACAGAGAATTTGTATTTATTATACAGCTTGATGGTACTGCCCAGAGGTGGCAGCAGTGAGGTAACCCAGTAGAGTAGTCCAGAGGTCCTCAGGAGAGGAGGCCAGTCCCTCGTTCGTATAGATGGTAGGCAGCGCAGGGTAGAAGAGAAAGTTCCAGATGTAGACTCCAGCACTGAAGCTGAAGAATGAGACAAGCTGACAATCAGGTCGATACAGTTATGCCACGTTAGAAAGAGTGCGGCAGTGCCAGGCGCACCCTCGTTCCCCGCACGCACAGTTCTCTTCACCTACCGCTCGATACTCTCTTCAAATTGCATGCAAATGCATGCCGCGTCTGCGAAGCGTTAGGTGAAGGTTAGGCCCGCGCAACCCATTTTACTGTATAGAGCGCCTATACAGTATCCTGGGTGCGCGGGCCTAACGCTTCACGGCCACGCTGGTATCTGTCATTTCAAATGTCATTTCAAATGACATTTGAAATGACAGGTACCAGGAAGTGGACGGTTATGTTCTCCGATGCTCGGCAAACTTTTCCCCAGCCCCCGCTCACCTGCCCTGGCCGCGTCCAGTCTCCGGTGCAGCCCCAGTCCTGTTCCCTCCTCCCGAAGCAAAAAAAAACAAAACTGAAAAAGTAGCAAGAGAGCGAGGGGAGAGACAGGCAATCCTAGGCTCGGGCCTGCTAGTCCCTTCTCCTCTCCTCCCGAAGCAGGACGCGAAAAGCAGCCTTGCTCTGGGAGGAGGGGGTGGGCAGTTTAAAGCGACGAAGCGACTTACTTTTGCAGCCCCCCCCCCTCGGACATCGGCGACAACCGCGGTCCCAGCCTCCAGCTGTCAGACAGATATATCGCACGTGGGAAAGCGGCCCCTATGCGTGCAATTGGCTGCTCAAGACGTGACGTCACATGCCGTGACGCCAAACGTCGTGACGTCACGTCTTGAGCAGCCAATTGCACGCATAGAGGCTGCTTTCCCACTTGCGATGCGTCTGTCTGACAGCTGGAGGCAGGAGCCACGGTCGTCGCCGATGTCCGGAGGGGGGGGGGCTGCGGCGCAAGGAGAGAAGACGCAACTTACTCCAGCCAGCTCCCCTTCAGCAGCCCCCCCCCCCCCCTACGGTGGAGACGGCAGTGTAAAGCGAGACGGACCTTCGGCGGAGACGGCACTGTAAAGCGAGACAGACCGCGGCGCGAGGAGAGAGAAGACGCAACTTACTCCAGCCAGCCAACCCTCCTCCGGACAGCGGCTCCTCTGCCTCCCAGCTGCCGGCGAAGATAGACGCCCGAATGGGTAGGCCCCTCGTGCAATTTGACCTCAAGGCGTGACGTCGCATGTCGTGACGCCAAACGTCGTGACGTCACGCCTTGAGGTCAAATTGCACGAGGGGCCTACCCATTCGGGCGTCTATCTTCGCCGGCAGCTGGGAGGCAGAGGAGCCGCTGTCCGGAGGAGGGTTGGCTGGCTGGAGTAAGTTGCGTCTTCTCTCTCCTCGCGCCGCGGTCTGTCTCGCTTTACAGTGCCGGGTCCGCCGTGGTCCGTCTCGCTTTACACTGCCGTCTCTGCCGAAGGGGAGCTGCCGAAGTGGGGCTGCATTGGATTCTTTTTTTCGCTTTTTTTTTTTTTCTGCTTCGGGAGGAGGGAGAGGACTGGGGCTACCCCGGAGACCAGCACCCATGGACGCGGCCAGGGCAGGTGAGCGGGGGCTGGGGGAAAGTTTGCCGCTTACCCTTACTCCTGCCTCTAACGTAGGGGTAGGCGGTAAACTAACAGGTTAAACGCACGGCAAATCGGCAGGGGAAAAAAGCGATAGTTGGAGCGCGCATCACAGTATCGGAGGGAATAGCTAATTCGTTCATTTACATATCATTTACATGCTGCGTGCGGGAAAGGTTACGGGTCTGTTTCAAGAAGCGCTAAGGATGGTGAAACTGGAGACTATATTGCAGGATCGCCTTACGCGTCCCAAATGTGCGCCCACAGCGAGTTAATCTCCAACCGCACCTTACAGTATCGAGCTGAATGTTAGTTACTCACTGAAGTAGATAGCTGTATTGATGAGAATCCTGGCATGTTTCCTTCAAGTTAATATCTGCCTTCTTGTTTAGTGATTGTTCTTGATTGGTTTAACCTTTGTGTGACAAAGGCTGTAATTAGGTCATTTTTTGTCTTTCTATTGCTTGAGATGATTGGATCAGTCTTCAGATATATTTTCAATTCAATCAACCTTTTAGATGTGAATTCTATGTAGGCCCACAATCATTGATGAATTACATTGTAGATATGTACAACACTGATTGCCTTACAGAACCATTCTCTAACTGGGTCTCCTGGGAGTTCTTTCTTCTCCAAAGTCAATCAGGTGGTCTGTTCAATAGGGGATTTGCGCTCTTCTTGCCTCTGCCACCCTCCCCCCCCCCCCCCAATGAATCCCCCAGTGATATTCCATTGGAGCTCATCGGTCATTGAACTTGAACATCCATTGAAAACAACATTGTTGAAGGGCCAGGCACGGAGGAAGGGGGGAGGTTTGTGAATGCCCATTCTATTTATGCATAAAGAAAATAGATTTTAAATGCTGAAATAGCAAGAGAAATTAGAGTGAGTGAGGAGCTATGTCAGATGCAGCCTCTCCAATGCCACCATTTTGTAATTCTAGATAAGACTTTGTGCTAGTACATTTTGTTGATGACAGCTTAAAATGCTTTTTGAAATTAAAGAAGTCCTAGAATGATCATGTTTTTTCTTTATTTAATCTTTTCTGAATTCACTCTTACTTTATGCTGAACACTACTTTAATTTTATAGAAAAATAGTATATTTAAAAATAAACGTTTTCTTTAACTTGAACTCTTCAATTGTTTGTTTCTATTTCCCACATGCATGAGTGTGATGCTTGTATGGGATTCCAATAAGAATCAACATCGCTGCAGCATGATCTATTTAGATTCATATTTCTGTGAATGGCTATAGAGGAGGTGTTTCTAAGAACTTTATGAACACTTTTTACCTCAGAAATGAAGAAAACAGATGTTTTATTTACAATGATTTGTATTCTGCCTATTGCCAGGGCCTGATCTAGAATGAGAAGGGTAGATTTTTCAAGCTTTTTAATTTTTTTACTATGAAATGAATGATGTGAATTTTTGTTCTAGCGCTTCTTCTGTAATTGTAACAATTACAGAAGAAATACTTTCACTTTGTTTTATAGCTTTTCTCACAATCATAATGGACACTTAAATGTTCAATCCTCTTTCAAGCTAATTAGTGTAAGGCTTGATGTGATTATAGAACCTTTAATGCTATGGATACAATTTATTCCTCATTATCTTCTGCTTTCAAAGTGTTAAGAAAATACCTGTGGTATTATATGCATATTTTCACTCTGCTTCATATAGTTACACTTTTATGGGGTTTTAATGCCATGGGGATATGGCTGTTGGCTAAGGGCTCTTGCCCATAAATTAAAAATCTGTCTTCATACTTGGATATGCTAAGCAAGAGTCAGGAAGCTAAACAGTTAGGGCCGGATTTTAAATGCCCTGCGTGTGCAAATATGGACGGATTTATGCGCGCAGGGCCCTTGCGCGCCGGCGCGCCTATTTTGCATAGGCCACCGGCGCGCGCACAGCCCCGGGACGTGCGTAAGTCCCGGGGCTTCGTAAAAGGGGCGGGGGAGGGGGCAGTTTGGGGCGGGACCGGGGGCGTAGCGCCGGCCCGGGGGCATGGTCGAGGCCTCCGGATCAGCCCCTGGGTCAGGTGATGGCGCGCCAGCAGCCTGCTGGCGCGCGCAGATTTACGCCTGCTTTTAGCAGGCGTAAATCTGGCAACAAAGGTAGGGGGGGGGGGGTTAGATAGGGCCAGGGGGGTGGGTTAGGGAGGGGAAGGTGGGTGGAGGGAACAGGCAAAGCGCGCCGGGCTCGGCGCGCGCAGTTTGCACAAATGTGCACCCCTTGCGCGCGCCGACCCTGGATTTTATAAGATACGTGCGTAGCCGCGCGTATCTTATAAAATCCAGCGTACTTTTGTTCACGCCTGGTATGCGAACAAAAGTACGCCCTCGCGCAAATTTATAAAATCTAACCCTTAGTACATATATATTTAATACTCATATACAAAGTTAAGCTAAAGTTGCCCATCACTTATTTAATGGAAATTATTAAAAGCAGAATCCCTTCAGCAATATATTGGCAGCCATTCTATTAGTTTGTTCACTTTTTCATTTCCCCCCCCTCCTACAACTTCATCAAAGCATGGCTATAGTGTAGTGATCTTGAATAAGATTTACATTATATGACAAAATGAGTAATTTCTGGGTCCTCATTCTGCTTAGAACTCATCGTATATTTTTGTCAGCGAGACATGCAAATTGTTCTTTTTCGACATGTCATTATACTAATGTGCACTACACTGACTCAACCCTATTGAATTTAATGGAGCAGGACCATCCACATAGTTATTTTTATTAATAACATGCTTTTGAGGAGAAGTGATTAAAAATCCTGTAGGGAAAATGTCTATTTTTCATCATTCAAATTCATTATTTTTCCCGTAATCCAGTATAGTTCATTTACAAAAGGTAAATGATAGCTAATTTATAATGTATTAGACCATAACACTTAGTATTATCTTTTAAAATTTCAGATCTGTTCCTTCATATGCAAGTAATCCTATGGGAAGAAAAATGTTTGTCAGAACAATTATTGTAAGGAATTCAGCTACAACAGCACTACCATTTTAAGCATTTTCTTCTTTCCAGAAATCTGTTGCTCCCCCCTCTCCCCCCCCCCCCATCACACGCACACATGGTTACCCTTAGTGAATATGAACCAACCAGGTCTATGAAATTAAGTAGGGTATGTGTATGGACTGCAGAAGGCAAGGCAATGACAAACCAGTGCAGTATCTTGCCATGAAAGCATTACCAACTTAAAAATAAGTGGTTAGGGATGTGAATCGTTTTTTGACGATTTAAAATATCGTCCGATATATTTTAAATCGTCAAAAATCGTTAGAAGCGCAATTTTATCGTCAAAAATCGGGGGGAGGGGGAGGGCGGAAAAACCGGCACACTAAAACATCCCTAAAACCCACCCCGACCCTTTAAAATAAATCCCCCACCCTCCCGAACCCCCCACAATGCCTTAAATTACCTGGGGTCCAGAGCGGGGGTCCCGGTGTGATCTTTTACTCTCGGGCCTGTGGTGCGTTGTAGAAATGGCGCCGGCGCTACCTTTGACCTGTTTTGTTTTTTGTCCCCCGACGTCAGGAGCGTAGGAGATCGCTCCCGGACCCCTGCTGGACCCCCAGGGACTTTTGGCCAGCTTGGGGGGGCCTCCTGACCCCCACAGGACTTGCCAAAAGTCCAGCGGGGGTCCGGGAGCGACCTCCTGCACTCAAATCGTTTTGCCGTACGGCCGGCGCCATTTTGCGCAAAATGGCGCCGGCCGTACGGCAACACGATTCGACTGCAGGAGGTCGTTCCCGGACCCCCGCTGGACCCCCAGGGACTTTGGGGGGCCTCCTGACCCCCACAAGACTTGCCAAAAGTCCAGCGGGTGTCCAGAATGACCTGCAGTCGAATCGTTTTGCCGTACGCCCTCCCCCGATTTTCCCCGATATACTATACTCTATAATAAGGGCTGATGAGTAAAGATGGCCGGCGCCATCTTTAAAGATGGCACCGGCCATCCAGTGCTCCTACCATGTGACAGGAGCCGGCCAATGACACGGATACCCTGTCACATGGTAAGGACAAAGGGGCATCGGCGCCACTTGTTTTTTAGCGCAGCTGATGCCTGGGAACGGGAAATCGCTCCCTGAGGCCCCCCTGGCCCACCAGGTAAATTTTAAAAGGTTTTGGGGGGGTCGGGAGGGTGGGGGAGGCTAAGGGGGGTCGATTTAAAGGGTTGGGTGGGTTTTTTTTTTTTAGCGGGCCATCGGCGCCATTTTAATTAGTGGCAGCCAAAATGGCGCCGATGGCCCGAGTGCGGGAGATCACGCCGGGACCCCCCCACTGGACCACCAGGTAATTTAACATTTTGGGGTGTTCGGGAAGGTGGGAGAGGGTAAGGAATTTGTTTTAAATGGTTGGGGTGGGTTTAGGGGTTGTTTTGGTGTGCCCTATTTAACGATTTAGGACGATTTATGACGATAAATCGGGGGCATTTATATTGTATCGTGCACTCTGACGATTTAGGACAATTTTTAAATTATCTGACGATAATTTTAATCGTTCAAGAATGATTCACATCCCTATAGGAGGGTAGTTGTTGTGGTAATAGGAGATAGTTTATAATTGTTATTTCTCAGTGCATTGTCTTATGATTTTCTGTGCTTCCTTTCATTAACCTTTACCTTTTGTCATTAGTCTCTCTGTATGTGTAAAGGTTTGTGTTTGTTTGTGAAGTTTGTTTGTCTTTTTCTGTAGTGGAGTGAGATGGTGTGTGGAGGCATAGAGGAAGTGGAGAGGATGAAGCATGAGAGGCATGAGGAGAGGAGAGGCGTGAGGAGAAAAGGAGGAGGAGAGAAGGTGAGAGGATGAGAGCAGAAGTATTAGGGGAAGGAGGAGTAGGAGTCATAGTAGGGCAGGGAGCAGAGAGAGGTAGCATGGAAGGGATAGGAGGAGACAGCTGGGGGAAGGGGTTAGGTATGCAAGCATGGAGAGGAGTAAGCCAGGCTAAGGATAGGCAAAGGGGAAGGGAGTTGGCAAGGCAGGGCCAGGGGGGAGGAGGAAGGGAGGGGAGAGTTGGGGGGGATGGAGAGTGAGGAAAGGGAAGAGAAACAAAGTACACCTCTGATGCCAAACTAAAAAATGGTACTTACTCCCACTGGTACTTATGTCTTATTTTTTGTTTCCACAGCTCTTGCACCAGCAAGCTACCAGTCCCACCCAGGATGCCTCAGGGATCAGCCAGGATGAGGGATTAGCCACAAGGGCCATGGACCAGCCAGCCACCACCAGTTTTTGAAAAGTCTTTTGTCATGAATGCCCAGATTCAGGTCAGTGCTGAGAAGGAGGAGCAGCAGGAACTGCCACAGGCTGTTAGCACATTTGTTATGCTGGAACCCCTGAGGGTTGCCCAGTCAACTAAATGTGTCCCTCAACCTCTCCCAGTTAATGGAGGAGCATAGCCTGGAGTAGATGCCTCCAGGATCAGTTGAAGGTCGAGCCAGCACACCACAGCACCATCTGGAACCACCACTAGTCTGCCAGGACGAGGCCACAAGCCCGGTAAAGCAAATTTTGCATCCACAAAGCCCAGTACCAGCACCATCAGCATCACTCCACCTGAAGAGTCCATACAGAAGCAGCTGCACCAGCTGCAAAGGAGGCATGTTGAACACCAGAGACACATATTCGCAGAGCTAGTGGGGCTAAGGAGGGCTGTAAACAGACAAAATAGGATCCTGCAACAGCAAACGGCAGCCCAAACCCGCAATGTAACAACACCGATGGGAGCAATTAACACCCTCACCAATGTGCTCACGCAGATCCTAGAAAGGATGCCAAGCTAGCATCTGAGTCGTCACTGGCATCAGTGGACTCAACACCACAGAGCAGTCCCCATGATGGTAGATGGGCAAGGGTAGGCCCCCCCAAAACCATGTCCCCCCTCAACTAGCCGGCCACAACATGGCAAGGGCTATGAATTACATAACCACCTGGCCTCTAAGGTAAAACTACTACACTTATAGGACAAGTCTGGCCTGGGCTCTGCACAGAGTTCCTGGGCTGGCTAGCTGAAAGAAGCCTACTCGGCCCGTCCTCATTACAGAGTTCCTGTGCCGGCTAGATGGAAGAAGCCTGCTGGGCCCATCCTCACTACAGAGTTCCTGTGTCAGCATGCAGAAGGGAGTTTTAATGCTGCATTTTTTTAACTCCTGCAGACTAACTGTATAGACCTCCTCCATGCTCTGCCCATATTCCATCTTCCTTAAAGCTTTATCCAGAGATGTTGCAACTGCTGCCTCTTTTCATCATGTCTCATCTCCTGCTCTGGATGCTGGTATCTTCTCTTATCTCCACTCCTAATGATGCTTCTGTCTCCATGCTGCTGCATCTTTACCTGGGGCTTCTGTCACCATGCTGTGGTCTACTGTCTTAGTCCTGCTGTCTTACCTTGAACTTTGCCACAATGGCCCTTAGGCTGTTCCCTTTGAGTGTACTCTTTCAACATGTATTGAATGGGGCCTTACCTTAAACTTTTCAGCTGTGGCCCTTAGGCTGTCCCCTATGAGTGCACTCTTTCCACATGGACTGTCTGGGACGTTTACGTTACTGTTACGCTGCATGTTACTGTTACTTTACAGCACTACTATAGCTTTTGGGATGCCCCGTCTTCTTTCTATGCTCTTAGTTGTAATCATGATTGTGCAGTAAGGATAAGAATCAATGCCTGTATATGTAATGATGCAATTTAAGTGTATTAATGTACAGGTGTTCACTGAATGTGCTGTTGATGAAATGTACATATTTTTTACATATATTTTTGCTATTTGCTATCTTGTCTTTGCAGAATGTGATTACCTAAGACATTGCCTTAATTTCAAACAGTGCACTACACATGTTTGTAATAAAATGCTCACTGGAAAGATAACATTTCTTTTGGTCTCCTTTCATTGTGTGTTTTTTGTGTTTATGGTACCGAAGGTTAAAGATTTGCTCTCCACATGACTTTGCATGATCCATTATCCTGCCTCATTCCTTTTCTGCAGTTAGCGAGTATGCAAGACCATATGGCCTATGGCATAACAAAGAAAGTTGCATGTATGCTTGTAAGCGAGACAACCAGAGGTAAAGAAGAAGCTCCTTACTGTGGACCTTCACTATTGCCTCTTGTTGCCCTCTTCACATAACATACTGTTGCTAACTCCTGCTTACATGTGCCTATCTGAGACTTGCTCTGTACCTTCATGGTGAACACATTGGGCCTGATTTTTAAAAGCATTTACTTGAGTAAAACTGGGCTTTATTCGAGTAAATGCACTTTACTTGAGTAAGTGGGTTTTTGAAAATTGCTACATTATATGCCATTGAATTGTCCATAGGATTTACTCACATAAATGCACTTTACGTGAGTAAATAGCGTTTGAAAATTGCTATAATAGTAGTTACATTTATGCGCATAACTCCTTTTGAAAATTACCCCCTCTATATAGTGTGCATGTACTGCTTGGGTGGTGTAAAGGGAGAACTTGGAATCTTAATAACCCAAAATTGTTTTTCTGTCCCCTTACTTCTGTCTGGAGTGCAAAGGTATGTGACCATCTACATTTTTAGCTTAAATTGTAAACAAAATACAATATGTACTTACTGAGTCTTGGTACACACTCTGAGCTGCTGCCTCACAAGTAAGGATGATGACTGAGGGAGTTCTATCTGCTGTAGAATGTCCATGGCCAACCAGCAGAGGACCTAGAAGGGTACTGCTGGTGCTGGGAACCAAGCTGCCTTCCACACTCTGGCTCCCACCCCTGTACTGGCCTGGCTTGGGGGTCTGCATAATGGGGCGGATTTTAAAAGGCCGGCGCGCCTATTTTCCATAGGCCGCCGGCACACGTAAAGCCCCGGGGCTTTCGAAAAGGGGCGGGAGGGGGGCGTGTCCGAGGGAGTTCCCAAAACGACGCAGTGTTTTGGGGGCGTGCCATGGCATTTTGGGGGCGGGCCCGGGGGCGTGGTGCCGGCCCGGGGGGCGTGGTCAAGTCCTCCGGACCAGCCCCCGGGACCGGAGGATGGAGCAGGGCTGCCGGCCGGCGCGCGCAAAGTTACGCCTGCTGAAAGCAGGCGTAACTTTGCCGACAAAGGTAGGGGGACGGGTTTAGATAGGGCCGGGGGGGGGGGGGGTTAGGTAGGTAGGGGAAGGGGGGGGAAGGTGGGGGGAGGGCGAAGGAAAGTTCCCTCCGAGGCCGCTCTGAAATCGGAGCGGCCTCGGAGGGAACAGGCAGCGCATGCTGGACTCGGCGTGCGCAGGTTGCACAAATGTGCACCCCCTTGCGTGCGCCGACCCCGGATTTTATAAGATACAAAAGTATGCGTTCACGTATTTTTTAAAGATCTACCCCAATATCTGTAAGGTAAGGCTGACCTTACAGGTAGCATCCAGATCCCAAGCGCAGCCCACTACAGGCATTGCATGCAGTCTGTGGAAGTCTGCGTGGTCCACATTAATAGCAGTGTCCCTCTTTGTCCTGTGCTGTGCACCTGTGCAGATTCTGTAGCACACAGTACTTACTCACTCCTCCTCTCTACTTGTCACACAGCAGCTGACACATTGTTGCAAGAGTCACCAACCACACAGTGTAGTGGTACAGAACGTAGCTTACTGTACAAGTGAAACTCCTACAGTGTTTAAGAAATGGGGGCCCCCTACCTTTGTAGGCAGATATAGGTGCACCATATCTAGCTTTGCAAAGAAAATTTTTGTTCTTAATATGGTAGATGGTAGGCATACCGTTTCTGCATCAACACAGCACAGAGGGAGTGATAACAAAGAGGTGCTGGTGTGGCAAGCAGTATGTCAACTGTGCATGATATGAAATACTGAGAAGTAGGGATGTGAATCTTTTTTTGACGATTTAAAAAAATCGTCAGATATTTTTTAAATCGTTAGAGTTGCGATGCAATAGAAATTCCCCCGATTTATCGTGAAAAATCGTAAATCGGGGGAGGGGGGAGGGCGGGAAAACCAGCACACCAAAACAACCCCTAAACCCACCCCGACCCTTTAAAACAAATCTCCCACCCTCCCGAACCCCCCCAAAATGTTTTAAATTACCTGCTGGTCCTGTGGGGGGGGTCCCGGCACGATCTCCCGCTCTCGGGCAATCAGCGCCATTTTGGCTGCCACAAATATAAATGGTGCCGATGGCCCGATTAAAAAAAAAAAAAAACCCCACTCAACCCGTTAAAATGACCCCCTTAGCCTCCCCCCCCCAAAAAAAAACCTTTTAAAATTACTGTCGGCCCCTATGACATAGTGAGGGCAAAGGTAGCGCCGGCACCATTTTGAATACTGGCAATATGGCCCGAGTGCAGGAGGTCGCTCCCGGACCCCCGCTGGACTTTTGGCAAGTCTTGTGGAGGTCAGGAGGCCCCCCCAAGATGGCCAAAAGTCCCTGGGGGTCCAGTGGGGGTCCGGGAGCGATCTCCTGCACTCAGGCCGTATTGCCAATATTCAAAATGGCGCCGGCGCTACCTTTGCCCTGTCACATGGTAAGGGCAAAGGACCATCAGTGCCATTTTTATTAACGCAGCCGATGGCCTGAGAGCGGGAGATCGTTCCCCGCGCTCCCGCTGGACCACCAGGTAATTTTAAAACCTTTTTTGGGGGTTCGGGAGGGTGGGGGAGGGTTTTTTGATTATCGGATCGGGCGCAGCCGATAATCAGAACTCAAATTGGGCTGGGCGATAAAAATTTTAAGATTTGGATCGGAACCGGAACCAATCAGATTCCGGTTCCGATTCACATCTCTACTGAGAAGTGCTAGCAAATAACAGTGCCACAAAAATGGGTCTCAGTAATAGGATGTTCCCAACAACTGTGTGACATGGCAAGGCAAGCACCAGCTACCAGACCCCTCCACCCACACAGAAACACATGCACTTGGTTTCTCTGTACATGCAGCATGTAAAGCTGCATGATGGTAAACACTCCTCTGAATCCTCCCTATAGGCATACCATTTCATACTCCTTTACAGTGCCTGTCCTATGCATCACAGCATTACCACATTCACTGGACAGTTTCTTAAGCAGCACAACCTCCCTCCATTACTTATAAAGGGCATGTGGCAGGCATAGTTGTGGGTAGTCAGCACAACCCATTAAAAAATGCATTATTTGGCCTACTCTAATTAGTTGCTGGTAAATCTCGGTGTGGGGAGCAGTCTATGGTGAGAAACACTTCCAAATGCTCAGTATAAAATTCAAGTTGTACAGCATACTGGATGTGTCACCATGGCCACTTGCACACCTCTGCCCCTCAGTGAACACTACATATAAACTGAGTGTGGTTTGGTAAAATGAGCAATTAAAGGTATAAGACCATTCCTACTGCTGTCCATATGCTGCCCTGTCAGAGGCACACCCTCTCCAGAGGGCAACCACTCCATCAAAGATGTGCAAAAGTTGTGTTTGCCAAATTTAGGGACACCCACTGCCTGCTTAGGGACATTGGAATGCAGGCCCAAGGGAGCAACCTCCGAAAGCAACACCACTCTCTCACACCGAGTAAGCTAATCACCCACAGCATGTCAGTCTCCGAGCCTCACACTCACTTATGTCAGCAGTAGGGACTACATGCTAGTTTCTGCACTTACACATGTGCAAGGCCTGTGTTCCAGCGATGTTTGCCATTAAACAAAAAAAGAGGTGTGTGCCAGTTTTCTGTAACAGCTAATGAGTCTGTGAGACTCCTTCCTGCACAAACATAATATCTAGCTGCCCACAGGTAACACTTCTGTGACAGGCATATATTACCCTTCTTAGTGCAAGATTATGATATGGATCCGTGAAGTGCTTAGGTGGCACACAATGCCTGTTTGCGAAGATGCCAAAACGTAAAGGCCATCATCAGTCATGGCAAGCACATGATATATGCGGGAGCAGTAGGGCTACACAATGAGCATAGTGTGCTGGTTATTATGGAGGCAGCCTGTACACTCATAACCGGTTTAGCTGACCACCCTAGGTCAACACAGAATGCAATACACAGAGGGCTACGTGGATTGTGGAAGACCAGAGCAGGCCACCTCACTAATAACAGCAGAAATGTTAACACCACTTACTGTCCAGCCTACAGTATAGCAGCTGTTCAGCCATCTACAGATGTGGTCACACGCATGTGCATCAGCAACGACATGCAACCATGTAAGCACGGAAATGTGTGCACGGATGTTGGTTATGGTACTGTACCTTAAATGTTTTGGACAGGAGTGCTGAGCCAAGGTGCTTTAATGGGCCTGTGACATCACACCTGCAGTGTTACAAGTAGTAGGTGAAAGTTAATGGTTATGATTGTGCATATGTTGAGGGTACAAAGTTATGTGCAAACTACTGCACCACATGACTAGCTGTGATGTATAAAGCACTATTACCTTCCAGCAACCTGCCTTCTCCAGATGACAGTGAGCCTATGTGTGACACGGCAATTTAAGGCATGTAAAACCTTGGACTGCATGATGTGAATGTTTTATGAGGATAAATGTGGCCACAGTAAGAGTGGTTATTAACTATACTGCCAGAGATCAGAGGAAATTACAAGTAAAGGCTGGAGAATAGCAGATTCACAATCCTGCCTTCACTCACCTCCAAGTGCATTCTCCCGTAGGTTTCCCAAGAAGAGGACGTAACCTACATGACATCATGACAGGCAAGACTGTCACCTTTTGCACATCAATTGTGATAAATTTACTACCTTGCTATAGTACGGTGCATGCATGTACAGGTGCATGAATCAGAAAGTGGAAAGCTACCTTTAAAGGAGCTGTGCACATAGTAAAAAATGCACCAGGTAGCACTGTTACTTTCAGTCAGGCTGTAATGGAAGGTGTAATCCCAAAACAGTGTGATGTGTGCAGTATTGTGGCCACCTGTCCTGAATGTGAAGCATGTACATGTGGCCATTTCATGACATCTCCCTAAATGTCAAGGAAGTTACATCAAGACTCTCTATACTTGCAGGCATGGCAGTTACACTTTGGCTATATGTACATATGCTGCAAAGTCGTATGCTGTTATAAATCCTAGTGCAACGTCACTCTTTACATGATCAGGCACTGGTGTGACGTTGGTCTGGAAATGCCCTTGTGACTGTAAGCATGCCCATTACTGAGGTATTACTTCACCCTGCTGTAACTCTCCAGGGTCCAGGACCATGTGAGCCACCAGCACACTTATGCTACTATGTCATCCACATTTGATCGGAACAATGAGGTCCACTGCTGAGGGCTCGCAGGACACACCATGCTACATAGGCCACCAAGTTTAATACCACACGTGCCTCATTTACTGTCACTATTAGCCAGAACACATGGTGGCGGGCACATGTGTATCATGTAATGTTTACTGTGAAACTTTATCTGGCTGCCACTCAGCCTGGTCTCATGGGCTCGTGCAGGGAGACATGGGGGATCCCATGGGAAATTGGGACGTAAGTCCATTGGTAGTCTGTGGCATACAACCACATTATGGAAAATGCTGCACAGAAACATAATCTTTCCAAGTATGAGTGGGGCATACTTTAAAGCTCCACCCGTCTTGTCCAAACAAAACAAGCGACTATTCAGAAGGGTGAAGGTACATTCTATGACACAGCGGGTAGCACATAAGGTCTCATTGTATCTCATCTCTGCTGTCATGTTTGGCATGTGTATGGGGGTGAGAAGCCAGGGCCTGCAGCCATAGTATGAGTCTCTTGTGGCAATGACAGAAGAGAGGTATGAATGATAGCATTCTCACTTGCTGATGTGAGTGGCAAACCACAGCATCCAGTAACACTGTATAATAGGGATGTGAATCGTTTTTTGATGATTTAAAATATCGTACGATATTTTTTAAATCATCATTAATCGTTACAGAGAATTCCACCGATTACAATAGAAATTCCACCGATTTATCGTGAAAAAATCATTAATCGGGTTAGTGCACACTAACGGGAGTTAGGACACAACCTAAAAACCCACCCCGACCCTTTAAAACTGCTCCCTTAGCCTCCACCACCCTCCTGACTCCCCCAAAAACGTTTTAAAATTACCTGATGCTCCAGCAGGGGTCCCGGGAGTGTTCTATCGCACTCGGGCTGTCGGCCGATAAACAAAACACCCACCCCAACCCTTTAAAACTGCTCCCTTAGCCTCCACCACCCTCCCGACTCCCCCCCCCCCCCCAAAACATTTTAAAATTACCTGGTGGTCCAGTGGGCCCCGGGAGCAATCTCCCGCTCTCGGGCCGTCAGCTGCCACTAATAAAAATGGCGCCGATGGCCCTTTGCCTTTACCATGTGACAGGGTAACTGTGCCATTGGCCAGCCCCTGTGACATAGTAGGAGCACAGCCGGCCATCTTTACTCATCAGCCCCTATTATAGAGTATAGTATAATAGGGGCTGATGAGTAAAGATGGCCGGCACCATCTTTAAAGATGGCGCTGGCCATCCAGTGCTCCTACCATGTGACAGGGGCTGGCCAATGGCACGGATACCCAGTCACATAGTAAGGGCAAAGGGGCATCGGCGCTATTTTTTTTTAGAACAGCTGATGCCTGGGAACGGGAAATCTCTCCCCGAGGCCCCCCTGGATCTCTCCTCTCCCCGAGGCCCCCCTGGATCTCTCCCCAAGGCCCCCAGAGGCCCCCCGGACCACCAGGTAATTTTAAAAGGTTTTGGGGGGGGTCGATTTAAAGGGTCGGGTGTTTGATTTTTTTTAGCAGTGCGGGCCTCCCTAAAAAAAAAAGGGTCGGGAGGGTGGGGGGTCAATTTAAAGGGTCGGGTGGGGTTTTTTTTTTTTTTTATCGGGCCATCGGCGCCATTTTAATTAGTGGCAGCCCAAAATGGCGCCGATGGCCCAAGAGCGGGAGATCGCGCCGGGACCCCCCACTGGACCACCAGTTAACTTAACATTTTGGGGGGGTTCGGGAGGTGGGGGAGGGTAAGGAATTGGTTTTAAAGGGTCGGGGTGGGTTTAGGGGTTGTTTTGGTGTGCCGGTTTTCCCGCCCTCCCCCAAACAATTCCCGTGCCCTATTTAACGATACAATACAAATGCCCCTGACGATAAATCGGGGGCATTTGTATTGTATCGTGCGCTCTAACGATTTAGAATGATTTTAAAATTATCTGACGATAATTTTAATCGTTCAAAAACGATTCTCATCCCTACAACCTACTATTCATTGACCATCAGAATGTGTAGAATCCTTTACTAACTGAGTAAAATTTACTGCCTGCATTATAGATATAAGATCCTTTGAATGATCCTTTGAAGATCCTCCTCAAGAATGCTAAAATCCCCAATAAAAATAAACTTTGAGTAAGTTACATAATTAGAAATTATATATATTCAACTAACTGATATGCTTGAGCTAGGGTTACCTGGAGGACAGTGCAAAACACATAGCCTCCAGTCACCAAATCTAAAAAGTAATGACTCAATTGGGGCTGATAGTTTGCAATCAAGTCTTTCCATAGCCAATTCTTGTCTATAAATAATCAAAATCCCACTCCTCCTTTTTATTAAACTCATGTATTGCAAATATTTATAACCTTGAGGGCAGACTCAATTAAAGTGTCATGTTCCTTAAGCCATGATTAAGTAATAAAAAAATCAAGTTGAAATTGTCAATTTAAAATATAACTCTTTCCTTCTAATCGACTTAGCATTCATATACCCAAATTTCAAATCCCTATGTTCACCTTTGTTATACATTATTTGATATCCTCTTAAGCATTGAAAGAGTTCTTAGATGAACCTCTGTTCACTTGCATATTGGTAATCCAGCTTACCTTGCTCAATTAATAATTACAGGGATGGTACTCATCATTACCCCAAAAAATAGCCTCAAATAAAACATAAAACCATCCATCATTCAGGCATCAATAAACACAAAACGCATCAAAAACATAAAACATTATTCAAATCAATCACCCACTCAATCAAAAGAGCATGCTCCTTAGTCAAGCTCCTTTGTATGTGCGACTGTGGTGTGTGCCCTACCAATATGCAATGCCTCTGGCATCGGCATGGTGCTTTAATCAAGAACTCCAGCTGATGTCATCAAGTGGGTGGGGCAAGCATAGCATCAAGTGGAGAAAGAGAAAAAATTGTCCAGAACAAGCCTGAAAGATAGCACAGTCCCTTCAGCATTTTAAAATTTCCATAGCAAAATAGCAGCAGCAAGCCAACAATGTTGCCCATACAGGTAAGCAGCTGGCCTCCATACTATGTCTTAGGTTGTTCCCATGCAGGCCCAGCCCATGGAACAATGGGTTAGGCTAGAACAATTATCCATCATAAGGGCAGAGGCTCTGGGCTAGTCTCAAATTAGTTAAGGTTCATTTGTAACATCTGGAACTCTATTTCCTTGGGTGGGGGTGGGGGAATAAAACAGATTGATAGTTTTTTCTTTGAGTGGAGATTGGAAAGTTTTGAAGCAACAGGAGATGGGTCTGATACCATTGTAGATGCTATAAAACTGGTGACTGAGTTATGGCAGAGACTTATTATACATTGATAGACAAGGCACATGACAATAAAGAAAATGAATGAAGCTACAATAATTATGCACATCAGTTTCATTCATAATCCTTTAAATTAGTTCAGGAAGTTCCAGTACTATTTTTATTGGATAGGCTGCAATTTATTGAACATGTAGAAAATACCTGAAAAATGAATATAGTGCAAATGCTCCATTTAGACTGAGGCAATAAGAGATAATTTAGTCAAGTGGCAAAAGGTTTTATGGTTGCACAAATTTAAATGGAACTTTTTGGCCTTAATGCAAAGTTTTACTTTTCATGCAAACCCACCACAGCACATCATCCAGAAAAGACCATTTGTACTATGAAGCTTGCTAGTTCCAGCATAATCTTCTCGGAATATTTATAATTGGCGGGGACCAGGGCACTTGTCAGGATAAAAGGGTAAATTAATGGAGAAAAGTACAGAAAAGTCCTTGAGAAAAACCTGCTACTCCTGTAAGAAAGTTGAAACTGACAGAAGTTCACCTGTTGGCATGGCAATGATCTGAAGCATACAACCAAAGCTACATTGGAGACGCTAAGGAAAAAAAAGTATCAATGTCCTACAGTGGCCCAGTCAGAGTCCTGACTATAGTCCTATCAAAAATTTGAAGCCTTTGCCCTCATATGTCACAGGTACCGATGGTCAGCCCCTGTGATACAGTGAGGGCAAAGACGATCGGCGCCATTTTGAATACTGGCATCGGACGGCCGGCGTGCAGGAGGTCACTCCCGGACCCCCGCTGGACTTTTGGCAAGTCTTGTGGGGGTCAGGAGGCCCCCCCAAGCTGGCCAAAAGTCCCTGGGGGGTCCAACGGGGGTCCCGGAGCGACCTCCTGCACTCCGGCCGTCCGATGCCAGTACTCAAAATGGCGCCGATAGCCTTTGCCCATATTATGTCACAGGGGCTACCGGTGCCATTGGTCAGCCACTGTCACATGGTAGGAGCACAAGATGGCGCCGATGGCCATGTGACAGGAGCTGACCAATGGCTCCGGTAGCCCCTGTGACAAAGGCTATCAGCGCCATGATGAAACCAGCACCAAGGGTGTGAGAGTGCAGGGGATGGCTCCCAGACCCCCCGCTGGACCACCAGGGAGTTTTGGTAAGTCTTGGGGGGGTTCAGGAGGGTGGGGGGTTTGTTTAAATTTTTATTTAGGTGGCCGTATAATTCAGCGAAGATTCGTGTATTCGTGGAGAATCGCGATACGTTTTGCTTCCCCACGAATACTACGAATAGTGCAATATACGCTGCGGATCGCCAATACTGCGAAAACGAATGCACACCCCTACCGTCATCTCAACCTGGGATGAGTTGTTTAGGGGTGTGGAGCATTTTACTTGTCCCCCCCTCCCCCATGACTTCCTTATTCCCTGGGTAGCTATGGTTTGGATCCTCAGTGAGATTTCAAAACTAGCAGGGGTTTATGCGGTTCCTTATTTTATTTTTCTCATGAGGTGTTTTGGGTGAGGTGGTACTCCTCTCCTTTATAAATTTGGGGTCCTTGCCTCTTACCCCCATAGCCTTTTTTTTACCATCTCCCTTCTTTTTCTTCCTCCCTCCCAGGTTTTATTTACATTAGGGTTATGTTCTGTACTATTGCCTTAGCAGTTGACCTAGGTTATTTACAGGTTGTTCATATATTGATTATGGGGCTCTGATGTGTTGGAGGTTTGGAGGTAATACACTGTATTGAAGCAGTGGTGTTTAAGTGCGGTCAGTGATCGGGTTTCTCCCCTCACCTGATGGGACATCGCAGAGAGATTGAGGGATGTAGTGGAGGTCCACTGAGTCAGTTTAAGAAGCCAGGGTTGGCTGTTGGTGACTGCTGTGATGGTGTGGTTTGTTCTGAGGCTTCGAAGGGTAGGCATGATTCAGTTTAACCCTGGTTGATTATAGCTCATATTTTGTGAGCTCGAGTCTGTTATGCTCATTGCTTACAATAAACTGCAGTCTTATTTCAATCCGATTTCATGATGTGATGTCTTTGTAAAGGGTTAGGCTGTTGGGTGAGGGAGCCAACATGTTCTGTTTGCCTATGTTAGTTGGTTGAACTGAACCCTAAGAGATGATTAATGATTTAATTTTCTTAATTAGAACTCATAAAATCATGTCTTAACTAATGTTTTTAATAAAATTCAGTCTTGTTGCTCAGATCTGTGATCTATGAAACCTGTACCAGCCAGAAAAGTGCAAATCTTAAATTAAAATGCTTTCTTTTTGATAAGACAATACAATTTCTTTGTCATACAGTGAATTATATCGGTACACTTGTCAGTATAAATTTTCTGGCAGCAGTAATAAAGAATTATATCATTCATTTATTGTAGGAGGAAATCATCTCTTTTTATTCTTATTGATGTTGCACTTCCATTGTTTCTTACAAAAGACTTGGCAATACTTCAGAATTAATGATAGTATAAAATATTCTTTTACAGCACAGTACATATGTGACTTTCTTTTCCATTATACTCATTGCTTTCTGTAGAGGAATTTGCTTCCATTATGCTAATCTACTCTAATATGAAATGAGGATACCATACTTCTGAATTTTGCCTCTTATTAAGAATAAAAAGTTATATTTAAAGGTCAACTCATACACTAAATTTTTAGATCAAATGCTTCTATTTGGATGAAAAATTATTTTCCATAACTGACCATAACAAAAGGGAAATCTCATAACAACATAAGTTGCATAACTTCCTACCTATCTCCCAACTAGTGACTGACATAAATGTTTAGGTGTCTTGTTATAGTTTCAGTGAATACTGTATCACGCTGGATAGCTATGAGGCACGTCATTGAAACCAGTGTCATACATTTCAGATAAATATTTTCATCAAGAAAAAAAAAAAAAAAAGAAAGAATTGCTTTTCTAGCTGAAAGCTGCTTTTTGACAATATCATCCATACAGAGAGGAAATGAGATTATCCTCCCACATTTCAATCACAATATGAGTTACTTTATCAATCAGAGGGCATCAAAGCATGAATTACAGCTGCTCTTACCTCCAATCTTAGGACTCACAGAAAAAATCTTGCATTGTATAACATTCCAACTCAAAAAAATTCTTATAGTTTTATGAAATATATATTTATTAATTTTGCCTTACTTTTCACACTATTTTAATTTTGGTAAATGAGTCTATGTGAAATATTTAAGTCTGAGCAAGTTTGGATTGAAAAAGCTTAAATTTTTTAAGTTTTCTACTCTCCTCATCTAGTCAATGGAAACCTGATTTGCTATTGATCTGATGGAGTTGGAACTGACCTGATTAAGTATATAACTTTTGAAATCTAAGCTAAAAATACTTTAAGTGAGCCTAATAAAAGTCATCACTTACTTGAAATACACGTCTGCAACCTTTACTTCTTGTCACAGAGAGACTTTAGGTAAGATGGATGGTAGTGAATCATGGAAGGCTCAGGGAAGCTGCCTAAAAGGGGAGATGGATTTAAGGGAGTTTATATTTTCCTGTGGAGAATCTGTCACTGTCTTTGAAATCAATTTAATATTGTGATTCTCTGATTGTGACTATAATCAAAAATGGAGTCAATTGTTACCACTTGGAGTTATGCGTCTTGGAATGGTCTCTTTTCAGATCTTCACCTTCATAAGGAAAATTTCATTGTCTTGTCTTCCTCTGCATTATTCATAGGGTAGACATTTCATTTTCTAAAACTGGAATCTTAGAAATGTATTTAAAATAATGTGCAACTTAGACTCTGTTCGTAATAAAGCTTCAACAACATATCTGTAGGTTTTTTTTTCCCCACTGTCTGTAGATGAGGAATCAAGGATAATAATTGGCAAACACATGAGGCTTCATATTGCTCCCTAATTTCTTCAATCCATCCCTTTGGGTTTTTTTTTTTAATATCCTTTAATTACAGAAATAAAGTATAAAGGAAAACAAACACAATACATTCAAGACTTTATACAGAGACTGAAATACAGACCCCAAAGATCTCTTTTATGAATTCACTCCTGCACATTTCCTCCAAAATATAAAAAATCCTTCCTATCAAATGGAAAATATATGTAACTAATATAACATTATACAAACAATATTAAGAGATGCTCTGTATTCTGTATAAACTAAAAAACTACCACCAATCAAGATTGAGAAATGGTCCAGACTCTGAAAGTTCAGTTATAATGCTAAAAAATGCAGGATCATGCATTTAGGGCCAGATTTTCGTATCTATGTGCGGGCGTAGATTTGTGTGCGCAACCCAGTGCCCACAAATCTTTGCCCGATTTTATAACATGCGCGCACGTTATAAAATCCGGGGTCTGCGCGCGCAAGGGGGTGCACACTTGTGCACCCCCTTGCGCGCGCCGAGCCCTAGGGGAGCCCCGATGGCTTTCCCCGTTCCTTCAACCCTCCCACCTTCCCCTCCCTTCCCCTATCTAACTGGCCCCCCAGCCCTATCTAAATCCCCCCTACCTTTATCTTTTTATTTACGCCTGCCTCTGGGCAGGGGTAGGTTGCACGCACCGGCCAAGTGCCGGCGTGCGATCCCCCGACACGGCCGCTGTGCCGGAGGCCTTGCTCTTGCCCTCACCCCGCCCCTGGACCGCCCCTGGACTGCCCCATCCCGCCCACTCCCCGCCCCTTTTTTCAAACCCTGGGACATATGCACGTCCCGGGGCTTGCGTGCGTTGCCGGGCCTTTGCAAAATAGGCTCGGCACGCGCAGGAGGGGTTTCAAAGGGTTACGCACATATATTACGCATGTAACCCTTTTAAAACCTGCCCCTTAGGGTGAAAAAGCCCAACAGGTGAATTTTGAAAGCCCTACGTGCACCAAACCCAGGAGATACGCGCGTGCACTACACGGATTATAAAAACAGCATGAGTACGCGCGTATCTCCTGGAATGCGCAAAAAAATGTTTCTCACCAAAAGGTGAGGGGTATGGGTGTGACTGGGGAGATCATGGGCGGGACATAGGCGGGCCTTGTCTGTATCATGAATCCATCGTGTTTATTTATGTGCACAAGCGCATGCCAGTGTAAGTGTAAGTCATATAACAAAAAACTACACTAGTTAGTGGGATTTTAACGGTTGGGGGTAATAGGGTGAAAGGGAGACAAATTAGCTAGGGAGTTTAGGAAGTCCTCTTCTTTAGTGGGCTGAACTGAGAAAAAAGCCTATTTCATTGCTGCTCATACCTACTAAAATTCCTCCCACTTAAGTGCTCGAGATGGCATTCAAGTGCACATGCATGCATCAATATAAAATTGTGCACACAGGTACGCACGGATAGCTGATTTTATAATACACACGCATATATGCGCTATATAGGCTGGATTTTCAAAGTCCTATGCGCGTAAATCCAGAAGATTTATGTGCGTAGGGGGGGTGACGCGCATCAGACCTATTTTATAAAGGCCCAGCGACGTGTGAGAAGCCCCAGGATGCATCTAAGTCCAGGGGGCTTTACTAATGGGGCGGCCTGGGGCAGGGGCAGGGCCATTTGCTGCTGTGTCAGAGGATCGCGTGCCAGCAGGCTGCCAGCGAGCGCAATCTGCGCCTGCCTTCAGGCAGGAACAAAAGGTGTAATAAAAACTTTGAGGGGGTTAGAGTAGGGCTAGGGGGGAAAAGGTTAGGGGAAGGGGTGGGAAGATTAGTTTAGGGGGAATGGGGGAAGCCCACAGGCATCGGCGCGTGCAAGGTGCACTAGTGTGCAACTCCTTGTGTGTGCCAAGCCCCGATTTTAAAACATGCGCGTGCCAGCACACACATGTTATACAATCAGGCATACATGTGAAAATCTACCCCTATGTGCTTATGTTATAAAATCGGCATGTCCATATGCGCACACTGGCAAACACGTGCACATGTGTGCATGCACATGGGTCTTAAATTTTACTTCCAAAGGAGCACAATGGCTCTGTGCGCAAAACAGCAAGATTTGAAGATGTTCATATTTGATGATCATAAGTTGGCCAAACAAGTAGACACGGTAGCAGCAAATGCCAGAAGGATGCTTGGGTACACAGATGGAGAAATAGCCAGCAGGACAAAGGAGGTGATACTGCCTTAGTATAAGTCTCTGGTGAGACCTCATTTGGAGTACTGTGCATAATTCCAAAAATTAAACCATAAAAAAAAGAAGGCAGCTACTAATGGTCAACAGTCTTTATTCATATGGGAACACGGTTTAAGATTTAAACATGTATACCTTGGAGGAAAGGAGGTAAAGGGGAGATATAAAAGACATTTAAATATACACAGATATTTATTCTAAAGAATAAATACTCAGAAGGTAGTCCTCTTTCAAAAGAAAAGAGGCTCTGGAAGAAGGAGTCGTGGAATGAAGGTGAAAGGGGAAAGATTCAGGAATAATCTAAGGAAATATTTCTTTTCAGAAAGGAAGGCAGAAAGTAAAAAAACAAACATATTGGGGATAGCTAGGATTAGGTTAGGGGTCAGGGTGGAGAAGGGAAGAAGGAGGAAGAGTAGAGTTAGGGATAGTTCCTTAAGTGGAGCGGACTGGGTGGAACCTGGAGAAGGCCCGATTGTGTCGCCGCACGTAATTTACTAAAATTAATCCCACCTGCCCACGCCAGCCGCATATGCACACGTGGATTTTAAAATCTGGTGCGCTTGTGCGCACGGCCAATGGATTTTATAACATGTGTGCGCCATGCACGCATGTTATAAAATTGGCGCATCCATGAGCCGCGATGGGAACTGAGTGCATAAGGATGCGAGAGCGCTCCTATTAAAATCTACTGCTAAATATATATATAAACTGAACTGTTTTTAAGTAAGATGACCTCTTAAAATTCGAATCATCTTTTGCGGGCTCAAGTGAAAAATGTACTTGTTGTTCCCATAAGGAAGGCATCCCATCTACAAGAAACAAGAACATGGGCTTTTTATTCAATCAATCCCAAATTATGGAATGGCTTAATGCACTCTTTATGGGTAATTTATGATATTAAAATTTTCAGGAAACAGTTAAAAGCTTATATGTTTATCCAAACATTTAAACATCTCCAAAGCAAATAATACACAAGATGTTCATGAAATGTTTGTTATTACTGTGAAGCATGTTTACATTTGTTACTATTAGTTTATTGTAATTTTTACTTTTGTTCATTTTAAGAACATAAGAACATAAGAGCATGCCATACTGGGTCTGACCAAGGGTCCATCAAGCCCAGCATCCTGTTTCCAACAGTGACCAATCCAGGCCATAAGAACCTGGCAAGTACCCAAAAACTAAGTCTATTCCATGCTACTCTTGCTAGTAATAGCAGTGGCTATTTTCTAAGTCAACGTAATTAAAAGCAGGTAATGGACTTCTCCTCCAAGAAGTTATCCAATCCTTTTTTAAACATAGCTATAAATGATGACATAGACTTAATTGGCATCTCAGAGACATGGTGGAAAGAGGATAACCAATGGGACAGTGCTATACCAGGGTACAAATTATATTGCAATGTCAGAGAGGAGCACTCGGGAGGAGGTGTTGCACTTTATGTCCAGGATGGCATAGAGTCCAACAGGATAAACATCCTGCATGAGACTAAATACAAAATTGAATCTTTATGGGTAGAAATCCCTTGTGTGTCAGTGATAGGGGTATACTACCATCCACCTGGTCAAGATGGTGAGATGGACAGTGAAATGCTAAGAGAAATTAGGGAAGCTAACCAAATTGGTAGTGCAGTAATAATGGGAGACTTCAATTACCCCAATATAGACTGCGTAAATGTATCATCGGGTCACGCTACAGAGATAACGTTCCTGGATGGAATAAATGATAGCTTTATGGAGCAATTGGTTCAGGAACCGACGGGAGAGGGAGCAATTTTAGATCTAATTCTCAGTGGAGCACAGGACTTGGTGAGAGAGGTAATGGTGGTGGGGCCGCTTGGCAATAGTGATCATAATATGATCAAATTTGATTTAATGACTGGAAAAGGAACAGTGTGCAAATCCAAGGCTCTCGTGCTAAACTTTCAAAAGGGAAACTTTGATAAAATGAGAAAAATTGTTAGAAAAAAACTGAAAGGAGCAGCTACAAAGTAAAAAATGTCCAAGAGGCGTGGTCATTGTTAAAAAATACCATTCTAGAAGCACAGTCCAGATGTATTCCACACATTAAGAAAGGTGGAAAGAAGGCAAAACAATTACCGGCATGGTTAAAAGGGGAGGTGAAAGAAGCTATTTTAGCCAAAAGATCTTCATTCAAAAATTGGACGAAGGATCCAACAGAAGAAAATAGGAAAAAGCATAAACATTGGCAAGTTAAATGTAAGACATTGATAAGACAGGCTAAGAGAGAATTTGAAAAGAAGTTGGCTGTAGAGGCAAAAACTCACAGTAAAAACTTTTTTAAATATATCCGAAGCAGAAAGCCTGTGAGGGAGTCAGTTGAACCGTTAGATGATCGAGGGTTAAAGGGGCACTTAGAGAAGATAAGGCCATTGTGGAAAGATTAAATGATTTCTTTGCTTCGGTGTTTACTGAAGAGGATGTTGGGGAGGTACCCGTAATGGAGAAGGTTTTCATGGGTAATGATTCAGATGGACTGAATCAAATCACGGTGAACATAGAAGATGTGGTAGGCCTGATTGACAAACTGAAGAGTAGTAAATCACCTGGACCGGATGGTATACACCCCAGAGTTCTGAAGGAACTTAAAAATGAAATGTCAGACCTATTAGTAAAAATTTGTAACTTATCATTAAAATCATCCATTGTACCTGAAGACTGGAGGATAGCAAATGTAACCCCAATATTTAAAAAGGGCTCCAGGGGTGATCCGGGAAACTACAGACTGGTTAGCATGACTTCAGTGCCAGGAAAAATAGTGGAAAGTGTTCTAAACATCAAAATCACAGAACATATAGAAAGACATGGTTTAATGGAATAAAGTCAGCATGGCTTTACCCAGGGCAAGTCTTGCCTCACAAATCTGCTTCACTTTTTTGAAGGAGTTAATAAACATGTGGATAAAGGTGAACCGGTAGATATAGTATACTTGGATTTTCAGAAGGCGTTTGACAAAGTTCCTCATGAGAGGCTTCTAGGAAAAGTAAAAAGTCATGGGATAGGTGGCGATGTCCTTTCGTGGATTGCAAACTGGCTAAAAGACAGGAAACAGAGAGTAGGATTAAATTGGCAATTTTCTCAGTGGAAGGGAGTGGACAGTGGAGTGCCTCAGGGATCTGTATTGGGACCCTTACTTTTCAATATATTTATAAATGATCTGGAAAGAAATACGACACGTGAGATAATCAAATTTGCAAGTGACACAAAATTGTTCAGAGTAGTTAAATCACAAGCAGATTGTGATAAATTGCAGGAAGTCCTTGTGAGACTGGAAAATTGGGCATCCAAATGGCAGATGAAATTTAATGTGGATAAGTGCAAGGTGATGCATATAGGGAAAAATAACCCATGCTATAATTACACAATGTTGGGTTCCATATTAGGTGCTACAACCCAAGAAAGAGATCTAGGTGTCATAGTGGATAACACATTGAAATCGTCGGTACAGTGTGCTGCGGCAGTCAAAAAAGCAAACAGAATGTTGGGAGTTATTAGAAAGGGAATGGTGAATAAAACAGAAAATGTCATAATGCCTCTGTATCGCTCCATGGTGAGACCGCACCTTGAATACACTGTACAATTCTGGTCGCCGCATCTCAAAAAAGATATAATTGCGATGGAGAAGGTACAGAGAAGGGCTACCAAAATGATAAGGGGAATGGAACAACTCCCCTATGAAGAAAGACTAAAGAGGTTAGGACTTTTCAGCTTGGAGAAGAGACGACTGAGGGGGGATATGATAGAGGTGTTTAAAATCATGAGAGGTCTAGAATGGGTAGATGTGAATCGGTTATTTGCTCTTTCGGATAGTAGAAAGACTAGGGGGCACTCCATGAAGTTAGCATGGGGCACATTTAAAACTAATCGGAGAAAGTTCTTTTTTACTCAAACGCACAATTTAACTCTGGAATTTGTTGTTATTTTAACAGAGTTTCCCTTTTGAAAGTTTAGCACTAGAGCCATGGATTTGCTTACTGTCCCCCTTCCATTCATTAATTCAAATTTGATCATATTCTGATCACTATTGCCAAGCGGCCCCACCACCATTACCTCTCTCAGCAAATCCTATGCTCCCCTAAGAATTACATATACAATTGTTCCCTCTCTCATCAGTTCCTGAACCAATTGCACCATAAAACTGTCATTTATTCCATCTAGGACCTTTATCTCTCTAGCATGTCCTGATGTTACATTTACCCAGTCAATATTGGGCTAATTGAAATCTTGCATTATTACTGCACTACCAATTTGGTTAGCTTCCCTAATTTCTCTTAGCATTTCAGTGTTCATTTTACCATCTTCGCCAGGTGGACAGTAGTATACTCCTATCACTATACTCCACTCCAAAACACAAGGGATTTCTACTCATAAAGATTTGATAGGGCATTTAATCTCATGCAGGTTCTTTATCCTGTTGGACTCTATGCCATCCCAGACAAAAAAGTGCCGCCCCGCCTCCCAGAGGCTTCTCTCTGTCATTGTGATTTAATTTATACCCCAGTATGGCACTGTCCCATTGGTTATCCTCCTTAGGGATGTGAATCGTTTTAGGACGATTAAAATTATCGTCCGATAATTTTAATATCGTCTTAAACCGTTATGGAACACAATACAATACAGATTCTAACGATTTATCGTTATAAATCGTTAGAATCGTGAGCCGGCACACTAAAACCCCCTAAAACCCACCCCCGACCCTTTAAATTAAATCCCCCACCCTCCCGAACCCCCCCCAAATAACTTAAATAACCTGCGGGTCCAGCGGCGGTCCGGAACGGCAGCGGTCCGGAACGGGCTCCTGCTCTGAATCTTGTCGTCTTCAGCCGGCGCCATTTTCCAAAATGGCGCCGAAAAATGGCGGCGGCCATAGACGAAAAAGATTGGACGGCAGGAGGTCCTTCCGGACCCCCGCTGGACTTTTGGCAAGTCTCGTGGGGGTCAGGAGGCCCCCCACAAGCTGGCCAAAAGTTCCTGGAGGTCCAGCGGGGGTCAGGGAGCGATTTCCCGCCGCGAATCGTTTTCGTACGGAAAATGGTGCCGGCAGGAGATCGACTGCAGGAGGTCGTTCAGCGAGGGTTCCGGCGCCTCGCTGAACGACCTCCTGCAGTCGATCTCCTGCCGGCGCCATTTTCCGTACGAAAACGATTCGCGGCGGGAAATCGCTCCCTGACCCCCGCTGGACCTCCAGGAACTTTTGGCCAGCTTGTGGGGGGCCTCCTGACCCCCACAAGACTTGCCAAAAGTCCAGCGGGGGTCCGGAAGGACCTCCTGCCGTCCAATCTTTTTCGTCTATGACCGCCGCCATTTTTCGGTGCCATTTTGGAAAATGGCGCCGGCTGAAGACGACAAGATTCAGAGCAGGAGCCCGTTCCGGACCGCTGCCGTTCCGGACCGCCGCTGGACCCGCAGGTTATTTAAGTTATTTGGGGGGGGGTTCGGGAGGGTGGGGGATTTAATTTAAAGGGTCGGGGGTGGGTTTTAGGGGGTTTTAATGTGCCGGTTTTTCGATTTTTTGATTTTTCGATTTTTAACGATTTTTAACGATTTTTCACGATATTTTACCCCCCCCAAACGGCAACAATACGATTCCCTCCCCCTCCCAGCCGAAATCGATCGTTAAGACGATCGAGGACACGATTCACATCCCTAATCCTCCTTCTACCATGTCTCTGAGATACCAATTAATTCTATGTCATCATTCACTGCTATACATTCTAATTCTCCCATCTTACTTCTTAGACTTCTGGCATTAGCATACAAACATTTCAAAGTGTGTTTTTTATTTGCATTTTCATTCTGCTTTTTAAATGATAGGGATAAATTGGAATCTTT
The DNA here is from genome assembly GCF_901001135.1 of Rhinatrema bivittatum. NCBI lineage: Eukaryota > Metazoa > Chordata > Amphibia > Gymnophiona > Rhinatrematidae > Rhinatrema > Rhinatrema bivittatum. The sequence continues at coordinate 636,891,042 of NC_042615.1, read as the reverse complement.
TAGCTCATATGAATTTTTAATAACAGGTACTTGGAATACCTGGTTAAGGTGGAGCCCATCCCTTCAGAAGAGACTCCCCCTTCCCCAAAAGGTTTCCCAGTTTCTTACAAAACTGAATCTCTCTTCCTTGCACCATTGTCTCATCCACGCATTGAAATTCTGGAGTTTTTCCTGCCTCTGGAGACCTGCGCTTAGAACAGGGAACATTTCAGAGAATGCTACCCTGGAGATTCTGGATTTCAGCTTTCTACCTAAGTGCCTAAATTTGGCTTCCAGAACTTCCCTCCCACATTTTCCTATGTTGTCAGTGCCCACATGTACCATGACAGCCGGCTTTTCCCTAGCACTGTCTAAAATCCTATTTAGGTGATGCGTGTGGTCCACCACCTTCGCACCAGGTAGGCATGTTACTAGGCGATCCTGATTTTCACCAGCCACCCAGCTGTCTGCATTCCTAATAATGAAATCACCAACTATGACAGCCGACCTAACCCTTTCCTCCTGGGCAGTAGCCCTGGGAGACACGTCCTCAGTGCGAAAGGACAATGCATCACCTGGAGAGCAGGTCCTTGCTACAGAATCCTTTCCTGCTGCACCAGTTTGATGCTCTCCAATCATGAAACTTTCTTCCTTCACGGCAGCACCAGGGCTGCCAGTCTGAAGTTGGGGCTTGGCTACTATGTCCCTGAAGGTCTCATCTATATACCTCTCTGTCTGCCTCGGCTCCTCCAGGTCTTCCATTCAAGCCTCTGAGAGACAGGAGGTCTTTGCATTGGATGCGCACTTACTTCTCACTGGTGGGTAAAAAATCATACATGTGACACTCGATGAAAAGATTGGGAGGCCCCTCTCTTGCTGCTGGACTGCTCCCTTCATCTCAAATTTGTTCAGTTCCTAGTTAAGTTTTAGGTTGCTATGGGAGTAGGAATGTGTCTAATTAGGGTCCTTGAATGTATTAGTGTATTCACTATATATCTGCTAGTGGCCTACAAGGGAATGATCAAACTCTCAATAAGGTGTAGGGAATTTGTGAAGTTAAAAGGCAGATTTTATTTTTTTTTAGTGTGAAAGTAGCACTTGCCTATAAATTAAAGGATAAGCTAGTGGTGGGTGGGAGAGGAGTGGGAGGTTTGGGAAATACAAACACACTAACTTCTGTTTATTACTGTTTATTATCTGCCTTACTGACTATTTAAAGCACAAATACACAAACACTAAATAATATACCCCAATAGTTTACTTCTCCCGAAAACTTTTAAAACATTTCCCAAGCTGAACTTACTGATTTCTTTTGGCCACCAGCAAGGTGATCCTCTCCTCTCAGTGCTCATTCAACTGTTCTATTTGATACTTTGTTTCTACTTCTTTTTATAGCATCGACCTGCTTGTATGATGACGTTCTATTCAAGATAAATAGAATGGTTTCTTCTTTCTTGTTTGCTTGCTTTTTTGTTATTTTTCTTTCCTTTCTCTTTTGTATACCTTTCTGTTACTTTTTGCATGCATGAGCTCAGACCTGGCTAAACTATAATAGTACATGCACTTATCTCTTTCCTTTATGCTTTGCTCTCTGTGCAGTTGTTGGTTTAGTGGCAGTTCCTTTTTGTTTCCTTCTTCTTTTTTAATTCACTCGCCTACGAACCTTCTTTTTGACCAACTCCTCAAAACATTAACAACTCCCTGTCACTACTTTTATGGTCTTCCATAGACTAAATCAGTCATGTTCCCTCAAAGTGTGTGTCTACGACAACTTATTGAAACTATAATTTCTCTAACTATTGAAAATGATTGATAATTAAGTGACCCTATTATTATAGAAAGAAATAGCAATTAACTTATCTTTTCTTTTCTAATTGTTTCACTTTCTATGTCACAGTGTTTCTCTTGAGAATGATTATTTATTTATTTATTTATTTATTTATTTAAATGATTTATATACCGGAGGTTCCTGTATAGTATACATATCACCCCGGTTTACAAAGAACAGTAACTATCGCTAAAAAATATAGCGGTTTACATAGAACATAGAACATAATAAAAGAAGTTTTTACATTGAACAAATCTAAGTAAGTAAAGTTTTTACATTGAATAAATTAATTGAAGCAAATAGTGTATGATATTTAACCGTTAATAAACAAGCAGTTAATTTGTTAAAAATAATAATAATAATTTGTTAAATAATTTGTTAAAAATAATTTGTTAAAAATAATTTGTTAAAAATAATAATTTGTTAAAAATAATAAACAAATAAACAAAAATAATAAACAAGCAGTTAATTTGTTAAAAAAAACCTGTGGCACACCTTCCCTGTTTCTTCTTTGAATTACTCTTGGGCCTGCAGCCTTATCACTGACTGTTTTTCTCCCTGGCTGTTGTCAGCTAATGCCGAATGAACTTTACTTTCTTAGTGGTTTCTCAAAACAAAATGTTGTTAGCTGCTTCCTTTTCTTTAAAGGAAAATATCATGTATCCTGCAGACAATCGCATCAGTTAGAGCCTTATAATAAGCTACTCTATAATCCAAGCAGAAGTATTATATTAATATTACTCTAGCCTAATTTTTTCCCTTACCTTTCTGGAAACAATTACTAGCATTGTGCATTTATTTAAAATGAGTGCACAAAACACAAGGGTAGATTTTCAAAGGGTTACGCGTGTAAGATATGTGCGTAACCCCCAAAAACCTACCCCTGCACGCGCCGAGCCTATTTTGCATAGGCTCAGTGGTGTGCACAAGCCCCGGGACGCACGTATGTCCCGGGGGCTTTGAAAAAGGGGCAGTCTGGGGGCGTGGCTGGGGATTTGGTGGCGGTATGGGAGCGGTCTGAGGGCATGGCCGGGGACATGGCGATAGTCCAGGGGCGGTGGTCCAGGGGCGGTGGTCTGGGGGCGGGGTCGAGTACTCTGGCACGCCGGCAACTGGCTGGTGCGCGCAAGTTACACCTGCCTTGGGCAGGTGTAATTTTGGAGCAAAGGTAGGGGGGATTTAGTTAGGGATGGGGGGTGGGTTAGATAGGGGAAGGGAGGGGAAGGAAGGGGAAGGGAGGGGGGTGCCGGAAAAAAAGTTCCCTCCAGTGGTCTTGGAGGGAATGGGGAAAGCCATCAGGGCTCCCCTTGGGCTCGGCGCACGCAAGGTGCACGTGTGCACCCCCTTGCATGCACCGAGCCCGGATTTTATAAAATGTGTGCGGCAGTGCGCACATGTTATAAAATCGGGCATGGATTTGTTCACACCGGGTTGCGGGAACAAATCTACACCCGGGCGTAGATTTTAAGTTCTGGCCCACAATGAATAAGAGCCCCCCAAATGAAATGAACTTTATTTGTTGCATTTGTTTTAAATGAATGCATTGGGCCTAGGCCTTGCTTAGGGTGTAGGCCAAGGCTCAAAGCAGGAGTTTTGGCCTTGGCTCAGGCTAATGCTGAGGCCTCAGCCAAGACCTTAGCCTGCCCCTGAACAATCAGTTACCTGATCAGAAATGGCCAGGCTAGGTCCTGACACTTGAGCCTTGATCTGAACCCAGGTCCGATGCCAGGGCCTGGCCTGGAGGCTGGGTCTTGATTCCAGGCCTCAATTAAGGTTCCAGCCAAGGTCTGGATCACAGGCCTCGGAGCAGTTCATATGATATCCTCTTTTTCTTTTCTTCTTCAACTAATGCCTTCTGCTGGGTTTATGCTGTAGTATGGGCTAAACACAAGGGATTTCTGAGAGAGTGATAGGAATTGTTAAGCTAAATTACCTGTGTGAATGGTCAGACCAGATAATCCATAAGGTCTTTTTCTGCCCTCATGTTTCTATTTCTTATTAGTCTGCACATGAATCTACTCTATTTTTCTGCTAATAATTTATTTTTGGTTGTAATTCTTATATGTATATATCTTATTGTGCTTCACTTTTTCAAATAATTTATTTTATATTTTAATTTTATGAATTATGTTTGAATATATCGCAACACATTTAGATCCTTTGTGCTTGAAGCAAGAAATAAATAAGGTAAAATACATAAACAAAATAGACATCACCGTGCTTTACTTCCTTCACCTGCTTTCTGACTTCTTATCTTCTGGAGATAACTGGTGGGTTATATATTTAACGGAATTGATGTCAATATTCAGTGGGTCCATGAGCAGAAAAGTTACTGGGTTCAACATAGTCAGGTAAGTGTTGAATATATCCAGTTAAAGTTATCCAGACAAACAAAGGATATAAAGGTCCAAATGTAATTATTCTTATTTTATGCTCAGAATCTAAAATAACTTTTAACATGTTACCAGAGCTATGCTGCTATTATACTGTACTTCATAGAAAGTGTATTCTGAATTCATAGTGGTTTCTCCTGAGATTTGTATCAAGTGTTAAGGGTTAGGAAGCTAAAATGCATCTTCTTTATCGTAATATACTTATGTGCAGGACTGCAAAATTCCAAGGACTCCTTTAAATTCTAAGTGGCTACTCACTTATCCATGGTGATTTTAAGCTTGAGCAAAAGTGATTCATTTTGGAATGTCTAATCTCATTGAAAGTCAAACAACAATAAAAGTCAGGAAACTATAAACTAATGTGGCACAGAACTAATATGTGAAACTTGAAGGCTGAAAAGCATCAGTCTATTAAGTGCCTTTATTGGAAAAATTGATATTCATCAAGATGTAATTAAACAATAACTAGAGATATACGAACAGTAAATTATTCTATTAACTTCTTATTAATGAATAGAAATTATTGTAACACTATTCCATCAACTTAATTAGTATATTGGTAGAAGAGAAAAGGGTCCAGGACAGATCCCTGAGTCACACCAATTGATAGAGGGATGGCAGTAAGGAGGATTCACCAGAGCCTAGTATGTCCCACCTTCCCTCACACCCTTTGTTGAACTGCCCAGTGCCTCAGATAGCATAGCTTGCATTTGAATGGGGGAGGGGGGGGGAGCTTCCTAAGATAATATTACTAGCAGATGCACAGGGCCTGGCCAAAAAAGTTCCACATCTTTGTATTAAACCATATAGTAGAAGAAATCTCCTCATTGCACAGGCAGAAGTATATGCAAATCTTCACTATTCATGTCTCAATAACAAAGCAGCAGCAGTACACCATAAATGTGATTTGGGTAGGAATGTGGTAGGCCTAAGCAGTCATTTTACCCTCGTTCTCCACTCAGTGCTTATGCCTGAAACACTTCTATTGATAGCCAATATCATGGACAGATAAGGGTTTTGGTTATGGGGAAGAGGAGGTTGGAAAAGAGTGCAGATGATGATTATCACATGAGGTCAGTAAAACTATGGAAGATCAGACATTAAAAGATCCATTGATGCCAGTGTCTGTCCTGGTTGATGAGTGGTGTGAAGGGGCCAGTAAGGTGCTGGATAAGATTGCAACTTGGTCAGTCCAAATGGTCACAGACAGGGAATTTCTGTTTTACAGATGAATTATGCTACTAAAGAGACAGATTCATCGCTTAGAGAACTTATGGGTTAAACATTTCTCTTTAGAAGTTAAACGTAATTGAAGAAATGGGTTCAACTAATACTACTCTGCGATTATATTGGCATAAGAACACAAGAACATAAGAAATTGCCATGCTGGGTCAGACCAAGGGTCCATCAAGCCCAGCATCCTGTTTCCAACAGAGGCCAAACCAGGCTACAAGAACCTGGCAACTACCCAAACATTAAGAAGATCCCATGCTACCGATGCAATTAATAGCAGTGCCAGTGGCTATTCCCTAAGTAAACTTGATTAATAGCAGTTAAAGGACTTCTCCTCCAAGAACTTATCCAAACCTTTTTTTAACCCAGCTACACTAGCTGCACTAACCACATCCTCTGGCAACAAATTCCAGAGCTTTAATGTGCATTGAGTGAAAAATAATTTTCTCTGATTAGTCTTAAATGTGCTACTTGCTAACTTTCTGGAATGCCTCCCTAGTCCTTCTATTATTTGAGAAAATTGACCATTTAATCCTACTTTCTGTTTCCTGTCTTTTAACCAGTTTGTAATCCCCAAAAGGACATCGCCTCCTATCCCATGACTTTTAGTTTTCTTAGAAGCCTCTCATGAGGGACTTTGTCAAATGCCTTCTGAAAATCCAAATACACTACATCTACTGGTTCACCTTTATCCACATGTTTATTAACCCCTTAAAAAAAATGAAGCAGATTTGTTAGGCAAGACTTCCCTTGGGTAAATCCATGTTGACTGTGTTCCGTTAAACCATGACTTTCTATATGCTGTACGATTTTGATCTTGAGAATAGTTTCCACTATTTTTCTCAGCACTGAAGTCAAGCTCACTGGTCTATAGTTACCCGGATCGCCTCTGGAGCCTTTTTTAAATATTGGGGTTACTGTTGGATTCGTGGACCCTTGAGCCGGCTAGAAGATCGTGATACAACACCAAGGAGAGGCCCTCAGCGGAAGTTGTAGCTGGTAGGCAGATCAAACCCAGGAGACCAATGGAATCTTCACCACTGGAAGCCCAAGATCCCCCTGGGAGGAACCCTTCAGGATCCGACCTGCTTGGACTTAGGAGCGGTCACCTGGGGACAATTGTACAACAAGAGTTCCGGAGGACATGCCAAAGTCAGGAGCTAGGAAGCCTAAGCCGAAGTCAGGAGCCAAAGCTGAAGTCAGGAGCCAAACTGAAGTCAGGAGCGAGCAACTTACACTCAAAACGAGAAGACCTGTTGCAAGGCAAAGAGTAAGGCTGTCTGCAGGGTTTAAATCCCTGCCGGTGTCTGACATCCTTCAGGGAGTGGAGCCCTCTCTTCCCATGCTGGTCTCTTTAAATTTGGAGCCCTGTCCGTGCGCACGCCTAGAGGGGAAGAGCCAGCCGGAGAATGTCGGTGGTTTCTCCCTCGCAGAGGGAGCACCATACGAAGGGGCCGGGAAGTCTGGGACAGACCTCAGGGACGCTGAAGCCACCACGAGTCATCCCGAGGTAGGAGGTGGGCTGGCCTGCGGACATCCACGGGCCAGGGCCGTAACAATACCCCCTTCTACGGCCCCTTCCTGGGGGTTTTGGCTTAGCAGGATGGTCTAAATGAAACTGGTGGAGAAGAGACTTATCCAAAATGTTGGAGGCAGGTTCCCAAGTATTCTCCTCAGGACCATAGCCCTCCCAGGAGAGAAGATACTCCCATCATCTATGATGGAGCCATACATCTAACACCTTATTTACTTGATAGATGGTGTCTTCTTGAGCTGCAGGGTTGGTGGGTTCAGGGGACTTGTCATGGAAAACTGACAAGACCAAGGGCTTGAGTAGAGATACGTGGAAAACGTTATGAATCTGTAGTGTGGAGGAAAGACGAAGGTGGTACGAAACAGCACCCACCCGCTCCATTACCGCAAACAGGCCAATGTATCTAGGAGTCAGGCACATGGAAGGAATCCGTAATCGAAGGTTCTTGGTGATTAACCACACCTTATCTCCCGGGAGAAATACAGGAGCTGGACGTCGCAGACAATCTGCGTATTTCTTTGCAGTAGCAGCAGTTCGTTGTAATTTTTCCTTAGTGGATCCCCAAAGGTTCCGTAACTATTGGGCCGTGATTTGCGCTGCCAGAGACGGAATCATCAGAGGCAGGGCAAAGGAGGCCTGAGTCGTTTCCCGTAGACCAATTGAAAGGGGGACATATTGGTGGCAGAATGCCAATGGTGGTTATAGGAGAATTCTGCCCACAGCAGTAAAGCTACCCAGTTGTTTTGTTGGTCTCCTACAAAGGTTCGAAGGAATGCTTTTAAGGTTTGGTTTGTATGTTCCACTTGGCCATTGCCTTGTGGGTGAAAGGACGTAGTAAAGTCTAGTTGGACCCCGAACGTTTTGCAGAGTGCTCTCCAGTTCTTGGCCGTGAACTGCGAACCTCTGTTCGAGGCAACATGTAGAGGGAGTCCATGTAGACGAAAGATGTAATGAGCGAAGGGTTGCGCAAGTTCGGGCGCAGTTGGCAACTTGGTTAGAAGCATAAAGTGGGCCATTTTCAAAAATCTGTCAACCGTGACCCATATCACGGTTTTCTCTTCTGAGGGTGGTAAGTACACTATGAAGTCTGTAGGCAGATGGGTCCATGGCTTTGTTGGAATGGGTAACGGTTGGAAGAGCCCCCAGGGATGGCTGGGCAGGGGCTTTTGTAGAGCACAAGTAGGACAGGAACTGACATATAGGTGAACGTCCTTCTTGACCTGAGGCCACCAGTAGTATTCAGTCAATAGTTCCAAGGTCCGAGCACCTCCAGAATGACCTGCAGTCAAAGAGTCGTGAGCCCATGACAAAACTTTCTTGCACAGGTGAGTAGGCACTACTGTCTTACCCATGGGAACCACATCCGAAGCTGCAAGGAGGACCTTGGCTGGGTCTAGGATGTATTGAGGTGGATTGGGAGTATCCTCTGTTTCTGCAGTGTGAGAGAGGGCATCAGCCTGAACGTTCTTAGAAGCCGGTCTGTAGTGGAAGAGGAAGTTGAACCAGCTAAAAAATAGAGAACATCAAGCTTGTCGTGGGTTGAGGCATTAAGCTCAGCACTGGAATTCTAGATTCTTGTGATCTGTATAGACAATAATAGAATGTTGGGCCCCTTCTAGCCACTGACACCATTCTTCGAATGCCAGCTTAATGGACAATAGCCCCTTGTCCCCTATACTGTAATTCTTCTCAGCGGGTGAGAACTTCTGAGAGAAATAGGAACATCGCAATAATTTGCCTTTATTGGATACTTGGCTCAGGACAGCTCCTACCGAGAGGTCGGATGCGTCAACCTCCACAATAAACTGATGCTCTGGGTCTGGATGATGGAGACATACGTCCTGAAGAAAGGCTCTCTTCAGCTCCTGGAAGGCACTTACTGCTGCCGGACAACAATTTTTGGCACCGGCTCCCTTCTTGGTAAGGGCAGTGAGTGGGGCCACTATCTGGGAGTAATGCAGTATGAACTGGTGGTAAAAGTTGGTGAACCCAAGGAAGTGTTGAAAACCTTAACCCCCAATGGTTGAGGTCAATCCTTGATAGCCACTACTTGATCTGGATCCATGTGGAAGATACAATATATCCAAGGAAGGGCAAGGACTCTCGTTCGAACTGGCACTTCTCCAATTTGGCAAAGAGATGATTGTCTCAAAGCTTTTGTAGCACTCATCGAACGTGGAGGTGGTGCGCGACCAGGTCCTTGGAATAAATCAGTACATCATCTAGATATACTATAACGGAAGTGTGTAACATATCCCTTAACACCTCATTCATTAGGTTTTGTAAAACCGCAGGGGCATTGCATAAGCCAAATGGCATGACCAGGTACTCATAATGCCCGTCTATTGTGTTGAATGCAGTTTTATATTTGTCGCCTGGTCGTATCCTTACCAGGTTGTACGTCTCCTGGAGGTCCAGCTTGGTGAAAACTTTGGCTCCTTTCAGCCTGTCTAGAAGTTCGGGAATCAATGGCAAATGATATCTGTCACATTGCGTGATGGCGTTGAGGCCACAGTAATCTATACAGGGTCTGAGTGACCCGTCTTTTGTCGCCACAAAAAAGAATCCGGCTCCGGCAGGGGAAGTGGAAGGCCGGATGAAGCCCCGTTCTAAATTCTCTTGAATGTAACTAGACATGGCTCGAGTTTCTGGAAGCAACAAGGGGTATACCTGCTCCTTGGGAGGTGTGGTGTCTGGCACCAAGTTTATGGCACAGTCAAAGAGCTGATGTTCTGGGAGGAGTTCGGCCTTTTCCTTAGAAAGACATCTAGATAGTCCAGATAGTGTGTGGGAAGAGTCATGGGTATGGTCAAGAGTGGAACATAGGATTGTGGGACCATCGCCAGGCAGGACAGGTATCCCAGTTGATAACTGGGGAGTGCTTCTGAAGCCAAGGCAAGCCCAAGACGATAGGATGAATGGTTCTCTCTAGTACAAGAAACAAAATTTCTTCTGTGTGCAGGAGGCCAGTACAGAGAGTCAAGGGCTTAGTGCTGGTGGAGATACTCCCTGGGAGGGCAGTTCCCTAAATCGAAGAAACTCAGAGCGGAGGGAGACGAGACTGCACGGCAAGCTGCAATTACTGAACGAGGTCATTGAGAATAAAGTTTATTTATTTATTTATTTATTTTAAGTCTTTTCTATACCGTCGTTTGGTGGGGACCGTCACAACGGTTCACATTAAGGCACATAAAAGTAATGATACTACAATTTGTCCATTTATATAGGTGTCATAAGGTTCGGTAACATAGTTTGTTATCAATGTTTAATAGTTTAATAGTTTATTAAGTTTTATATACCGACACATCGGACAAGCCTTCACATCGGTTTACAGAAGATAAAACAAGATCAGAAATACAATGTTCATAAATAGTAACAGCTAAAAACTATATAGGGTAAAAGAATAAATTAGCTGTTAAGAAGAATAAAATCATAAAATTAATCAAATAAACATAGTCATAAAACATTAACAAAAAATATTAACTAGATAGAGTAATGTTAGATGTTAAATGTGATTAATCATGTCCATGTCTTTCCTTCTCAGTTTTAATTACAGAGCTAATTTTACAAATGTAACTTATCCATTAGTAATGGTGTGCTATATCTTAAAACTACACACTTAGTGAATTTCTGCAGTGTGTATGGTTGTTTAATTGTTTGTGCTTTGCCCATTCCTGGCTTCTATTCTCCCTTCTCTTTCTGGAAGGCCTGTTTAAATAGCCAGGTTTTCAAACCTTTTCTAAAGGTTTTGCTGTCTCTTTGTAGTCTCTTTGCTGTCTCTTTGCTGTCTCTTTGCTGTCTCTTTGTAGTTTCCTCCGACTCCAGAGTCAGCCAATGCCAATGTGGTGAAGGAACCACCAGGATATTCAAGGGTAACTGGTACAGTGCATTGAGGAGCGGTGTAGGTACTACTTAGGGTCAGCTCCCCGATGACACTTAGGTCCTGGCGTTTTCCGGCCGTTCACCACATTGGGCTAAGAAGCCCCTTGTTGCCACAACATAAACAGAGGCCTAGTGAGCGTCGACGTCTTCTTTCCTCCTGGGAAAGAGAGTTTTGCCCCAACTGCATGGGTTCCACCCCTTGGCTGCCTGAAGAAGCCGAAGGAGAAGACCTGGGTTGAGAGAACGTGGGTGCCAGGTTAACCGGTCTTCAAATCAACCTCCCTTCCCAGAACCGTTTTGGAGTCGGCGATCGACCCTTCCGGCCAAGTCTATCATGCCATCTAGGTCATCCAGAAGATCTCGTGCCGCTAGTTCATCCTTAAGGTGTGAAGACAATCCTTCCAGAAATATGCCATGAAGGCTGTCCTCCCTCCAGTCCAGCTTGGTGGCCAACGTGCGGAATTCGACCACGTATTCGGCAAGAGAACGAGAGCCTGGCATAGTTGCAAAAGTTTGGCAACCGCCATGGACTTACTGGCTGGTTCATCAAAGACATTTCTAAATGTAGACACAAATTGTTGCAGGTTTCCAAAGATAGGATCATTACGTTCCCATAATGGGGAGGCCCAGACAAGAGCCCTCCCATCTAACAAGTATACAATATAGCTGGTCTTCATCAGGTCCGACGGGAACTGTGTTGGCAGTAGTGTGAACCGTATGTAGCATTGGTTAAGGAAACCACAGCATTGTTTAGCTTCACCTGAGTATTGGGGTAGAGCTGGCAGTTGTGTGGAGGCTGCGGGTCTGGGGCTTGGCATCGGAACAAAAGCAGGAGGTGCTATTGGGGGAGTGGAGTCCAATTGGTTCACCAATCTTTCTACTGTCACTATCAGGACATCTAAGCATTGTTGCTGCTACTGCAGCCGTTGGGGGATACCAGGAATTGCCTGAAGACCTGTAAGGTCCGCCGGATCGATGGCCTTGCAAACTGTTGGATTTGTGGACCCTTGAGCCGGCTAGAAGATGGTGATACAACACCAAGGGGAAGCCCTCAGTGGAAGTCGTAGCCGGGAGGTGGATCAAACCCTGGAGACCAATGGAATCTTCACCACTGGAAGCCCGAGATCCCCTCCGGGAGGAGCCCTTCAGGATCCGAGCCACTGGGACTTAGGAACGGTCACCTGGAGATGAGTGTACGATGAGAGTTCCAGAGGACGTGAGTCGAGCAGGAAGCCGGAACCAAGGGACCCTCAGGATCTTCACCACTGGAAGCCCGAGATCCCCCCGGGAGGAGCTCTTGAGGATCTGAGCTACTTGGACTTAGGAGCGGTCACCTGGAGAAGAGTATATGATGAGAGTTCCAGAACATGTGAGTTGAGCAGGAAGTCGGAGCCAGGAGACCCACAGGATCTTCACCACTGGAAGCCCAAGATCCCCCCTGGAGGAGCCCTTGAGGATCCGAGCCGCTTGGACTTAGGAGCGGTCACATGGGGACAAGTGTACGATGAGAGTTCCGGAGGACTTGCCGAAGTCAGGAGCCAGGAAGACGTGCCAAGGTCAGGAGCCAGGAAGCCAAAGCCGAAGTCAGGAGCGAGCAACTAACACTCAAAACGAGAAGACCCGTTGCAAGGCGAAGAGTAAGGCTGTCTGCAGGGTTTAAATCCCTGCCAGCATCTGACATCATTCAGGGGGCGTAGCCATCTCTTCCCACACTGGTCTCTTTAAATCCGGATCCCCTGCGTGCTCACACACGCTTAGTGGGGCGGAGCCAGCTGGAGAATGTTGGCGGCGTCTCCATCACAGAGGGTGCACCGCGCGAAGGGGCTGGGAAGTCCGGGACAGGCCTCAGGGACACTGCAGCCGTCGCGAGTCATCCAGAAGTAGGAGGTGGGCCAGTCCGCGGACCTCTGCGGACCGGGGCTATAACAGTTACATTGGCCACCCTCCAGACCACAGGTACAATGGATGATTTTAATGATAGTTTACAAATTTTAACTAATAGATCAGAAATCTCATTTTTCAGTTCCTTCAGTACCGTAGGATGCATACCATCTGGTCCAGGTGATTTGCTACTCTTTAGTTTGTCAATCTGGCCTACTACATCTTCCAGGTTCACAGTGATTTCATTCAGTTAGTCTGACTCATCACCCCTGAAAACCATCTCCGGAACTAGTATCTCCTCAACATCTTCATTAGTAATTTTTTTCTCAAAGCCATTAAATCTGCTACTTTTAGCTCTAAAGAACTATTCTCTGTGGTGGAGAAACTGTTAGGATTAGTTGTGATTCACAATACATCTAAGGATGCGCTCCTGGATAGCATTAAACTTAACTATGAATATTGCAGGTTTACAGGTCAATTTGGAATAAAAAAGATCTAAGCCTGATACTTCACTTTCAATGCATATCCTGCTTCAACGGCAGGGGAGAAGAAAAACTGATACTACACGCATATCCAGCATAGCTCCCTGCTTCAACAGCAGGGGAGAAGAAAAACAACCAATAAGGGCTGAATAACACAGTCTGGGTAAAACAAATAAGCATGGGTGTAGCTTGCTTATTGCGGCGGTTACTTCCCCTCTTACCAGTAACTAATCAAGCTTGATATTTCACTTGGTTGCAGCTCCATCACTGCTCTCTACATTAATGGTGGGGGTGGAAGGGAAATAGAACCAAAGAGCTAAGAGAAACAGATAAGTATGAGAAAAAAAAAATGTGTGAAGCTTGCTGGGCAGACTGGATGGGCCGTTTGGTCTTCTTCTGCCGTCATTTCTATGTTTCTATGTTTCTATATTAATGCTACCAAGCGAGGGCAAGAAGGGAAGGATTTTTTTCTTTTTATTAAGATCATATCAGACTGTAGAACTGATTTCCTTTAAAGGATTCAGGTTATTGGAGAATAAAAAAATCTTATGCCAATCACAAAGAACTTATTATCCTTGCACAACTAGGGTCATCAAAGCACTGAACATATACTGAGGAGTAACTGAGAAATGCAGTCAGAAACTGATCTATACATATGGAGATTGCTGACTGACTTATTCCAGTAGTGACTCCTTGAGGTATTTGGAAGTAAAAAAAAAAAAAAAAATTGTAACCTTGATGTATACTGGCAAGGTGCAGCCACTCCGAGTAGAAGGGTGCAGGTCTTGCAACTGCTGACACAGGTATAGTATAGTTTCCTTTCTGAACCTAAAGCTGCACAAGACTTGCACCACAAACAGATCCAGAAACTGTGCTCTGATCCTGTATACACTTTCTAAAGCGTATCTCCTTCTCCTCCTCTTCTGTTCTATCTCCCTCCTCAAATGTTGCACCTGAGTGTCCATAAGTTTATAATATTCATGTTGAACATCACTTCACCACAACTAACAGCCCCCCACCTCCCAGTTAGACCCCAGTCAGCCCCTAATCAGCCCTATTAACACAAATACACCCAATTAGCCTGTTTGACCCATTGACATATGTGCACAACCAATTATCCTCAGTCAGCTCCAGTGACTGCCTTCTCTCCACCCCCCACCCCCAGAAATGCAGTGCCATCTTCTGAAAGGTTCCCCCAAAGAATGAAAGAAAACCTCAATCAGACAAAAGGACAGACCCACCAAAAAAAAAAAAAGTTAAGATGTTAATTGGGTGAAGAGCAGAAAAGATTGAACAGCATTTAGACTGCAACTCTTAAGGAGTTGCCTTAAATTATTCATCCATTTCTGATACAAGCATGACATTTGTAAATGTGAAATATACTCTCTTTAAACAAAAAAAATAAAATATTTGTATCTGAAAGATGTGCAAATTGATAGTAACCACAGATTTGAAGCCTTGACGATTGGTGCTACTGTTCACAAGTTTCTAATTTGTGCTAATTCAACCCCCTTTTCGATTATTCCATACCATAACAGATCTATTTACATAACTCAAACAGCAGCAACACTATCTATGAAAGATGTAACAAGTACTAGATCATCAATATGCTTTTGACTGGATAATAAAACAAGATGGATTTCTACAGAGAAAATACATAAAATCAGAATTCCTCACTTCTGTCACCTATGCATAACACAGTAAGAATGTGCATTTATTTGAAATAAAAATAAAAAATGTGACAAATGTGCCTGTTTATTTTTTGAGTCAAATAAAGAAAATTAATTTTTCCCAAAAATAAAAAAATCTACAAATTTTTCAGTTTTGGTAACTAGTGCATCCTTTTAACAAATAGGGTGTACTATTACTAAAAAGGGCCTATAGCAGGACCAGGTCTCAGCCACATCCCATTTCAAGGGCCATGCCTGAGGCCAGATCTCATTGCTGAGGTCCAGGACTAGGCCCGGGTTTGAGCCAGGGCTTCGTGAAGGCCAAAACCTGTCATTGACTCTCAAGTCTGGCCTTAGGCCCAGGCATAAGGCTGGGTCCCATTGCCAAGGCCCGGTCCTGGGCCTATGGCTAGGCCTGACAACAAGGCCTGGCATGAGTCAAGGAATGATCACTGAGGCCTAGGCCTAGGCCAAAGGCATAGTCCTGGTGCAATACCAGGGCCCGGCCAAGGCCGGCTCCTGTCGGTGAGGCTTGAATATAGGTATAGGCCTAGGCCTGATACCATGGCCAGGCCCAAGGCCAATTCCTGTCACTGAGGTCCAGGCTTAGACCCGAGGCTTAGACCCAAGCCCGATGCCAGGGTCTGGCTGAGACAAGGCCCCTTTGCCTAGGCCTGGCCCCAGCGCAGGGGCCTAGCTAAGGCTAGGTCACACTGCTGGGGCCCAGGCCCTAGGCCTATGCCTAGAGACCTAAAATCAGCCCTTCTTCCATCTTCTTTTTTCTTCCAGAGACTAAAAAGAAAGGCATTCACCTGAAGGAAATACCACAGTGGCACCTTTCTCCAGAGTAGACAGCACCATTTTTTTGAACAGCAGTATATTTCAATGGCCATATTTCAAAATGCTAGGGAGGAAGCCACCACAGTGGCATCACTGCGTTGCTTCATTTGGGTGTACAATTTTATTGTTAGTCTCTGGAAGAAGAAAGAAGATGGCAGAAGGCTGGTAGTGGGCTTCCAGGTCTAGGCCTTGCATCTTGGTGACATAACTTGGCCTCAAATGGGCTCTGGTGTCAGGCTAGGCCTAGGCCTGGGATCCAGTGGCAGTACCCAGTCTTGGTCATGCTCCGGCATGGTCCCTAGCCTAAACCTCAGGCCGAGGCCTGGGCGTTAAGATTGGGACCCAACCTTAGACAAGTCTTGCCATCAGGCCTGGGCCAAGACCTCAGTTCTAGGCCTCAGTGATGGAAACTGGCCTCAGTTAGGCCCCAGTCAGGACCCAGATTCAGACGTAGTCCTTGGTCTCAGGCCTCAGAAATGACACCCAGCCTCATCTTGGATCCTGTCTTTGGGCCTATTATTAGGCCCAGAGCTAGGCCTCAGCAATGGGACTAGGCCTTGGTCTGTGCCCTGGCATCAGACCCAGATCTATACCAGGGACCTAGTGAGGGACCCAATCTTGATAGGGCCCTTTATAGGTCCTGGCTTTGAATCTGGGCAAAAGCCTAGGGCCCAGGCCTTGACCTTGGCCACAGGACCTGATCTTGGTCTGGGTCCCAATGTAGGCCTATACTTAAGGCCAGGCCTCTAAGATGGGACTTGTTTCAGGCTCAGGCCAAGGCCCAGGTCTTGACCTCAGCAACAAGACCTGGCTTTTTCCAGTTCCGGCATTGGACCCAGGCCTGGGCCAGAGCCCTACACAAAGGCCTCAGCAATGAAACCAATCAATGTCCAGGCCTCAGCTTCAGACCTGGGTCTAGGGGTTGGCCCTAGCTATAGACGTTGGGGATGAGATAAGACCTCAGGATGGGATACCCATTGGCCTTTAAGGCCTCTTCTTTTGTCACCTTGGGATGGGATCTATAGCAGATCTTCAGGGCCTCTTCTTTGGCTGCCATGCATTGGGATCCGTGCATTCCTGCAGAGCATCTTCTTCAGCCACTGCAGGAGGGTCCCATGTTGCCACACCAGGCCTCTTTTTCCACTGCCATGCAGCCCATCGATACATGACAGTTGTGTTTGGAGGGAAATGCCTCCACTCAGCCTCCACACTCTGCCCATGGAATGAGCTTTTAAATGCTTAAAGAAAATTTCTCAAAAAATATATGACCACTGTTCATATTTTGATGAAGGTACATCTTTACTTTGACTATAATCTTTCAAATGCAGTTTACTGCTCCATTGTCAAGATGAAGCCTATGTAGGCTTACATGGTTTCTGTAACACACTGACCTAGACAGAAAAGCAGTGAATCAAAGAATGATTATACAGAGGAAAGCAGTTGCACTCTACTGGCCTCCCTTCCATAGAAGGGGAAGGGGTATTTGAGGCCTAACAGGCAAAGTAGCATTTCTGAGGCTTTACCAAAGCTGGCTGCTACTCAATGTGGTATCTTTAGCTTGTATGGGTGCATATGGGGGATCCAGAGGTGGATCCCAAAGTATCTCCATTGGTATCCCATGTCAAAGTGAGAAAGTATGGAATACACAGCAGAGCAGCACTACATCTTCTACTTTGGGTGGGGCATACAGTAAAGCTTCACCCATTTTATCCAAACATAAAACTTTTGAGAACTCCGAAGGTATGATATATTTTATTTATTTATTTATTTTGGGTTTTTATATACCGGCATTCGAGAACGCAGTCCCATCATGCTGGTTCACATAAAACAGGGGTGCATCGTAAACATAAACTAAAAACAATGGTGCGGAAAATGCAGTTACATATAACAGGGAGATTGGAACTTGGCAGAGAAAGAAGAGAAAGCACAGGTTATTAATTCAAACATGTAAACAATAATGGAGATGGTTAATCATGGTGTAGTTGGAGATAAGGATTGGCGAGGATGAGATATATCAGTTTGAGTCCGGGAATGCTTGTATATGACTCTTATATATGACTCAGCAGGTAGAACATAAGTCCTCATTGAACCTTGTCTCTGCCGGCATGTTGGGAATGGCAATGGGACTGAGAAGCCAGGTCATGCAACCAAATCCTTAATCTCTAGAAGCAAAGACAGAATGGGGGCATCATTCACACCATAGTCACTTTGAGATATGGCTGCCAAACTACAGCATGCTATAAGACAGTAGAAGGTAACCTCTAGCTTTGAATGAGCCTTAACAACCTTATTATCTACCCTAAGTGCATGCTACCTTTTTCTGTGACACTATATGACCACTATAGCACTAGCTGAATCTGGGTCAGATCTTTCAGACTTGTAAACTGCATCTGGGGATTCAACCAAATGTGTTGCAGTCCCTTACATCCAAGCTAAGGCTTCTTATTCATAGCAGTCATCAAAGCTTGATGCAGTATATCAGAGCTGCCATTCCTATCATAGCATAAATACCTCTACCTTGTGGTCTGAATGTGCAAGTCCCTGGCTGCTCTGCAGTATGCCCTCCAGAGATACAAATTTGTGAGCCCAACACAGGAAGTGTGCTAGGTTAAAAAATGCAAAGGCCACTGCTTCTGGTTTACCTGTGTGATGGTCAAGACAAACTGTGCCTGACTTCCTGGCTGACCCATCACTAACAAGGCACACCTGATATGCGAGTACCAGCAGTGTGGACACTTAAAGGTTGTAATTAACCAATGGGATTTCAAATGCTCAAAATGGGATCATTGGAAAAGGCCAATGTTTAAAATGAACCCATAGAAAGTGTGTAGTGGATGCTCACACACCAAGCTTTATGGCAAGTGCATTGTTTGGCTTCACAAGAAGAGCAGGCCTCTCGAGCATGGGGAGAGAAAGGCAGGCTCTGGCACAATGTTGTATAGACCTAACTGTACAAGCTACTTGTCATGTCAGTGATGCTGTTGCATTCTCCACAGCCCCCCTCCCCCCCCCCCCCCCCAACCGATGTCCATGTAATTTGCTGCAAATGCATAACCAGAGATGGAATAGAAAAAGAAGCATCAATCTTACCTACAAGCCAACCATCACTTTAGAGGCCATCTTCACAATTTTCAAAGATACCCAATTGCCTAAGTATAAAGTTATCATAAGTGGCTCCCGGGTATCTGGCCACCACATTAAGGATGCACAGTCACAGATCACTTGCACATTGAGGGAGTGGAAGAGCTTTCTGTTGAAGAAGATCTCCTCTCTGTCACAGGGTGGGATGATGGCTATGTGAGCAGTCAATAGCTCCCAGAACATTGGGAAAGTGAGCTATGGCATAAAATCTTCTCTTCAATTCCATCAAGACCTGCCTGGTCTGAGGAAATGCTATGTAGTGATTAATGTGGTCAGAGACAGCTTTTATGTCCTGACAGTGGAAAAAAATGGTTTGCAGCATTCCCCTGATGACTCACTGTTGTCTGGAAGGAGCCAGATGCCAGGAAATGCAGGATGGCCAATAGTTTGGTGAAGTAGCAACCAAGAAGAAACGATTGGTAAAAACAGGATTCGTTTTATTATGCTTTCTAGTTAAGGTGATAGCCCGACTCTGGACTATCACTAGACCACATAATAAATGAATCCTGTTTTTCCGATCGTTTCTTCCTGGTTGCTAATTTGCTAATTTGGATCGGCTTCCGTCTTGTTGCCTAGGACCAATAGTTTGGTGAGCCCCTGTATAGCATGGGATATTTCTGTGACCGGATCCAGATCTCCTCGGATTTCTTCATATAATTCCAGGATAGCCTGAGAGCTGAGGTGATAACTGCTAATCACAGAATTTTCTGGGATGCCCAGCAATGAGGCTCGTGGAGGAAAGATGCTATTTTAATCCTTATTAGTTTTAATTATTGGATGTTATTTGATATATGTGCTGTTTTGAAATATTTTATGGTGCATGGGAAAATTTTTTAAAATGTGTATGATTTAAACTAATAGAAGTTATTCTATTTGGCATTAGTTTTAAAATATTCTTTTATTAATATGGTTTTGCTATTATAATTGCTTGTTTATGTTTCTTGATTTTATTTGTTTTATGAGGAATGGTGGTTCTGTTTTTCCATTATTACACATAGGGGCTGATTTTCAAAGGGTTACGCTGTGCCCAGGATCGCGAGCTAGCCGTTGTCCGGCGTGCACAACCTACGCCTGCCCGGAGGCAGGCACAACTTCTAAGTTAAAGGTAAGGGGGGTTTTAGGAAGGGCTGGGGAGCAGGTTAGGTAGGGGAAGGGAGGGGAAAGTGGGGGAGTGGAGGAAATGGAGGAAAGCTGCGCAGCTCGGCACGCACAAATTGCACAATTATGCACCCCTTTGCAAGCCGACCCTGGATTTTATAACATGCGCGCGGCTACGCACGCATGTTATAAAATTGGGTGTAGATTTGTGCACGCAGGGTTGCAAGCACAAATCTAAGCCCGCGCGTAACTCTTAATATCTGGCCCACAGAGTCTGGCTTCTTGGGGTTTTCATTTCAGCTTTTGTATGCATATTGCTGGTTCTAATTTGTGATCCTTTATTCTGTATTTGTTGAGGGTCTGTCTGCTCTGTGCGTGTGACCAAGGGAAGAGATTCTGATAGTTTGTTGTGTCTATGTAGGGAACTATAGCAATTGTTTTTGTTTTGGTTCCCTATGAGGTGGTGTATTGGTATTCTAGGACCAGTGTAATATTTACCTGTACTTTTTCACAGGTAGGGTTCTTGTTGTTTATGACCTTGGTGTTACTACTTTTGTGTTATGATAGGTTTGCTATATAGATTTTGAGTATCATTTTTGCGAGGTTTTGTGTTCACAACGGGGCGGATTTTAAAAGCCCTGCTCGCGTAAATCCGCCTGGATTTATGCGAGCAGGGCCTTGCGCGCCGGCACTCCTATTTTCCACAGGCCTGCCGGCGCGCGCAGAGCCCCGGGACTCGCGTAAGTCCCGGGGATTTTCGAGGGGGGCGTGCCAGGGGCATGTTGGGGGCGTGTCAGGGGCGGGGCCGATCGGCGCGGCGTTTCGGGGTGGGACACGGCGTTTCGGGGGCGGGCCCGGGGGCGTGGTTTCGGCCCGGAGCAGTCCGGGGGCATGGCTGCGCCCTCCGGAACCGCCCCCAGGTCGCGTCTCGGCGCGCTAGCGGCCCGCTGGCGCGCGGGGATTTACTTCTCCCTCCGGGAGGCGTAAATCCCCCGACAAAGGTAGGGGGGGTTAGATAGGGCCGGGGGGGGGGGGTGGGTTAGATAGAGGAAAGGAGGGGAAGGTGAGGGGAGGGCGAAAGCGAGTTCCCTCCGAGGCCGCTCCGATTTCGGAGCGGCCTTGGAGGGAACGGAGGCAGGCTGCGCGGCTCGGCGCTCGCCGGCTGCACAAAATCGGCAGCCTTGTGCACGCCGAGCCTGGATTTTAGCAGATACGCGCGGCTACGCGCGTATCTACTAAAATCCAGCGTACATTTGTTTGCGCCTGGTGCGCCAACAAAAGTACGCGAATGCGCACTTTTTTAAAATCTATCCCAACATGTCTGGCAGTGGAAGGTATTTGTGCTGCTATGAGATGACACCAGAATTTGAAAATATTTTTTATATGATAAGCTGTAAGGGAAACATCCAAGCTGCATTGTTGGGGGGATTTCTGTGAATGCATAGAACTGGAGGTACAGGATTTATATTGGCATTCTTTCCCTTCCTGTATACATTCCAGACTTATTTCTCATAGCCATGTAGAATCAATTGAACGAAGCTATCAAATAATTTTAATAGTAGTCTTACTAGAAGTGTGAAACAAGCCAGCTTTTTAAAATTATGCAGAAGACTCTTTGGACTTTCTTATTAAGACTTTTTTATAGCCAATATTAAAGCAGGGGGCCATGCTATGCAGGTTGTTGAGATGACGAAATGTAATTTTGACTTCCCCCTCTCATCAAATTATTCTGTCTAGAGATGCCAGTGCCACTGATTTTCTGTGACCTTAACCATTATTACAAGAAGGATGTGGGGGGGGGGGGGGGCGCTGGAGAGGCACCCAAATGCATTGGCCCATGGGGCGCTGGAGACTCTTGGTACACCACTGGGATCAACATACTTTCAGGAAAATTAAGTCTTTTATTCTAACACCTGAAGTACTAATACCACAATTCTTAGTGAACAAGTAAACAATATTTCTTCAAAGGGTGATTACATTGTGCACATAGCAATAAGAGTACACATTACCTTGCTCAATATTTGAAAGTAAAATGAAATACAAAAAGGATACCAGATAAAAAACAACAAAAAGTGAAACAGTGTATAGCTGGGGTGGGCAACTATGGTCCATGGGTCATATCTAGTCCATAAACAACTTTCTTCTGGCGGCAACATCATTTCAAGGTGTCCGGACACAGTTTTATTTTCAAGCTTCCCATGTACACCCTTTATTGAGAATATATGATCATTTTAATCTTCAGGGCAACAAACAATTCGACAGTAAACAATTATAGTCTATGCTCAGATTACAACAACAACAAAAAATCCTTGCAGCTTCTCAGATTTGTTAAGTTACAGCCAGCTAGCACCTCTGATTTTCCTAGCATTCCTCCCAAGAGGCAAAAAACTTATGGTGGTGAAAGCCATTTTTGGTTGTCTGCTGAAGAGAAGACAGTGTGTGAGTGGGTAAGAGGCCAGAGCCATATAGCAGCTGCTGGGGGGGGGGCAGTTTCAGTGAAGTCTGGGCTGGCTGTCAGTCCCAGGAGGATAACAAATACTGCTTCTGATCCCAGAGGGGCTGAAAGAGACCCTCCTCCTATTCTCAACTGGAGCTCCAAGGAGGAACCCCCTTGTCTCTGGTGCAGGCAATATCAAATAATGTGGACCTTTGTAAAAAAAAGAAAAAAAAGAAAGAAAGAAAGTTTTCCCACCCCTAAAAGGTTTAAAGGTTATTTCTCAGACCTCTACATTTCTGAAGTAATGCATGCCACCAAGCATGTTCAAGATTTCTTGATCAATTTAAAATATCAAATTTTATCTATGGAAGAAAGAACTAGGTAAGAGATGAGCTTAATGGAAGTCAGAATTTATCAGGCAATTAAATCTCTAAGCCCTTTGTAAGATTTCCAGTATGGATGGGTTTAATGTAGAATTTTACAAAACTTTTGCTCATAAAGTGATTCCTAGACCCAAACTTTCATTTCAAGAATTCATTAACTAGGAAGAACAGAAGTTTTTTTTTACTAGATGCCTTGATTATAGTCTTAGAAAAATCAAGAAAAGACTTATCTACTCATAACTGCAGACCAATTTATCTGATCAATAATGAATTTAAAATATATGCTAAATTTATGGCGCAGAGGTTGGAGAAAGTAATGGGTGATCTTAATCACATGGATCAAACAGGACTCATAAAATTTTTTTTTTAAATTCTAGACTACTTTGTAATATGCAACTACAGAAATAAATAAACCAGCAGCAGCGCTGTCTTTAGATGCACAAAAAGCTTTTGATTGAGTTGAATAAATATATTTATTTCAGACATTAAGCTGGTACAGAAATAGGTTTATAAATAATATGTTTAAAGTACTCTGTAAAGATCCCAAGGCACATAGAGTATATGAATGAAGAATGTACTGTCAGAGTCCTTTCATCTTGATAGGGAAACCCTACAGCGTTGTCCCTTCTCACCACTATTATTTAGCATTAGAACCTTTTGCACAGAAATATCAAGCTACAAAAATAATTGGTTGAAAACAGTGATCCTTCCCTTAACGGTTTATTACACTAGTGAAATTTTCTCATCATGTTCCTTTCAAAGGAGTACAAAAGGGATTAATATTGGAGGATTACATATTCCGGTGATCTGGAAAAACAGTAACAAACAGTATGGAAAAATTCACTAAGTGGATGAAAGCAAAGGCAACAAAATGATCTCCATTATACTTAGAATGATAGGGCAGACTGAATGGCATTAACAAATCTTTCTCTCAGGTGGTAAATTATACAACGGGAGGATACTTTTCAAACTATATAAAATTGATTTTTGAGTGTAAGTTTTGTTTTGGGATAATTTTAAAAGCCATTTCCATGGATGAAGCAATGTTTTACTTAGGGAAAAAGGGGCTTCTGGAAAGTTTCACTCCCCGAATGCGGGGAAAATGAATGTGTGTGCTGCTTACACCATGAAGAGGGGATTCTGGGAATGGGACTGGGGAAGGGTTTGAAGTTACATGCATGCATTTGAATTTTCAAAATTATGAATATAAGCTTTGTTGGAAAAACTACCTGTAAAACTTAGCAGGTGTAAATGTGTGTAGGTATTTTCCTGAGATAATTTGTCTATATGGAAGCATAGTAATTTAATTCTGCATTTTATAACCTGCATCCAAATGATATGCACAGGTTAGAAAATATGAGTATATATGCACACATACATGCTCACGTACATAAAAAATGTGAGCTGCTCAAGTTCGAACTTATCCAGAAAAGTAGCAGCGCTTAACTGGAGAAGTCTAAAAAGCACTACTTGTCCATTTAATTAGCACTTTTCAGAATTATCCTGATATATAAGATAGCCAGATAAGTCTGAAAGACAGCTCTACTTATCCAGTTAAGGTCACATTTGTCTGTCAAAGCAGCGGCAAAAAGCGCTACTTAGCCAGATAATTCTGCGCAAATGATATAACCGCGTATTTGTACTTCAAATTTAAATCAGATACATGGATAGATTTTACTTGCATTATTTAGCTGCTTTAACCCCCTGTAAGTTGGTTTTCACATGCATAAATCGATGGATATTCTAACATGCACATGACAATGAAATAACCAGCTTTACCAATTGTCTACCAGTTCACTCAGTGCATCTGCAGCTTTTGAAGAACCTCGTGGCTTTTCAGCCAAAAGTCCCCCTATTTCACCCAGATCCTCCACCCAATCATTTTTTCACTTTTGTGATGTTTATGATCACTTACTCCTGATATTGAGCAGAAGTAAATATACACAGGTAAGATGCCACATTTACCTGTGTAAATTGCTTATAAAATAGCAACTTAGTTACATAAATGTTGGCCCCTCCCCAGAACACTCCTGGCCCGCTCCTTTTTTTGCACTCACAAAATTACTCGTGCATTCACATTTACATGTGTATGTTGTAGCTTTTAAAATAGTATATAATCCTGTATATGCTATTTTATAGGGATGTGAATCGTGTCCTCGATCGTCTTAACGATCGATTTCGGCTGGGAGGGGGAGGGAATCGTATTGTTGCCGTTTGGGGGGGTAAAATATCGTGAAAAATCGTGAAAAATCGTGAAAAATCTAAAAATCTAAAAATCGCAAAACCGGCACATTAAAACCCCCTAAAACCCACCCCCGACCCTTTAAATTAAATCCCCCACCCTCCCGAACCCCCCCCAAATGACTTAAATAACCTGCGGGTCCAGCGGCGGTCCGGAACGGCAGCGGTCCGGAACGGGCTCCTGCTCCTGAATCTTGTTGTCTTCAGCCGGCGCCATTTTCCAAAATGGCGCCGAAAAATGGCGGCGGCCATAGACGAACATTATTGGACGGCAGGAGGTCCTTCTGGACCCCCGCTGGACTTTTGGCAAGTCTCGTGGGGGTCAGGAGGCCCCCCACAAGCTGGCCAAAAGTTCCTGGAGGTCCAGCGGGGGTCAGGGAGTGATTTCCCGCTGCGAATCGTTTTCGTTCAGAAAATGGCGCCGGCAGGAGATCGACTGCAGGAGGTCGTTCAGCGAGGGTTCCGGCGCCTCGCTGAACAACCTCCTGCAGTCGATCTCCTGCCGGCGCCATTTTCCGTACGAAAACGATTTGCGGCGGGAAATCGCTCCCTGACCCCCGCTGGACCTCCAGGAACTTTTGGCCAGCTTGTGGGGGGCCTCCTGACCCCCACGAGACTTGCCAAAAGTCCAGCGGGGGTCCGGAAGGACCTCCTGCCGTCCAATCGTGTTCGTCTATGGCCGCCGCCATTTTTCGGCGCCATTTTGGAAAATGGCGCCGGCTGAAGACAACAAGATTCAGGAGCAGGAGCCCGTTCCGGACCGCTGCCGTTCCAGACCGCCGCTGGACCCGCAGGTTATTTAAGTCATTTGGGGGGGGGTTCGGGAGGGTGGGGGATTTAATTTAAAGGGTCGGGGGTGGGTTTTAGGGGGTTTTAGTGTGCCGGCTCACGATTCTAACGATTTATAACGATAAATCGTTAGAATCTCTATTGTATTGTGTTCCATAACGGTTTAAGACGATATTAAAATTATCGGACGATAATTTTAATCGTCCTAAAACGATTCACATCCCTACTATTTTACATACACAAGGGCTACCTACCTTTTACATGTGCAATTTCTGAAAATTCACCTTTAAGGTTCTTGACCTTACATAGGAATAAGCAGCAACTACTGCATGTTGGTGACTGACACAGTTGGTGCATTCTTCTGGTCTGCCTGGCATCAGTCAAACCACTAGTTATAGAACTCCTTTAAGAAGGATCCCAATAGGACCCTACAGAAGTAAGAGGGAGGTCACCAGATCTACAGGAAATGCTGTGAGGGTTCCATCACCCCCCCCCACCCCCCAGAAGAGAACATCATCCCACCAAATATGTGTTTTTAATAACTATTTGGCAAAACATTAGAATAAAACTTTAACTGTTAGGAATAAAGTATAGGTTAGTATCGCTTTGCTAAAAAAGAGTTATATACACTGGAAGAGGCTAAGGGTGAAAGAGGCCAGGAGACTATATTTTGCTAGCCTTATTCGAGAATGATTTTTTTGAATAGATATGATTTGGTGCTTTTTAAAAGAAGTTTCTTTCACGGAGGTTCCTCATTTCTTTTGTTAAGGTATTCTAAAGAAGTGGGCCAGCTGAAAAAAAGCAAGTTCTCTTGTTTCGTCAAGATGGGCTATTTTAGGGGAAGGAACATCGAGGAGGGTTTGACTTGAAGATCTTAATGATCTAGCAGGGCCATGGATTTTTAATCCAGATGAGATCCAGCAAGAGAGAATATTATGAATGGAAGAGTGCATGATCATGGCCAAATTGTACTGAATGTGGTATGATATTGGGAACCAATGGAGGGATTTAAGTACAGGGGCGATGTGATAACGGGTTGGAATTCCTGTGAGGAGCATGGCTGCAGAGTCCTCTATAATTTGTAGTGAACGCATAGTGTATGCTGGGAGGCTAATTAGGAGAGAACTACTTTAGTTATTACTAGAAAATAAAAGTTATTGTAGGACAGAGTGAAAATCAGCCATCCTTGAATAGTTATAAGACAAGAAAGAAGAAATGATTCTGCCTGAGCCCATGTTGCTTTGAGGGGAAAAAAGAACTGTATGTCATCAGCATAAAGTTTATAAAGGACCCCAAGGTTGGATAAGATCCGGCCTAAAGGTGTTAGGTAAATATTGAACAGGGCTGCTAAAAGTGCTGAACCCTGGGGGACACCAGAACCAAGGGAAATCTAAGAGGAGGAATGGGAATGAATATGGAATTGTTGGAGAGGTATGAAGTGAGCCAGGATAGAACAGAACCGAGTAACCCAAAAGAGGAGAGTCTAGAATGAAGAATTTAGGGATCCACTGTGTCGAATGCAGAAGAAATATAAAGGAGACATAGGAGAAAAGCTGTACCCAGATCAAAGCCCTGTCTCACCATGTCAAAGCTTGAAAGTAAAAGTACTTTGGTGCTATGGTGCTTTCTAAAACCAAATTTGTATTGGTCGAATATGCTATTTGAGTCAAGAAAGTCACTAAGCTGGTGAAGAACAACTGTTTCTAAAATGTTTGCCATGAATGGCAAAGGAATGGGCCGGTAACTAGAAAAAAGTGTTGGGTCGGCAGAACTTTTTAAATTATAGGGCAGACTGATGCCAATTTCAATGAGTTGGAAAGGAAACCATATTTTAAAGAGAAGCTGATGAAACTGGAGATGAAAAAAGCTGTATTGGATCTAAGAATTTTCAGGAGGGTTGCAGGGCAAGGGTTAAAAGGGCTGGAGGAAGAGTTCATATTATCAATAATTCCTATGGTGTCTGATTCAGAAACAGGGTCAAAATGTTCCCAAGTTGGGCCATCAGAAATTAAATAATCAAAGCTATCATTGACCATGTTCAGAAAAGTATTTTTCACAATTTGACATTAAAATATAATGTGAATTTCTCAGCAATATTCATGCAGGGGGCAAAGTGGAGGAATTTGAGCTAGGATTGATAATCTTCTTAATGGAATTTTAAAGTAAATATAAGGGGTTGTTTGTTTTTTTTGCTGCATTAATTGCAAGTTGGTAAGTGGACAGACTGGAATTAAATAACAGTTTATTAGTTTGAGTTTGGTACCGATGCTACTTCTTTCTAACCTCCTCAGCTCACATTTCTTTTTTTTTTTTTTTTGGAGATTGTTATTAAACCATGGGGCCAATTTGGTTCTTTTTCTAAAGAAAGGTTTCAAGGGTATGAGTTTATTAAGGGTGGATATTAGTGAGATATTCCAGTGTTCCAGAAATTCCTCAGGTTGATCACAGTTGTTATTTTCTATTAAGGGTATTAATTCAGATGCTAGTGATTGAGAATCTATATTATCCCGCTTCATGATAGTCACGGTATCACAGGTGAGCATATGTTTATTACACAAAGAAGTGAGTGAGAAGGAGATGAGGAAGTGATCACTTCAAAAAATGTGCCAAAAGAGACCACTCTACAGTAGGGGGAAGAGAATGTGAATTTTAATGTCACATGATAGGCAGAGGCCAATCAAAATGAACATGCCTAATTCAGTCGTATCCAGGTTAGTAGATTTTTAGTCACCTGAAAGTAAGCTTGTACTTTCATAATGGACACGTTTTTGGAATCAAAGAAAAGAGGAATTCTGGAGGGATCCAAGATGGCCAACAAGTAGCTGCACTCCACTGTATTCTATGACTGAACTTGTCTTCTTTTTAATATTTCTGTATAATTCCTTGTGTCCTCATGGGGAAATGTATGGACAAGGCTTTCATTTAATTGATCCATGCTGCATATGATATTGGAAGTCATGGAATATAAGAACTAATACATAAATAAACATATCCTGTTGAAGTTTCACTAACCTGCCTGGTTGGCCTG
Source organism: Rhinatrema bivittatum (assembly GCF_901001135.1). Classification (NCBI taxonomy): domain Eukaryota; kingdom Metazoa; phylum Chordata; class Amphibia; order Gymnophiona; family Rhinatrematidae; genus Rhinatrema; species Rhinatrema bivittatum. The sequence goes on along the minus strand of NC_042615.1, from coordinate 636,862,203 downwards.
ATGGATTCCCTCATGCAGAGGTTTCAGCAAACACTTCTAGTTCTGCAGAACACTTGCTGGGGAATCCAATAGGGGAGAGTGTTCTTCTAGAGCTACATAAGATAGAAGTCACTCTAAACCCAGAGCACCACATACTGTAAACTACTAAGAAAGTCACACTAATAATTGAGAAAGCACCCATGATTTATTAGCAGTTTTCCTGACAATACCAGAATACAAAATTGTTTTTTTAACCATTTTCCAGTGTAATTATTACAGCACAAGTAAAGAGAGCTAGTAATGTCATTGAACGTAGTGGAATCTGTACTTTCTCTCTCTCATCGAACAAAAGACACACAGTATAAACATTATTCTGTGAGGTTATTAACTTGTATATTCTTTCTTTTACTTTACAAGTATAAAAATTGTCATCTCCTTCCTCAATTGTTTGTTGGAAGGGTCCTTTTATCATTAGTTTCTCCAGTTGTTGTCTATTAATTTTCCCTTATTTTCTAGATGACATCTGAAAACATGCCATTCTAAATTTAAAGGTGAATTTTAAAAACCCGGCGTGCGCATCAGTTGCGGATGGGTGAGTAAGTTGGGCTCACGTTCACTGAACATATTTTTAAAAGTTCCCAAATAATGCATATAAATGCCACGGCTCACTCATCTCAAAAATTTCCAAAAGAGGATGGGCTTGGACATGGTCTGGGAGGGTTGTGGGCATTTTGGGGCCTGGCCAATAGATGTGCACATAAATACTTAAATGCCCTGGTGCACAGAGGTTCCCTGCTATTTAACTTCTGCTATAGATGATGTGTAAGTCATAAAATAAAAGGGTGGAGCCATTTCTGAGGGGTTTAAAGTGTCTGGGGTAACTGGGTGAACTGGTGGATGAACTGGTAAACTTGGAATGGCATCCCTTTTAAAATCACCCAACTTAATGCTGTAGAAGCAGGGTTTGCATGCCCATGAGCATGCCCACTTAAAATTTGACACATGTGTGCATGGCTACATTATTTTATAATATGCATAAATATAAGTGTGTGAGTTATAAAATAGCTGTGTCCCTGGGCACAGTCTTACACATGCATGCATGCTGGTTTGAAAGTTACCATATTAAAGTTGGATTTATTCAGGAAATGCAAATCATAAGACTAATCTCAAAATCTTGGATTCCTATTGCCCCAAATTAAGCTCTGGGCTAATTGTATATAATTACAATGTATAAATGGGCTAATTCTTAGTGGACCACCACCTCTCAGGTTCCCCATTGGTATAGAGCTTAACCCTTAGTGGAACCCATTAGTGGACCCCCAGCTCTTAGGCTCTATAACACTGGTAAACAAATTTCTGGGAACATTTTGTTTCCTCCACAACCTTCGGTGAAACAAGTAGATTTTAACAAGCTGAACACAAATATGCATTTATTATGTCTGTATCATGTACCGTTTGCCAGAAAAGTGCGATATACATTAAGCATTGTTACGTTTTGTAGTGGCATAAGTTATAATGGCAATGTTGGCACCAGAAAACAAAATAAAACATGTTTTGCCGCATTTTCATTTGTAATCACTGTCCAACGCTTCGCAGATAAGAGTCCAACAATAGTCACCCAGCATGGAGGGGATCCACTTGCCTTGATACCATTTCTCCATTTTGACAATATCTTGAGGAAACACCATGTTTGTCACTCACAGTGCCAAGGTTGTCTGGGAAGAAGTCCAAGTGGAATGAAGAAAATGTATCTTCAATGACATGTTGCACTTCATCAATTTGTATGCCTGAAGCAAAGTTTCAACCTGCTGCCTTATAGTTGCCAAGAAAGTTACAAACGACATTCTTGAAGGCTGTCCATGCAACACGTTCTGTACCTTGCAGAAGACCATCAAAGTGGCTGTCCTTCATCACAGCTCAGATTTGTGGGCCAACAAAAACACCTTCTTTTATCTTGGTGTCACTTATGCGTGGAAACATTTGCCGCAAATAATCAAAGGCTTTACTTTGCTTGTTCATTGCTTTAACAAAGTTTTTCATCAGCCCAAGTTTGAAGTGCAAAGGTGGAAGAAATATCTTACTTGGATCCACCAATGGGTAGTGTGGAAAATTCTTCTGCCCTGGAAGTAAGTTCTTGCGGAGAGGCCAAACTTTTCTGACATAATGCGAATCTCTTGCTCGACTGTCCCACTCAGAAAGGAAGCAGCAATACTTGGTGTAACCAAGCTGCAGACCCAGTAGAATTGCAACTCCCTTGAGATCACCACTCAAATTCCAGTTGTACCTCGAGTACTCAATGTGGTTCAGCAGTAGCTGCATGTTCTCATACGTTTCTTTCATACGAACGGCATGTCTGACAGTTATTGATGGGTAGACATTGCCATTGTGCAGCAAAACAGCCTTCAAACTTAAGATTGATGAATCAATAAACTGTCACCATCCTATTGGGTCGTGGTCATATCCAAGAGCACAAAACGATCCTTGATGTCACAGCAAAAAGTCAGACTGTCTACTTGGTTGAAATATTTTGTCAAATCTTCATGATGGCTGCAAAATACTGAAACTTTCGTATCAGATGACAAAAGATTCCATCCTTGCAGCCTTGACCCAAGCAGCTCTGCCTGACTCTTCGATAAAGCCAAATCTCTGACCAGATTGTTCAGCTCTGACTGAGATATTAAATGAGGATTGCTGGATGTTGATGGCACAACGTCAGGATCAGCTGCAGCTTCCATTTGCGATGGCTCACCATCATCACCTACCTCCTCATCCTCGTCATCAAGTGTCCACACCTCTGGCGGTTTTGGAACAGGAAGACTGTCGTCATGCGGCACTGGTCTCATTGCCGATGCAAGGTTAGGGTACTCAATAAACTTCCTGTTCTTTGATGAGTATCTTGACACATTCGTCATGTTCCCTCCATATCATTGGGATGGTAAACGGCATGGATGGTCGCACACCTTTCAGCCAAGCTCGCAGACTACTGGCACAAGATGCACAACATATATGAGGAGCCCATGCTGTGTCCTGGTCACAAATTTTGCACCCAAAGTATAACTCATATGCCTTCTTAATGAGTGCAGTCATACTCCTTTTCTGTGCTTTCAGAGTAAACTCACCACAGATGTAACAAAATGAGTCATAGCTATTACGACATTGGCGCAACATTTCATAAAGTATATGAAATTAAATCCACAAGCTTTAAACTCAACAGTTTTAGCAATATGATTTGCTCATTCACACAGATGTTGCATAAGAGACTATTCATTGCTGCTGCTTATATAAGGCTGCATCCTCATGGAAACAAGTTGGAATCTTGCAGCCATTCTGGGGCTTGCCCAAACAAGTTCTGGCATGATCAGGCAGAGTTTCATGGTGTATTTTCAAAAAGGTTAGTCTCTGTTACATTTTACGTTGCTTATGGCCGTCAAAAATACGACATTAATTTTAAAAATCATAAAAACTACTGTCCAGCAAGAAAATATATGTATGCAAGATTGTTTTAAAATTTCATAATTATTATAACACAAAATTGGCCATTATCAAAAACCTTATGTGATGTACAAATTTTGAAGAAATATCTGTGATCAGCATCAAAAATATATATTTGGAACACAAAAAAGCCTGAAGGAAACAAAAACTTTGTTTACCAGTGTAACCAATTAAAACCAAATAAATGTTGTGATGCTGCTTGTGGGTCTAGGCACGAGCAGCCTCTCACCTCTGCTGCCAGGCTGTTGCCACCGCCATCTCCATGCGGCCTGGAGGCCGCCGCCAACATTCCTCCCTTGCAGACTGGAGGCTGCCGCTGCCGACGCCGGTTCCGCATGACTCGGGCACTGCCGCCATCCTCCTTGTGGCATGGAGCCGCTGTTCTGCTCCCTTGTCTTGTGGCAGGTAGCCGCCACCAACCCGCTCCTGTTTCGTGGCCTAGCACTGCCTCCAGCCCTCTTCTTTGTGGTGTGGACACCGCTGTTGCTGTCCCTGGTCCTGCCTCTCTCTAGGCACGTGGCCGCGCCTCTTCTGAGTATTTAAAGGGCCTGCGGTGGGAAAGGCCCTGCGGCCCCACCTGATGACGTCATCCGGGCGTCTCCTCTTCAGCCCGATAAAAGGGCCCTTCTCCAGTCCCTTGTCACCTTCGCAAAGAGCCAGTCCGCTCCTGCATACCTCTTCTGTTCCAGCTCTTCATTCCTGGAGGCTCTGAAGTCCATCTTCACTTCTTCAAGACACTCAGTTTCTTGTGGGAATTCCATTCTCTTCATCCATGGTTCCTGATTTCTTCTCGGATCCTGTGTCCTTGTCCGTCCTTTCTTCCAATGTTCCAGGTGTTCCAGTCTTCAGATGTTCCTGTCTTCAGATGTCCTAGTTCCCTCTGGCTCCTCTCGTCGGGTGTCCTTGTCCTCAGATGGTCCAGTTCTTCGATATCATTTCCAGTTGTTCTAGTACTTCTGTTCCAGTGTCTTGTGGTTCCTGATCCTCTAGTTCTTATCTCCGGGGTTCAAGCCTAGCTTCACCTGCTAGACGTCGCCTCCAGATGACCATCCTGGGAGTAAATCCGTATTTGATCCGGTGTCCATTTCTGGTCATTGGAGTCCTCTTCCAGCTGGATCCTTCACTGAGCGCTGCCTGGATCCCTCCTTCATCCTGAGCTTGAGTCCTGCTCATGTCCTGCTCTCTGCGTGGTCCATGACCTGCCTCCTCAGGTTGTGTAGGGCACGCAGTGGGACAGTGTTGACGGTGGCCAGTCCACTGGTGGCTGTGTAGGTTGCCCTGAGGGGCAGTGCCTGCCCAAGTCTTCATGTGCTTACATCTCGCCCAAGTCTTCATGTGCTTACATCTCATCCAAGTCTCCAAATACCTACTTCTTGTCCAAGTCTCCAAATACCTACTTCTTGTCCAAGTCTCCAAGTGCCCACATCATATCCTTGTTCCTTGCCATCGCCTGTCCTCGACCTCTGTCCGTCCTGTTGCACCTGCTGTTTCCAGGTGGCAGGTCTGAAAGGGCTATCAAGTGGCTGGAGGGCTACCCCAGAAACCAGCAGAAACTGGAGCAGGTTGGCGGTGGTTTCCTGCCACAGGACAAGGGAGCAGAATGGCTGCTCCACGCCACAAGGAGGGTGGCGGTAGTTCCCGAGTCATGTGGAAGTGGTGTCGGCAGGGAGGAATGTCAGTGGCAGCCTCCAAGCTGGGTCTTCTCTGGTGCATTCGGGTTCGGCAGAGGTCAGGGCCCCTGGTCTTCAGCCTGTCCGCTGTTCTCGGACACATCTTGCCTGCCTAGGCACTCCTCCGGAGTTACCCTTTGGGGTTGTGCCATGGCCCAAGGGCACACACTCTCCTCCGAATCGGGACTGCTCCCTAGTGCTCCCGCAACAATAAATTATAAGCTTATGTGATCCCACCCTTTCCAATAACTCTATCAGATGCAGGCTATTAATAATTGGCATTCACCCATAATTTATTATCAAAGCTTACTACTTAAAGTTGTTACCTTGCTTTTTCTTGGTATAAGGAGCTTTGGATCTACTTGTTGGGAGCATGCCAGGTACTTGTGAGGTAGATTGATGACTGTTGGAAACAGGATACTGGGCTTGATGGACCTTTGGTCTGACCCAATATGGCAAGTCTTATGTTCTTATCTTCTTGCCCTAAAGTTGCTATCCCCATCTGAAAGTTATTTGACCTCAAGTTTAGCTTCTTCAGAAGTTTTACCAAATGAAAGTCTTTAGTAGGGCATGGTACCATGCCCTCGAAATCTTGAGCTCCCAGCACTTCTTGCTGTCTGTTGCAATCTTCTTGATTTTGCTATCTGTACTGATGATTTTGGATCCAGTTGTCATAGGTGGAACTTAGCTTGTCACCACTGGTATCTGGATCACAAGTGGCTGATGTCTGGTGCTAGGCCACTTTCATTGATTAGCCAGTTCATGGATATCTGATTATTGGCCTTTCAGATATCTCATGAACCTTATGACATTCTGAACAACATTCTGCAATATCTGCAAGCTTTTATCAATTGGCTAGAATTCATTTCAAATCTGATTGGATGGCAAAGTTGCCCATGTCAGACCTTAATTGTAATCATAGCTTGTTTAGCAAAATATTCACAGTACTTTCCTGAATTTTATATCTGCAATTACTTATTTGGACATTTTCTATTGCTGTGCTCAAGTTTTGAATAGGTAATGTTCTTGTTTGCTCCATACTGTCACATCATAACTTGTTGTAATACTATTTTTGTGTGATATCTGGAGCAGATAAACTCAGATTCATTTTACCGATCCATTCTACCTCTCCCCTTCAGATTCTTGCTTTTATTTCTAACCTCTATGCTAGGAAATGTGTTTCTATCTCATAGGATATATCTGTAGACATTAATTGTCAGTCTTTATGAAATGGACTCTGTCTTTTAAGCTTAGAAAGACAAAATAAAATATATAGAATTGAAAGTATATGTCTTGAGAAGGGTCCTTACAGATATAATTTACAATACCACGTCAACTGCTGAATGAAGGAATTTACTTGTTTCTATTCCAGCACTAGTTAATGATGTCAATGATGTCAGTGGCTTTCATGATGTGGGACCCAGGATATCACATCCAGAGACTGAGTGCAGGAGATCGCTCCAGGACCCCCGCTGGACCACCAGGGACTTTTGGCACATCTTGGGGGGGGGAGGTCAGGAGGGTGGGGGCTTATTCGTTAGTGATACGTTGTATTCGTGGGGGTTCACCATACATTTCGTGACCCCCATGAATACAACGAATATGACATATAAATTGTGGATTGCCAATATGTTGCAAACGAATGCACACCCCTATTAAAATCAGCCTTGGTACAACTCTACAGGGTACTCATGGGAAGTGTACACAGAAAGGCATAATAAAATGGCATGGCTCATACTGTGGAAATTAGGTAAACTTTATATAATGACTGTACCAGAAAAAGTACAGGGATCACAACTCTGAGAGAACTGTAGAGAATCTAGAAGTTGTGATCACCTGAGATATTCCCATCCCAACAGATAAAACGCTTGATGCAAGAAAACTGCCTATTAAGGTAAATGAGAAGGGCACCAGAACAGCATTGCTGACTGAAGTTTCAGTTCCAAGCTACTGTACTGTGGATGAGAGAAAATCCTCAGGAATGAAACAATGCAAACAGAGATCTAGAAAATGTGGCAGAAACACAGACAAATATCCCCAATTTTATAGGGTGCTATTAGCTTAATTAAAAAGAACTACCAGATGCATCTAGACATGTCTGTCCATATATCATTTTATAAACTCCAAAGGGACACTCTTTGGCACCTTGCAAATATTAAAAAGGTAGTACCAGTGAATTTGTGAGATTGTGATCATACACAACATACTCTGGTTTATGAGTAAAGTTCATTTTTTGTTATGGTATATTTATTTATTTATTTCCATCATTCCAAAACAAGATCAGAACAGTTTTACAGATTAAAAAATAAATAATATGAAAAAACATACAATAAAAGTATGATAATTTCATAGTAACAACATTTGACATTATAATTATAAACAGAAGTAACAACTTTTAAAAGGTTTTACTTTATATTGTAGGCAAATTTGATTAACCAGGTTTTGAGTTCTTTTTTAAAGGATTTAAAGTATACACAAATTCAACTCATTTGGAGACATTACCCAGAATAGATGGTCAGATACAAGTTCCCTCTGTAGTCAGGATTGGCATATTTCCCTTCTTTGTTTAAAGGAGATAGATGTGGTAGGTCTGGGATGGTTTTGGGGTTACAGATGAAGGAGATGTGACTGCTATAACAGGAGGAGTTATGGGATATTTGGAGAAGAGGAAAGGAGAAAGATGGAAAAGAATGAGAGAACAAGACAGACAAAGGATGAAGCAACTGAGGGAAGATAACAACATATATTTTAGTACTAAAAATGTATCCGCTATTATTTATACAAACATATTTCTATGCAATTACTAAGGTCAAAGGTTTTTGCTATCAATTGTCAGTTAGTGCAGTCAAGGATCACATAGGTGTTCTGAGACTTGAAGTGAAACAGCAGTCTGGCCCTCAAAGCTTCTTTGAGCTCACCAATTATTTTGGTTTGACTGTAGAGATCTTATCTTTCAGCTTTGATGCTCTGGCAGACAATATCATTCAGCCATTGTGGTACCTGCACTACAGTGCGCTTATGAAGGAGGAAATGATCAGATGAAAGTGCCTTTGGGAAACAAGATAGTCAAATGTGTCCCAGGGTTGACCTTTTCATGCTCCCGTCTTCCACCAACCACATCCACCCACACTGTGTTTTCAAGACTCTTACTGACACAGAAGACACATTCGCAGAAACATGCCCTTATGTTTAGTTTGTCCACTCCTAGAGCTCATTGTTCTTCTTTACCTACTTTGCTAAGGTCCATTGTCTCTTCCATTTCTTCCTTCAGCAATGACAAGTAACCCTGTGTGTCAATCTTACTATGATCCATGTTAGAAGCTAGGAATTGAAGTAAGAGATGGAAAAAAGAACTGTGCATACTCAGGTTAGCATTCATATAATTCAGCTTTTCCAATGCTATGTCATGCTAGCAAATTCATAAGCTATTTAGTAATTGCATTTTTTGATTAACTTGCATTCAATCAGCATGGACATGCTATTGGGGAAGCATTTAGTGATTGCATGATAAAATTTATTGCATGTTAAGTGATGTTTCAGCATGCTTGTTAAATTTTTAATGACTCGCATACTAAAAATTATTAGCACTAGATTTATTGCATAGTCTCTTGAAATGTATTTAGGAACCTTATTCCATATGTATTACTGGAAACTTATTCCAAATATTCATCTTACTACTGCCTTATGTAGATACAGTTATATATCAAGTTAAACTCAGAAATGATCAATACTCAGTAAAGTATTTCAGTCTATTTATAACCCATTAGTAACTGGCTGTATATTCTTTATACAATGCGTAGTTTGTCAAACATGGCATTATATTAGCCTCTTCAGGAAAATCTATACTTTTGATATAGCTATCCAACTTCTGCGTCTCCCAATCTTACCTCTTTAAATAACAATAAGGTGCAGGATATAACCTTCTTCCTTTTAAGTCTTAGTGTATTGATTTCACCTTCAATACCAAAATTTACTCAATATATACCACCCTTAGAATAACTTCCTCCCTAGACAATGGCAATAAACAACAGCAAAGAAATCAATATCAATTAGCTTCCATTGTGAAATGAATAGCAATGTTGTAAACCTTATAATCAAACTAACAGTATAACTGGCCAATATGTTTAAAAACAAATAAAAAGGTAAAATAAGAGAAAGAGGTTCTTTAAAGACTACATTTTAAAGTTCATTGTTGCAAATAAAGATTATTTTTTTTTGCATTGTCAGTATTTTCCCATAATTATTACATAGAACAGTAAAAAAAAAGTCCTCCACCTCTCATTGTGTGACCCTAAGCAACCTATCTACTTTCTCCATTTTCAAATTTGATAGCCAGTTCTATCAAGAAGAGATTTGAGAACTGAAATGGTTGTCTTCAGTGAGGTATTACATCATATATTAATATAATGGGGCAGATAATAGCAGGAAAAGAGCAACTGACCCATCCAATCTACCCAGTTATTTCTGTCCACATAGTTAAGGATATATCCCAGCTGCCAGTCACAGAGCCTGACCACTTGTAGGATATCACTCTTTAACCATGAGAGGCTTATGCATATTGAAAGGCCCATAGTGTACTGTGCTGATCAGAGTAAGGTCCAGCTGAAACATCAAATTCCATTAATTGCTAAACAACTTGTCTTCTCTTATTTTTTATGACAGTGCAGTCTTTTTTCTAGCACACAGTCAATAAGAAAAGATAATGAAGTGTAGCAGAGAAAGAAATACATGACAGTAGAAGAAAAAAGTCAAATGTGGAAGAGGATACGAAGTACATAAGGAAGAGAAGGACAGAAGAAAGAGGAAAGATACTAAGGGCCTCATTTTCTAAAGTATCACAGGCCTGCGATACTTTAGAAGATGAGGGGCGGGGGGCCGAAACAGGGGGAGGGCCTGCGCTAGCCGGCAGTGATGGCACCGTCGCGGTGCGATCGCTGCCGGTTTCGCACCCAATAGCGCCACCATAGGAGGTGTAGCTATTGGGAGCAAAAGCTGCCGCGAAAAGGCACTTACCTTTTCGCTGTCTGCGATGTTGGTGCAGAGTCGGCCCCGGTGACGCCCCGACTCCTCCTCTTCCAGAGCCGACTCCGCCCCGACTCCACCCCCATCCTGGTATCGCGTGCGAGCGGCGTGGAAAATGAGGCCCATGGGCAAGTAATAATAAATAGGTGGAAAATCAGAGTTATGGTGTCGTTAAAGAAAGAGATCTAAAAGTTGAAATTATGTTTAGTTATTGCATTCAATTCATGCCCACTTGAACAAACTTTCTGTTAAAAAGATATTTGCTGCATAAAACAATTAAATATATGGTTATTTAATTTAGTAATGTAGCTTTTATAGGGCATCCTAGTCCAGGGCACCATTTAGCAATAACAACAATTCCAAAGTTTTACATTGGTTCACTGAAAAGAGGAATAAGATTAATGGAAGAACTGAATAAAAAACTGAGTTGCTATAATGGGTCAGGCCAAAGGTCCATCAAGCCCAGTATCTTGTTTCCAGCAATAGCCAATCCAGGACACAAGTACCTTGCAGAACCCCAAGATGTAGATAGATTCCATGCTGCTTTTCCCAGGGATAAGAAGAGGATTTCCTCTAGGAACTTGTGAAACCTTTTAAATGCAGTTATAATAATAGCTTTCACCACATCCTCTGGTAATGAATTCCAGAGCTTAATTATGTGTTGAGAAAAATATTTTCTCTGATTACTTTTAAATATATCACCTAATAATTTCATTCTGTGTCCCCTAGTTTTTGTACTTTTTGAAAGAGTAAACAACCGATTAATGTTTTCGCATTCCATTCTGCTTGTTATCATATTTTCCCTCAGCCGTCTCATCTCCAGGCTGAAGAGTCCTAACCTCTTTAGCCTTTCCTCATAGAGTAATTATTCCATCCCCTTTAAAATTTCTATGACTCTTCTCTGTACTTTTTCTAATTCTCCTATATCTTTTTTGAGAGGTGATGACCAGAGTATTGATTTAAAATGAATAACTGTGTGATCACCTGTATATATTAAAGTTTAATTTCCAGAAACAGGGTGCCAGAAGCAATAAAGCACAGAAATATAAAGGCAACTGACTAGTACTGAAAACATTCTGCCAAAAATATATAGATAGAGAAGATGCAATCCATAGGAAGATTACAAAATGGTGCACAGCCCTATCAAGTGAGATGTAAGGTTCTAAATATGTATGATTTAAAAAAAAAAAAAAAGGAGAAAGGGTGGATATGATAGAGATGTTCAAACACCTTAAAGGGGCAATTCTGAAACTTGTGTGGGGCATACATACCCAGGGGGACATTGCTCTCATGGGTCTGCGAGAACATTTTTAAATGAAAATTCCCTACAGAATTTATTTTTGAAAATATAGGGGCTGACTGTGCCTGAGTACATTAGTACCTGCAGACTTTTAACTGCTTGTTGAAGGTTCACTTTGTGAGTGTGGTAAGACACATATCCACTACCCTAAAACACAAATAAGGCAGATATCCTGTGCATCCCAGTCCCTGACAGGATGCACTACTCTGAAACACAAACAAAGGGGCTGATGCAATATTATTCGCGGAAAGCGGGCGCTGACTTCTCAGCGCCCGCTTTCTTAACGCACACATGACGCCCGCAAGGAGGGCGCCATGCAATATGCAAATTAAGGAGCCGTGCTAGCAAGGAGGCACTAGGGTCGCTAGCATGACCTTAGCGCCTCCTTGCTAACCTGACCCCGCGTTTACCGGCGGTCTGCCGGTTATGAGCAGCGACGCCGATAAACTCTGCATCGGTTTTCATAACTGCAGTCAGCCGGTTATGAAAACCGATGCCGAGTTTATCAGCATCGGTTTTCATTACTGCAGCTAGTCGGTTATGAAAACCAATGCCGAACATATCGGCGTCGGTCTTTAAAGCGGCCGGCAGAGATCTTTTTTTCTTTTTTTTTTTACTTTTAAAAAAGTACAGAAAAGCAGTTTTTTCTGCTTTTCTGTACTTTTTTTCAGTGTGCTCAGCTATTAAAGCCTGCACCAGGCAGGCATTAATATCTGAGCAATAAGGGGTAGATTTTCAAACCGCGCGAATTGGCGTACTTTTGCTGGCGCATCAGGCGCCAGCAAAAGTACGCGGGATTTTAGTAGATACGCGCGTAGCCGCGCATATCCGCTAAAATCCTGGATCGGCGCGCGCAAGGTTATCGATTCTGTATAGCCAGCGCGCGCCGAGCTGCGCAGCCTACCCCCGTTCCCTCCGAGGCCGCTCCGAAATCGGAGCGGCCTCGGAGGAAGCTTTCTTTTGCCCTCCCCCTCACCTTCCCCTCCCTTCCCCTACCTAACCCACCCGCCCGGCCCTGTCTAAAACCCCCCTTACCTTTGTCGGGGGATTTACGCCTCCCGGAGGGAGACGTAAATCCCCGCGCGCCAGCGGGCTGCTAGCGCGCCGGGACGCGACCTGGGGGCGGGTACAGAGGGCGTAACCATGCCCCCGGGCCTGCCCCCAAAACGCTGCTGACACGCCCCCAAAATGCCGTGCCGCCCAGGCCCGCCCCTGACACGCCCCCGACACGCCCTCTCGCCAAACCCCGGGACTTACGCGAGTCCCGGGGTCTGCGCACGCCGGTAGGCCTATTGAACATAGGCGCACCAGCGCGCAGGGCCCTGCTCACCTAAATCCGCCCGGATTTAGGCGGATTTAGGCGAGCAGGGCTCTGAAAATCCGTCCCAATATGTGCATTTTTGCATTTGGAGTGAATGAGTAATACCCTCACTCACATGCATTTGCATGTGATGAGTGCTAACTCATTCAATCCGGGCTGGATGTGCATTAAATAGGCGCTGATCCCCCTATTGCATTAGGGGTTGGATTAGCACCTATTTGCATCCGCCCCCAAGCCAGTATCCTAAAGGCTTCCTTCCTGACAGGTTCTGCTACACAAAGCACTTCATGCCACACTCATACATTCACACACTGAGTCAGCACAATTGTAGATACCAGGATAAGCAGTCTTTTATTACTAATGCTGTTACATACCAGAAAGCACTGCAGCAAAAGCAATGTTACACAGTAATAGCAAAGGCAATAATTGAAATAATATAATATAAATACTTCTCTTACAATTATTAGGAGGGTAGTTGAAGTTTAAGGATCCTCTCCCTTCTCCCTCCCATGCCTCTGTTAAGTATACCCTTTTGGTTTGTACATTGGAAAGTATGATTTGAGAAACACATTTGATTTCCCAAAACATGGTTCAGGGAGAGATAACAGCTGGCTTTTTCTTGTGACTAACTTCCTCATCACAGAGTCTGTGCATCTATTGTTTACTTCTTCCTTTCCCACACTTGTTGTAGACTCTGATGAACCAAGGATCAGTGATGACAGTGCTGAGTCGGAGAGTCCAATGATGCCTGTTTTCTGAATACATCCTAAGTCAAGCTTATTAGACTTGGACCAAGCAATCCAATTTCACTGCTTTGCCACAAAGATTTCAAAATGAAATCCCTGTGTACTGTCAATCATCTATTTCCTCCCCCTCCCTTCACCGCATCTTCCCCTGCCCCTGAACTCATTTCTTTTCAGCACAGGCACCTTTAGTGGCAGACAGGGTGGGGAATTCTAAGTCCCTTAACTGTTTACTTGACTAAGTCATTTCAACTTGACTTCTAAAAGTATAAAAAATGCACAAATGGAAAGAAAGTTCTAGAATAAGAGGTCATACAATAAGGTACATAGAGAATAAAATCAGAAATAACAAAAGGAAATATTTCTCTACAGAAAGGGTTGTGGTGTATGGAACAGTTTCTTAGTAGGAAGTCATAGAGAAAAAAACAGTAACAGTATTCAAGAAAGCATAAGCAGAGACAATCCTTTATTGAGAGGAAGTGAAGATAAAGCTAGAAATCAAATCAGGTCCATGGTATTGTAATAGGAAGGAAAATAGTTTGAATTGAAGTAGAGAATCTTTGGTGTCAGTTGATAGAAAAAGGTGTGGACTGAGGATAACAAATAGTTGATGCCTAAGAGAGAAATGATAATTTGAAATATGTGGGAAAAGGAAAGAGCAGAAAAAGAAAGACAGGTCAAGGTGAAAATAAGGGATGGACATTTTCGACTGAATAGATCAGATCCTCAGTTTTTTTGAAAACTCTTTGGGGCCAATGCAATATCGGTCGCCGAGCTCAGCATGCCACTAAATGTGCAGTTGGATGCGCTAGACATAAGCCCAGAGCAATATCAGGATTAGCCTTTCCAAAACGCGCATCTAAACCGGCACATAGCTAATAGCGCTCATCACATGCAAATGCCATGTTGACGAGGCTATAAGCTAGTATCCCCAATGTAAACAAAAAATGTGTGCCTGACGTGCATGTTTTAACCCTCAAAAATTAATGACCCCCCAAAACTGGTGTTAAGTTTTGAGGTACCCCAGTCATACTCAGAAAAGAAAAAGTACAGCTTTTCTGTGGTTCCTCCTACTTAATATCATTGTGATACGAAGCAGGAGAAACCACTGAAAGCTGCAACATGAAAAAAACCATCTTGATAGCACTCAGGTTAGGAAAAGAGAAGCTCAGTTTTTATGAGCATTCATTTTCCAAACCCGTGGCTGTGCATGGGTTTGGAAAACAAAAGCTCAGAACACTGAGTGACCACTTTCCTTACCTAAGCACAGCTACTTCTCCTGGGAACTTGATGCCATGGACATGCTAGGGATGCACAATTTATCCATTGTGCATCCCTTTTAGTGTGCATGCTCATTTGAGCATTACATCGAGTGCCCAAGAGAGGGGATGTGTGCACGTTTAAAAAATGTGCATGAAAGTTGGGCGTATGTTTTTTGCGCACATGGTATTGCATCGGTCCCTTTATGTGTAGCAGTTTTTCAAAGCAGTAATATGAAAGGAAAGAAGCAGCACCTATTATAGGCATTTTTGTATGAAAACTACCAAGGAATTACTGTGCTAGAGTTCTCCATGTCCTGTGATAGCCCTAAACCAGCCTCCAGTTCTCCTTTATCCTCTCCATGGAGGATATGCCAGAACTTCCGTCTGGTGTTTTGACTTCCAGAAGAAAATACTGAACCTGGCTTCATGAATATGATGCATAAGGAACCTCTTTTGGTTGTAAGGTTAGGCTAATATACCCCAGACTTCTAATAAACAAACCATTGCAAATAATGTGAATGCAATGCCTGTGCACTTGATCTTTCATAGAAGAATCAAGACTTGGTTCTTCTGCCAAGGATGATAGTTAGATGTTTAAATGTATTTAATATAGGTTTGAAGAGTTGCTGTAAACTTTTACATGAGAGATTGGTGGGAGGGATACTATATACAGGCTTAAGTCTGATCTGTAAGAAAATGAGTTGTTTTAACTATTCTTATGAAATTTAAAGCAGTCAATTATAATGTTTGTCATTCATTTTATTTTGTTTTATGTGAAGTATGCATGTTTGTTTGTACACCAATGGGTGATTCTTTGGAATTGGGAAGGCTGTTAGTAAGACATTATAAATAAATAAATAAATAAATAAATAAAGCCTCATGTTCCATGAGGCACCATAAGTCCTGAATGTAGCTGCAGTGCTAGAACATATGTATAAATTAATTTGCAGACCCACAACCCCTCCAACTTTAGGTGTTAGTCATGTTTAATCTAGAATAACAAATAGTGTATTTTCTGTACCAAATAGTATATTATCTACTGTATACGATCAGGGAAAATAGTCTCAACATCAATTATCTTTGCTGATTACAGACTACTATCTTGTGGGCTATGGTCCAAATCCCTTTCCAACTTTCTTATTCAAAGTTGAGCTGAAGATCCCTATTCAGCTGATAGATAAGGGAAGGTGCTGATTTTCACCCAGATATCAGTGGCATCCGATTTTGATACAGTGAAGAAACACATTTCTCACGAAGGCCTAAGTTGAGGAGAGCATGCTGCAAGAAGGCCCAAATTTAGGCATAGAGTAGGCAGCAAAGACAATTGCCTCCAGTGCCACCTGTTGATAGATGCTAGTGCGTTGCTGCTTCTCCCGTGCTTCTATGTCTACTTTTGAGTCACAGTGGCATCCAGCTTCAGCAGTAGCAGCAATATAACTCTAAAAAGAAAATACAGTGGGGGGGCCTCTTGCCACTGGTAATGCTCTCAAGGCCCTGCTTGGGTTTCCATAGTGACAGGAAGCTCATGTTGGAGAAGGATACAGGGTGCCACAGGACCTTGACAGTGTAACTGGTGGCAAGAAGCCCCATATTGGATTTTCTTTTTAGAGTTGTATTGCTGCTTTTGCTGGAGCTGGACAATGCTGGAACTTGGAGGTAGGGGGAAGACCAGAGAGATGAAGAAGTAGATAGAAGAATCTGGGGTTCATCGTACCCTTGGACTTTACAACCTCCTGTACTGCTCATGACTTTTGGGTGGGGTTGGGAGTCAGGCCCCTCTCCCCACTATTTATGGGCTCTAGATATATAATTCTGGCTCTGGCAGCAAGACCTCAGAGTTCCTTATCAAATGAGCAATTAGCATTTTTCTTAGTTGCAGATAAGAATAATGAGATTTGGAAGGTAAGCTATAATCAGCATTTAAACCCCAAAAGGATAATAGAGTTTGTCCATCCTGCAATTGCTTTACAAATGGAAGATCCTTATCCCACCATATCTATTTATTTGGGGAAAATCTGACTGGGGAAAGGAATGGGTTACCTCTTAAACGAGACAAAGAGTGAAAATGCTCAGGCTGAACTTTAAGGAATCAACAAACTTGACCCTTTATATGCAGCATATGCACAATGATTGGATGTGATTTACATACTCCAGATACCAATAGAACCCAGGGGGACCACAGTAATGTAGAAAGGTTTTATCTCCTTGCCCTTTCTATTTCCATGGCTACCCAAGATGGGGACAAAAAATAAGACAGCCAGTTCTTAAGACAGACCAGCCTGACCAATCCGGTAGAATAATTTAAAATTAAAAAGCATTTACAGGGGGACCAGAGAGTTTAAAGCTGGACATGTGGGAATTTATTATTCCAGATGAAACTAGAGAACTCACTGTCTACTTCCGCAAAAACTGAATGTGAGAAATTTTATAGGATGTGCTAGAATTGTATAATAGGTGAGAGAGAACCATCTTTTTAATAATCATATATTGCTTGCTTGTGAAGAAGTCTATAGGAAACTCCCTCGGTCTACCTTGTAGGACTGGGTACAGCTTTCTCACCCAGTCCTCCTTAAGATCCAGACCCACAAGAAATCCTGGATGAAGGGAGGAACCCTTTACCAGAGTATAAGAACTCAGGACTAGAAGGGATAGGGAGGCTCTGGGAAGAAGGCAGGAACCCAGTGTATGCAAAGCCTAGCTAACTTTGAGTTTGTTTGTACCTAACACTAGAGATGTGCAATGGTTTTTCCCGAATTAGACAATTTCAACAAAATTGTCTAATTCAGCATGGTTTGGGAGCAATGAAAAACAAAAGAATTTTTCCAAAATTTCGGAAAAATTCGTAGTTCAAGTTAGCGTGCACTAATGGGAATTAGCGTGCACTAACACAAAAATCGGGGGCCCATGAAATGAAAACCCCGAACCATGGGAAAAACAAAATTTCCCACAGGGGCTGGAAAACAAAGCCTGAACCAAAAAAAAAAAAAACAAACCAACCCAATGCACATCTCTACCTAGCACTGCAAGGTGAGCAGTTTTCTTTCTATTTTGTTTTGCACTGTGAATACATTTGCACCTAAGGAAACAGCCAGAGTCTGTCTCCTTATTTCCCTTGGCTGTTTTCTAAGCCACAACTGGCCATGTTACCACATATGGTGGCAGGATCTCTTGCCTAAGTGGAAAGCACAGGCAGAAGCCCACTGCCTCAGCAGAAAAAAAAAAAAACAGCTTACAGAATTTTCTTCTTTTTCTTGGGGCCACACGCTTCCACTTACCCAACCCAAGTTACAACTGACCAAGGGGGCTTGCCACAACTGTGCAGTCAGGGTTCAAGAAGTAAGGACCAGACAGGCCATTTGGGTATTTTGGGGTTTTTTTTACCCTCTCCTTCCCCGAAGCGACACATAGATTGGAGGCAATATGGATGAAGGGCAGATGGAGCAAGTGATCCAGATTCTTGCTACAGGGCAGCAAAACACAGAGCTAACTCAGGTAGCCAAACATATCATTGTGATCACACCACCTCCCTTGTCACTGGTGCTACTTATGATGATCCCAGGAGAGGACCCTAACTGCTTCCTGAAAAAGTTTGAAAGTACAGCTCGACAGGATAGCTAGAAGAATTTTAAATTTTTAAATTTTAGATTTATATTCCACTTTTCATACTTTTTTTCAACGCTTCAAAGTGGATTACATTCAGGTACTATAGGTATTTCCCTATCCCCAGGGGGCTTACAATCTAAGTTTGTACCTGAGGCAATGGAGGGTAAAGTGACTTGCCCAAGGTCAAGCGAGTAGTCAATATGCCTTTCAAATAGCCAATCTGGAAGGGATAGCCACATACCGCAAAGTCAAGGCCACCATTCTAGAGAGAGTGGGGCTCACCCCAGATGCCTACCATCAGCAATTTCAGTGGGGAGTTCTGCAAGATGTGGAAAATCCAAAGAACCTATTCCACAGACTTAAAGATGTTGCTTGGAAGTGGCTGCACCTAGAAGGGAAGACTAGAGTGAATATAGCCAAAGCAGTTCTACTGGAAAATCTCCTCAACAGCCCAGAACAGCCTATGTGTCAGTGGATCTGCTGACACTCAAACTGGAAAAGGTGCTGGAAGTAGGTGACACTCAAACTGGAAAAGGTGCTGGCACTGGAAAAGGTGCTGGAAGTAGAGGAGACCTCATCTTTGGAAAACAGGTTGTTAACCCAGTGGGGAGGATCCTATGAAGTTTTGTAGAAAACAGTAGAGATGTGGTTCATTTTTCGCCCTATTTAGGAAATTTAACAAAATTTCCTAATTCGTTTCTGTTTCGGAGTATCCGAAACACGACATAAACGCCGTTATTTCGGAGCCCCCGAAACCGGAAACGAAATTTTCCCCGCAATTCGGGGGAAAATTCGTTTTCGGGTTTGCCTGGGGAGAGGGGCAAAAATTATTTTTTTTTATTAAAAACCACCCCAAATTTAAATTAATTATAATACACCACCCCCGATCCCTCCCCAAGACTTACGAAGATCCCTGGTGGTCCAGCGGAGTCCCGGCTTCCATTTGCCATGCCCTCCGTGCCCTAGTTCGTGCCAGTGCAAGCCGCGCGCCAAAATGGTGCCGAATAGCCCGAACGACCATGTCACAGGGGCTTTCGGCGCTATTGGTCAGCCCCTGTCACATGGCCATCGGCGCCATCTTGTGCTCCTATCATGTGACAGGAGCTGACCAATGGCGCCGAAAGCCTCTGTGACATAGTATGGGCAAAGGCTATCGGCGCCATTTTGGTTACTGGCAGCCGAAAACGAAATCGCTTTCGGACCCTTGCTGGACCCCCAGGGATTATTGGCAAGCCTTGGGGGGGTCAGGAGCTGGACCACCAGGGATCTTCGTAAGTCTTGGGGAGGGATCGGGATGGGGGGGGGGTTGTTATATATGTACGAAAATGCTTAAAATTGTTTTTAAATGCTTGGGGTGGTTTTTTTTTTTCGCTTCGTTACCGATTCGTTTTTCGGTCCGGTTTCGGGTTTCTCGTTTCGTTTTCGGGCAAACGACCCAAAAACGAAACGAGAAGACCCGAATTATACCACGAAGTATTCGAACTGAAAAACGACCCGGTAGAAAAAAACGAAGCACATCTCTAGAAAACAGGGCTCATGGATTACAAAATATCCCAGCCAGATAAATGAAAGAAAATGCAAATCTATAATGTATACCTTCTGAAGAAGTGGGTTCCACAGGTGTGTAGAGGAGTCCAGGAATAAGAGTTTGGTCCAGAGGTCAGATCTGAAATGAACTGAACCCAGATTCCTTTTGGAAAGCAGCTGTCCACCACACAGATAGCTGACTTAAATAAGCTGGTGGAGCAAAATAATGGGATCTTCTGAAACCTATTAGGTCATACCCACCTGGTGCAGCATGATATCATTACACCTTCTGGAGTTGTTCTGTGGCAATGACCCTATCAGATTCCTGAGACCAGGTGCTGCATCATTGAGACATAAGTGAAGGAGATGATCCAGTTTGGAGGTATAGAGGAGTCTAACAGCGATTGGTCCTCAACTATAGTGCTGATGCTGAAGCCAGATAGGAGCATAAGGTTCTGCATTGACTTTAATAAGGTCAATGAGGTTTAAAATCTTGACACATACCTGATGCCTAGATTGGATGAGCCGATTAAGCATCTGGGATCAGCCCAGTTCATTTCTATTCTGGACCTTACAAAAGGATATTGGCAGGTGTCTCTCATGCCAGTAGCAAAGAAGACGACTGTGTTCTCAACACCAGGTGGACTTTTCCAATTAATTGTCCTTCCTTTTGACTGCATGACTCCCCCACAACATTTGATGTGGGCAAAGCTTGGTCAACTTTTAAAACTTTTAAATATATAAATAAATAAATTTATTTATTAAATAAAAACTGCCTGTTTCGCCCACATCAAGGGTACACAGTCACCTACTTGGATAACATTGTGGTGTATAGCCCAGATTGGAAGACATACCTAAGCCAACTCCAGGCCATGCTAACCAGTCTGAGGAAAGCAAGACTGATGGCCAATCCTAAGAAGTGATTGCTGGGAGGTCAAAAATCCAGTATCTTGGATATACACTGGGGAAAGGTAAGGTCCAACTGCAGAGCCGGAAGATTGAGGTGATCACCCAGGTGCCAGTCTTGCAAACAAAAGTAAAAGAGAGAGCATTCCTAGGCCTCACAGAGAATTATGGGAGGTTTATCCCCAATTACTCAGAGAAGGCAGAGCCTCTCACAAGGCTATTGTTGAAGAAAGCACCAGAGAAGTTCCAGTGGTCAGCTGAAGCAGAAGTGGCCTTCTAGGCTCTGAAAGAAGTGTTATGCTTTGAACTGGTGCTAATAAGTAAAGACTTCACCAAACCCTTCATGGTGCAGACCGATGCCTCAACATTAGGCAACATTAGGCAACAT
This sequence comes from Rhinatrema bivittatum, assembly GCF_901001135.1. Taxonomy (NCBI): domain Eukaryota; kingdom Metazoa; phylum Chordata; class Amphibia; order Gymnophiona; family Rhinatrematidae; genus Rhinatrema; species Rhinatrema bivittatum. The sequence continues at coordinate 636,840,990 of NC_042615.1, read as the reverse complement.
TAGTCCAAGAAAAGGACTATCCTGTGGTATACAATAACCAGAAGCTGATGCTACGAGAGAGGCATTACTCAACAGTTGAGAAAGAGGCCTTGGCAGTCAAGCAGTCAAGTGGGCCTTAGAGTCCTTGAGCTATTATCTGCTGAGATAGCAGTTCACACACATAACAGATGACCAACTGATCCTATGGATGAATAGAACAAGGAGTCAATTTGATGGTGATGAGATGGTTCCTGGTCTTACAGCCCTTCAACTATAAGATATGAAATAAGGCAGGCAGGTAAAACACCAATGCAGATTTCCTGTCTAGAGAAGTGTCCCTAGTTCAGTCTGGCACTCAACCCGACAAGATGAGCTGGGGGGGGGGGGGGGGGTATGTGTGGGAGTCTATAGGAAACTCCGTCAGACTACCTTAAGGGTCCGGGCACAGCTGTCTCGTCTTCTCCACCGATCCAGACCAACAAGGAATCCTGAGTGAAGGGAGGAGCTCCTCACCAGAGTATAAAAACTCAGGGCCTAGAAGGGTTTAAGGAGGCCCTGGGAAGCAGGCAGAAAGCTAGTGTATGCAAAGTTCAGCTATTTTTGAGTTTGTTTGTACCCAGTACTGCAAGATGAGCAGTTTTATTTCTGATTTGTTTTGCTCTGTAAATAAATTTGCACCTAAGAAACATCTAGAGTCTGCTTCCTTATTCCTCTTGACTGTTTCCTAAGCCAAGACTAGCCTCGTTAGCACACTGCCCATGATATTGGAAGATGTACCCAGTTACCCAACTCCTTGTTCTTATGTAAGATCATAGAAATATAAGCATATAAGAAATGCCATGCTGGATCAGAACAAGGTTTCTGATGGTGGCCAGTCCAGGTTTGAAGTACCCAACAGATCCCGAAATAGATTTATTTCTAATTAATCTCAGGGATAGCAATAGCTTTTTTAGTCAACTTAGACTATAATGTTTTATGGACTTTTGTACCAGGAACTTGTTCAAAGCTCTTTTAAACTCAACTATGCTAGTTCCCTTGAACACATCCTCTAGCAATAGATTCCACAACTTGATTGTGCACCTCTGGAATTACTTCACAATATGTAGATAAAAGTACATAAATTGTGAACAATGCATATATTTTTTACCTGAGTATAGGATGGACTATAATAAAAATAATAATAATAATTTCTGAGGGTGAAACACTGTTTTTAGCTGTTGAAACACATTTAATTTATTGCCCTCATCTCACCAAATAGAGCACATGTGATAAGTAGAGTCTTGCCAGACCCTAGTGAAATTTATTGCATCTTATTACATTTACCTCGCTTCACTGTGTGATAAATGCAATATTTTAGTATGCATTAACTTAGTACGCATTCTAATGATATGATCATTTTAGAACGAGATAAAAAGCAATATTGCATGCTGTGGAGTGGAGGTATAGCCTAGTGGTTAGAGCAACAAGCTAGGTTTCATCTCCTGCTGACATTCCCTGGGCCTTGGGCAAGTTAGTTTGCTCTCCATTGTCTCAGGAACAAACTTAGGGATATGTTTACTAAGTCGCATTAGGTGTTTTCCTTGCAGTAAAAGCCTTGCAATAATACTTGGCATTTTAAACCAAAATATTGCCAAAATAGTAAACTCATTACTAGGCAATTTTATGCCAAGTTAATTTTTCCCAGGAGCACTGGGATGTTCCCAGGGAATTTCTTAAAGATGTCAAGCAGATGGAAGCTCCCCCAAAGTGTCCCAAAATGCTTGGGGTCTTCTAAGACCTCTGTCCCAGCCCCCTTCCCCTACCACATCTAGAGGCAGCCCTAATGCCAAAACTAAAAAAAAAAAAAAGTTTAAACTCTCATGACAAAATTCCCACACCAAGGCACCCCATCTTCTATCCCCCCCCCCCCCCCTGGCTTTATTTGGCCCCACACTGCAACCCACCCCCAATCCCCCAGCCATACCTTTAAGAATCTGGTGGCCTTTTGGGGCCCAGAGCTCCCCTAAGTTCTGGACCCTGAGCTATCTGAATCAAAATGGTGCCAGCTGGCCATTATTTAATTCATGCCTCTATCACATAATAGGGGCATAACTTGAATAGCAGACAGTCAGAGCTATTTTGATACAGATGGCGCAGGGCACAGGGGAAAACACTATAGCTTAGCAAATGCCCCCCTTAGATCTGGGGATAGGGAAATACCTACAGTGAAAATATATTTTAAAAAATATTATTATTGTGATGTTTGGCCTCACTTTATCATGTTAATGCTTAATATTTTAATTCCAAATGCCCGCATTGAACTAGAGAAGAGATACATTTGAAAATATGGCTAATATTTTAAATCTATGATACATTTTTGTAGGTTGGTTTTTTTTTTTTTTGCACTCGTTTCATTTCATTATTGTAATAATAAACATATATTATAAGATATCATCACCTTTCAAGAGTATAGTACATTCAAGATCTGAAAATAAGACAATTTATAAACTTGACAATATAAGGTGCAATGTTTTATCATAAATTACCATAAAGTTCTATGAAAATACTGACCATAAAGAGACCAAGTCCCACTTGGCTCTCAGTTCTGAATGGGGATTGACTTCTTTCCTGTTAGTAAGTGCTGAACAGTAATTGGTCTTTATACTCTGGAGTGTAATGAAGACATTAATCCGGTCAGCTGCGACCATCTATCGCCAGTAGAGGGGGCGAGGGGAGTGACAACAGCACACCCTCACATATACAGACTACTATAGAGACCAGATGAGGAGTAAATTAGCCGCAGCTTTATTACAACAATCACAATATACAACAACTGTGTACCCGAGCCATAACAGAGATAAGCTGTCAGAGTGCCACCTTTAGGTGCAGGCAGCACGTCACCTCCGGTCCGGGGCATGCCGCAACCAAGCAAGGCTCTGCCTTCTAGGAGGTAACCATTTCCAGGGCGTTCGGTCACCCGCTGTGTTTTTTTTTTTTTAAATTATTTATTTATCATTTTAAGAATATTACATTCAATGCAATTCAGATCATTATATTGAACAACACAAATATATACCAAAATTTGGCTAAGGTACAACTAAACACAAAACTGAAAAAAAGGAAAAAGAACATATTTAAGATATATATTTCAGTTACTTGACCTTATGCCATCTTTTGTACTCAAACTAGAGAGAGATGTGGGAAAAAAGAAAAAATTCATAGGGAGCTTCAAATAATATATTATACTCAAGAAAAGGGCAATATTATACTGGATAACTTTTCTTTTACTTATGTCATGTCAATGGGGATGATGTTGGTAATTTACGCTGATCCACAAAACTTTTTAAATGGTCGGGTAATAAAAAAATAAAGGATTCGTCTTGCTTTGTGATAAGACATTTACACGGGAATCTTAAAATAAACTTATATCCCAAGGCAATAACATCTTGCCGGAAGGCTAAAAAAGCCTTCCGTTTTTGTTGGGTTGACGCAGCTAGGTCTGGAAAAATTTTCATATCCTTCCCCAGGTAATTGACCGGGAACTTTATAAAATATTTTTTCATAACAGTATTGACATCATTAATTGATGAAAATATTGCCATCAATGTTCCTCTTTCAATTACCTGAGCCTGGGAATCTTCTAAAAAATTTGTGAGATCTCCCTGAAACATTTGATCTTCTGTTAAAGGATTTACATTTCTAGCTTTAGGTAGGAAAAAGCAATTTATAATTACAGGGGAGTCTTCCAAAGCAAACCCCAATGCCTCTATTAAGAAATTTTTTAAGGAAATTATTGGTGTTTCCCCGATCACTCTGGGGAAATTTAGAAATCTTAAATTGAGGCGTTTGGAGTTGTTTTCAAGACTTTCCAATCTCTTACTTATGGATTCTCTATCTTTTATAACTGCTGTTTGAAAGTCCATATATTTCTTTTCATTCTTTTCCAACAATTTTATTTTTTCAGTTGATTCTTTCATTTGTTTTTGAACCAAAAGGAGATCTCTTTGATTTCCGACATTCATTGCGTCAACTTTATTTTCCAACCTCTGAATATTATTTAAAGTTCCAGCCATCATATCCCAGAGCATATCCATAGTAACCACCTCTGGGCGGGTCATAGGAATAGGGGGTGTCCTGTTAGTCAGTTGTTCTGGTTCGGTTATTGGTGGTGTGGACAATTCCAGACCACCTATCACTCCTACAACACCTTCAGCCTCTGCAATTGATTCTGCAGAGGCTTCTCCCATAGTCCCATTCCCGTTCCGTTGGACTGGTGGCAGTCCAAGATTTGGACTGAGGGAGGCCTCCTCTGTAGGCACTGCCGGTCCTCCCTGACTGGCAGGCACACCAGATTCCTCGATGCCTGACCCATTTATTCCAGCAGAAACCATAAATCTAGTTATATCCAATTGAATTGGAGAGGGCAAAGGAAGAGAAGGAAATATTCTCACCTTGCCCTTTCTTTTTGGAGGCATGTTCTTCCGAAAAACAACTTACAATTGAAACCACTAGATTATTTATGGAATATTGCCTAATTTTCCCACATAGATTTTCGGAGGAGTTAAGTGGAAGGAAAATAAAGTTTTTACCTCAAGACCTTTATTGAGACTTCGGGCCACATCCGGGTGAATACGGGCGAAGCTGGGCAAAGCCGACCATGCGCGCGCCCCTTAGGCGCGCGCGGCTTTGGCAGCGCGCCGGCTCTACTGCGCGCCGCTAACAGTTAGTTTTTATCTGTTTCCTGCTTCGTCTCACCGGGTCCGCCCCCTGACGTCGGCAGTGACGCTGCTGAGACCGTCGGGTTTGCAGCTGTTGTTTGCTCCCCCCGGAGCCCTCTCAATTGGGGTATTGGTTCTTTTTCTCACCACGCTCTCCTCCTCTCTCAGCGTGATTCTCCAACAGTTAGCTTTATCTGTTTCCTGCTTCGTCTCACCGGGTCCGCCCCCTGATGTCGGCAGTGACGCTGCTGAGACCGTCGGGTTTGCAGCTGTTGTTTGCTCCCCCCGGAGCCCTCTCAATTGGGGTATTGGTTCTTTTTCTCACCACGCTCTCCTCCTCTCTCAGCGTGATTCTCCAACAGTTAGCTTTTATCTGTTTCCTGCTTCGTCTCACCGGGTCCGCCCCCTGATGTCGGCAGTGACGCTGCTGAGACCGTCGGGTTTGCAGCTGTTGTTTGCTCCCCCCCGGATGCTCCCCCCGGAGCCCTCTCAATTGGGGTATTGGTTCTTTTTCTCACCACGCTCTCCTCCTCTCTCAGCGTGATTCTCCAACAGTTAGCTTTTATCTGTTTCCTGCTTCGTCTCACCGGGTCCGCCCCCTGACGTCGGCAGTGACGCTGCTGAGACTGTCGGGTTTGCAGCTGTTGTTTGCTCCCCCCGGAGCCCTCTCAATTGGGGTATTGGTTCTTTTTCTCACCACGCTCTCCTCCTCTCTCCGTCACCCGCTGTGTTTAAGCAAGGTGACTGCCCAATCAAAGGATGGGGGGCACCCAGTCTGCCAAAACACCGGGTCCAGCAGGCCCTGGTGACAGACAGCCCCCCGTCGCAGCAAAGTAGGGTATACCACATGCTGTGCACTGCCTAAAACAGGTGCCCCTCTCCCGGCTTGGGTACCTCTACCCCACTGCAACAAGAGGACATAAATAAACAAATGTTACTAACAACAAGTCTGAGTAGCCAAATAACTCTCTTATTAAAAGTGTGTGGGGGGTGAGGTGGGATGGGGGGGGGGGGGTTCCCAGCGAAGGCAGCAGAACAGGGAACTGGAACCAAAAGGGATGGAGTCAGGACGCACAATCCAGATAGTCCCCATGCTGCTGCCCCCGGGATGGCCCAAGGGTTTCAGATGGCCCAATGAGCCATCCCCAGCTGTTGTGTCACGCCCCTTTGGCCTACGCCATCACCAGGACATTCCCCTCTTTCCCTACTGCCCCTCTCTCTGTGGCTTCACAGCACTCACCACGCATGCCAGCATCAATGGGGGAGGGCTACGTCGGCGGGAGGGTGGCGTCATCATGCGGCAGCGATGCCGCTCCCACTGGAGATGATGACACCGACGCACCACAGGGGTAAGGACCACGTTCCCCCCTTCTCTCGCTCCAGGATCAGTACCGGGTTATCGGTGGCGCTCGTGTACTGACCCGGCGCTGCGCTTTAATACTAAGAGGCTGATGCACTAAGGTGCAAAATGTTTTTGCAAAAGGGTTGTTCACAAAAAAATGTAATGCAAAACGCCCATAGATGCGCAAGTGCTAAATTGTTTGAGAAAAACCACTTTTGTGAAAAAGATTTAGTAAAAATTATGTAGAAAACTTTTTTATGTAAGTCCACTATGCATGAAAGCTTACTCAAATTCCCCAGTAATGCTTTGTGGTGATGCAAAATCATGCAAAGCAGATCATTACTGGGAAATTTTGGCAAAATGTTGCTCAAAATAGGCTTCATAAGTCTGTTTTCACAAAAACAAATAGCTACACCTCAATGAGGTGTAGTTATTTTTCAGGCTAGGCCTGGGAGACCTCAGATTTGAATGGACCTTGCAGCCTGTATGAAAACTCCCTCCCCTCCTCCCAAACAAATGTAGCATAAATTCCCTGGTTATTATAGTGTCCGTCCCCCCCCCTCCGCCACACCCGGACCTCTGAGAACATCAGGGCTGCAAAAGTTAAATTTAAACACCTTAAGTTTAAATTTAATTTTCCCCTTTCACTCTACTCCCAACCCCCAAATTCATCAAAATCCCCATGAGAGGTTGACCCCCCTTCCCCATCTCCAGAAGAGCTTATCCTATTGAGGGGGTGGTCTGGGAGCAGGAGTGATCCCCAGTCATTCCAGCCCCACTGGTGCCAGGTTTCAAAATGGCACCAATTGACCTCAGAAGCCCTTATGGCATATGCAAGAGGATTGATGTGGTCGGTAGGCACGACTTTGAAAATGGGAGCTAGTGGGATAGGAAAAGTGAGGATTGTTCCTGCCCTCAATAGACCACACCTTCAAGGATGTAAGTTTTAGGGGCTCTAAGAGCTGGGAAATTGACCCCTAATGGGAATTTTGGTGAGTTTTTGGTACACAGGGTTTGGGAAGGAAAGGGGGGCAGAACTTCCCTAAGGGGTTTAAATTTAACATTTATGTTACACAAGAGGCTTAAAGGTTGGGTTGACCACTAGAGAATTTCTGATACTCTTTGGTGGGGGTGGGGGTGGTGGCGGTAAGCAGGGGATGCTCACATGGATTGCAAGGCACTTTTAAATACACATGGCAGGTCATATATCCAATGTCAGTTTCATCCAGTGCCACAGTCAGGAATGCAGAAAGTTCCTGGCCGTGGCAAGGCACAAAACCTTTCATGTGCAATTTTGCTGCACATGCTAATGAGCTCTGAGCTTATAAGAATATAAAAAATACCATACTGGATCAGACCAAGAGTCCATAAAGACCAGCATCTTATTTCCAACAGTGGACAAGCCAAATCATAAACACCTGACAGGATCCAAAACAATAGATAGATGCCATCCTGCTAATGCCCAGGGATAAGTTGTGGCTTCCCCTAAGTCTATCTTGTTAACAGTTTATGGACTTCTCCAGGAACTTGGCCAAACTGTTATTAAACCCATCTATGTTAACTGCCTTTTGCCACATCCTCCGGCTGTGAAGTCCAGATCTTCACTGTGATCTGAATGAAAAATGATTTTCTCTGATTTGTTTTAAATGTGCAACTTAATAACGTCATAGAGTATTCCCTAGTTTTTGAATTTTTTGAAAGAATAAATAACATTTATATTGTACTCCATTCATGAGGTTATATAGAACCAAAGAGCTAAGAGAAACAGATAAGTATGAGAAAAAAATGTGAAGCTTGCTGGGCAGACTGGATGGGCCGTTTGGTCTTCTTCTGCCGTCATTTCTATATTTCTATGTATGTTTCTATGTTATAGACTTCCATCACATCCCCTTCAGCTCTTTTCCAACTGTGCAGCACTCTTTCCTCATATTGGAGCCAATCCCTCCTCTTTATCATTTAGATTACCCTTCTCTGAACATTTTCCAGTTCAACTATATATTTTGTTAAATGCGGGATGAGAATTGTACACAGTACTTTAGAAGCAGTTTCACTGTGGAGTATTAAGATATTGTCTTTTTTATATTTTTTTACTTTCCTAATAATTCCTAACATTCTGCTTGCTTTTTTGACTGCCACCGCACACTGAGCACAGGATTTCAAAGTATTTTCTACAATGACATCCAGATCCTTTTCTTAAGTGATAACTCTTAATATGGAACCTAACATTGTATAACTATAGTGTGGGTTACTTCTCCCCATGTGCATCATTTTGCACTTGTCTACATTGAATTTCATCTATCATTTGAATACCCAAGTCTTTCAAGGTCCTCCTGCAATTTCTTACAATCAACTTGTGATTTAACAACTTGGAATTACCTCACTATTTGTACCTATTCAGATAATTTATACCTATTCAGATAATTTATAAATATATTAAAAAGCACTGGTCTAAGTATAGATCCTTCAGACATGTCAATGTTTACCTTTCTCCACTGAGTAAACTTGCATTCAGTCCTTCTCTTTTATTTCCTATCTTTTAACCAGTTTGTTATCCCCAATTGTACATTGCCTCCTATCCCATGGCTTTTCATTTTTCTCAGGAGTCTCTCATGTGGGACTTTGTCAAACACCTTTTGAAAATCCAAATTCATTATATCCACTAGTTTACCATTATTCACAAGCTTATAAATCCCTTAAAAAAAAATGTAGCCGATTAATGAGGCAAGGCTTCCCTTATGTAAATCCATGCTGGTTGTGTCTCATTACATAAAAACATTACATTTGCCATACTGGGTCAGATGAAAATATCATCAAGTCACGTATCCTGTTTCCAGTTGTGGCCAATGTAGGTCTAGGTCACAAATACTTGATAGGATCTCAAAATGTTGATAGATTCCATGCTTTTTATCCTAGGGATAAGCAAGCAGTGGAATTCTACATCACCAAATCCACCTTAATAATAGTTTATGGACTTTTCTTCCAGGAACTTGTCCAAACCTTTTTTAGACCCAACTACACTAACAGCTCTCACCACATCCTCTGGCCATGAATTCCAGAGAAAAAGTATTTTTTCCTACTTGTCTTAAATGTATCACCTAGTACCTTTATTAAATGCCCCTTAGTCTTTGTAATTTTTTGAAAGAGTAAACAACCAAATCACAATTATACATTCCACTCAGCTCATTATTTTATGGGCCTTTATCATATCTCCTTTCAACTATCTCTTCTCCTAGCTGAAGAGCCCTAACATTTTAGCCATTTCATGTACCTATAATTTAGGTTGCTTTCCCTATATGCATCACTTTGTACTTGTCTACATTTAATGTCATTTGTCTTTTGGATGCTCAGTCTCCTAATCACACAAGGTTCACTTGCAATTTCTCATAATCCTCTTGTGATTTAACAACTTTGAATAATTTTGTATCATCAGAAAATGTGATCACCTCACTCATCATTCCATATCTAGGTTATTTCTAAATATGTTAAAAAGCAGTGATTCTAGTACAGATCTCTGGGACATGCCACTATTTACCTTTCTCTATTGAGAAAATTGACCATTTTGCCCTACTCTCTGTTTGTTATCTTTTATTCAGTTCTTAATCCACAATAGAACATTGCCTCCTATCCCGTGACTTTTTTTTTTATATTTAAAACTGTTTATTAAAAAGACAAATGAACAAAATTATTTCCTCAGGAGTCTTTCATGAGGTACTTTATTAAATGCTTTCTGAAAATCCAGATATACTATATCAACTGACTCCCCTTTATCCACGTTTAATCACTTCTTCAAAACAATATAGCAAATTAGTGAGGCAATACTTCCCTTGGCTAAATCCATGTTGGTTTTTCCTATTTAACTATGTCTCTCTCTCTCTCTCTCTCTCTATATATATATATATATATTCAGTAATTTTTCTCCCTGCTTCAATGGCAAAGGGAGATGTGGAAAAAAGGATTTTCATTCAGACAACAACCAACAAGGACATTGTACAGTTCAGTCTGGGAAAACAAATAAGCAATTTGCTTGATGTGGTGGTTACTACCCTAAATGTGGGAAAAAAGGAATTAGATTCAGACATCATCCTACATGTCATTGAACTGTACAGTCTGGATAAAACAAGCATGGGAGTAACTTGCTTGATGCGGCGGTTACTACCCTTAGCCAATAAGCCTGATAGTTCACTTCTGATGCAACTCCAACATTACTGTCTGCTTCAATGGCAGGGGGTAGTGGGAACCAACAAGGGCACTGACCTTGGTGGTCTGTCAAACTGTTAAGTATGGGAAACTGATAAGTATGGTAGCTTGATGGGCAGACTGGATGGGCAGTTTGGTCTTTTCTGACATCATTTCTATATGTTTTTATATATAGAATACTTTCAACCATTTTTCCCAGCACTGATGTCAGCCTCACCAGGCTCACATGAATATCTATAAAGCATTGAAAGCATGAATACTTTCAACCATTTTTCCTACCTATTTTAAAAACATATGCATGTATATTTTATGCATGAAAAAAAATTGTGATTTACCTGCTTAAAACTCTGTTATCACGCGAAAGTTGGTATATTTTAAAACATGCAGGCTTCATGGAAATTGCAAGTTTCCTGAAACCTCTGTAAGTTCACCTGATCTTTCTTCAGCTCATCGAGACCCTCTTCACTCTGAGCTAGCCACTATTCACCCACACACTATTCACCCAGATGTCACACACAGCCAATAATAAACAATAGTAGACAAGTTTGATATCAATTGTGCCAGATAATCAGCAAGTATAAGATTGTGCAAATGAGCTGAGAAATGCACACGCATCAGTCTCTTATAAAATGTGCCTCTTGGCCCTGCCCCAGAATGCCTCAAGTACACCTCTTTTTTTAAATGTGTAAATGTAAACAGGAGACCGAAAATATGCATGCATTTTGAATGTTTTTAAAATAGTGTGCATGCAAGTACAAGCTACTTATATGTGTACATGATAATTTTACACATGTAAATGTTTAAAAATTTTACCCTAATGGTTTTACAAGACTCTGCTCACTCAATCCATGGGAGAGTCAGTAATTTATCTTAGGGATATTTCATTTATTGATCAACACTTATTGTATAAATAGGCTGTGCAGCTTGGCTAATTAAACTGATTTGCCTAACTTAGCTCATATATTTAGTGATTCAGCTGCACTGCTGAATATATCCAGCTGCTGAATATATCCAGCTGAATATATCCAGCTGAATATATCCAGCTACCTTAAATTAAGCTGGATAAGTTTATTCTGCTAACTTCAGGACAAGTCTATAGGCTGATCAGAGTTAGCCGGACAAGTTATCCAACTAACTGAATATCAGAGTTAGCTAGTTAACTTATCCAGCTAACTTAACCCCTCCCAGTTTCGCCCCCGGAACACCCCTAACTTATTTGGCTAAATTCTTGCCAACTAATATTATCCAGCTAGAATTTAGTCAGATAAGTGCCCAAATCTTTATTTAGCTGGATAATTTCCGAGTTAAACCACTAAATGTTTTTTAATATAGACCTCCATATTTTTTCCCCTCAATGTATTTTGTAATCCATGCCAGAATTTTTAAACACCATGCCTGCAATTTCAAGAAACGTCAGAGACATTTTTAGCTCAAATTTGCCAAGTAGGTAATGGCACACGTTTAAGTTTTTAAGATGATTCAGGGAAAAGTACAAAATACTGGCTTTGACCTGGATTTCATGGCCATGGGCACAAACTCTCAGTAGTCACATTGCAAACATGAAGAGGTTTACTAAAGATTTAAAAGAAAAACCATGTCTTCAGTTTCTCTCACACCACTTTATTAAAACTCCTAGCCATGGCTTATATGTCTGACCTCCAGGCACAAATTTCCTACATTACCTTTCAGAACAAAAGCCCTGTCAGCAGTAGTCGCTCCTTGAACAGCAAAATAAACCTCCACAACAAGAACAGTAATCAATAATAATAATAATAATTTAAAAAATCAACCATAATAGAACACATATTCTCCACAATACTTTGGGGGTGATGTGGGGGGGGGGGGGAAGGGGTGGTATATTTCCCTCAAATTAATTTTTTCAAATTTATACCTATAACAGATAATCATAGGTACGGTTCTCTTGCTTGGCAATAATAGCCGAATACCAATGATATTGCAGTTTCTTCTTTAAAAGAAAATGAAGTCATTATAGACATTAATGGAGTGTGACATCATGAAGAGAATCAAGCAACATAGGTTCAAGTTTATTGCAAAATGACTTTCACAAACATGAATCTTAGGAAATTATTTATTTAGTAATCAACATTAGCTTCCTTTACAGCACATTACTTGTCAGCATAATAAGTCCTTGCCATGAAGAGCACACTATCTAAGAAGGTACCTTAGGTGATGGAAGAGATAATGACTTTCCTAGGGTCTCAGGGAGATTCAGTGGAATAAGCTGGATTTTAAAACCAGCTTTTATGGTTTCTAGACCATTACTCTAACTATTAGACCATTCCATCTTTAAAAACAGAAGGGGGTGAAGGATAGGGGAGAAAAATTAGTAGATGGATTAATAGGTTGATGAAAGTATTTAATTTCCAGTGTCTATAAACAAATTTCAGTTATCAAAAGTAAGTATCAGCTTAATCATGTCTGGCCGATATATGTCAAAGGCTAAGGATTAGCATGTACAGTTAATTAATGATCAAGATAAAGGATGGAAATTGTTAAATATTTCTTTACCTTATATTGAAAGCACAGTAACAGCCTACATTAACTGCAGGCAAGATTTCCAGCTAATGCAAGACACCATAAAATAGTTCATTTTGGTTATAGGGGCACTTTTCAAATTCCTGTGCGTGATTTTAGCATGGACTTTATGTTTATTTTCAAAGAAAAACCACCTAAGTATTTTCCTTTTGAAGCTTTCCTTCGAGTACCTGTGCTAAAACCAGCCACGTACTTTGTGCTTACTATTCTGGGCAGGTGGCTGAAGAGGGTAAAATAGTTTTGGCAGGCATGTATGTGCAGTTTTGTTTTCCTAACTTCAGTGCACCGCTCTGAAAGGGCTTCTCGCAAGGAGGACTATAAAAAGTGGTGTTTTATAAACTAGGCAAGCTAAAGGTTCAAATCCCACTACAGCTTGTTATAACCTTGTGCAAGTCACTTGATCTCCATTATCTCAGATACATACATCAATTATAAACTTTGTGGGAAAGGATATCCACAGTACTTGACTCTAATCTGCTTTCAAGTGCCCAAAAAGTAGAATACATGTTTTAAAAACATCCAGCTAAAAGTGTGTGTGCTGTGAAAGACTGCTTGCACTTTTCACTTGTCAGAGGAGGGCAGTCTAGGTCATTAATCCATTTTAATGTGACAAGATTACTTTGAAACGTGTCCTCTCCATGTTCGATTGTTAAAAATGAGGGCTTCAGCTCCACGTGGAGCACTCACAAAGCAGACAGAAAGGTTATCATTAATACGATCTCAAGCTTCACTACCCGAGATATGAAAATCACCAGCTTAATATTAGAGATGGGTGAACTAATTTGGATTAAATCTGCACCTTTTCTGAACTAGGATGTTCAGAGTCAAGCTAGAAAGAACATAGATTATTTCAGATAAAGTGGAGCCCTTCACACTTCAATTCAATGACTCTAGCCATCTACTACTTCATTTAAATGTTCTTGTTTGCCCAATTCTGTTGTGGATGTTAATAGATTTACTCTTATTTTCAAAGTGTTTGAAGACTCAAGCCATCCTTAAGTATTTTGAATTGTTGCAATCAGTGAAAATTTGCAGACCAGTCTGAAATAACCTGGAGGTAAAAAGTCAAACCAAAACAAATGTGGGATAGGAGTTCTGCTTTCCAGGCTCGTTGGAAAACCACGTCATGGAAAGGGGAAACTCCATTGCCATCTCTAAACTGGTTTTTCCTTAACACCTACTCTTAGTATAAAGAAAATGTTTGCTCCGACCGCAGCATATGAAACAGGAAGTCAGCAGGAAACATCGTGCAAGCTTTTCTGCAGCCCCAGAATAGCTCATGACCTACTTGCTTTTCACACCTAGATAGTTTAGAACAAATGACCAGCTAATGACCTCCCCCCTCCCTGCCTGGACTGACCGCTTGCACCTACTGCCCACTTGCACCCACGTAGTAAAAGGTCAGCATAAACACTGATGGTGGAAAACATTGTAGCAGGAAAATATGTGACGTATGTATCATATGAAATGCTATGTGATCATTTTATAATAAAAGAGCAGCCTTCCCAAAAGCCGGGAGGAGCACGCTTCACCCTGAAGACCGGTCTGAGGTGTTTTCATTGCGACATGTGGTGAGCCCGACGTGATGTAAATCTTGATCCAAGGAGTGACCCGAGACGTGACAACTCCCTGCTCATTCGGCTGGACAGAAAGCCTAGATGCGCATCGTACAACAGCAAAACTCGCTCCCACAAACGTAAGTATTTTTTCTCTCAGCGAGTTTGCTCCCACCAACAGACCCGTCGTAAGTATTTATTCAGCGAGTTTGTTCCCAAACATTCGTGAGTATGGGAGATAGCATTTCAATTCAGCATAGAAGTCATGTGGAAGAATTGAAAATATTAGTGAAGAATCATTATTTAGTCACCAAGGGAGAAAGGGTACATATCAAATTGGGGGACATGGAAAAATTGATGAAAGAAATAGTTTGTCGTTGTCCCTGGTACCCCGAATCAGGAACTCTAAATGTAGAAGATTGGATCCAGATAGGTAATAGTCTGCATACATATCCACGAGCTCCTTTAAAGCAGTTATTGCTCTGGAAAAAATGTACAGAGACTTTAGAACACATCAGGACTAAAAATCTCAAGCCACCACTTTTAGTTCATGCGTCCTTAGACACAGACAGTAAAGAAACAGACAGACTGTCCGTCAGCACAGCTAGTACACACACTCATCCCTTACCAGATTTGCAAAAACCCTCAGGAACAGCAACTTCGCTGTATCCTCAGCTTCCCATGCCAGAACCCATGACGCAGTCCATTCAGACTTCCCAGTCAGATTCAGAAAAACAGCTCCTAGGCATAATTGAACCACAACCTGGCCAGTGTGGTCTAATTTGCAAAGAAAATCTTACAGGAGAAGAATTATTAGAAGGACTTCAAGTCTTTCTCAGTAGAGAAAGGACCAATGAACTAGGAAGGACAGTATATGAATCCATAGAACATCTGGGAACACACACTCACAAGGCACAGTCCCCAACCACGGCTCCCGTGGTTTCCTCTGCGTTCATCTCAGAGAAAAAACCTCAGGAAGCTAAAGACACTGAAATCAGAGAAGCTAGTCTCTCTCCGCCTTACCCTAAAGCTCTTTCACCACCCATAAATTCCCTGTATCCTGAGCTGTCACTGCCTAACTTCGCACAAGCATCAAGGAGACAGGGTTTCCCTGAGCTTCCTGAATTGTCACTGATTGACCTGTCACCTAACCCTTGCCTCCAATCCATGCCTATTTTCCTTGAGAATAATGAGGAAGGCACGGACAGTAGTGAGGAAGTTGAAAAAGTCATTGTACCTTCGCCTGTCGCTGGTCCTCCAGCAGCACAAGTTGCCAAATTAGAACGTTCATTTTTTTATGTCACCATTTGGGTTGATTCATTTCATGGATGGACGCTTGCCTTAAGCCCACAAAAAAGAGTCTGTCCTCTGGAAGGATCTCTGACAACAATTGAATTGAACACCGCCCGGAGTGCCGTACGCAGTAAAAATGCTCCCAGGTCTTCCAAGAAATTAGCCAGGTACTTGGGCCAGGTACTCCTAATATCGCAGCAGCGATATAAGCAAGAACGGTTCCAACGTGAGAGAAATGAGTTAATAAGACAATACAATGCTCTATTGGAAACCAGAATAAACAAAACATACGTATTTAAAGCACATTTCCCTACAGGAAATGATAGGGGCCCCTCGCACATCAAAAAAGATTCAATGTATGTTACAACTGTGTTGAAATTTGGCCAAGACACTGTAAATTTCATGTGAAATATTTTCCTTTTCACAAAGTTAAAATTGGACCAAAATTAAAATGACCTCGTGATTCTGAACCTTATATTTTATAACTATTGATTACATTAATAGTGCACAGAATTAGTTTTGTTTAGGATAAAGTAGATTAGGATAAAATCTGACTATTGATTCATTGAATGGAGTTTTTTCCTCTGTTTCTTTTTCTCTTGAGAAACACTGTTCCTCCCACACACTGTCTTTCTGTTGTTAACTCGTGTGGGGGAGGGAGAACTTTTGAAAATAAAAAAACTGAACTTAGTACTGCAGTTTATCTCTCTAATTTTGTATTTGTATATATCTGATACATTTCTTTAACTGTGCGCTGAAGCTCAGATCTTCTGCTGATCCAAATCTATTTTCCCTCAAGCTTCAAAACTACAACTTTTTAATGCTTTCAAACTGTGTTAATACTGAATTGAGGTTACTGACAATCTGAAAGGACATTTTAACCACAGAGTTAAACTGTCTCTTAGGGAAGCAAAAGTTGCTTTACCGTAAAAGCACTGTTCTAGGAAACTGTTTCTGTCAGTTCAGTGCTGAGCAAAGAAAAAAAAAAGACAAAGAGGAAGTACGTTTTGTGGTGACAGGCACAGCACTGCTTATAGAAGTATTCTTGTCAGTGACTTGTGCGGCGAACGGAAATAAGAAAAAAACGGTTACTTTTGTTTAAATGGAGCATATTCCAGCTCTACTCATTTGATAATTAACTGTTTGATGTTTAAGTTCTAATTATTCTAATTACTTAGTATTGCACATTATACTTCAGCTCAGAATCTTATTGCTTAAATTTATTCTAGGTTAACATCTATAAAGTGATGATAGTGCATCCACTAGGAGGCACTGTGTTATTCTACCAAATGTTACTACCAGATATACCATATTGTTTTTTTGTTATCTTAATAATTCTTTGAATACTAGTTTTATTTCAGGAAACTTCAGTTTTATTTTCTTTTTCTAAATTTTATTCAGAATTCTGAACTTTTATTTTTACTCATAGAGGGTGCTACATCTAAAGCAATCCCTCCCAAGTTTTTTCTTGCAAATCCAAATTGATTTTCTTAAATGGTATAATAGAATTAATTCTCCAAGGTTAAAAATGTAACAATTTCACTTTAATCATTGCCTTAATAATTTTTTGCTGAGTGCTAGATTTTAATATTTTCCAGATTGACAGTCTTCCTGTCATGAGACATGTGAAGATGAACGCTTTACTTTGCAGCTTCTTTTAACAATTTTTTTCAAACATTTCTTACACATCCTTTTGATTTTTGATCTTTGATCTAATTTATTTCTGTTACATCTTGCTATGACACTTAAGCTGATGCTTCATTGTTTTTACTCATAAAGTGGAAAAACATTATATAAGATTAGTAATAGTAGAATTATAGCCCTAATGAAATGTCATTAATTAATCTGAATTTCAGTTTTTTCCCTATATTAGGTACCCGACGCTACAAGAAACACATATCACAATTTAAGCCTTGATGAATGAAAAATTGATACACCTTGCTGTAAGATTGACTATGACATCATTAAATTTTATTAATCTTGCTGCAGCAGTCAGCGCAAAAAGCAGAACTAGCTGCAGTCATTCTACCCTTGCAATTTTTATCACTGCTACTTTAAACATTATTTCTGATAGCCAGTATGTTTGTACTGTTGCTTCTTCTCTTCCTGGAGCATAAACACAAACAAACAGAAAGCGGGAAATGCCATGCCATTGGACTTTGCCATTGGTCTTCCCCCCAAAACACTTTAAATCATCTAAATATATCATATTCAAATCAGACCACAGTCGCGGATAATCATTATGGGACTAAAGTTAGTCACCCACAACCATCAGTTTTGTATTGCCTAATACTGTCTGGCATGGTCCCGTTCCCGGGCATGCTACTGTGCTTTCTTTCACAGGTCCAATTTGGGTGCCAATCCATTGTATGAAGCCGTGGAAAGATGGAAAGGTGTCCGGATCCACAAAACCCGATCCCAAACTTCTCCCTGAGCCTCCACAACCCAGAGACGGTCAGAGACCGGACTCCCCGCAAAAAGCAGCCCCTGATGACCTGGAGATAGATCAAAGCCCTATCCCGCCAATCTGCACAACTCTTGGAACAGCAAGGCTTTGAGAAAACTCCAGAGAACTTCTTATTAGCTGCCTTTTCTTGCCTGAATGCCAACTCATTAACAATTATGTTCTGTATACTCATATTTAGCTTCATCTCTCCTGCCATTGCGATGTCTGAACAAGAACTATTGACAATCCAATATGTACATTACCGATGCACAGACTTTATCACAACTATTGAAAAAGCAGATTGCTGGGTTTTGCATACACATGCCAACCCATTCCAGAGAAGGACTATTGATGCATGCAGTTTTTAACCTATCAAGATGGACTAATTACCCATGGACTTACACAAGGGTCCTTTATAAATTCACCAGTCAATTACACAGTAATGTATTTGGATAGTAGGGTACAAATGAATGCTGTTTTTGTTGGAATATAATAATTACAGTATCACAGGGCTCAGGGTAAGGGAAATACTCATATTGCAATCAAACCTTCATTCTGCACCACATCATATCTAGAAAATACTCCTTCCCTAATGCAACCATCACTGACCACATGCACAATTTCACAAACATTTCCTGGCTCCAGGTCTCAGAAAGACTATTCTCATTACTGTATATATATATATCAGATTATAAAGCAAATCTTACACATACCATAGAGCAGATAGAGACCATGATTGCAGAAGAGCCACCCTCAGATAGTACACCAGCATCCCCCTGGGACTGGCTATGGTCCTGGTTTCCTAATATCGGTGGTATCACACGACTCATTCCTGTTGTATTCTTGATAATAGGTTTCCTTCTTTGTTTGGCTTGCTGCCTTCAGTGCATACCCCATCTCGTATCCATTCTAAAACCCCAATCTCGGCCTGGATACAGAGACGTTCTGTATGCTGCCTAAAAATAAAAAAGGAAAGACGAGATGTGGGATAGGAGTTCTGCTTTCCAGGCTCGTTGGAAAACCACGTCATGGAAAGGGGAAACTCCATTGCCATCTCTAAACTGGTTTTTCCTTAACACCTACTCTTAGTATAAAGAAAATGTTTGCTCCGACCGCAGCATATGAAACAGGAAGTCAGCAGGAAACATCGTGCAAGCTTTTCTGCAGCCCCAGAATAGCTCATGACCTACTTGCTTTTCACACCTAGATAGTTTAGAACAAATGACCAGCTAATGACCTCCCCCCTCCCTGCCTGGACTGACCGCTTGCACCTACTGCCCACTTGCACCCACGTAGTAAAAGGTCAGCATAAACACTGATGGTGGAAAACATTGTAGCAGGAAAATATGTGACGTATGTATCATATGAAATGCTATGTGATCATTTTATAATAAAAGAGCAGCCTTCCCAAAAGCCGGGAGGAGCACGCTTCACCCTGAAGACCGGTCTGAGGTGTTTTCATTGCGACAAACAAACAATACAATTTTGACAAGGTTGAAACTCACTTGAGTGATCTGTGTAAATTCTATTAAAAAACTGGAAGAATTGAATGTGGATTTGAGCTAGTTTGGATGAGGTATATCCTTCTTAGGTTCTCTTCACATTGTGAATTTGACAGTGAACAGTAAATGAAGCCTTGGTTGCTGAGTCACACACCTAGTGACAGCTGAAGAAAAAAGCTTTTTATGTTTTTGTATTGCCTTTTTGCTGATGGAAGACTCCTCTGGTTCTTTTAGAAGAGGCAGATGGCAATTCTTTTGTACTGGAGTTACTGTGCGAACCATTCTGCTCCTCTTTTGCTATCGTGCTTCTGAAATATTGACGTTTATCAATATGCAGGATACACAACACTCTGTGAAGCAAATGTGCCATCAATGGTTCCTCAAGAGTTCTGTTTCTAGTATCTGAACTCCTGAGATCATGCATGTCACATCTATAGTCTGCCAAACCTTTACAGTCCTGGGGTATAGGAACCAAAAGGTCACCCAGGTTCACATATGGTAGAACAAAGCTTATTGTACTGCCAGACTGACAAAATATTATTTTTGACATTTACAATCAATGACCACAAACTTTTCCATGACATTTTGGGCTGAATAGTTTTCCACTCTGTACTAAAGTGCTCTTTAAAGGATTTCTTTCTAGAATTACCTTAAAGCAAATTCATTCTTCACTGGATTACTGTACAAGTGAAATGCCACATCAAAGTAAAATATATTTTTAACTATGACTGATGGTTTCCTGATTACAGGGATATCCGCTGATCTACAAGTACTGTAGGCATAGATGGGGATTAGCAATAGAGTGACAGGTATTTACTGGGATTTTGTCAGACTTCTGGGAATACGTAGCTAGTAGCTTTTGAAACAAAACATATGTGCTTATAACTCTTAGAGTTTTGAAAACTATGATAAAGTATGAATTTGTTGACATAGAATATCATGTGATATGACAGGAATGATGCTGCAAAGTTTTGAGGTAATTCTCAAAGTGCATGAATGGACTTTCTATATCACCACCACATTCTTCTAAAGATCATAATTCCATATCAGCTGGGTCTCATTTTCAAGGAAATTTAGAACCCTGCCATGAAACTCTCCTACTTATTCATTTATGAAAAAAACAGGAATTTATAAACTAGTTTTCTATTTGTAACACATTTTTTCCTTAATTCATTTCTTATTTGCTTATTTATTTGAATTTTAATGTGAGGAAAATTGTCAGGGCATCTATTGACTTGAGATATTGGAAAATTGTGATTAAAGCTGCAAGAGTATTGCTGGAAATTTATGCCCATTTCTTGTGGAAATATATATTTGAAGATATGCAAAAATTGCAGTTTTGCAGTAGAACTTGAATTCTGGATTGATTTATTTTATATATTCAAATATCATGAATCTAGTTAGGAAAAGTGATATATTCACAGCACTTATTCAAAATTGAAGACTCCTAAAATAAAGGAAAAAGAATACTTGCTTAAGTTAAATGTTATTACAACTAGGAGAGTTTATGTCAGATTGTGCCGAAGCAATACATTTGCACTGAAAACCTTTAGTATGCTGTTTGTTTAAAACAGGGAAGGCAATATTCAAAGGGGCAGCTGTGGGTATAATAATGCTTTATCCTCAGAAATGGACCTTAATTGCTCAACCAATACATGTGTAAAATTGTGTGCATACACATAATTATATGCACATAGTGTAAAGACATTCCAGGGATAGAATCTGGGTGGGGTTTGGATTTACACATATACTTTAGGATTTTCAAAAGTATGCAAGTACATTTTCTTGTTAAACTTCTCCACACAAATTAACAGGGGTAACTTGTGCAGGAAGGTTTGCTGAGCTAATTTTCAAAACAACTTTCTCGTGTAAATTTGCTTTGAAAGCTGGGGTAATTTGGGTTTTATTCTGTTTTGGCTTTATTTCATATTGTCATGTTTATGCATTATAATGGTTATGATATTTATTCTTGAAGTCTATAATATATAATGTAGTGTGTCAGGGTTCAAACAAAATACTCGTTAACATTTAGTGCTGTGGAATATACACTATTATTACTGCATGATATTTATTATACATTTTGCACTTTGCTAAATATGTACATTGTCCTGAGCTTTCCGTTAGGCAAGTAATTAAATTTAAATTAATAAACAATTTCACAGATAGTACATTTGTGAGGAAAGGAATCAGAACTCTCCATTTACTTCACAACAGTCACTTAGTAAACACAATAGGTGCTGGTAGTATCTTAATTGAGGCACGAGCTTTTGAGGACAAGGGACCAATTCATCAGTTGCAGTTGGTAAAGATCTTTTATTTCTTCCCTGTAACAGGTTTTCCTACTGATACTTATTACTACTTAGTGAGGCTTGAATCACAAATGTTTCTGATACTCCTGTACTTATAAATCCTGTTTATTTGAAACTCTCATGCTGCACCTCTGTAGATAAGACTCCTTATTCCTCTAGGCAAGACTGCTCTCTCAGGGGGTCATTTTCTATAGCTTTTGCACGCAAAAAGGGACTTTTCGCATGCGATAGCTAGATCGGGGCAGAGTCGGCACCTGAAGGGGAGGAGTCGGGGTGGCACCGGGGCGGACACGGCGAAGACATCGCTGACGGTGAAAAGGTAAGGCCCCTTATCATCGGCAGTAACACGCCCAATAGCACCACCTTTCACGGTGGCGCTATTGGTTTGCGAAAGTCGGCAGTGATTGCACCGCTTTGGTGCGATCGTGCTGGCTTTCGCAGGCCCGCCCCCTGCTTCGCCCCCGCCTCCCCAGTATCGCACAATTCACTAAGGCCTGCGATTTTAGAAAGTCCAGGCCTTACTGTATAATGCCTTGATGACACCTGGTTACTATGACTGGACAAGTC
Source organism: Rhinatrema bivittatum (assembly GCF_901001135.1). Classification (NCBI taxonomy): domain Eukaryota; kingdom Metazoa; phylum Chordata; class Amphibia; order Gymnophiona; family Rhinatrematidae; genus Rhinatrema; species Rhinatrema bivittatum. Next base: position 636,818,546 of record NC_042615.1, on the reverse strand, counting down.
AGTTTTCTCCTCTTTACTCTTTCATTTCAGCAGACTGCTGCTTTGGATTTCAGTCTTTTGGATTTTCAGTTTTTTCTTAATAACTTACTGTAACTCTTGACCAGTCAGGTTTTCAGGATTGCCACAATGAATATGCATGAGATAGATCTGCATACCCTGGGTGTCCTAGAGGCAAGAAAATGTAATGAGGTGAGGAGCTAGAGTTTAGCTGGGCCTCTCTGCAGGCTGTAATGAGAGAATTAACTAACAGCTTTTTCTGCTGGAAGACTTTAAATACAGTCTTTAGCAGAAGTCATAAGAAGTGCCATGCTGGATCAGACCAATGTTCCATTTAGTTCAACATCCTGTCTCTGATAGTCACCAATCCAAGTCACTTGGAAGCATCCTGTATTAGAGATGTGAATCGGAAACGGAATCGGTTCAGATTCCGGTTCTGATTCACATCGTGGGTTTTTTTTCGTCCGGCCCGATCGCGGTTTTGTTTATCGGCTGCGCCCGAGCCGATAAACAAAAAACCCACCCCGACCCTTTAAAACAAATCCCTTAGCTTCCCCCACCCTCCCGACTCCCCCAAAATTTTTTTACAGATACCTGGTGGTCCAGTGGGGGTCCCGGGAGCGATCTCCCGCTCTCGGGCCATCGGCTGCAACTAATAAAAATGGCGCTGATGGCCTTTGCCCTTACCATGTGACAGGGTATCCGTGCCATTGGCCAGCCCCTGTCACATAGAGGGAGCACTGGATGGCCGGCAAGTGGATTGTGATGAATTGCAGGAGGACCTTGTGAGACTGGAAGATTGGGCTTCCAAATGGCAGATGTAATTTTATGCGGACAAGTGGAAAGTGATGCATATAGGGAAAAATAACCCTTACTGTGGTTACACTATGTTAGGTTGTATCTTAGGAGTTACCACCCAGGAAAGAGATCTAGGTGTTATAGTGGATAATACATTGAAATTGTTGGCCCAGTGTGTTGTGGTGATCAAAAAAACAAACAGAATGTTAGGAATTATTAGGAAGGGAATAGAAAATAAAATGGAGGATGTCATAATGCCTCTGTATCCCTCCATGGTGAGACCGCACCTTAAATATTGTGTGCAATTCTGGTCTCCACATCTCATAAAGGATATAACTGCACTAGGGAAAGTGCAGAGAAGGGCAAACAAAATGATAAGGGGCATGGAATGGCTGTCCTATGAGGAAAGGCTAAAGAAGTTAGGGCTGCTCATTTTGGAGAAAAAATGACTGAGGGGGGATATGTTAAAAGTCTACAAAATTATGAAAGGACTTGAACAAGTTAATGTAAATCAGTTATTTACACTCTCAGATAATAGAAGGACTAGGGGGGGACTCCATGAAGTTAGCAAGTAGCTCATTTAAAACAAATTGAAGAAAATTACCTTTCACTCAGCACATAGTTAAGCTCTGCAATTCATTGCCAGAAATGTGGTTACAGCAATTAGTGTAACTGGGCTTAAAAAAGTTTTGGATAAGTTCCTAGAGCAGGGCTTCCCAAACTTTTAGCTAATTTGACCCCATTTTAGCACTTGAAAATTCACAGACTCCAGAGGACAACCAAACCTAATTAGCGAGGATGTAGTTTGCCTCCAACAATCCCGCCACTCACCATTCCTGCACTCCAACTGATCCCCTCTCTCAACCTCCATCCCCCTCCAGAGGGCCTCTTAACCTCTGCCCCTCCAGCTGATCCCCTCTTACATCCCCCAGCTCCTCTCCCCTTCCCAGCCTAGCTGCTCACTCACCCACTCCAGCTTTTTACATCCTCCCCACTCAACCTCTCTCACCTCCAAGCCATTTTTGTAACCCCAATTGATCATCTGACATCCCCTTCCTCTCTCTTTTCTCAAATACCTCCCCAGTTGATACTCTCACCCCTAGCTCCTCTCCTGCATCCCCCCTCTCACCTTCCACAGTCAATCCTTCCCCCACTGATCCAACCCTCAAACCTTTCCTGTATCTGATTCCTCCCTTCAAACAGCCCTCAACCACACATTCCCTTGACTAGGATCAGCAGCAACATTTTCCTTTGAGCCTCAGGTGATAAGTGGATGACAGCTAATAGGAAGAGAGGGCAGGCTGATAACAGGGGCAACATTTTTCTCTTAGGTAAGTTCAGCCATGGGAGAGGATAGAGAAGTGACAACCTGCACAGACCTGTGCACTCTCTGCCCACTCTTCCCCAATGTCTGGTCCAATACCTGATGTTGATCTGCAACTGGCAGCAGCATTAGTAATGAAAGTCAGCACAGGATCTGTGAGCCAGTAAAAGCTCACAGGCCCTGCAGTGACCCCAGTCCCTCCTCACACATGGCTTCCTGTTAACATGGAAACTCAAGTGAAAACGGGACCATTGCAGGACTCAAGAGTGCATTCTGGCTCAAAGATCCCATGCTGATTTCCACTACTTCTGCTGCTGGTGATGTCTGGAGAGGACTGCCCTTTGAGGCACTTGTGACCCCGGCTGGATGTTTTGTGACTGACAGTTTGGGAAGCTGTATCCTAGAGGATAAATCCATAAACTGCTATTACGGTAATTAATAAGCAATAGTAGCTTGTGATCTATCTAATGTTTGGGTACTTGCCAAGTCTTTGTGACTTGGATTGGCCATTGTTGAAAACAGGATACTGGGCTTGATGGACCCTTGGTCTGACCCAGTATGGCATTTCTTATGTTCTTATGCTATAACACTTACTAATGCTAACTGTTCCCCCTATAGAGATGGACCATTCTTCTTAGTAGAGATTCTTTAGGCTCTCTACAATTGCTTTTTGGAATGCAGCTAACTCACTGCCTGCTCTCTCAGGCAGTGAGTTACCTGCATAAAGGAATTAAGGACAGAATATTTATTCGCAGTCTTCAAATTGGATTCTCACCATTATTAAATTAGTATAAATGTGCTGCCAAACCAGATCCTGAGGCTAGGAACTAAAGAAGGATGGAGGCTTTGGTCTTCATTTAAAACTGAACTACAGTCTCGCCATCAAGAGATATGCTGCAGTTCTTTTCAACCTCCACCCCTTTCCCTTCTGTGTAATTCTGACTGCTGGACTGCTGAGCTAGGCCCTACTAAGTTTGTGCCAGCACATGTCAAATACGTGGTGTAAGGAAAGCAGCTGTAGGATATGGGCCTAAATCAGCGAGAAGTGAAGGACTCGGGGATGGCTCACATACGATATATGTGTGGTCTGTGTAGAAACCAATTACAAAGGAAAGTGCAAGCATTGATAAGGGATGATTGATGTATTCCTACAAGCCGTGGGAAGATAGTACAGAAGGAAAACAAACATTTGGACCAATCTGCCCATCTGGGCAGACTAGATGGGCCGACTGGTCTTTTTCTGCCGTCATTTTTATGTTTCTATGTTTCTGTGAAAGAAAGAGAATGAATATATGGGTGCAAGTGGTCTAGGGAAAAGGAAGCCAGGCCAGAATGACACATTTAGAAATGATGAATACTTTGCAAAGGGAACTAGAAAAAATGTATATAGGCCTTGTAAGATTGTGACATAGGCAAGGAGGGATCTTATGCATTCCTCCTTCCCAGACACTCATATTGTGATTGCAAACCATTTTTTTCCTATAATAAATATTTTACGAAATTTCTAAAATATCTGAGTCTTGCGTCTGGTATATGGGGGCTAAAACCATACACTTCTCCTTCCAAAGTACATCTCACCTGCACTGATACAGGGGCAAAAAGAGAAGGAGAGAAGCAGCAGAAGTTCAGGCTGATTCCTCTTCTCTTGCTGCACTAGCCAGATTGAAGCTTTCAACCACATGGGTGTGTGTTCAGTTACATTGTTGAAAGCTGCTGTCAGGCTCAGGCCGCCACTACTGATCTTCTCCTCCTGTTGCCCATAGATCAGCATGTGGAAGTGGGAAAGGGGAGGAAAGAGATAGACTTAGACTGTTGCCGGACCCCTGGATCAGTGACGACTGATGGATGGACTGTTCCTGGCAGGGAACCAGGTCTCCTACGGCAATTCCGACAAGCTGAGCAAAATCCACAGGAAGACGAGGATTTTGCAGTTCAATCCAATGACTGTGGGATTGCAGGAGACTGGAAGCCGTGGCTTTAAGGCAAATTCCACAAGAGGTCCGGCAACTTTGTGGACAGAGCTGTACTCGGTTTCACTGGAGGAAATCTGCAGGGCAGCATGTGCTTTCTTATACACAGTCTCCAAGCATTACCAGTTGGATGTGCAGGGTAGGAAAACTGCCTCCTTTGGGGTAGGTATCCTAAGAGCAGGATTGCCAGGATTCCTCCCTTTCTAAGGGAATTTGAATACATCCCATACGTTCTGGTGTGATGTTAAGGAAATTGGTTCCCTCCCAATTCAGCCAACATCCTGCTTTACAGTGCATTGTGATGGTATCTGGATAGATCCCTAGGATTGTCTAAGGGCCAGGTTCAGCTTTGGATCCATCTTCACCTCCCCTTCTCATGGACATTTAAACTTTAATATCTCTTTTACTTTGGTACAGAAATACTGAAGTGCTATAGACTTCACGGTGCCCTGTATAGAGTGACGGCAGCAAAACAGTTGTTCTCCGTCTCCATCAGCTGGCAGGAGTGGAGGGGAGAGGCACAAAACCAGGCATTATGAACTGATCTAGTAGGACTCAAGGAAAGGAAATTAGCAGGTAAGAAAAATGCGAACAGTAACTGAATGCAATCTGCTTTGAAATGGCTGGCCATTCACAAATTAAAAACTTTTAAATTAAAAATAAAATGCACGTAAATTTATCCAGAGAAAGTATCTGCACAAAAAAGTTGATTCAAAGTTGTGCAGGTACTTTTTCTTAGGCAATTTTCAAAGAGAACATTTTCCCTTTCAAAACTGGTGCAAAGTTTGTAGGTTAAAAGTGCAAGCTGATTTTGAACTTCTGTTGACAATCTGAAACTTGTCCTCTAAAGGATCAAGTTTTATTCTGCCTGCAAGGCTTGCAGGCCAGCAAGTACATTTTAGCCATGGGCCTGCAGGTTATTTTTCAAAGAGAAACTTCCCAAAAGATTTCCTTTGAAAATGTGGGCAGGCTGGGTAATGCAGGTACTTTGCATTCACTAAACTATGCACCTGCTTTGTCATGGGTTCAAAGTATGCCTGTGTAAGTATGCACAAGGATTTCAAAATGAAATCCCCTTGTGTGCATTGTCGTTCCCTGCCTTAACCCTGCCTCCTTTTCCTCACAGGCAAAAGTTTGCACACTGGGGGGGGGAGGGAAGGTGGCAGCAATTTTCAAAAATGTTTTTTTACATAAACTCCTGTTTACATGCATAAAGCATTATTTTAAATTACCTTCATAGTCAAGATTAATTTTCCCTATGTGCACAATATTGCACTTACCCACATTAAATTTTGACCGCCATTTGGATAGATGCCCACTTGCCCCAGTTTCCCATATCACAAGGTCCTCCTGTATTTTCTCATAATCTGCTTGTGTTTTGACTATTTTTAATAATGTGTTATCTAAAAAAATATATCATTTTACTAATTGGTTTAATTTCCAGATCATTAATGAATAAGTTAAACAACACTGGTTCCAGAATATATCCCTGGGATACTTTGCTTTTGCTATTATGTACTGCTTTTCTTTGGGAAAATCTTCCATTTAATCATATTTTTTGTTCCATATCCTTTATCCTGATACTAATTTACAAAAACACATTGCCTCCAATCACATGACTTTTTAAAAATGTCCTAAGGAGTCTCTTGAAGGATTCCTCAAATACCATCTGAAAATCTAGGTACAGCTTTTTGACCTTTTTATCCTTATCTTCATGGTTATTTATACCATCAAAGAATTTGAGTAAATCTATAAATTATGATACTGGGGGGATCCAAAGATGGCTGACTGAGGATTTCTCTCAGGCAGTTATCTTTATATTTGTTACCTTTGGCTCTTTCCTTTCCTTTGATGGGCAGGAAGAGGAAACCGAGGATGGCGCCTTTCCCCGCAGCCCTTCCAAAGTTCTCTTCGGTGGGCCCGACGGATGCCCATATCGTGCGTAACAGCCCATTGCCGGGAACCCAGATGCTGGAGAGTGTGGGAGGGGAATTTGAGCTCCCCTCGCTCCCTGGCTCTCTTTCACCTTTGAGCCCGGCAAAGGGAACACCGCTCAGTAACCCTGCATCTGCGAGAATCCCCCAGGAGTCAACTGAGATGCTGTCGGATCTGGTTGTGGGCACAGTGATCTCAGTGGGGAGTGATGGGGTGTACTCTGCAGCCACCAGTCCTTTGGTCAATTTTGGACAGCAGGGTAAGAATGATTTTTGAGACAGCATACGGGGTAGAACTGTGAGAGCTAATGAAGATGTCTCTAACAACCCTTTGCTACTTTTTTGTTGCCCCCTGTTCCGAGACCTACTGTGTGTTTTCCTTGGAGGCTATCTGGGACACCATAGTGGAGCTTCGGGGTTCTATTTTTCAACAGCTTTCCCCTGTTGTGCAGAAATGTAAAGAATTGGACCAGAAAGTTTCTGTTTTGAGTAATGCTACTACTGATTTGGGACAACAACTTACTGCTGTATGTGTTCAAGCAAATTCAGTCCAACAAACCTGGCTTGCACTTGAGAAGGAAAATGTTAATTTGCCTTTAAAAACTGAAAATTTAGAGAACACTGTGAGGAATAAAAATCTCAGATTTATCACTTTTCCCAAAGTGCCTTTAATATCTCCTAGAGAGATTTTTAAGAGATATTTAATATAAATTTTCCAGGTTCCTGAAAATGCACTACCCTCTATTTCTAAGATTTATTATTTACCACCATTTAAAAGGGGTATGGATGCAGCACAGGGAGAAGGAATTAAGTCTTTGGGACCTGTTGAAACTCCCATTGTGGATGTTTCCACTTTGCTTGTAACTTCGGACACCGAGTTGGCAGTTCCTGCAAGCTCATTGTATCGCTGGTCCTTGAACCTGACAAAAACTGGCTGTTGTGACTCTTCTTTTGACACAGATTAGAACTTTTCATGCAGCTTAAAGGTTTTCCAGATGTCTCCAGACAGACTCAAAAAATGTGCATGCAATTTCTTCTAATGCGTTACCAGGTTCAGCAAATAGGGGGTATTATTTTCCTTTAAATTTCTTTGCAAATGCATGGTCAAATATCAGAATAATTCATATATATTTTTTGATCCCCCCAGCTAACTCAATTCTTGATTGGTAAAATACCCTCTGTTAACTCTCCTGATAATCCCTAGCCGTAATAACTTGTAAACAGTTCCCCATAAGTATAGTAAGGCTGTTGTTAAATTAATCGATCATTGTCTTCTTTTACTATAACTCCATGGGTTGGAATTGGATCTCTCCCTCTTTGAGGACTTAAATAGGGGATTGAGTATGAGATATTTGTGTTATTTATGGTGGTGATTTATTTTATTTTATATCTCAATGTCATGTTTTCTATCACGATTTGTATCTTGTAAAAATTAAAAATGTATAAATAAATAAATAAATAAAAAAAAGATTTATAAATTATGGCTTCCCTGGTTCTTCATCATTAAACCATGTGTGATGAGGTGGTTTAATAGGATGCAGGAGAAATCTAGAGTTGAAGAGAAAGAGGCCCACTGTAGATACAGAGGGTATGGTAAAGATAACTATAGAGCAACATTGCTTTCAGAAATAGGATTCTTGGAGTTGTGGTCTTTTGAAATAGTAACCTAAAGCCATCAGAAGAAAGATACAGATCACAGAGGGTCACAGTTTGGCTGGACGATTTGGGGAATCCCCTAAGCAGGAGGGAGCAGGAGTCAGGAGCAGGCAGGTCAGGCATGCAGTCTTCTGGAGCAGTTAGGAGCCGGCAGGACAGGCATAGATCTTCTGCCTGACTAGGCACCTTCCCTTTTGTTTGAGCCTTCCAGAGCTGGTGGCTGGCAGGTCTTCTGGAAGGCAGAGCATTGGGTTAGTATAAGGGTACTCAGGAACAAAGAGTACACTGGCACAACAGGGCAGACAAGGAAAGAAAAAAGGCAGAGTAAAATCAAAACTGTATACAGGGCAAGGAATATATGCAAACAGGATAGGCCACTGGGAAGCCTGGACAATATACACTGGCTACTAGGAGACCGACAGGAAACAGGAGGACCATTGTAAAGCCCACAGGGAGCAGAAGGGCCACAGGGAAGCTGTCAGGGAACAGGAAGGCCACAGGGAGACCCACATGGAGCAGATGGATCACTGGAAGGCCTACAGGGAACAGAAGGGTCACTGGGAGACCCATAAGAAACAGAAGCAGAATTGGGAAACACAGACAAGGAAGGTCACTGGAGGGCCTAGACCAGACAGGAAAGGCACACATTACAGGTAAACAGGAGAGGCCCAAACAAGACAAAGATAAGGCAAGGAACACAGACAAGAGACAAGACAAGGCAGGGCAGACAGGCTAAAATGCCTAAACAGGGCAGGAGCTATATACAGAACATTGGCACGGTTAAACAGGAAAAGGTCCAAAAACAAAGGACAAGAGCAAGGTTATACAGGCAAGAGCACAAGAGCAAGTGGTCAAAGGCAGAGAGGAAACTCCATCCTTAAGCAAGGAGTGGACTCTGAGGGAGATTCTTATTAGAGATGTGAATCGGAACCAGAATCGGTTCAGTTCCGGTTCCGATTCAAATCTTATAATTTTTATCGTCCGGCCCGATTGGTTTTTTGTTTATAGGCTGCGCCCGATCTGATAAACAAAAAACCCACCCTGACCCTTTAAAACTGACCCCTTAGCCTCCCCCACCCTCCTGACCCCACCAAAAATGTTTTAAAATTACCTGATGGTCCAGTGGGGGCGCAGGGAGCGATCTCCCATTCTCGGGCTGTCGGCTGCGCTAATAAAAATGGTGCCGATGGCCCTTTGCCCTTACCATGTGACAGGGTATCCGTGCCATTGGGCGGCCCTTGTCACATGGTAGGAGCACTGGATGGCCAGTTTTTGGGGGGGTCGGGAGGGTGGGGGAGGCTAAGGGGTCAGTTTTAAAGGGTCGGGGTGGGTTTTTTTTTATCGGGCCATCGGCGCCATTTTTATTAGTGGCAGCCGACGGCCCGAGAGCGGGCGATCGGTCCCAGGGCTTCCACTGGACCACCAGGTGATTTTAAAACATTTTTGGGGGGGTCGGGAGGGTGGGGGAGGCTAAGGGGTCAGTTTTAAAGGGCCATCGGCACCATTTTTATTAGTGGCATCCGACGGCCCGAGAGTGGGCGATCAGTCCCGGGGCTTCCACTGGACCACCAGGTGATTTTAAAATGTTTTTGGGGGGGCATTTTGGGAGGTGGGGGAAGGTAAGGGATTAGTTTTAAAGGATCGGGGTGGGTTTAGGGGTTGTTTTGGTGTGCCGGTTTGCCCGCCCCCCCAAATAACTCCTGTTAGTGGACACAAACTCGATTAACAATTTTTCAAAATAAATCGGGGGAATTTCTATGGTAGCGCACTCTTTAACGATTTTTGACAATTTAAAAAATATCGGACGATATTTTAAATCGTCAAAAAACGATTCACATCCCTAATTCTTATACTACTTGCCTTGCTGTGTCATGCAGCCTTGAAGGCAGCAGTTACAGCTGGTCCGAGCCTAGCCCAGTGAAGACTCCTGCTGGTGAGGGGCTGCCTAGCAGCTAAATTCATGATAGAGGAGTGTGATATTAGTTGGAGGATATAGGTGGAGCTAAGTCAGAAGTTACTTTGAGAGAACAGTTTCTCTCCTGAAAAGACAGACTTCTAAGGGCATGAGATATTCACAGAGAATTATTAGTAGCAAAAAATTGAAAATTTAGCACAAGTTAGTTCTGTCTAGCATGCTGAATCTTTTCTTCTTCATCTGCTCGCATTCAAATGTCTATCCATGACAGTCATTTTTATGGAGGCCTAACTCCCTATCCAAGGTAGTCTCAAAAGCAGAGGGCCCCATGTACAAGGTGTCTCCCTACAGGAAGAAATAACCAGCTACCAGCGATGGGCAATCATTTGAAACAAAAATGATAAAACAGGATGAATGAACCCATTTTCATTTCATATCAAATGAAATTAATTCGAATCCCAAAACCCCAATATTTTTGTTCTTATTTGTTTTCAGCAAATAGTGCATACAGTTTGAAAATTATGTCAACAATTCACAAAGTGTGCACATAATTTGCCAGAAACCAATAAGAACAAAAAACCCCAAAATAATTAAAACATACAAAAACATAAAATATTTTTGAAAAATGAAAACAAATTATTGGTTGTGCACATCCCTACTAGCCATAGACCATGGGTCTCCCAGTACTTCCTCTCCCCCAAAATATAAAATAACTCCCAAAGCTTTCACAGGTAATTAGCAGGAAAGGCATGGAAGAAAGAGCAAGAATGATAGGGAGAGGGAGGTGACACACTCACTGAAAGACTTAAAAAATAATTCACCTTTGTTTACACAATTGCAAACCTATTACTAGGGATGTGAATCGTTTTCCATATCGTCTTAACGATAGAAATCGTGTGGCAGGGCAAGAAAATCGTGTTAGGCACGATTTTTTAGTTAAAAAATCGTTAAAAATCGTTTTTTCCGATTTGTGCGCACTAACTCGAGTTAGTGCGCACTAACTGAAAATGATACAATTTGACACTTTTCAGGTCAGTTAAGGTCAGTTTAGGAATGAATATGTATTCCTATTGGCTGCCCTCTTATTTATTCATGTTACCAAGCTTCCCACTGACAGTATATGGGGGATGGGAAATGGAAACAGTTGGTAGCTTGACAAAACAAGTAATGTGATCAGTCAATGTGACTAGAACTTGTGCCCTAACCCTGATACCAGGGGTATTGTGATCTTCCTGCACACAGTGCCCTATTCCTGATACTGGGGGTGTTGTGATCTTCCTGCACGCAGTGCCCTATTCCTGATACCGGGGGTGTTGGGATCTTCTTGCACACATCCCGGTATCAGGGATAGGGCACTGCATGCAGGAAGATCACAACACCCCTGGTATTAGGGATAGGGCACTGCGTGCAGGAAGATCACAACACTCCTGGTATTAATAGGGATAGGGCACTGCATGCAGGAAGATCACAACACCCCTGGTATCAGGGATAGGGCACTGTGTGCAGGAAGATCACCCCGGAGGAGTGAGGGTCAGGCAGCTCCCCCCTGTCTGTGAAGCCAGCCTCTCACTAGTAATGCAGGGAGGGAGCTGTCTCAGACTTCACCATCCTCCACCCCCCCCCCCCCTCACCCACACACCATTCACTAGCTGGGACATGGGGGAAGTCAGGAGTGAGGGTCAGGCAGCTCCCCCCTGTCTGTGAAGCCAGCCTCTCACTAGTAATGCAGGGAGGGAGCTGTCTCAGACTTCACCATCCTCCCCCCCCCCCCTCACCCACACAGCATTCACTAGCTGGGACATGGGGGAAGTCAGGAGTGAGGGTCAGGCAGCTCCCCCCTGTCTGTGAAGCCAGCCTCTCACTAGTAATGCAGGGAGGGAGCTGTCTCAGACTTCACCATCCTCCTCCCCCCCCCCCTCACCCACACACCATTCACTAGCTGGGACATGGGGGAAGTCAGGAGTGAGGGTCCGGCAGCTCCCCCCTGTCTGTGAAGCCAGCCTCTCACTAGTAATGCAGGGAGGGAGCTGTCTCAGACTTCACCATCCTCCCCCCCCCCTCACCCACACACCATTCACTAGCTGGGACATGGGGGAAGTCAGGAGTGAGGGTCAGGCAGCTCCCCCCTGTCTGTGAAGCCAGCCTCTCACTAGTAATGCAGGGAGGGAGCTGTCTCAGACTTCACCATCCTCCCCCCCCTCACCCACACACCATTCACTAGCTGGGACATGGGGGAAGTCAGGAGTGAGGGTCAGGCAGCTCCCCCCTGTCTGTGAAGCCAGCCTCTCACTAGTAATGCAGGGAGGGAGCTGTCTCAGACTTCACCATCCTCCCCCCCCCTCACCCACACACCTTCACTAGCTGGGACATGGGGGAAGTCAGGAGTGAGGGTCAGGCAGCTCCCCCCTGTCTGTGAAGCCAGCCTCTCACTAGTAATGCAGGGAGGGAGCTGTCTCAGACTTCACCATCCTCCCCCCCCCCTCACCCACACACCATTCACTAGCTGGGACATGGGGGAAGTCAGGAGTGAGGGTCAGGCAGCTCCCCCCTGTCTGTGAAGCCAGCCTCTCACTAGTAATGCAGGGAGGGAGCTGTCTCAGACTTCACCATCCTCCCCCCCCCCCCCCCCCAACCACACACCATTCACTAGCTGGGACATGGGGGAAGTCAGGAGTGAGGGTCAGGCAGCTCCCCCCTGTCTGTGAAGCCAGCCTCTCACTAGTAATGCAGGGAGGGAGCTGTCTCAGACTGGTATCAGGGTTAGGGCACTGTGTGCAGGAAGATCACAACACCCCTGGTGCCAGGGTTAGGGCACTGTGTGCAGGAAAATCACTTAAAATCTACACTTACCAACAATCAATTACATATATTTGAACTGTGTACAGTTCCAGCCAGGACCATCTTTCTAAAATGCACAGTGATTGGCAAATTCAACATGCACTAGCATTTCAGGTGCCTGCTAACAAAAATAATAAACAAACAAGTTCTAGTCACGTGAGTGCTGATCATTACATTACTTTTTTTGTCAAGCTTCCAACTGTTTCCATTTCACATCCCCTCAACCATTACCTCAGTGTTAGCCTTGGTAACATCAATAGATAAGAGCACAGCCAGCCAATAGGAATACATATTCATTCCTAAGTGACCTTTACTGACCTGGGAAGTGTGAACACTTTGTTTCATTTTCTGTTGGTGTTCGTTAGTTTCCAGTTCCATTTCCCATCCCCCCAACCATCACCTCAGTGGTAACCTTGGTAACATCAATAGATAAGAGGGCAGCCAGCCAATAGGAACACATATTCATTCCTAACTGACCTTCAGTGACCTGGAAAGTGTTTATTTGTATCATTTTCAGTTAGTGCGCACTAAATCGAGTTAGTGCGCACTAACTCCCGTTAGTGCGCACTAACACGATTTAACGATTTTTAACGATAAATCGTTAGAATTTCTATTGTATCGTGTTCTATAACGATTTAAGACGATATTAACATTATCGGACGATAATTTTAATCGTTGAAAAACGATTCACATCCCTACCTATTACTAGTAATGTTTAACATATCATTAAAATTGTCCATTGTAACCAAAGAGTAGAGTGTGACCAATGGAACTTCCATCTTTAAAAAGGACTCCATAGACGATCCGGGAAACTATAGACTGGTGAGTTTGACTTCAGTGCCAGGAAAAATTGTGGAAACCTTTTTAAAGAACAAAACCACAGAATTGGAACACAGTCAGCATAGATTTACACAAGGGAAATCATGCCTTTCCAATCTGCTACATTTTTTGAAGGGTTTATTGCAAAACGCCACCGCAAGACTCATCACCAACACACGTAAACACGAACACATTACCCCCATCCTCAAGGATCTTCATTGGCTCCCCATCCTCTCCCGCATACACTACAAAACTCTGACCATAATTCATAAGTCCATTTATAGCCACAACTCCAACTGGCTCGACCTCCCCTTCACTGCACCCCGATCCACCCGTACTACCAGATCTGCCAGCAAAGGTACCCTACATGTACCTTCATTGAAAACAGCTCATCTCTCCTCTACCCGCGACTGCGCCATTTCCATTGCCGGTCCAGCTCTCTGGAACTCACTACCTGTCCACATGCGCCTAGAACCATATGTGATCAAATTCAAAAAGAAACTAAAAACTTTTCTGTTCAACCATGACTACCCGGAATAGGCTCACACCATCCTCACCTCAGTCCGTTCCCCCACAGGAGACCGCCCTTTTCCTTACATTAAGGAGATAATTACTTTGTAAATTGTTATTCTCTTGTTACGACATCTTGTTTTGTTATTTAATCTATCCTCCATTCTGCCTATGTTTATCCCCCTCCCTGTTATATTCTCCCTGTTGATATGTACTTTCCAAGCCTTTCAGTTGATATGTGAACCGGTATGATGTCCCCACTAATACCGGTATATAAAAGTTTCTAAATAAATAAATGTGGATAATGGTAAGCTGGCGAATATTTTTATTTATTTATTTATTTATTTATTTATTTATTTAAAAACTTTTCTATACTGTTGTTTAGTGATATACTATCACAACAGTTTACAAATAGGCACATAAATAAATTCGAAATGGATTGTACTTTAACCAGAGTGTATTTGGATTTTCAGAAGGTGTTTGACAAAGTGCCCCATGAAAGATTCATGAGAAAAATAAAAAGTCACAGGATAGGAAGCAATGTCCTATTATGGATTACAAACTGGTAAAAAGATAAGATATAGAAAGAAATATAAATGATCAATTTTCTCAGTAGAGAAGAGTAAACAGTGGAGTGCCTCAGAGATCTGAACTGGGATTATGATTTTTAATATATTTATAAATGATCTGGAAAGGGGAAAAAGGAATGAGATTATCAAATTTGCAGATGACACAAAATTATTCAGAGTTGTTAAATCACAAGTGAATTGTGAAAACTTGCAGGAAACCCTTGCAAGACTAGAAAACTGGGCATCCAAATAGCAGATGAAATTGAATGTGGACAAGTGCAAAGTGGAAAAGTAACCCACACTGTAGTTATACAATGTTACATTCCATATTGGGAGTTTCCACCTAGGAAAAGGATCTGGGCAACATGGTGGACAATACTTTTAAATCATTGACGCATTGAGCGGTGACAATCAAAAACAGCAAACAGACTGTTAGGAATTATTAGGAAAGGAATGGAGATTAGAATGAAATGGATAATGTCATGTATTTCTTCATGGTGAGGACATATCTGAGTACTGTGTGCAGTTCTGATTGCCACATCTCATAAAAGATGTAGTTGCACTAGAAAAGTTACAGAGAAGTGCAACCAAAATGATAAAAGTGATAGAATGGCTCCGTTATGAGGAAAAGTTAAAGAGGTTAGGATTATTCAGCCTGGAGAAAAAAAGGCTAAGAAAGGATGTGATAGAGATATAAAAAAATCATGAGTGGAACAGAACTGGTTATTTACTCTTTCAAAAAAAAAAAAAACAAAGACTGGGGGACATTCCATGAAGTTAGTAGGTAGGACATTGAAAATGAATTAGAAAATAATTATTTTTCACACAATGAATAATTTAGCTTTGAAATTCAATGCCAGAGGATGTGGCTAAGGCAGTTAGCATAGCTGGGTTTAAAAAAGGTTTGGACAAGTTCCTGGAGGAAAAGTCCATAAACTGTTAACCAAGTAGTCCGGGACCTTACCAGGTTCTTGTGACCTGGAATGGCCACTTTTGGAAACAGGATACTGGGGTTGATGGACCTTTGGTCTTACCCAATATGGCAATTCTTATGTTCTTATCTAAGACACATTTTTTATTTATTTTTATTCATGCCTGTTCATTGGTAGTTCATGTTAAGTTATGTTCAAGTATAGTAGATATTTCCTTGTCCCCAAAGGGTTTACAATCAAATGGATTAATGTTCTAAGACGTTAGGTATGTAAAATTAGCATATATATGTGCATTTGCATACTTGCTATTTTAGAAACATCAAGAGGCCCATATTCAGCCTTCAAGTGGCTAGTTAAATTAGCCGGATACACCTATCTGGCTAACTTAACCGGGATATTCAGTGGCATGGCAGCACTGCTAAATATACTTGGCTATCTTAAAATTAGCTGGATAAGTATGTCCAGCTAATTTTAGGGCCCTACGGCGATACCAAGGTTAGACGCATAAGTTAAATGCTAACTCCGAATATCAGAGTTAGTCACCCAACTTATTCGGCTAACTCCTCTCCTCCCAGAAAAGCCTAATACCCACCACTGGCCTACTCCCAATTTATGCAGCTACATTCTAGTCGAATAACTCATTATGGGCCTCATTTTCTAAAGTATCGCAGGCCTGCAATACTTTAGGGAATGAGGGGCGGGGGCTGAAATGGGGGGTGGGCCTGCGCTAGCCGGCATTGATCGCACCATCGCGGTGCGATCGCTGCCGGTTTTGCACCCAATAGCACCACCATAGAAGGTGTAGCTATTGGGCGCGAACTCGGACGCGAAAAGGGCCTTACTTTTTCGTCGTCTGTGGCGTCTTCGCGGAGTCAGCCCCGGTGATGCCCCGACTCCTTCTCTTCCGGGGCCGACTCCGCCCCCATTTTGTTATCGCACGCGGTCCCTCTGGAAAATGAGGCCCTATGTGTCTAGAATGTAGCTGCATGCAGCAATGAATATCACCTTTTTGCCATTTAGACCGATAACCTTTCTGTGGCTTTTGAATATTGACCTACTTGTTTAATTTCCCATCCTCCAACCCCAGAGTGATGAGTTCAGAAAATGGCAATGGGGAATGACATCCAACCAAATGAGCCTGGTGAAGGGCAATAGGGACAAGATGATTGCGATGTCAATCCTCATGTTGTCCAGGAGCAGGTACCCAGGCTTGGCTCCAAAATCATTGCTTCTGAGGTGTATGACTAATACCTCTGGAAGGGAAGATATTGTATATTGCTGCCTTAGCAAGGGGACAAACAGCTCTAGGTGGGAAGATCTTGTCATCTGCTGCCTTAGTAGGGGGGACAAGCTGGTCCCAGCACATGCCCTTATGACCCATCGCACTATTCCATCCATTGCTGCTACGCCCAGTTGTGCACCAATGGTATTTTCATTGCGTGTATCTGTGAAATTTGAGACAGTAGCAGCAACTATGTTGTTTCTCCTGTCTTCCCTATTTCTTGGCTTCCTTTCTTTTTTTTTTTTTTAATTATATTTTATTTCACTTTTCAAATTTTACAATAACAAATATATTCTTTGCCATCTTGCAATATGAGTGCTAATACAATAAGGAAACATCTCAATGTGCATACATTGAAACTAGAATTCTCTATACAAAAAGAAAAACCCTCTATCTTTAAGCACTGATTCATTATAGAGGTAATAATAGGGGGGGGGGGGAGTAACAGAAATCACTGAGGAGTTCTCATATAAGAAATACAACAAATAATAATCATTCGAGTGGCAGCTTCTTAAATATTAATCCGTCATGATGTTACTACTGTTACTGGGTTTCTAGCACTTAAGAAATCTCTAAGTTGAGGTATATCAAAGAAAATATATGTAGAGCCATGCCAACCTACAACACATTTACAGGGATATTTTACAATGAAGCTTGCACCCAAGGCCAAAACCTCAGGCTTCATCTGAAGAAAAGCCTTGCGGCGTAATTGTGTGGCTTTGGCAAGGTCTGGAAATATCCTTACCAGGCCACCACAAAAAGAAACTCTCAAGTTCTTGTAATAGGTGCGCATGATCAAATTTATATCTTCTTCAGAAAATAGAGTTACAAGAAGTGTCTCTCTCCTCGTTACCTCCACTTCCGAAGCTTCCAAGTATTGTGTCAGGTTTGCTAAGTTATCCAAAATATTATTTCTGGTATTATTCTGTTTTTGAGACAGATGTATCACTTTTTTTATTACAGGAATCTTCTACTGAGGGATTTTCAGGAAATCTCCCAGGTATTTCTTAAGAGTTACTAGACATAGTTCGTCTTTAACCACTGGGAAATTAAGTATCCGTATATTCAGATGTCTGATAGAGTTTTCTAATGACTCCATTTTACGTAATGTAGCTAGTCTTTCTCTTGAAAAGGCAGCAGTTACCTCTTTCAGTTCTTTAACCTCCGTTTCTACTTTTTGGATAACAGTTCCTTGTTCTTGTAAAATTTGCTGGCGGTCATGTGCTACTAAATCAAGTTTGGCTGAAACTCCCTGTAACTTTAGAGACTGCTCTTGTAGCTTAAAATCCATTCCAGCTATAAGCTCCCAAATGGAGTCTAGGGTTACAATTGCTGGTTTTTCAATCCTACATGCTTTCAGACTCACCCCGCTAGCTCCTAGGGTCGTATCAGTCCTCACCACTGCATCATCCACGCCTTCTCTCCTTCCTTCTCCTCCATTCTGGCTTTTAGGGGTAGAAGTCGTCGCATCCCATGGAATCACACCTTCGGCTCCCCCCGACTGGGTCGCTTCACCCGCATTTCTTCGGGGCTCTCCAGTAGCTCCCGGGGATTCCGGGGAGGAAGCTTGCAGCAATTGTTTCGACGTCGGCGGGCTCAATGATATTTCTCCCGGCGAAAATGGCTCTCCTCCAGTCACTCCGCCAGCGGGAGTTGCCGCCCGTCCTGTTGAAGTAGCGAACTCTCTGATTAATCTCTGGTCCGAAGATAGAGTGGATTCGGTGGGGTATACTCGCACTCTACCTTTCCTTTTGTGGGGCATAATTTGAGGTAAAACCAAAGTTTCAACAGAAGAAAATCTGGAATCAGCCGGAGCCTCAGAGAGACGCTGCCACTCGATCAGCCATCTTGGTTACGCCCCCGGCTTCCTTTCTTTTATAAATCTATTTTATTTAGCCAGTTTTGACACTTATTAGGATTAAAGGTGAAAGAAAACAAGGAAAAAAGTATTTTGATAGCACCTCTACTTCCAAAACTAAATGCCATTGACTTAGCGGATAACTTTCTAATAACTGCATGCGAGCCCATACATGTGTATATATGGCCACGCACAGAACTACTCTAGTATTTTATAAACCATGAACATCATACATGTACAAATTAATAAATATGCAAAAACATATCCTGCAACATTTGCATGTTTAGAAATATATGAATGAATATAGAATTAAGTTAGCCGGACAAGTTTTAACAAAATGCCCTCTTTATCCGGCTTACTGCATTAATGCTTTCACACTAATACCACAATTATTGGATTTCCTAGCTGCAACTATGAGAGAGAGAGAGAGAGAGAGAGACACTATTGATAAGGCCCTTGTAGTAGTTAACTATTTATATCTCTATAGGAAGCCCACCTAGTAACTCAAGATGAGGTTTAGGTAGTAGTATAGGGGTTAGGAGGAGCCACTTTGACATGCAGTGTGAGATGTACGAACAGAACATTACACTCTTGTGAAAATTTGATGTTCTTTGGAGTGAGGAAACTCATACAACAATGAGATTTGTACAATGTTCTCTCAATCTAGCATGATGGACTCTCTATGTGGGTAAAATCTCTCTCTTTCTCTTTATCTCTCTCCTCACATCTCAGTCCCTTTCCCCAGCCTAAAAATGCCCAAAACACAATTTGTGTTATGGGCATATTGCACAGCTTAACACCAATGAAAAAGGTGCAATTATTTTTGGCTTCGTGAAGTCAGCCTACTTTTACAAATATCCCGTCCCGACTCCTCCCCTTTTAAAAATTAGCATCGCACCATGCGTTATGGTGCTTTTTGCATGCGTTAAGGCCATAATGTGAGTTGGAAAATAACCCCCTATGTTACTTGACCAAATAAGTTGCACTTTTTGAGACTTCTCCAGCTAACTTTGCCGGATAGGTAGCACTTTTTGAGATTTATATAGCAAAGTGGCAACCACTAAATGCTGCAATTTGGCTGAATAAGTTGGAATTTATCCAGCTAAAGGGGTCATTTATCAAATCGCGTTAGTGCATTATCACGGGCGTTAGGGCTCTAACGCCCGTGATAATGCTGTAACGCATGCGATAAATACCGCTTCGCGAAATGCATTTGCAAATTTGAAAATGTTATTCAAATGGGAGGAGTAAATGGAAACGAGGGCTGGTTAATGTTGCTTGCAATAACACAATGCACACTATCATGGGATTTAATGCCAGAAATAACTACACCTTTTTCCTGAGTGTTATGCCTGCAATAGCTGTGCCTGATGGCCGAAACAGGATTTATCGCAAATCCCATTTCAAGAGAGAAGAGAGAGAGAGAGAGAGAAAGGGCATCTGTGGAGGCCCACTGATTTTTCAACTGTTTATACCACTGTAAGAGGGGGCATTATGAACTCGGGGTGTGGTGGTTTGTGGGGTGAGTTTGGTTTTAGGGGCAATTTTACATGCACAGTTATATGTACTATCAGCTAGGTAGATAGTGCATCAAACTAGTTAGAACATGGTGCAAATCTACTCTTCTTTCACCTTTCATCCCTTCAAATCACATTAAATCTTCACTAATGGTAACTGTGCTGTCTGTATGTATGACTGTGCATGTAGAATAGCCCCCTAAAACTCAACTCACTTCACAAACCTCACCCCGAGTTCCTAGTGGCCCCTCTTACAGTGGTATAAAATGTTAACTGTTTCATGAGCACCTACAGAGGCCTCTATCTCTGTTTCTCTCTCTCTCTCTCTCTCTCTCTCTCTCTCTCTCTCTCTCTCTCTCTCACTCTCACAGACCAAAAGCCTGTCTGGTCAGTAACACTGCATATGATAAATTTAATTCACATTGCAAAACAAATAGCTATGCAGTACCAGAAAAATTATCCTAACCACAACTCTTTTTTTTTATCACAGGTGCTATTTTTGCTATATTTATCACACAATGATGAATCTAGGCTTAAGTGATGCTGAACCACAAAGAGCCGGATTTTAAATGCCCTGCGCGTGTAAATCCGGCTGGATTTACACGCGCAGGGCCCTTGCGTGCCGGCGCACCTATTTTGCATAGGCCGCCGGCGCGCGCAGAGCCCCGGGATGCGCGTAAGCCCCGGGGCTTTCTAAAAGGAGCGTGTTGGGGGCGTGTCGGGGGCGTGTCCTAAATGACGCGGCGTTTTGGGGGCGTGATGCGGCATTGCGGGGGCGGGCCCAAGGGCGTGGCTCTGGCTAGGGGGTGTAGTCGAGGCCTCTGGACCAGCCCCCGGGTCGGGTGATGGCGCACCAGAAGCCCGCTGGCACGCGCAGATTTACGTCTGCTTTTAGCAGGCGTAAATCGTGCAACAAAGGTAAGGGGGGGTTAGATAGGGCCGGGGGGGTGGGTTAGGTAGGGGAAGGGAGGGGAAGGTGGGGGGAGGGCGAAGGAAAGTTCCCTCCGAGGCCTCTCCGAAATCGGAGTGGCCTTGGAGGGAACAGGCAGCGCGCGCTGGGCTCGGCGCACGCAGGTTGCACAAATGTGCACCCCCTTGCACGCGCCGACCCCGGATTTTATAAGATACATGCTGCTACGCGCGTATCTTATAAAATCCAGCGTACTTTTGTTCGCGCCTGGTGCGCGAACAAAAGTACGCGCTCGTGCAAAATTATAAAATCTACCCCACTATGTATATATAATGCAAAAAAACTGTGCGTTTTTACTTTGTATTTTAAACTTACATGTGCAAAGATTTAAACTGCAAAAATTAAATAGGACTTACCCAGTAAGTTGTAAAATTTTCTAGCATTTTGCATTGAAGAAATTAACCCATTTTCTGATTTTTCCACCAGTTCGTCCAGTGTATCTCCAGGTTGAAACCTCCCTGTTTCTTCAGCCTGACCGCCCCCCACCAGTTCACCCAGACATCCCACCCAGCCAATAATACAGTATAAACATATTTGATAGCACTTACATAAGATAATTAGCAGGTGTAAAAGTACACAAGTTGCCAAATCTACATGCCTAAGTACCTTTTAAAATAGCAATGTATGCACATAAATGTTGGCCCTGCCCCAGAATGCCACTAAACCCTCCTTTTTTAAACACACAAAATGTGTATGTTTGGTGTTATAAAATATCATGTATACAGGTGTATGCTCTTTACATACATAACATTTTGAAACTTCAGTTATAAGTGTAATACCTTATGGGGTGAATTTTCAAAGTATTTACATGCATAAAATTAGCATATGTGCACATCAGTAGCTTATACTTGGGTACACTCTATTTTGAAAACATTAAAAGTGTGCGCATATCTTCGGTCTCATGTGGAAATTTACACATGAAAAAAGTGGCGATCTATGGGTGTTCAGGGGTGGGGAAAGAGGTACACACAAGTTGCAATTTTATAAGTGGCTTAGGTGCATACATTTGCCAACTTATACATGTAATTTTAGGCCTGTGAATTATCTTGCATAATAAATAAAATCGATATCAGACATCTATTTTTTTATTATTGATTGGGTGGGAGGTCTGGGTGAACTGGGGGGAGTTCAGAGTGAAGAACTAAGAAGGTCTCAGTGATATGGAGAAGGACTAGATAAACTGGTGGAGGATTTGGCAAACTGATTATTTCAATTGCACATGCATTTTTTTAAATATACCAACTTCTGCATGTAAATAGGGATTTATGTGAGCAAGTTATATTTTTCGGGGTAGATTTTGAAAAACTGCGCGATCGCGTACTTTTGTTTGCGCAGCAGGCGCAAACAAAAGTACGCTGGATTTTATAAGATACGCGCGTAGCCGCGCGTATCTTCTAAAATTCTGGATCGGCGTGCGCAAGGCTGCCGATTTTGGGCAGCTGGCGCGCGCCGAGCCACGCAGCCTGCCTCCGTTCCCTCCGAAGCCGCTCCGAAATCGGAGCGGCCTCGGAGGGAACGCTCTTTCGCCCTCCCCTCACCTTACCCTCCCTTCCTCTACCTAACCCACGCCCCCGGCCCTATCTAACCCCCCCTCTACCTTTATCCATGGATTTACGCCTCCCGGAGGGATACGTAAATCCACGTGCGCCAGCGGGCTGCTGGCACGCCGAGACCGGACCCGGGGGCGGTTCCGGAGGGCGCGGCCATGCCCCCAGAATGCCCCGGCCCGAAACCACGCCCCCGGGCCCGCCCCCGAAATGCCGCGTCGTTTGGCCCCACCCCGACACGCCCCCAACACGCCCCCTTCCGAAAACCCCGGGACCTACGCGCGTCCCGGGGTTCTGCGCGCGCCGGCGGCCTATGGAAAATAGGCACGCAAGGCCCTGCTCGCCTAAATCCGCCCGGATTTAGGCGAGCAGGGCTTTGAAAATCCGCCCGTTCATGTGTAACATTTACACACATATGTTTATAAAATACATAGGAAAAATATATGCTTTCAATGCATTTCAGGTATTTGTGTGTAACCATACATGGACACATTTGTTTGGAGTAGACATACGTGTATTTGTTATATGCGTGAACCTCACACGGGCAGGTTATAAAATACTGTAATAGATATCTGTGCGGCCATGTACATTCATATATGGAGCCTCATGTAGTTGTTTGACTGTTACCTCCCTATATTCTAACACTGTCCAAAATTTGCATATTTATAGATTTAGTTCTGCTATTGTAGAAAAGGACAACACTAAAATATTTAACAAATTCAAATTGTTTCATAATTCTTTCCCATTAAATGAATATTATCAGGAAGAATGCATGTTGTATCATTTTGAATACTGCCATGATAAAAAAACCAAAAAAACAAAACCCTTCTGTTTCTTATAATTTCTAACCTTATGTAGTTTGAAATTGTTTAAACTTGCTTTGTAATTTCACGGGATGTGGTGTATCTCAATCTACCACACTACAATTCATAAAGAAACCCCATGTGTCATCCTTTCCATGCTAAGTATTCTCACGTTCAAAGTAAAATAAAGGAAGTATTTTCATTTAATGTCTCTGAATTTTGATAGGTTTTTCTGAGCAATGTTTCAAAATTTCCAAAATTCCTCTAATAAATATCAAGCTTTAATTTTTCATTTCTGCTAATATAGAAAGAGAAGCTGTAAAAAGACCTGGCTGTGAGACTGTTTCACCTTTTATTAGGCAAACTGAGTTTCTAGTGTTCAGGACCATTCACAGAGAAGCTCTCATTTACCTGAAATATATCCTTACAGATTATGTGCTGATGTGGCAACTTCTTTTCTCAGAAAAGTAAATCCTCTGTCTTCCATCTCAAAGAGAGGCCCAACTGTTACAGGTGCACCTTAGGTCTTTCTATTTAGCAGGGCCAAAATGGTGAAAGTCACTCTCTGGATCTTAGAGAAGAAAAGGCTATCAGTTTTGTAGGAAAGTTCAAGCAGATACTTTATTTGGAAGCCTTCACATACTGAATCTGGCCAGTAGGGAACCTTTTCACTTCTCACAGAGGGGTGATTTTACGGGTTCTTTGTGAGTTGGCTTGGATAGTTATTAACATTGTTCAGATTTAATCATCGATTGCTTGTTAGGTATGTCTTGCTTTTATTTTTATTTTTTTATCTTTTTATGATTTTGCTGCATTTTAGGCATGAATTGTAATCTGCAGAGTGAAAGTGTTACTTGGATCTGTGGAATAAACCTGTATACCAAATAAATATACAAATAAGTAAATTCATCTTGTAATAGTTCATTAAGGTAGAGTATGAAAGGTCTTTATAAAGGTTTCTCAGGAAAATAGAGAAGACATTCATATATTACTTGTCTTAAGGGGGCAGCAAAACTACATGGTATTTTATAAAAGCTGCTTTTATTTCAATTGCTGATAGCTAAGATTCAGTACAAGTTTTACTATGACAGAAGAGCTTAATTAGAATGTGTTGCTGTTTTTTGTATTGAGTTGTTACAAAGGGAAAAGTCCAGTGCCTTAGCCTGGCATTGTTCATTTTCTGACATCTGTTAAGACATACCAAATCTATTAGCATGCTGAAGTACTTTGGTTTGTGTCACAGTAGTTTAGCTGGGCAGGTATAAGACATTTCTGCTTTGAGCTGCAGTAGTGTATGCATGTTTTCACAAGCATAACTCATCTGGAATTGCTTTCTGTAGTCATTACAGAGGCCTAGGGGACATAATATGGAAATAATAGAATGCAAATTTACTTCAACATCGTTCTTTTAAAAAGCCACAAGGTTTCTGTTCTATGACATATTGAGTTCTAAATGACTTGCATACAACTTAGGTTGATGTAGTATGTTCTGCTTCACATTCCCATTTCGGCTAAATATGATACCTCATGTTCATCTGTAGCTTTAGAAAGAGAAAGAAGCAGTGTTCTTAAAGGCACACCATTCTTTTGGGTCCATGCTAATGGCTGTTTATATGGTGATCTGCATTATTACTGCATATTTCTCTGATATGCCCTAGTTAGAATTTCTACTTGAACATTACCTGACTGTGCAATTTTGGTAAGATGCATATCTAATAGAAATTACATAAAATATCCCATTGAAGCTGTAAATCTGCCATTTGCTGGGTTTGGTTAACGTAAGTTTAGATAAAAAAAAATGTATTTGAAGCTACACAGCACTTCATCTGCAAAATATGCAGATAATCGTATTGTTTTTTAGTACTGCTGCTTACTAAGCCTTACAAACATGAGAATCTGAAAATGATGAGCACTCTTTGAGACAAATAAAGAATCCAAAATGAAAAAAAAAACAAAACATTTTTTTGGTGTGGCTCATTTCAAAATAAACAGTCCCACTAATGAAAAAAGTCATCAATAAAAAATATTAAATACCGAAGGAGAAAAAGACCTCAGAATAGGACAAAATGCTATGTAGGTGCACAAATCCGCAGATCTAAAAATATCTTTATAATTTTAAATGTGCAAAAGCAATGCAGTGGTGAAATATTTTCTACTCAAACAATACAAGTGGAAATTTCACTTATTAAAAGCTTCTCTAGATGCTCAGATAAACATTTCTACTAGTGAAATCAAAAAGGATTTTAATGAAGATGGTGGTCATGTAAAGCCGACATGGCTAATGTTTCACTGCAAGAACTGCATCAGGGCTTATCTGTAATCATAAAAATCAAAATAATGTGAACCAATAAGCAATTTGTTGATCAATACTGAAAGAAACAGATAACACTTACATAAAACATGAGATAACATATTTGTCTTAAGTGGCACTGAATGTACAACAATTTGAAATCAAGCAGGCAAGCATTCTTGGCATCTAATGCATTTATACTGAACTGAACAATCGCATGAGATCAAACCAATCAATGACAAATTTACTCTTAGACATTTAGAGTTCCATATTCAAAAGCCATTTAGATGGATAACTCAAAAGTTATCTTCACCTTTTTAATACTTTCTAAATTTCTGAAATTGCACCTAGGCTCCTGGTGTTGCATAACGGGAGGCCTTGAGAGGCCTTCACAATCTGTTGCGCTCCAGTGGCTGGGAGTGCTGGGGGTGAGATGTGTGCCCTTTGCGGTAAGAAGGACCTCGTCTAGGGTTGGGGGTGACCAGGCCCCTGCCGACCTGCATGCCTTGATGGGGCATGCCTGGATGAGGTCTCTGAGTGGTCCTCCGACTACTCCCAATCCTTTCGGACCTGCTGCAGGGAGCAGCACAGGCGGCAGGCCAGACAAGAGATGAGGGCGGACAAGGGCTGAAGCTTGAATGCTGAGACGAAGGCTTCAGGACTCAGGAGTAGAACACAAGGCATCGACATCCAGAAAGGCGAGCAGATGGAAGCTCCGGTCATGGAAGGCATCTAAGACTAGAGTAGGTGGAGTCTCAAGGCAACAGAAATGTCCGAGGCAAGGCAAGGCCTACTACACCTGGAAGATGTAGTAGGCCAGTTTGACAAACTAAAGAGTAGCAAATCACCTGGACCAGATGGTATGCATCCTAGGGTCCTGAAGGAACTCAAAAATGAAATTTCTGATCTATTAGTTAAAATTTGTAACCTATCATTAAAATCATTCATTGTACCTGAAGACTGGAGGGTGGCCAATGTAACCCCAATATTTAAAAAAGGCTCCAGGGCTGATCCAGGTAACTATAGAACAGTGAGCCTGACTTCAATGCCGGGAAAAATAGTGAAAACTATTCTCAAGAACAAAATTGTAAAGCATATAGAAAGACATGATTTAATGGAACATAGTCAACATGGATTTACCCAAGGGAAGTATTGCCTAACAAATCTGCTTCATTTTTTTGAAGGGGTTAATAAACATGTGGATAAAGGTGAACCGGTAGATGTAGTGTATTTGGATTTTCAGAAGGCGTTTGACAAAGTCCCTCATGAGAGGCTTCTACAAAAACTAAAAAGTCATGGGATAGGAGGCGATGTCCTTTCGTGGATTACAAGCTGGTTAAAAGACAGGAAACAGAGAGTAGGATTAAATGGCCAATTTTCTCAGTTTAAAAGGGTAAACAGTGGAGTGCCTCAGGGATCTGTACTTGGACCGGTGCTTTTCATTATATATATAAATGATCTGGAAAGGAATACGACGAGTGAGGTTATCAAATTTGCAGATGATACAAAATTATTCAGAGTAGTTAAATCACAAGCAGACTGTGATACATTGCAGGAGGCATTGCAAGACTTGAAGATTGGGCATCCAAATGGCAGATGAAATTTAATGTGGACAAGTGCAAGGTGTTGCATATAGGGAAAAACAACCGTTGCTGTAGTTACACGATGTTAGGTTCCATATTAGAAGCTACCACCCAGGAAAAAGATCTAGGCATCATAGTGGATAATACTTTAAAATCATCAGCTCAGTGTGCTGCAGCAGTCAAAAAAGCAAATAGAATGTTAGGAATTATTAGGAAGGGAATGGTTAATAGAACGGAAAATGTCATAATGCCTCTATATCGCTCCATGGTGAGACCACACCTTGAATACTGTGTACAATTCTGGTCGCCGCATCTCAAAAAAGATATAGTTGCGATGGAGAAGGTACAGAGAAGGGCAACCAAAATGATAAAGGGGATAGAACAGCTTCCCTATGAGGAAAGGCTGAAGAGATTAGGGCTGTTCAGCTTGGAGAAGAGACGGCTGAGGGGGGGTATGATAGAGGTCTTTAAGATCATGAGAGGTCTTGAACGAGTAGATGTGACTCGGTTATTTTCTCTTTCGAATACTAGAAGGACTAGGGGGCATTCCATGAAGTTAGCAAGTAGCACATTTAAGACTAATCGGAGAAAATTCTTTTTCACTCAACGCACAATAAAGCTCTGGAATTTGTTGCCAGAGGATGTGGTTAGCACAGTTAGTGTAGCTGGGTTCAAAAAAGGTTTGGATAAGTTCTTGGAGGAGAAGTCCATTAATGGCTATTAATCAATTTTACTTAGGGAATAGCCACTGCTATTTGCATCAGTAGCATGGGATCTTCTTAGTGTTTGGATAATTGCCAGGTTCTTGTGGCCTGGTTTTGGCCTCTGTTGGAAACAGGATGCTGGGCTTGATGGACCCTTGGTCTGACCCAGCATGGCAATTTCTTATGTTCTTATGTTCTTATGTCTCTTACGGACCTTGGGAAATCCAGATGAGATGGAAGGAACTGGGAAGACTTGGACGAAGATAACTGGGCACTGTTCCTCAGGGTGCCCTACACAGCCCACTACTCAGGGCGGACCCAATGGGCTGGTCACGGACCACCCTGTCCTCTATGTGCCCAACACAGCCTAAGAAGGCTGGTCACAGACCACGCAGGAGCGGGGCAGGCTCAGGAAAGGAATCCAGCTGGCAGGGGCTCCAGTGACAGGAAACAGGAACTGACGGAACAGATTTACCCTCGGGGTGGCCACCTGGAGGACTCCGGGAGCTGGAACATTGCAGGAACAGACATCAGGAAGATCAGGTACATAAGGACCTGTAGCCATCGTGGACGGCAGGCCATCTGGAACTTCAGGAGGGCAGAGACAGAGGACGTCAGGCTCAAGAAAGGAATCCAACTGGCAGAGGCTCCAGTGACCAGAAACAGGAACTGACGGAATGGATTTACCCTCGGGGTGGCCACCTGGAGGACTCGTAGAACTGGAACATTGCAGGAACAGACATCAAGAAGATCAGATAGATAAGGACCTCTAGCCATCGATAACGTCAGGCCTTCAGGAACATCAACAGGGCAGAGATGGAGGATGTCAGGAACATCAGGAGGGCAGAGACGGAGGACGTCAGGCTCAGGAAAGGAATCCAACTGGCAGAGGCTCCAGTGACCAGAAACAGGAACCGACGGAACGGATTTACCCTCAGGGTGGCCATCTGGAGGACTCGGGGAGCTGGAACATAGCAGGAACAGACATCAGGAAGATCAGGTATATAGGGACCTCTAGCCATCGAGGACGTCAGGCCTTCTGGAACATCAGAAGGGCAGAGACGGAGGACATCAGGAACATCAAGAGGGCAGAGACTGAGGATGACAGGAACATCAGAACATCAGAGACCGGAATCAGGAACTGCAGAGACGAAACGAAGAGGGATCCCTTGGAATACTGGAACACCAAGCAAGAGCAGGAACATGGAGTCCAAGGGGAAGGAGAATCTCCTCAGACGACTGGCTCATTGTGAAGGCAAAGCTGACTGGAAGTTGAAGTCCTTTTATAGGGCTGAAGACAGGCAACTCCCTGGGAGGAGTTTGGATGGGCCACACCTAGCTGGCCCTATAACTGAGGAGAAGTGCTGTGGGCCAGCTCCTAGGGAGAAGGGCGTGGCCCAAACCAGGAAGTCCATGCAGACCCAAGCAAGCCACAGGCAGGCCCGAAGGACATCGAAGGCCTCCCAGGCCCTGGAGCAAATCCTGGATAGTTTGTAGGCGAGACCCCAGTTTCGGAGCGGCCTCCAGGAAAGAGGTGAGAAGCTTCCGGTAGCAGAGCTACAGGAGGATTCATAACACCTGGGAGGTGCTGGGGGTAGGGCAATGGATCCCTCACTCCTAGAAGGCAAAAATAAGGTACTGGAGGGATGTGGCTAGTCAAGAGATGGAAGGACCTGTGCCACCGATCATAATTGTGGGTGGAAGTTCCTTTGATTTATCAAAAACCCGGACAAGAAGCTCGGGTGCAATTTTGGCAATCTATGCAGTATTAAAGAGGTGAGGAGAGCACAGCCTGGCAGGGCCTTTGTATGATTTTTTGGGGAAGGAGGGAGGGAGGGGATTAGCCTGCTTGCCTTTTTATTTTGTTTCTTTTGTTTCATTATGACAGCACTACTTAGCCAAATGTCTTTTAATAGACATGTGCATTAGCTTAAAACGAAATAGAAAAATTAAATGAATAGGGACCAATTCATTTCTTTCATGGTACTTGAAACAAATTGAAGGCGCCCCATGAATTAAACAAAACCTATTCATTTCATTCATTTTAAATAGAATGATTTCTATAAGCCATTATAGTCAATGGACTCATAGAAATCATAGGAAAGCAACTGGTGCATGTGTACAGTTAGAAACTGATTCAGTGTTAGAGAGAAGGGGAGGATGAGCATATTGTCAAGGAGACAAGAGGAATGACTTATCACAGTGAAGAAATTTGCCAATCTGGCCTATTGCTGCAGACCAGTTACAGTGACCCTAATTTTGAAGATTGAGCATTTCAGAGATTTGCTCTGCATTGCTTCTTAAGACATTGTCTGTACGAAAGCATATGCTCTGAACTCTTTCTAAATTCTTGCTAAAGGTTTTGCTGCAGCACATAGTCTTACTAGGGATGTGAATCGTTTTTTGACAATTTAAAAAAATCATCAGATATTTTTTAAATCGTCAAAAATCGTTAGAGTCGCGATACAATAGAAATTCCCCAGATTTATCGTGAAAAATCGTAAATCG
This sequence comes from Rhinatrema bivittatum, assembly GCF_901001135.1. NCBI lineage: Eukaryota > Metazoa > Chordata > Amphibia > Gymnophiona > Rhinatrematidae > Rhinatrema > Rhinatrema bivittatum. Next base: position 636,788,222 of record NC_042615.1, on the reverse strand, counting down.
GGGGAGGGCGGGAAACCTGGCACACCAAAACAACCCCTAAACCCACCCCGACACTTTAAAACAAATCCCCCACCCTCTCGAACCCCCCCAAAATGTTTTAAATTACCTGGTGGTTCAGTGGGGGGGGGGGGTCCCGGCGCGATCTCCTGCTCTCGGGCCATCGGCGCCATTTTGGCTGCCACTAATATAAATGGCGCCGATGGCCCGATAAAAAAAAAACCCACCCGACCCTTTAAAATGACCCCTTAGCCTTCCCCACCCTCCCCACCCCCCCCCCCCCCCTAAAATCTTTTAAAATTACCTGCTGATCCAGCGGGGCACGGGGAGCAATCTCTCACTCTTGGGCCATCGGCTGCCACTAATAAAAATGGTGCTGATGGCCCTTTGCCCTTACTATGTGACAGGGTATCCGTGCCATTGGCCAGCCCCTGTCACATGGTAGGAGCACTGGATGACCGGCACTGGACCCCCAGGGACTTTTGGCCAGCTTGGGGGGGGCCTCCTGACCCCCACAAGACTTGCCAAAAGTCCAGCGGGGGTCCGGGAGCAACCTCCTGCACTCGGGCCATATTGCCAGTATTCAAAATGGCGCCCACGCTACCTTTGCCCTCACTATGTCACAGGGGTCGACGGCAGGCCCCTGTGACATAGTGAGGGCAAAGGCTAGCGGCTGCCAGTACTGAAAATGGTGCCAGCGCTAGCCTTTGCCCTCACTATGTCACAGGGGCCGACCGTCGGCCCCTGTGACATAGTGAGGGCAAAGGTTGCGCCGGCGCCATTTTGAATACTGGCAATACGGCCCGAGTGCAAGAGGTCACTCCCGGAACCCCGCTGGACTTTTGGCAAGTCTTGTGGGGGTCAGGAGCCCCCCCCAAGCTGGCCAAATGTCCCTGGGGGTCCAGCGGGGGTCCGGGAGCGATCTCCAGCACTCAGGCCATATTGCCAGTATTCAAAATCGCTACGGCGCTACCTTTGCCCTGTCACATGGTAAGGGCAAAGGGCAAAGGGCCATCGGCGCCATTTATATTAACGCAGCCAATGGCCTGAGAGCAGGAGGTTGCTCCCCGCGTTCCCGCTGGACCACCAGGTAATTTTAAAACCTTTTTGGGGGTTCGGGAGGGTGGGGGAGGGTTTTTTGATTATCGGATCGGGCGCAGCTGATAATCAAAACTCAAATCGGGCTGGGCGATAAAAATTTTAAGATTTGGATCGGAACCGGAACCAATCAGATTCCGGTTCCGATTCAAATCTCTAAGTCTTACTGTGCCAGCAGCAGTCACTCAGTCGCACAAGAGAGGAAGGCAGTGAGGAAGCACTGCGTCACAATACCTGTGTCTCATAGCAGGAAGAACTGCTGGTACAAGACAAAAGAGGCTCAAGAGAAACCGTTTTCTGAAGTGAATGCCATAAAAGATTAAAGTAATAAGAGGGAACTCATGCCAAACCAATACGTGAGGAAGTACAACAGTCTGAGTTCAGGTACAGGATATGGAAAGTTTTTTTGGTCCAAACAACCCCTCATTCTTAAGAAGAAAATACTGGCACAAGACAAAAGATACTAGGGATGTGCAGAGGGACGCCATACGTTGCATTCGGGATACGTATTCGTCGGAGGGGGGAGGGCAGATACGTTGCATACATCCGTATGGCGTCCCAATACGGTTATACGTTGAATCCTATTCGTTACCTGGCTAAAATTAAATTTACTACAACCCCCCACCCTCCTGACCACCCCAAGACTTACCAAAACTCCCTGGTGGTCCAGCGGGGGTCCGGGAGCACTCTTACACCCTCGGTACCAGTTCAAAATGGTGCCGATAGCCTTTGCCCTACTATGTCACAGTGTGACAGGGGCTGCCATGTGACAGGGGCTGCCATTGGTCAGCCCCTGTCACATGGCCATCGGCGCCATCTTGTGCTCCTGCCATGTGACAGGGGCTGAGCAATGGCACCAGTAGCCCCTGTGACATAGTAAGGGCAAGGCTATCGGCGCCATTTTGTTTTCTGGCACCCGACGGCACGAGTGCAGGAGATCGCTCCCGGATCCCCGCTGGATCCCAGGGACTTTTGGCCAGCTTGGGGGGGCCTCCTGACCCCCACAAGATGCCAAAAATCCAGTGGGGGTCCGGGAGCGACCTCCTGCACTCGGGCCATATTGCCAGTATTCAAAATGGTGCCGGCGCTACCTTTGCCCTCACTATGTCACAGGGGCCGAGGGCAATACGGCCCGAGTGCAGGAGGGTAGGAGCACAAGATGGCGCCGATGGCCCTGTGACAGGGGCTGACCAATGGCACCAGTAGCCCCTGTGACTTAGCAGGTCAAATGCTATCGGCACCATTTTGAACTGGTACCAAGGGTGTAGAGTGCATGGGATGGCTCCCGGACTCCCTGCTGGACCACCAGGGAGTTTTGGTAAGTCTTGGGGGGGATCAGGAGGGTGGGGGGTTTGTTTAAATTGGCGGCCGAATAATTCGGCAAAAATTTGTTGTATCCGTGGGGAATCGCGATACGTTTCGCTTCCCCATGAATACAACAAATATTGGCACATCCGTTGCGGATTGCCAATACGTAGGGACTGAATGCACACCCCTAAAAGATACTCAAGTATAAACATTTCAATGTTCTGAATGTGATAAAACTTAGAGTAGTGCCAGAGATTTCATGCAAAACCAGGAAATCAGGAAATAGAACAGGCTGAGGGCAGCTCACTGATGTGGGAAGTAGTCTCTAAATAAAGCAGCCCTCACTACTTTCCTGGAACACCCAATTATCCAGAACCTCTAGGGTAGCATTCTCAGAAATGTTCCCCATTCCACGTGCAGGAGCCCAGAAGCAGGCAGAGCTTGAAAGTCTCAATGCATGAACGAGAAGATGGTACAAGGAAGAGGATTTTAGATTTATTAGGAACTGGGCTTCATTTTGGGTAATAGGGGGCCTTTTCTAAAAGGATGAGCTCCATCTTAACCAAGTAGAACCAAGCTGCTGGCACTCACCTTTATAAAGGAGATAGCACAACTTTTAAAATAGATGATGGGGGAAAGCCGATGGTCGTTCAGAAGCATATGGTTTGGAATTATGTATCTTTGAAGGATACTAAGAGAATAGAGAAAATAGAGCAACCCAGTAGAGAGGTTGCAATAAATGCCAAAGGGGATCAGATGCCTTTTTAGTAAAGTGCGGAAAGATTCCAAATTACCCCTGTCAGCTGATGAGCACGTTGTTAATACAAACAAGAAACATACTTTGAAATATCTATATATAAATGCTAGAAGTATAAACAATAAGGTGGGAGAGTTAGAGTGTATAGCACTGGATGAAGAGGTAGATATAATTGGCATCAAAGAGACCTGGTGGAAGGAGGATAACCAATGGGATACTGTGATACCAAGGTACAAATTATATCAAAATGATAAGATGGATTATGCTGGTGGAGTGGTAGCACTCTATGTTAAAGAGAGCATTGAGTCAAACAGGATAAAAGGTTTAAGGAAACAAAATGAAATGTTGAATCTTTATGGATAGAAATTCCAGGTGAAAAAGGGAATACAATAATAAAATGAACTAGCAAACAATAAAATGCTACAAGAAATTAGGGAAGCTAAATAATCAGCAGCACGATAATAGTGATTTCAATTAGGATGTACATTTGTTTGCGACGAAATAGGAAATAGAGATGATATTTCCTATTTCATTGCATTTCGGGAGGGTGCCGAAATGATAAGAAAACCCATACAATTTTGTGTGGTTTTCTTTCGTATTTCAGAGGGGGGAGAGAAAGGACACATTAAAAAAACAAACAAACCCAAACCCTCCCCAACCCTTCAAATTTAATTAATTGCAACCCCCCACCCTCTTGACCCCCCAAGACTTGCCCAAACTCCCCCCAAGACTTATCGAATGTCCCTGGTGGTCCAGGGGGGTCCCAGGAGCGATCTCCCCCTCTTGGGCCATCGGCTGCCACTAATCAAAATGGCGCTGATGGCCCTTTGCCCTTACAGTGTGACAGGGGCCATCAGTTCCATTGATCAGCCCCTGTCATATGGTAGAAGCAATGGATGGCCCATGACATATTTTAAGATCTCTAATTTCAATTACATCTCTAATTTCAATAGGTCATTATAAAGTGGTAAGGTTCCCAGATTAAATAAATGACTGCTTCTTGAAGCAGTTGTACAAGAAAGAGAGGAAAACTATTTTAGACCTAGTCCTTAGTGGAACACAGAATTTGGTGCGAGAGGTAACAATGCTTGAGTCACTTGGCAATTGTGATCACAACATGATCAAATTTGACTTAAGAACTGGAGGGAGCACACAAAAGAAATCTACTACAAAAGTATTTAACATTCAAAAAGGTGACTATGATAAAATGAGGAAAATGGTTAGGAAATACCTGAAAGGATCAACTGCAATGGATAAGAGTTTAGCTCAGGCATGTGTGTTATTTAAAAATACCATTTTGGAAGCCTAGAACAGATGTATTCTAAGCATTAGAAAAGGTGGAAAGAAGGCTAAATGACTATTGGCATGGTTAAAAGATGAGGTGAGAGATGCAATAATATCTAAAAGAACATCTTTCAAGAAATGGAAAAGGGATCTGAATGAATAAAACAGGAAACAGCATAAGCACTGACAAGTCAGATGCAAAGCATTGATAAAGAAGGTAAAGAGAGAATTTGAAAAGCAGTTTGCTGTGAAGGAAAAACTCATAATAAAATCTTTTTCAGGTATATTTGAGGTAAAATGCTTGCAAGTGAATTAGTTGGACCATTAGATGATCAAGGGTAAAAGGAGCACTTAGGGATGTCAATGCCATAGCAGAGAGACTAAATGAATTATTTTTTTCAGTATTCACTGAATAAGATGTTAAGAGATATACCCATGCCAGAAATTATATTCAAAGGTAATGATTCAGAGGACGTGAAACAAATCTCAGTGAATCTGGAAAATATACTAGAGCAAATTGACAAACTAAAGAGTAGCAAATCACCTGGACCAGATGATATACATCCCTAAGTTCTGAAAGAACTGAGAAATGAAATTGCAGACCTGTTATTGGAAATTTGTAAACTATCAATAACATCATCTATGACACCTGAAAACTCGAAGGTTGCCAATGTAATGACAATTTTTAAAAAGGGATCAAGAGGTGATACAGGAAATTACAGACCAGTGAGTCTGACGTGTGTGCCAGGCTAAATGGTAGAAACTATTGTAAAGAAGAAAATTGCTGAACCTATAGATAAGCACAGTTTAATGGAACAAAGCCAACATAGATTTAGCCAAGGGAAGTCTTGCATCACAAATTTGCTACATTTTTTTTGAAGGTGCAAATGAACATGTGGATAAAGGCAAGCTAGTTGATATATTATATCTGGATTTCCAGAAAGCATTTGACAAAGTCCCTCATGAGAGACTTCTTAGGAAATTGGCAGTGTCCTATTGTACATTTCCAACTGGTTAAAAGATAGAAAACAGAGAGCAGGGCTAAATGGTACATTTTCCCAATGGAAAAAGGTGACTAGTGGAGTGCCCCAGGGATCTATTCTGGGACCGATGCTTTTTAATATATTTATAAATGACTGGGAAATGGGAATAACAAGAGCCGATGAGACAAAATTATTCAAAGTTGTAAATTCACAAGAGGATTGTGAGAAATTGCAAGAGGACCTTCCAAAACTGGGAGACTGAGCATGCAAATGGAAAATGAAATTTAATGTAGACAAGTGCAAAGTAATGCACTTAGGGAAGAGTAACTCAAATTATAGCTACAAAATGCAAGGTTACACATTAAGAATCACCACTCAGGAAAAGGATCTAGGTGTCATCATTGAAATATATTGAAATCTTCTCCAGTGTGCAGCAGCAGCCAAGAAAGCAAATGGAATGCTAAGGATTATTAGGAAAGGAATGGAGAATAAAACAGAATATCATAGAGGGCCTCATTTTCTAAATGGATCGCACGCGATAAGGGATGTTTTGCATGCGAAATGTCCCTTATTGCGTGCGATACCAAAATGGGGGCAGAGTCGGCCCCAGAAGAGGAGGAGTCAGGGCATCACCGGGGCCAACTCCGCCAAGACGCCATGGACGACGAAAAGGTAAGGCCCTTTTCGCGTCTGAGTTCGCGCCCAATAGCTACACCTCCTATAGTGGCGCTATTGGGGACGAAACCGGCAGCGATCGCACCGTGACGGTGCGATCGCTGCTGGCTAGCGCAGGCCCTCCCCCCGTTTCGTCCCCCTGCCCCTCATTCCCTAAAGTATTGCAGGCCTGTGATACTTTACAAAATGAGGCCCAATGCCTCTGTATCGCCCCATGGTGTGACCTCATATTGAGTATTGTGTTTAGTTCTGGTCACCACATCTCAAGAAAGTTATAGACGAAATAGAAAAGGTACAGAGAAGAGCAACCAAGATGATAAAGGGGATGGAACAATTCCACTGTGAAGAAAGGTTGAAGAGGTTAGGACACTTCAGCTTATAGAAGTGATGGCAGAGGGGAGATATGATAGAGGTCCATAAAATAATGAGTGGAGTAGAACGAGTAAATGTTGTTCAGTTGTTTACTCTTTCAAAAAGGACAAAGAATAGGGGACACATAATGAAGTTACCAGGTAATACATTTAAAACTAATAATAGAAAAAAATTTTTACTCAATGCATAATTAAGCTCTGGATTTTGCTCTGGAATTTGCTACCTGTTTTTAAAAAAGGTTTGGACAAGTTCCTGGAGGAAATGTCCACTAACAATTATTAAGGGAGAGTTGCAGAAATTCACTTCTTATTCCTGGGATAAGCAGCTTGGAATCTATCTATGCCTTGGGATCCTGCCAGGTACTTGCAACCTGGCTTGGCCACTATCAGAAACAGGATACTGGGCTTGATGGACACTTGGTCTGATCCAGTTTGGAAAGCCTTATATTCTTGTGTTCTTAGAGCAAATTTAGGGGGTCATTCTCTAACGCTATCACACATGAAAGGGGACGTTTTGCTCGCGAAAAGGGACGTTTCAAGTGCGATAGCTAGCTCAGGGCGGAGTCGGTCCTGGAAGAGTAGGAGTCGAGGTGGCACTGGGGCTGATGTTGCAGACACATCGCTGGCAGCGAAAGGTAAGATTCCTTATCGCCGCCAGTTTCATGCCGAATAACTACATCTTTGAGTGAGTTTCCTCACTCCAAGGGACATCAAATCTTCACAAGAGAGCACTGTTCTGTTCGTATGTCTCACTTTTTTTATTTAAAATAGTTATATACCATTTTACCAATACAGAAATTTATCAAAGTGGTTTATAATAGTAAATAGATTAAAGTAATATTAACTTATGGTAATAAAATAAAAATAAAATATTAATAAGAAATAAAATACAGTTGGAAAAGAAAAATACAATTCAAAATATGATCAATATAAAAAAATACTAAGGCTTTATAGACTATCATTAAATAAAAATACTATAGATTAATTACCATTATTTTAACAGAACTACGATAGGTAAGAAAAATATAGAATACAGTCTTAACAGTCAGACTCTCATAGAAGATCCTGACATTTTAAGAAATGACCATCATAGTAATTTGAGAGATGTTATGAGGAGCCACTACTACCTAATGCTTCCTTAAAGAAATAGGTTTTTACTGCTTTCTTAAATTCAGTCTTATTTTATATTAGCCTTAAAGGATTCGGTAAGGAGTTCCACAAGATAGGGCCCACAACCGAAAAGGCTCTTTGTCTGGTGACATTCAATGCAGCCATTCTAACCAATGGTATTTCTAGTAAGTTTTTTGCAGCTGATCTGAGTTCTCTAGTGGGTTTATATTAGGGATGTGCATTCATTTCATTCATTTAATTCGTTTCATACGTTTCCCATTACATGTTAATTAGATCTGCATTCATTTTATATGTTTCATACGTTTCATATTACATGCTTGTATAGGAAACGTATGAAACAGATGGAACAAATGCACATTCCTAGTTTATATAGCCATAGGGTCGAGCATATCCAAGTAGAGTTATTTAAGAGAGTTATTTAGTAAAGAGAGTTATTTAGTAAAGAGAGAATTATCATGGCTATTTTATACCGGATCCTATATTTAACTGGTAGACAATGTAATTCTTGCAAAATGTGAGACATGTGATGTTTCATAGGAATACCAGTAAGAAGTCTTGCAGCTGAATTTTGGATCAACTGCAAAGGTCTAATTACAGTATCAGGTAGGCCCAAGAATAATCTATTGTAATAATCTAAACCTGAAAATATCAGTGCTTGGAGTACTGATTGATAGTCATGAAAAAAGAGCAGAAAAAAGGAACTCAGAAAAAAGGAACGTGTATGGAAAAAACTAAAGAACACCACTACAAAAAATGCTTTTTATAGTACCTTAAAGAATGTACAGGAAAGAAGTTATCCAAGACAGAAAAAGTTACTATGCAAATAAAATAGCCACTGCTAAAAATAACTCAGCTACATTATTTAATATAGTAAAATCTTTAACATCATCCAGTACAACAGAGAATTCAGAAATAAATAATGAAGTTTGCGATCAAATTGAAAACTTCTTTAAAAAAAATGTAAACAACATAACCCAAGAATTCTCTGCTTTACCCTATCCTAATTATAAAAGTAAAACTGTAGATTTTGAATGGACTGAATTTGATGCTACTACACCTGTAGTCATCCAAAAAATTATAGGAAAACAAAATATACCGAACTCCCCAATAAATCCTTGTTCTGGTACACTGTTCTAAAACTAAGCAGACACCTGTTCAGATCACATATGTCAGATAATAAATCAATCCTTAGGGAAATTTCCAGACCAACTTAAACAACTTCAATATTACCGATATTAAAGTATAAATCATCTTCCTTTATGGACTTTTCTAATCTCATACCTTACCGATAGCCTCTCTACCTTCTTTAACAAACACTTTGGAGTCAGTCGTTCTGCACCAACTAAAAGACTATCTAGCTGAACATGAAATACTAAACCAAATCAACATGGGTTTAGAAAAGGGTACTCTACTGAGACCCTTCTTTTATCCTCTTTTGATACTTTAAGAGTTTTTGACTCATACACAGACTTCATTGTGATATTTTTAGATATTCCGGCAGCGTTTGATATGATCAATCATGAAATCTTAATTTTGATCTTCAATTGATTGGAATCCAATCTATAGTATTAAACTGGTTTGAAAGTTTCCTTAACAAATGCACATGTCAAATTAACATTGGTTTTAATTTTTTACAATTCTTTACTCAGTCTACTGGTGTACCACAGGAATCCTCATTGTCTCCCATACTTTTCAATATATATCTTTTACCATTCTGTCAAATACTATCAATAAATGTGCAATTTAGAGTCTATGCAGATGATATAAAATTATTTATTCCCTATAAATCGTCATGGTCTGATACTTTTTCATTGATTCAACTCTATGTTAAAACAATTGAGCAATGGATGGCCCACAATTGTTTAAAATTAAATACAAAGAAAATGGAAATAATATTCCTCAGCTACATAGAAAATCCTAGCAATGTACCGCCTGCAAATATCCCCTTAGGCAAACATATTATCACAATTACCATACTAGCACGAAACTTAGGTGTGTGGATAGATTCCAATCTATCACTAAGCGAACACATATCAAAAGTAGTTAAGAATTATTTTTTTAAATTGCATGTTTTAAAATGACTACGCCCTCTGCTCTTTTTTGTACCATGGAAGGTTAGGTTTCATTTGTTTTTTTTTAGTTATTGTTTTAAAAGGAGCAATAGTATCTAAAGTCTTAGTTATAGAGAGATTCCAATCATCCACCCATTTATCTACATTTTCTGCTATTGTTGTAGGTAGATTTAGAGCCAGTTCATTTAAAAAGACATCAGGGGATATGACTTTCCTTTTTTTTTATACATTTGATGTGTTTTTTTGAAATTTTATTTTTGCTAATGGATACTGAAAAGGAAATCAAATGATGGTCTGACCAGGGAACACTTTGATTTTGTAAGATCTGCAGTTAGTATTTTAACCCTTTGAACCCATTGTCCCTGAATTCAGGTTATAACTGACAAACAATCCAGAGGAAACAAAATCCAACACTGGTATTTCCTTCTCAATGTCTACAATGAACAAACAATCATGCCCCTTACCCCCTACCCTTGGTACCCTCCCTTCGGGTTTACTCATTGTTATCCGAAAAAGCAGCCATCACACGTTGTTTTTCCATCTCCTGCGCTCCCTTTTTAAATATCTCATGCACAGTATTCATCATCATTTTAGCTTTTTGCTTTTGTTTTACTTCTTCCCTTCTTACAAACACTTTTTGGGCTTCCTTTAATAATTCCTCAATTGATTTTTCATTCCAACCCTCTATTTTCTGTAATTTCCTTTGAATATCAGGCCAGGATTTGGTGACAAAATTAATTTTCAACAGACCCTGGTTTACTGGGTCCTCTGGGGACAGTCTAGAGTACTGTCTCATCCTTCCCTATACTCGTTACAAGAACGCTGAAGGAGTTTTTTTATGCTCTTGCTTTATTTTAAAAGCTTTTGCTACATTCAAGTTCCTAAATACTGCTTCCCTAACTCCCCTCTAAATGAGACTCTGTAAGTGACACATACGGGCTCTATTTTTTTTTTTAATTTAAAATCTTTTCTATACCATCACTAAGTTAAATACCATCACAATGGTTTACATGTAGGCACATATTTAATGTAGGGAAAAGTATACTATAGTACATTCTAACAGGTGCCGTCAAAGGTCCGGTTACAATATTTCATTAGACATAGTCATTTAGCAAAGTAGTTCATGACCAATTGTACCAAGGTACTTACACGGGTAGTTTTATCACACATAGTATTATAATTATGCTTATTGTGGTGTAAAGTTCATAGACTAATCTACTGTACAGTCCTAAGTACTGAGTGTTGGTGCTCTCCTGCTTTTTCCTGAATAATTTCTATTCTCCCATCTCTTTGTAAAATGCTTGTTTAAAAAGCCATGTTTTTACACTTTTCTTTTTTTTTTTATAATTAATATTTTTATTGAATTTCAATTTAACATACAATTAACATCTATCATTTAAATGTAAATTATCCATATGAAAAACACATTTATCATAATCAAAGGAAGTCAAAATTGAATTATCTTCAACAATCATTGTGCAAAGAAAATAGAAATACACATCTATAATAGTGGAGCAACTAATCAGGAAATCAACATCGTCATAATAATTGTCTAACCCTCAATTACATTACTAACATCCCTACCTATGAGGCATTTTAGGAGTGTGAATTCAAATACTCCCTTAACTGCTCTGGATAATTAAAAATATAGCGGGAATCTTGGTGAATAACTATACAACGACACGGGTATCTTAAAATAAACTTAGCCCCTCTCTGTAGAGCCTCTGCTCTCATCCCTAAAAATCTTTTTCTACGAAGTTGTGTGGAACGGGCTATGTCCGGAAATATTTTTATACTTTGCCCATAAAACTTTTTATCCTGATTCCTAAAAAAGGATCTCAGAATTGCATCTCTCTCTGTCAAGAAAACAAATTGAACTATTAGTGTCGCTCTCAATGGAATATTCACCTCAAAAGATTTTTCCAGTATGTCTGTTAAACTAATCTCTGATTCCATTTCTCCTTTTGAAACATTTAATCCTTCATCATTATGAACTGGAAGATAGCATATCCTCGATAGGGCAGGAATAGAGGAATCTGTATATTTTAATACATTTTTTAGATAGCTGCAAAATAAGTCTAATGGAGGAATAAGATTTATCTTTGGGAAATTAAGAAGTCTTAAATTTGTACTTCTAGTTTGGTTTTCAATACTCTCTATTCTATCAAGGCATATTTTCTCAGATTTTATTAAATTAATTTGAACCTCACTGTTTTTATCCACCTTCTCTTTAACTACCTTAATTTCTTCTTCTAATTTTCCCACTTTCTGTTCTACTTCATGATTCAATTGTAATGCTTGCTGGATTATATGTGACATATTATTTATTGACTTGTGCATTTGTACAATCATTTCACCTATTTCTTTTAAGAAAAATTATCTCGCAGTTACTACTTGAATTACATCCTCTCCTTCCCCCATAGTGTCCTCCAAATCAGGTATAATACCCTTCGTCCCCTCCGTTACCCTGGGACCCATTTCCACTGGGCCCACCGGAGACTCAGTTGTTGTCCCTGAGCTCCTCTGGGTAACGGGGTCTGAAGATATTGTTGATGTTAAAACCATATTCCTGCTTTGCGGAGGTTCAGGTCTTGCGGGAGCCCCAGGGCTTAACGATGTTTCGATGAGCTTGGGGCTCAATTCTGGCTCCATATTGAAACCCCCTGCAGCCATCCCCGAGGTTGAAGACCTTTTGAAACTCTCTTCTATGCTTGTTTGATGAACACCAGGAAGTGGAGTAGAAGTTAATTCTTTGACCCTTGCTTTTCTTTTGGTGTGTGGCATCATACAAGTGTCACAGAGAAAGCACCAAAACCGACAATTTCTTTAAATGCCTAAGATGTGTATCTCTGTGGCCGTCGGGTAATTTATTTAAAGAACAATAAAGGGTAAATACTTTTACGAAGTTCAAATGTTCAAAAGAAAAGAATCCTGGCCTTCTCCCGCCTTCTCCGGCCTAAGCCGGCCAAAGCCGCACGCCCCTTCGGCGCGCGCGGCATGCCGGCGGCAGCGTCACGCCGCTACAGCTGATCTTTTTATGCAGGGATGAGACCTCCTCCTGCAGTCCGGGAACCAATTAGAAGGTAATTCGTAAAGGCTTACCAGCCTAAGGAAAATGGAAATGTTCCGGCGGCAGTGTCGCGCCGCTACAGCTGATCTTTTTATGCAGGGATGAGCCCTCCTCCTGCAGTCCGGGAACCAATTAGAAGGTAATTCGTAAAGGCTTACCAGCCTAAGAAAAACGAAAATGTTCCGGCAGCAGCGTCACGCCGCTACAGCTGATCTTTTTATGCAGGGATGAGCCCTCCTCCTGCAGTCCGGGAACCAATTAGAAGGTAATTCGTAAAGGCTTACTAGCCTAAGGAAAACGGAAGTGTTCCGGCGGCAGCGTCGCGCCGCTACAGCTGATCTTTTTATGCAGGGATGAGCCCTCCTCCTGCAGTCCGGGAACCAATTAGAAGGTAATTCGTAAAGGCTTACCAGCCTAAGGAAAACGGAAATGTTCCGGCGGCCTACACTTTTCTTAAATGCCTTGAGATCACTTTGTAGTCTGATCTCTGGAGGCATTGTGTTCCAGATTATGGGTCCTGCTAGTGATAGGGCTCTTTCTCTCACTTGGGTCAGTCTTGCAGTTTTTACTGAAGGAATGGTTAGGAGTGCTTTATTTGCTGATCGGAGGTTTCTGTGAGGAACGTGTACCCGTAATGCTGTGTTTAACCAGTCTGATTTATCATCATAAATTAGTTTGTGAATGGTACATAGGGTTTTGTATTTAATTCTGTGTTCAATAGGTAACCAATGTAATTCTGCTAGGGTTTCAGTTATATGGTCCCTCCTTCTTTTTCCAGTTGGTATTCTAGCTGCTGTGTTCTGGAGTATTTGCAGTGGTCTTAATATTGTATTAGGTAGTCCTAGCATAAGGGCGTTGCAGTAATCCGTGCTGGAGAAAATTAGTGCCTGTAGTATTGTTCAGAAGTCATTTTGAGTTAGCAGTGGTTTAACTCTATCTGCTGCCTCATTATTATCCAATCTGGGGTCTGTGTTAGTGTACTTTTGTTCTGTGGGGACTGCTGCCCCTGCACCACCAGGTGGGTGCTCTCTTTTCCATATCCTCATACCTGCCACTCTAATCATAGCTCATTCTTCTCCCATAAATAAGATCCTGAGTATTGACATCAGTTCTGCCCACATATAGAAACATAGAAACATAGAAATGATGGCAGAAGAAGACCAATAGGCCCATCCAGTCTGCCCAGCAAGCTTTTACACTTATTTTCTCATATTTATCTGTTACTCCGAACGCTGAGTTCAGTGCTCTTTTTGGTAACGTTTTGATTCTAATTTCCTTCAAACCCCATCATTGATGCAGCGAGCAGTGTTGAAGCTATATCAAAGTGAATTATAAAGCTTAATGTTTGAGGGTAGTAACTGTCATATCGAGCAAGTTACCCCAATGTTTGTATACACATACTGCCCAGATCAGTGCCTTGTTAGATGTTGTCTGGATGTAAATCCTATTTCTTCATCCCCCCTGCCATCGAAGCAGTAAGCTGCGCTGGATATGCATTCAAAGTGCAGTATAAGGCCTAATTTGTTAAGGGTAGTAACCGCCGCAATAAGCAAGCTGCTCCCATGCTTATTTGTTTACCTAGACTGTGCAATTCAGTCCTTGTTGGTTGTTGTCTGAATATAAATCCTCTTTTCTTCATTTTCGCTGCCGTTGAAGCAGAGAGCTACACTGGATATACTTTCCAAGTGAAGTAACAGGCTTAATTGGTTCGGGGTAGTAACCGCCGCAACAAGCAACCTATTCCCAAGCTTATTTATTTATCCAGAATGTGCTACCTTGTTGGTTGTTGCCTGAATGCATATCCTCTTTTTCACATTCCTCTTGCCGTTGAAGCATAGAGCAATGTTGGAGTCACATTAACCGTGTGAACGTTTATTGACTAAGGGTATTAATCACAAGGTAGTAGCCGTCATTCCCACAAGCCACCCCCATACCTCTTCTCTTCATTCCCATCCTCCAGGCTTTATGGATCCACAGTGTTTATCCCACACCTCTTTGAAATCCTTCACAGTTTTAGTCTTCACCACTTCCTCCAGAAGGGTGTTAAAGGCATTCACCACCCTCTAGGGCCCAGAAACTGATCTAACTGATCCACTAACCCACTGGAATCATCTAACAGGGATTTAATTTCCCTTTTAAAGTTTTTCACTTCTCCACTAGTGAGAGGACTACTCACGTATCCAATATTTCCACCCCCTATAGGCACTTCCCTCAGTGGGTGAAGGGGTCCGGTTTCTCAATTTTTTTATCTTTTCTCCTAGCTCCAGATCCCGATGGATCTGGAAGCATATATTGCTCTGTATCCTTTATTAATTGTTTTAATTCCTTACCTGCTGCGCTTCCCGGCTGCATACGCTCCGTGGCTGGGCCTGCTCACCTCACTACGCTTTCTACCAGCTCCAGGCACATCCCCTCCATGGATGATTTCAGCTCGCGGCGTCTCCATTCCCCCTGCGCTCCTGCTCCCAACCAGGCCTCATGGCAGGGCTCGGCATCCTCTGTGGCATCGGCCCCAACCCTAGGCATGCATGCGCGGACTGACCAGCCTCTTAAAGGGCCAGGGGAAGAACCCAGCTCCATGGTGCACTCTGATTCATCGCTGCTTAAAAGGAAGTGGTCTGACTCCACTTCCTTGCCTTGGCAATCAGGTCGATCACGTTGTGATAGCTAGTTTGCCTTCCTGTTCCAGTGTCTTGTCCCAGTGTCTTATTCCAGTTTTCTGTTCCAGCATCCTATTTCAGTCTCCTGTTCCAATTTCCTCCTGTTCCAGCATCCTCCTGTTCTTTCGTCTACCCAGGTAGTACCATTTGGACTGTCTTCTCGGTACTGACCTCTGCCTGTTACTTTGACTACGTTTGATCACCGCCTGGATTTGACCTTTGCCTGTTTCCTCGACTACGTCTGAACGCTGCCCGGAACTGACCTCTGCATTGTCCATTGACCACATAAGCACACTGCCTGGAACTGACCTCTGCCTGACCACTGATCATGTCTGACCACTGCCTGGAACCTGACCTTTGCCTGACTGACCATCCATGGACTGACCACTGGTATTGACTGCTTCTTTGGCTGACCATGCTATCCTTGACTTTGGCCTTGATCCTCACTCTTCATTCAGAGACTCTGTTCTGGCCTTCTCTGGCTCCTGACCTGAATATCGACCACATCCCCTTGCTCATAGTGGGCACACCCCTGAACTTTATCTCTTGGAGATCCTGTGAAGCCCACCTAAGTCCAGGTGACCCAGGTAACCAAGGGCTCAATCTGAGAGAACCCCAGATTCCTATTGGTGAAGCTCTAGCTAGCCCCTGTCTCCTTCTGTGCTCTGCTTCCTGGTGGCAGGCACTCTCTGAGTCCGACCAGGGAGCCTACCAATCCTGCACCAGGCCAAGGGTCCACTTCCCGGTGCAATAGGTTGCTAAGGCCATGGACTCGATGGAAGCTCCCGCCATACGAACCATACCGGGTCTGGCCACAACTATCCAAGAGCAATGATGAGCCCTAGAGACTCTAGCATCTTCAATAGAAGAGCTCCACTCTCAATTGCAGGATGCAGTAATGGCTAACCCCGTGGGCCTAATTTCCACCCTGCTACTGAGGGCATCACTGGCTTTGCCAGCTCCTCCTCATTTCAATGGGGATCCATGCCTCTGCCGAGGCTTCCTCAACCAGTGCTTCATGCAGTTCTCCCTTCAGCCTTCATTTTTCCAAAATCACCTTCATCCCCTCATGCCTTGATGGGAAGGCCCTGGCATGGGCTTCTCCACTGTGGGAACATTCTGAGCCTATCCTCATCCAACTGTCCCAGTTCATCGCTGCCTTTAAACGAAGACCCTGGTCGTCAGGCGGTTGCGGGACATTATCTTCTCCACCTCTGTCAAGGCTCAAGATCCCTCTCTGAGTTTACGGTGGAATTCCACACGTTGGCCACAGAACTGGGATGGCAAGAGGACTGTCTATGGGCACTCTATCTAGAAGGCCTGTCTCCCGCTCTCAAAGATGAGATCGCTGTCCGTGATATTCCCATATCTCTAGAGGACCTGATTTCCCTCTCTGGGAGAATCGAGCATCGCCTCCGGCAATGGCACCAAGAAGTGAAAGCATGGGGACCTCCTGCTCAATGCCCAACACATGCCCCAAGCCCTCATTTGAAGGCTCTACAGGCATCACCTCCATCCACAGAAGAACCGATGCAAGTTAACCGTGGACGTTTATCTCCCGAAGAACATCTTCGGAGCAAGAAGCAAGGTCTCTGCTTATACTGTGGTGCTTCTGGACACCCATGGCAGTCTTGTCCGGCCTGCCCAGAAAACGACAAAGCCCAAGCCTGGCGTGGGTCCCGAGCTTGAGTGCTACAATATCTGGCCCCCAACTCTTACTTCCAATCTCTCTCCATGGAATCCCTTTCCTTTGCCACCTCTGCTCTTACTGACACTGGAGCAAGTGGCAGCTTTATCATGGACAGCATCATCACACTGTCAACCTCCTGAAGATTCCCCTGCAACCCTTAGAGGTGCCTCTCTGCATCACATCAATCCAAGGTAAACATCTCCCCATACGAATCACTCATCACACAGTGGCCTTCCGCCTCACCGTGGGAACCCTCCATGAGGAGGAAATATCCTTGTATGTCTTGAAACATTCCACAAACCCAGTCATCCTAGGACTTCCCTGGCTTCAGATACATGGGCCCCAATGTGACTGGCAATCCCTCCAGCTGGTTCAGTGGGGCACTCAATGCTGGAAACACTGCTCGAAACAAGTGTCCCCAGCAGTTACCGTCTTGAAGACTACAACTCTCACCGGTCTACTTGCCCAGTACTCTGACTTCGAGGATGTCTTCTCGAAACAAAAAGCGGATACGCTGCCTCCACTACGAAAGTTTAATTGTCCTATCGAACTTCTGCTGGGCACCATAACTCCCAAAGGCAGGACATATCCACTCTCACGTCCGGAGACTCAAGCAATGTCCGAGTATATCAAAGAGAATCTAGAGAAAGGATTTATCAGGACTCCCGATTCTCCAGCAGGAGCGGGCTTCTTCTTTGTCAAAAAGAAGGACGGAGGATTATGCCATGTATCGACTACCATGGGCTTAACACCATCACTCGCAAGGATCGCTATCCATTGCCTCTCATCAGTGAATTGTTTGATCGCCTGCAAGGAGCCCAGATCTTCATAAAGCTGGATTTATGAGGGGCATACAATCTCGTACACATCCAGCCTGAGGACATTTGGAAGACCGCTTTCAACACCAGGGATGGCCACTATGAGTACTTAGTGATGCCTTTCGGCCTTTGTAATGCCCCTGCAGTCTTTCAACGCCTCATGAATGAGATCCTTCGAGATTTACTTTATTCATTTGTAGTCATATATCTAGATGACATCCTGATCTTCTCAAGGGACCTGAAGTCCCATCGCACTCACATAAGGACAGTTCTTCAACGTTTCATAGAGAATCATCTCTACGTGAAACTGGAAACGTGCATCTTTGAACAAAACCATCTGCCCTTCCTGGGATATATCAACTCCAATCAAGGATTTAAATTGGATCCTGAAAAACATCAACAGATTCGTGACTGGCCCCAGCCAGTAGGCTTCCACGCCTTACAAAGATTCCTCAGATTCATGAATTACTATAGAAATTTTATCATTAACAATTCCACGTTATTTGCCCCACTCACGGCTATGACTAGAAAAGGAACCGATCTCCGGGTTTGGAGCTGCATTCCACACATTAAAAGAGGCTTTCTGTTCCGGTCCCTGTCTGCGACATCCAGACCGAAACCACCCATTCGTCATTGAGGTCAACACATCCGCCATTGGTGCCGGGGTGGTGTTGAGTCGGTACTCCTTCAAAGGTACATTGGTACCATGTTCCTTCTATTCCCACAAATTTTCACCAGCGGAGCAAAATTACATGATTGGAGATTGTGAACTTCTCGTTATCAAGCTAGCACTTCAAGAGTGGCTTCCATGGTTGGAAGGAGCACAACACAAGTTTACCATATTGACAGATCATAAAAATATTGAACATATAAAAGAAGCACAACTATTGAACCCAAGACAAGCCCGATGGTCGTTGATCTTTGAATGATTCAATTTTGAGCTGCGCTACAGGCCTGCTTCAAAGAACCTCCACGCAGATGCACTCTCACGTTCCCTCGAACCAGAGGACATGCCAGACTCCCCAAGACACATAATCAATCCAGCCTGTGTGTCTTTCGTGGTTACCACCATGGTACCTGCCAGAAAGACAGTCATCCCACGCCGACTACATAAGCGTGTACTCCGCTGCGCCCTCAACTCAAAGCTAGCTGGACATCCTGGCCGAGCTAGAACCCTTGAGATGCTGAGGAGGTTCTACTGGTGGCCCAGTATGGTAAAAGATTCACACAACTATGTTGATTCATGTCCTATTTGTGCTCAACAGAAGCCTCAAACTTGTCGACCATGGGGACTTCTCCAGCTGCTTCCAGCACCCACTGAACCCTGGTCAAGTATACTGTTTTCATTACTGACCTGCCTCTGTCTCAAGATAATAACATCATCTGGGTCATCATTGACTGCTTCTATTTTTTTTTTTATTTATGCATTTTCAAAATTTACAAAGAAATTCAATAATGTCATATGGATAGTTACAATATTGTCTTTTAAGCATAGTTGTAAGAAACATAACTTACTATCCAAATTTACTTGTAATAAATTCCAGAAAGGAGTATGAATCAAAAGCGGTTTTATCTAGGAAAATTAAAGGGAACTAATTCCCTTTATTACAACAACTGAAAAAAAAAAAAAAGAGTTTATACAACTGGCATTTAATTTACTTTGCCTATATATCCAGATTTACAGACTCTTGGGATTTGGAATCTAGAAAGATATGCAACTGTGATATCTAAAAAAATAAATGCTTTTGATTTTGCCACAGGATTTCGCATTTACATGGAAATCTTAATGTCATTTTACCTCCCTTCATTTCAATCTCAGGTCTTAATGCCAAATAATTCTTTCTTTTTACTTGCGTTACCCTAGAAAAATCTGGATAAATCCATACTTTTCTCCATAAAATAGAGATGATCGATTCCTCATAAAAAGACGGAAAACAGCATCACATTCTGTGGCAAAAGCAAATGTTACATATAGCGTGGATCTAGTTGATATAGCCGTATCTGACGTAGCTTCAATTAATCCCGACAAATTCAATGAAGTCTCTACTGGTTTGCTATCTGGTACACTTTTGCCTCTCATCGGTACATAATAGGGATGTGAATCGTTTTTGACGATTTCAAATATCGTCCGATATATTTTAAATCGTCAAAAATCGTTAGGGCCACGATACAATACCAATTCCCCCGATCTATCATTAAAAAATCGTAAATCGGGGGAAGGGGGAGGGCAGGAAAACCGGCACACTAAAACCCCCTAAAACCCACCCCCGACCCTTTAAATTAAATCCCCCACCCTCCCAAACCCCCCCCCCCCCATGCTTTAAATTACCTGGGGATCCAGCGGTGGTCCAGAACGGTGGCGGTCCGGAACGGCCCCCTCAATTGAATCCTTTTGTCTTCAGCCGGCGCCATTTTGCAAAATGGCCGCCACAAAATGGCGGCGGCCATAGACAAAAACGATTCGACGCAGGAGGTCGTTCCGGACCCCCGCTGGACTTTTGGCAAGTCTTGTGGGGGTCAGGAGGCCCCTCCAAGCTGGCCAAAAGTTTCTGGGAGTCCAGCGGGGTTCAGGAAGCGATTTCTTGCCGCGAATCGTTTTCCGTACGGAAAATGGCACCGGCAGGAGATCGACTGCAGGAGGTCGTTCAGCGGGGGTTCCGGACCGCCGCTGAACGACCCAGAAACTTTTGGCCAGCTTGGGGGGGCCTTCTGACCCCCACAAGACTTGCCAAAAGTCCAGCAGGGGTCCGGAACGACCTCCTGCGTCGAATCATTTTTGTCTATGGCCGCCGCCATTTTGCAGCGGCCATTTTGCAAAATGGCGCCGGCTGATAGGGATGGGCAGAGCAAAATTTTATGTTCATATTTTTTATGTCCGAAAGGGGGTCCCACTTGCGGCCAATATGGACATAAAAAAAATCCAATGAGTTGGGTATATGTACATATGTGCAAAAAAAAAAATTAAACCCCCTCACCCTCCTTAATCCCCCCCCCAGACTTACCACAACTCCCTGGTGATCGAGCGAGGAGTGAGGACGTCATTTCTGCAATCCTTGGCGAGAAGCATGTGACGTCGGTGGCACGTCGAGTGACGCGGCGTCACGTGATTCCCGGCTCGTTCGCACCGGACGGCTCGTTCGGCCCAAAAAGAACTTTTGGCCAGCTTGGGGGGGCCTCCTGAAGCTGACCCCCTCAAGCTGACCCCCTCAAGCTGACCCCCTCAAGCTGACCAAAAGTTCTTTTTGGGCCGAACGAGCCGTCCGGCGCGAACTTGCCGGGAATCACGTGACGTCGGCGTCACGTGATTCCCGGCTTGTTCGCGCCGAACGAGCCGTCCGGCGCGAACTTGCCGGGAATCACGTGACGTCGCGTCTGAGTGACGCGGCGCCACGTGATTCCCGGCTCGTTCGCGCCGGACGGCTCGTTCGGCCCAAAAAGAACTTTTGGCCAGCTTGGGGGGGTCAGGAGGCCCCCCCAAGCTGGCCAAAAGTTCTTTTTGGGCCGAACGAGCCGTCCGGCGCGAACGAGCCGGGAATCACGTGACGCCGGCGTCACTCGACGTGCCGCCGACGTCACATGCTTCTCGCCAAGGATTGCAGAAATGGCGTCCTCACTCCTCGCTCCATCACCAGGGAGTTGTGGTAAGTCAGGGGGGGGGGGATTAAGGAAGGTGAGGGGGTTTATATTTTTATTTTGGCTCAACAATCGCGATTTCCCACATATCGAACATATCTATGTTCGATATGTGGGAAATCCGATCGTTTATGTCGAATCAATTTTTTAAGTAAAAAAAAAATATGAGTTGCGTTTTACTAATGCGGTCAATCCGAATGCACACCCCTACCGGCTGAAGACAAAAGAATTCAATTGAGGTGGCCGTTCCGGACTGCCGCCGTTCTGGACCACCGCTGGATCCCCAGGTAATTTAAAGCATTTGGGGGGGGGGGGGGGTCGGGAGGGTGGGGGATTTAATTTAAAGGGTCGGGGGTGGGTTTTAGGGGGTTGGCTCACGATTTTAACGATTTTTCACGATATTTTTAAAACCCAAATGGCAACAATACGATTCCCTCCCCCTCCCAGCCGAA
Source organism: Rhinatrema bivittatum (assembly GCF_901001135.1). NCBI lineage: Eukaryota > Metazoa > Chordata > Amphibia > Gymnophiona > Rhinatrematidae > Rhinatrema > Rhinatrema bivittatum. The sequence goes on along the minus strand of NC_042615.1, from coordinate 636,766,223 downwards.
ATCGATCGTTAAGACGATCGAGGACACGATTCACATCTCTAGTACATAATACATTTTAGAGGTAACAGGAATATCCTGTTGAGGCATCTTTAAAATTTGTGTCACATATTCCCTGAACATGTCTCGAGAGGATATTAAATGATGTTTAGGAAAATTCAGTATCCTTAAATTCAGATACTTTAATGAATTCTCAATATCTTCTAGCTTCTTTTCATGTAGTATCTCTACTCTAGTGAACCTTTGTTGGTTATTCTCCATTTTTGTCACTTTTTTTTCCAAATTATCCATTTTTTCATCCGTTGGTAATTGCGGATTTGATGTTAACAAATTGTGTATTGGAATCCATGGTTACTTTCGTTAGATCTACTATTGCAACTTCTAAAGCTTTGATAGCTTGCTAAGAGAGTTCATTGTAACTTCAGATGGTATATCAACTTGTATATCAGAATGACGTTCTTTCTCAGGTTCCAATTCTCCCTCTGTAGATTTGGTTCCTTCTCTTTGCCTTACTGAATCAATTTGTAATTTAAGAAAATCTAAAAGCATTGTTAAAGGTGGAGGAGGAGTACTTGGGGCACTGTGGCTTAGAGATATTTCAGCCTGAAGGACTGGGACCCGCTCAACACCAAGTCCTTCAGTGGCCATATCTTCCGGTTTACCAGTCATAGGAGAGAAAAAGGCTGGGAGGTTCCAGTTTGGGGAGAAGATGTGACTATCTCCCTAACTTTTGCCTTCTTTTTAGTATGAGGCATGATTTAATACTGAAAGCCCTTTTCCCTCGTTGCTCTTAATCAAATATATTGCTTACTGGGTGGGGGTGGAGGAGGAGAGAGTATAGTAATAAAATAGGAAAATGTATATTACTCACTTTTCAGGAGTATGTGAATACAATTTCCTTTATGGAAAGTATGTTGAAAGTAAGCTGAATCCTCGCTAAGCCGCGCGCCCCTTAGACAATGTGCCGGCTGCGTCAATGCGCCGCAGGGGGGCCAGCTTAAGATGGTCCTGCTGGTTCCACCTTGATGATGTCAGTGAGGCTCGGTAATACAAGAAATCGTCTGGGACTGGGAGGGCTCTCCTTACTCTCAGGCGCCAATGTAATAGAGGTAATTTTTCAAATCCGCCTCTTCTCTCCTCCACTCCAACAAAACGCCGCAGGGGGGCCAGCTTAAGATGGTCCTGCTGGTCCTGCCCTGATGACATCAGCGTGGTTCGGTAATACAGGAAATCATCTGGAGCTGGGAGGACTCTCCTTACTCTCAGGCGCCGATGTAATAGAGGTAATTTTTCAAATCCGCCGCTTCTCTCTCCTCTACTCCAACAAAACGCTGCAGGGGGGCTGGATTAAGATGGTCCTGCTGGTCCCGCCCTGATGACATCAGCATGGCTCGGTAATAAGGAAATTGTCTGGGGCTGGGAGGGCTCTCCTTACCCTCAGGCGCCGATGTAATAGAGGTAATTTTTCAAATCCGCCGCTTCTCTCTCCTCTACTCCTGACCGCTTCTCTAAGATGGGTCATTTTATCTCTCTGTGGAGTCTTCCATCAGCTCCAGAACTTGCCAAGTTATTCCTGAAACACGTCTTCCACTTGCATAGCCTACCCAAGGAAATAATTTCAGACCGAGGTCCGCAATTTGCCGCTAAGTATTGGCGATCATTATGCAAAAGGTTCAACATCACCCTGAACTTCACATCAGCCTACCACCCTCAGGCAAATGGCCAAGGGTGGTAGGCCGACCATCACTGAAGACCTTCCTATGGTCATATGAGAATGACCAGCAGGATAACTGGGCTGACCTGTTACCTTGGGCCGAGTTGTCACATAACACGCACATTACCGCTATCACCAATGTCTCTCCGTTCTCCGGGTGTTTGGCTGCCAACCAGGTTTGCCTCTGCCACTGCCTCTCTCCGTGCCTTCACCAGCAGCTCAGTTCACGGCACAAGCCATCCGACTTGCATGGAACCAAGTTAAAGAGCATCTAGCTCAGGCTGCCGAATGATCCAAGAGTGTTGCTGATACTCATCGATGGTCGGCCCCACTCTTCCGACCAGGCCAGAAGGTATGTTTGAGCACTAAACATATCAGGTTGCGATTACCCTCTCAGCGCCTGGCACCTAAATTCATTGGGCCATTCCCAGTTCTCTGCCGTGTTGGAGCAATAACGTACCAACTCCAGTTGCCTAGATTAATGGGTATCTACAATACCTTTCATGTTTCTTTATTGAAACCTCTCATATTTTCTTGGCCATCTCGTATGGCTCATCCTCCTCCACAAGTCTCCGCAGAACCAGAAGAGACTTTACAGGTACGAGAGGTCCTAGATGTTCTAGATGTTCGGCCATTGGGAATATCTCCTGTCGAGGGAGGGCTTCGGGCCTGAGGAGAACTCATGGGAGCCCTCCCACTACATCTATGACAAACAACTCCTCCAGGACTTTCGCTGAGACCACCCTGACAACCAAGGCTGGTAAGGGAAAGGCCTAGAAGGGGGGGGGGGGTACTGTTGTGCTTTCCGGCCTCATACGCTCCGCGGCTGGGCCTGCTCACCTTGCTACACCTTCTACCAGCTCCTGGCACGTTCCCTCTACGGCCACTTTCAGCTCGCGGCGTCTCAGGTCTCCTGCACTCATGCTCTGGACCAGGCCTCACGGCGGAGCTCAGCATCCTCTGTGGCATTGGCCCTGACCCTAGGCGCACATGCTCACAACCCACCTGGCCTCTTAAAGGGCCAGGGGCAGAACCCAGCTCTGCAGCGCACCCTGATTGATCCTGCTTAAAAGGAAGTGGTCTGACCCTACTTCCTTTCCTTGGCAATTGGGTCAATCACATTGTGATATCTAGTTTGCCTTCCTGTTCCAGTGTCTTGTTCCAGTCTCCTGTCCCAGTGTCTTGTTCCAGTCTTCTGTTCCAGCGTCCTGTTCCAGTCTTCTGTTCCAGCGTCCTGTTCCAGTCTCCTGTTCCACTCTCCTGTTCCACTCTCCTGTTCCAGCGTTCTCCTGTTCCAGCATCCTCCTGTTTCTTCGACTACCCAGGTAGTACCATTCGGACTGTCTTCTCAGTTCTGACCTATGCCTGTTACTTTGACTACGTTTGATTGCTGCCTGGATTAGACCTTTGCCTGTTTCCTTGACCATGTCTGAACGCTTCCCATAACTGAGCTCTGCATTGTCCATTGACAACATCTGCACGCTGCCTGGAACTGACCTCTGCCTGACCACTGACCACATCTGACCGCCACTTGGAACCTGACCTTTGTCTGACTGACCATCAAATAACTGAACACTGGTATTGACCCCTGCTTTGGCTAACCACGCGATCCTTGACTCTGGCCTTGATCCTCGCTCTTCAGAGACTGTTCTGGCCTTCTCTGGCTCCTGGACTACCTGACCTGAACATCGACCGCGCACCCTTGTTCATGGTGCTGGGACCTTTATGCTTCTTACTTTCGTTCTTCCCTTTCCTATTCTCTCTCTGCCCTGACTGCCACTTCATCTACTGCATCCCAATCTACTTTGGGATCATCATCAGGCCTCCCACGAACCCCTTTATTTCCCTATCCGGGTGTTCATCTAATCCCTCGTCACGTTCACTTTCATAAGCAGGGGAAGGGGCACTAGGGAGTGCATGCACTGGATCAAATGGTGGCAAGTTATCTAGGGGGTCCCATTTCCTTCCCTCCATTTCCCATGGAGGGTCATTTTTAGGAACTGCCTTAGGCTCTGATATTATTATGGGGAGCATTGTTTCCCTGCTGCCTGTCCAATAGGCAGCATATTCTGCCTCTTCCTGGGAAAATGGTGTCTTTCCATTTACATATATATATATATATATATATATATATATATATATATATATATATAATGTCTGATATAACCAATTCTTATCCACCCCATATTCTGTCCAAAACATTGCCGGAAGTTTTATACTCCATCTAAGAACATAAGAAAGAACATAAGAAATTGCCATGCTGGGTCAGACCAAGGGTCCATCAAGCCTAGCATCCTGTCTAGGCCTGTCTAGGCTACTCAAAATAACAATACTTTATCATTTTCTTTTTATCTTTATTTTTTGTACAAGATCTATCCTCTCAAGACCTTAAAATCCTCCCCAAGGGACTATCTGGAGGAATGTCTAAAGGGGCTTTATCATCCCACCCCCACTTCTTTTCTTTATCTCTGGCCATTCTATTTCCCATTGTGGACTCTCTGGAATTTTCCTTTTTTCTTCTTTTCTCTCACTTCGTCCTTCTCTGGCCGCTTCCCCTCGTGGGAAAAACCAAACTGCAAATCAAGACTTCACTCTCGCTTTGTGTCCAGGACACATCTCATTCACCATTCACTCATTCCAGGTCCACAATCCCAACCACCAAAGTAATAATTTAATAGTCAATGTTCTTACCTTGGTCCATGCACGGAGTTGCCTGGTTGCAGCTCTGCCTACTTCTTGTCTTTTTAAGATTGTTTCACCAAGTTCACTGCCTCAAGACCATTTTCCAGTCCAGACACTGACCCCGGCATTGATTCAAGGATTGTTGAAATCAACAGGACACGTCTTCCTTTTCTCAGCAACCGGTCCCCATTGCCTGTGATGGCCTGGATCCCGGTGAGCCCCCAAGCTGTAAGAAACAAACAAAACCTTCTTGGAAGGTAAGAAAGTGAACACAAAAGGTTTGGTGAAAAATATAATTCTTTATTTCATGAACTTGCAAGTATGGGTGGGCCCGAGCAGCATCTTTATACACTTCTTCTCACCCATGGAAACCACCCCCCACCCCCCTTTTCTCCCCTCCTCCCTCCTTGTACCCAATTATTATGCTTTCATGCTTTTTCTAAATGGCATTTTTTCTTGTCATTTTTGTTGCTGTGCAAAAGCCCTCAAGCATGGGTGAGGAGGAATGCATGAAGGGGCATAATCTTATCTCTACTCAACACCTGCCAACTGCCAAAGGGGTGTTGTCCTCCCCTCTTTGACCATCCATTGTTCACAGGCCCTCCTCCCATGTGATGGCCTAAACAAATTATAATTGCTACTTGATTCTTATGCCTTACTGTTTATCAGAAGCAAGCAGGGAAGGGTGTCTGCAAGCAGAACTAGTTTCTAACAGCTTCTAACTACTAGATGTTTCTCTAGCTAACTTTAATTTATAAGCATCTAAAATTAAAATATAAGAGAATAAAGAGATACAATGTTATCTCTTTACTGTATTACCTACTGTAAGAGCAACACTAGTGAGCTCTTGATCACAGCATGATCACAGTTGTTTTGAGAATGTGATACAATTACTGCTCTTAAATAAGAAAGGTTGGCTTTTCTTGGTGGGGGATTTTAACTGCATGCATGATCCCCTTTTGGATAGACTTCCACTTGCCAGGATTAAGAGGGATTCTGTACAGCTTAAAGGAATTGCATATCTATCTAACAGTATATAAGTGCTAAATTACTGGAGAGTTCTCAATCCTACACTAAAGGATTTCACCCATGCCTCCAAGGCACATATATTTCTTTCTAGGACTGATTATATCTTAGGCTCTCAGGTCTTTTCCCCTCAAGTTCACTATGCAATGATAGGAAACATGGGCATTTCAGATCATGCCCCTATCTGGATAGTTTTCCATATCGCAGATATTGAAGGGGGTGTTGCCTTATGGAAATTCCCTTCCTTCCTTCGCAGCTATAAGGAATTTAAAACATTTCTTCAAACAAAATGGGAAGAGTTCGCCTTATTCAATGCTGTACATACAGATTCTCCTGAGCTTTTCTGGGAGACCAATAAAGTGGTCCTCTGGAGAGAAATCATTGCTTTCTTAAAAGGAAGGAATGCCAAATTAAATAAAATGATTTTGAATTTTGAGGCACAACTGAAGTTAGGTAAAGACAGAATGATACAGAATTTGTCCAAGGCTACCTAATCTGTGTATTTTTCTATCCTGGAGAGCTTGAACATCTGCCTCTATCAATGGGTTCAAAGAATAGGGATGTGAATCGTTTTAGGACGATTAAAATTATCGTCCGATAATTTTAATATCGTCTTAAACCGTTATGGAACACAATACAATAGAGATTCTAACGATTTATCGTTATAAATCGTTAGAATCGTGAGCCGGCACACTAAAACCCCCTAAAAACCACCCCCGACCCTTTAAATTAAATCCCCCACCCTCCCGAACCCCCCCCAAATGAGTTAAATAACCTGCGGGTCCAGCGGCGGTCCGGAACGGCAGCGGTCCGGAACGGGCTCCTGCTCCTGAATCTTGTTGTCTTCAGCCGGCGCCATTTTCCAAAATGGCGCCGAAAAATGGCGGCGGCCATAGACGAACACGATTGGACGGCAGGAGGTCCTTCCGGACCCCAGCTGGACTTTTGGCAAGTCTCGTGGGGGTCAGGAGGCCCCCCACAAGCTGGCCAAAAGTTCCTGGAGGTCCAGCGAGGGTCAGGGAGCGATTTCCCGCCGCGAATCGTTTTCGTACGGAAAATGGCGCCGGCAGGAGATCGACTGCAGGAGGTCGTTCAGCGAGGCGCCGGAACCCTTGCTGAACGACCTCCTGCAGTCGATCTCCTGCCGGCACCATTTTCCGTACGAAAACGATTCGCGGCGGGAAATCGCTCCCTGACCCCCGCTGGACCTCCAGGAACTTTTGGCCAGCTTGTGGGGGGCCTCCTGACCCCCACGAGACTTGCCAAAAGTCCAGCGGGGGTCCGGAAGGACCTCCTGCCGTCCAATCGTGTTCGTCTATGGCCGCCACCATTTTTCGGCGCCATTTTGGAAAATGGCGCCGGCTGAAGACAACAAGATTCAGGAGCAGGAGCCCGTTCCGGACCGCTGCCGTTCCGGACCGCCGCTGGACCCGCAGGTTATTTAACTCATTTGGGGGGGGGGGTTCGGGAGGGTGGGGGATTTAATTTAAAGGGTTGGGGGTGGGTTTTAGGGGGTTTTAATGTGCCGGTTTTGCGATTTTTAGATTTTTAGATTTTTCACGATTTTTCACGATATTTTACCCCCCCAAACGGCAACAATACGATTCCCTCCCCCTCCCAGCCGAAATCGATCGTTAAGACGATCGAGGACACGATTCACATCTCTATCAAAGAACATCATTACTTCCACTGTGGAAACAAAGCAGGCAAGCTTCTGGCAAACAAGATTAGGGTATGGAAAGGGAAGACATACATAGAGAAGCTCCAAACCTCCCAAGTTTCCTGGGCTACTAGGCGGTCGGATATCTGTGATATTCTCCATGGGTTTTATGAAGACATTTACTCCAAAGACAGAGTTGGGGGGGCTGTAGTAAGGAGAGATCGTTTTTTCAGAACCTTCAATTGCCTACCTTCTCAGAGCGTCAATTAGAATTTCTCAATAGACCGATCCAGACGTTTGAAATTCTAAATGTTATAACAGCCAGTAAAACATGCAAAGCACCAGGCCCAGACAGGTTTTCATATGATTACTATAAAATCTTGAAAGATTATATTGCTGTCCCATTGCAGGCTTTCTTCCATGATGCTTTTATATGAGGGCACTTTCTGAGCGGCTTTAACACAGTGCATATTACAGTATTATTATTTGCCAAACCGGGCAAGGATCCCACTTTACCAGCTTCATATAGGACAATCTCCTTACTTAACTATGATTTGAAGATTTTTGCAAAGGTTCTTGCTGATAGGATGAGTCTTATCCTTCCTACTATTATTTCATCTCTTCAAGTGGGATTTGTTAAGGGCAGGATGGCAGAGACCCATATTATTAAACTGATCACAGCAATGACCTTCTGCAAAAATAGGGGAATCCTGACCATAGTGGTAGGCTTTGACTCAGAAAAAGCTTTTGATAGAGTCTCCTGGCCATATCTATTTTCTGTGTTAGGTAGGTTTGGATTTAGTGGTAATATTAAAAAAAAAAAAAAAAAATCTCCCTTCTTTATGATACCCCAACTTCACTTATTTTAGCAAATGGAGGCAAATCTGCTTCCTTCCATATTCTTAGAGGTATAAGACAGGGGTGCCCTCTTTCCCTACTTTTATACCTACTTTCCATAGATCCCCTTCTTCAAGTAATCGCTGAAAACAAATCTATCACAGGCCTAGAAGTAGAAGGTACTTCTTTTAAAATTGCAGCATTTGTAGATGATGTTTTGATTTTTTTACCTACCCCAAAGCCTCGTTAACTAAAGTTTGGTGCTTTTGTGAGGCTGAAAATCAATCAGATAAGTCAGAGTCCTTAAATGTTTCAGAGAATTTATGCCAGAATTGGGATGGGACCTTTCTTCTATGATGATTCACTCGGAAATGAAGCACCTGGAAGTTTGAATTTCCTTAGATATGCAATTCCTTATAAGGCAAATGTGCAGCCACTGCTTTGGTCTGTGCAAACTAACATTAGCAAATGGATGAACCTTGATTGAGCTTCCTAAATGGACATACCTGCTTCAAATGGTACCTAGGGATGTGAATCGTTTTTCAACGATTAAAATTATCGTCCGATAATGTTTATATCGTCTTAAATCATTATAGAACACGATACAATAGAAATTCTAACGATTTATCGTTAAAAATCGTTAAATCGTGTTAGTGCGCACTAACTCGAGTTAGTGCGCACTAACTCCCCGTTAGTGTGCACTAACTCGATTTAGTGCGCACTAACTGAAAATGATACAAATAAACACTTTCCAGGTCACTGAAGGTCAGTTAGGAATGAATATGTGTTCCTATTGGCTGGCTGCCCTCTTATCTATTGATGTTACCAAGGTTACCACTGAGGTGATGGTTGGGGGGATGGGAAATGGAACTGGAAACTAACGAACACCAACAGAAAATGAAACAAAGTGTTCACACTTCCCAGGTCAGTAAAGGTCACTTAGGAATGAATATGTATGTATGTATTCCTATTGGCTGGCTGTGCTCTTATCTATTGATGTTACCAATATGGTTGGGGGGATGTGAAATGGAAACAGTTGGAAGCTTGACAAAAAAAGTAATGTAATGATCAGCACTCACCTGACTAGAACTTGTTTGTTTATTATTTTTGTTAGCAGGCACCTGAAATGCTAGTGCATGTTGAATTTGCCAATCACTGTGCATTTTAGAAAGGTGGTCCTGGCTGGAACTGTACACAGTTCAAATATATGTAATTGATTGTTGGTAAGTGTATTTTTAAGTAGCCACACTGGCACCAGTATGTTTACTTTTCCTCCTACTTAACTCACTAGCTCAGCTTTGTAAGAAGGGCTTCTCTGCTTGTGTGTTGTTTTTGTTTGGTGTGAGGAGAGCAGAAACATCAGATCTTTATTCAATCTACTACAGTCATCTCTTACAGTGCCCTATCCCTATTAATACCAGGAGTGTTGTGATCTTCCTGCACACAGTGCCCTAACCCTGATACCAGTCTGAGACAGCTCCCTCCCTGCATTACTAGTGAGAGGCTGGCTTCACAGACAGGGGGGAGCTGCCTGACCCTCACTCCTGACTTCCCCCATGTCCCAGCTAGTGAATGGTGTGTGGGTGAGGGGGGGGGGGGGGAGGATGGTGAAGTCTGAGACAGCTCCCTCCCTGCATTACTAGTGAGAGGCTGGCTTCACAGACAGGGGGGGAGCTGCCTGACCCTCACTCCTGACTTCCCCCATGTCCCAGCTAGTGAATGGTGTGTGGGTGAGGGGGGGGGGGGGGAGGATGGTGAAGTCTGAGACAGCTCCCTCCCTGCATTACTAGTGAGAGGCTGGCTTCACAGACAGGGGGGAGCTGCCTGACCCTCACTCCTGACTTCCCCCATGTCCCACCTAGTGAATGGTGTGTGGGTGAGGGGGGGGGGGGAGGATGGTGAAGTCTGAGACAGCTCTCTCCCTGCATTACTAGTGAGAGGCTGGCTTCACAGACAGGGGGGAGCTGCCTGACCCTCACTCCTGACTTCCCCCATGTCCCAGCTAGTGAATGGTGTGTGGGCGAGGGGGGGGGGGGAGGATGGTGAAGTCTGAGACAGCTCCCTCCCTGCATTACTAGTGAGAGGCTGGCTTCGCAGACAGGGGGGAGCTGCCTGACCCTCACTCCTGACTTCCCCCATGTCCCAGCTAGTGAATGGTGTGTGGGTGAGGGGGGGGGGGGAGGATGGTGAAGTCTGAGACAGCTCCCTCCCTGCATTACTAGTGAGAGGCTGGCTTCGCAGACAGGGGGGAGCTGCCTGACCCTCACTCCTGACTTCCCCCATGTCCCAGCTAGTGAATGGTGTGTGGGTGAGGGGGGGGGGGGGAGGATGGTGAAGTCTGAGACAGCTCCCTCCCTGCATTACTAGTGAGAGGCTGGCTTCGCAGACAGGGGGGAGCTGCCTGACCCTCACTCCTGACTTCCCCCATGTCCCAGCTAGTGAATGGTGTGTAGGTGAGGGGGGGGGGGGAGGATGGTGAAGTCTGAGACAGCTCCCTCCCTGCATTACTAGTGAGAGGCTGGCTTCACAGACAGGGGGGAGCTGCCTGACCCTCACTCCTCCGGGGTATTGTGATCTTCCTGCACACAGTGCCCTATCCCTGATACCAGGGGTGTTGTGATCTTCCTGCATGCAGTGCCCTATCCCTATTAATACCAGGAGTGTTGTGATCTTCCTGCATGCAGTGCCCTATCCCTATTAATACCAGGAGTGTTGTGATCTTCCTGCATGCAGTGCCCTATCCCTGATACCGGGATGTGTGCAAGAAGATCACAACACCCCCGGTATCAGGAATAGGGCACTGTGTGCAGGAAGATCACAACACCCCCAGTATCAGGAATAGGGCACTGTGTGCAGGAAGATCACAACACCCCTGGTATTAGGGATAGGGCACTGTGTGCAGGAAGATCACAACACTCCTGGTATTAATAGGGATAGGGCACTGTGTGCAGGAAGATCACAATACCCCTGGTATCAGGGTTAGGGCACAAGTTCTAGTCACATTGACTGATCACATTACTTGTTTTGTCAAGCTACCAACTGTTTCCATTTCCCATCCCCCATATACTGTCAGTAGGAAACTTGGTAACATGAATAAATAAGAGGGCAGCCAATAGGAATACATATTCATTCCTAAACTGACCTTAACTGACCTGAAAAGTGTCAAATTGTATCATTTTCAGTTAGTGCGCACTAACTCGAGTTAGTGCGCACTAATCGGAAAAAACGATTTTTAACGATTTTTTAACTAAAAAATCGTGCCTAAGACGATTTTCTTGCCCTGCCACACGATTTCTATCGTTAAGACGATATGGAAAATGATTCACATCCCTAGTACCTATTTGGTTACTTCGAAAAGATAAATGAGAGATTGAAACATCCTTTAAGAATTTTCTACAGCACGGAAAGGGGGCCAGGCTCCCTCTAAAATATTTACAGTTACCATTACTATGGGAGCACTGAATTGCCCTAATTTGCTTATAAGCTTTGAATTATCTGGGACTGGCTTCTAGGTTCTTCTTTTTTTTCTCCAAATGAACACTTACAGGTTTGGTTGGTTGGCCTCTCTCTTTCCTCTATCTTACAAGTAGAATGGTGTGATCTTATGAAGGACTTGAAGTCTTTTATGTTGGTTACTTCTTGTAGGCAGACTTGGAACTTACTATGTAAAATGTCCAGACAGACTGGGAACATTACTTCTCACCTGTGGAAACATATGTGGAAACCCTTGTTTTCCCCTGGGGATGGAACAAGGGGTGTTTAAAGCCTGGAGACAAAAGGAACTTACACATATCAGACTACTGTTTATGAGTACCATGGGTACGTTATATAGTTATCAAGACTTACAAAGCACCTTTCATTTACTACACAGAGACTTCTTTGCTTTCTTACAACTTTGACACTTATTACATCTTTGCTTATTAAATATCCCAGTTTAGGACTTTTAGGCAAATTAGATACAATTTGTCAGGAAGATAAGATGAGGAAACCCTCATGTTCCAAATTTTCTAAGGCTTTGCTTCTTTTAGAAGACCATCAGGATTATACTACAGTGATAGCATGCTAGTCTTATTGGCCAGAAGTAAAGCTGCCAAATAAAGATCTTCATTCTTTCTTTAACCGCATTCCAGAGATCTCAGAAAATGTTATGGTGCGAGAGACAAAGTTCAAGTTTATATTTCACAAACTAATGCATTCAATGCCAGAATGTGTCAGTTGCCAGTATGTGAAAAACATGAAGCTGAGAATGGTGGCTATTTGCATTGTTTCTGGAACTGTTCACAAATACAAACCTTTTGGACTGCAGTAGCCAATAGATGTTCTCCTTTTTTGGGTGTTCTCCTATTCATTGACTTCCACTTTTTGTTATTCATTTTATATCTTTCTACTTATCCAAAGCTTACCAAACCCCAAATTATATTTCTTGATAGAGTGGGAGCAATCGCTACAAAGGTAATTCTATCCCATTAGGTTGGTAAAGTCACTCCTAGTTTGCCTTCCTGGGAGACTAGGATGTTGAAATTACTTACTTTTGAACACTTGTCTGCTAAGTCACTCTCCGACAGCAAAAGGGAGACTTTGGCTTCCGTTCTTGGATCCTGCTCCCACTGTGACTAAGAATGTAATTCTTAACTTATAAGCAAGGCCCTGTAATTCCAATGGGGAAACTGTTTCTATCCTCATACATTTTTGTGGTGCCTGGTCAATAGATCATCCATCCTTTTATGTCCAACCTGTTATCCTCTTTTCTGTTCTTAGTAAAATGAGAATTTATAAGTTGGGTTGTATTTATTTCTGTATTTCATTATGATAGCTGCTCCTGTTGTACTATATGAAAAACCTAATAAACATATTTGGAAAAAAGAAATAGTGCATGCTATTTCCCAACACAAAAAAAATACCGAAATTAAAAAAAAAGCTAATTCCAATGAAATGAAATTTGTCCAGGTCCCACCCCCCTGCCCCGCCCATGAAATGAAATGAGAATTATTGGCCTGCACACCCTTAGAATCTGGTCTGAATTTTAATACTTTATTCTGAGGATATCAGCCAACATAATAGGAAACATTTCCATTTAATATTTAGCTTGATCCTTTAAGATGATTATGGTACCTTACACTTTAACAGTTCACTGGCAATTATAGAAATGGAGCATATGATTCACTAGTTAGTCATTCAATATAGAGAATGTTACTTAGTGATCAATTGCAATTACATTAGAATTGCAACATATGGTAAATTGAATCTTTTGATTTAGTGGCAACTAGTTGTTAAGAACCACGTCCCAAATTAATAGGAGCATCAGGTAAGTTTAATATCGCTACTGCTTCAATTAACCCTAAAGCAAGTAATTATACTGTTATCTGAAAAGTTTGTTTGTAATTCTTTTTCTCATTTTGACTGAGAATTAGTACTTTTTTTTTTCATTCTGAGCTTTAGTCCAATTTGCTCTGTAGATACATTGATCCATGCACGTCAGCTATCCCATGTCAGCATACCGTTGATAGTAAGAGAAGACAGGCAGACCTAATTATTCAACCTAAAACAACTGAAAAACAACCACTGTTTTTACATACTCTTTTCACCTTGCTGGATATTTGTGATCATCCATATATATGGGTTTAAATACAAGCTAGCATGCCTCCATATAGTGAAAAAACAACCTCTGCTCCTATGGACTGACAAGCTGCTAAATATTTATTTATTTATTTATTTATTTATTTATTTATTTATGTTTTTTATAAACCGGTCTTCTTACATTATATGCAAATCAAATCGGTTTACAGAGAACAGTTGAAAAACTTGCTTGGGGGCAATTACATATAACGAAGAACTTTTTTAAAAACAGTTAAATAGAAGAAAAATATATTTGACAAAAAACAATATTTTAAATGTCTAAATGTCTTAATGTTTTAAACAGAGCTTTTAAATAGCAGTTATAAAGAAGAAAACAATAAATGGCCAGATTTGCAAATATGCTAGTAGCTGATTGCCACAGACTTCTCATGTGGAGTTTTGACTCTTGGGGTTCTCCTAGTCAGAACCTTGACTTGTCTTTCTGACTTTAGTTATTTCTTTCTCTCTGTGTTTTCTGCAGCTGTCTGTTTTTATCCATTCCTCAATTTCTCTAATTATCTTCACCCAACTTTCCAGAAAATATTACCTTAAATCTTCATGTCCCATCAAGCTTTGCCAAAGAATGACATCATCTCCTTTCTGGTTTCCAGTAAGTCATCCAGAACCTTCTCTAGTGCTTGGCTGCTCAAAATTCAGGCAATATATATATGGTTTCTTACATGCTTATTTAAAACTGTACTCTCTCATTAGTTTTCCTTAAACTTTTGACTGTTTTGTAATGTGTGAAAGATTCTTTGGTCAAAGGATAAAAGACAAAGAGATATAGTAATGTTTTTTGACAGCTGAATTGTATAGTGTGTTGATTTCTGTTTTTGTAAATTATCAAGAGTGATGAAACAGGTAATTTACAACAAATAAAAATGGCTTTGGTTTCTTCAAATGACATTTTATGCGAAGTTTGAATTAAATATCAATAACAGTAAAGAAAAACTTCCTTTGACCAATTAAGGAGGTAATTTTCAAAGCTATTTTTGTGTATAAATCTGGTTTTAGGAATATGAATGGCTGTTCTAAAAATAACTTATGTAAATGCATGTAAAAGTATGTATGTATATGTAACCTGGTTTTGCATGTACTTTTATACACACTGAGAAGCATGGGGGGGGGGGGGGGGGGCAGGGCATGTAGAGCTGGGGTGGAGTTAGTACTTATATGCCGAATAGGGCAACACACATGTCAATTTTTTGACTTTTTATTTACTGTGCTCAACAGGGCTTCCCTATTATTCCAACGAGCTCGCTTCATAGCCCTCCTCATGATACTAAGCGCTTAGTATGTCAAAGAAATTGACATGTATGTTACCCTATTCGGCGTCCATTCATGGGGTGGTTAAGAGTATAAGGAAGAACTGGTATGTGTTGTGTCTACATAGAATATTTTTGGAGAGACCACTGTTTGCGTACCATAAAGGAAGGAGTTTAAAGGATCAAGTGGTTCGCTCTATGTTTAGTGAGGGATGGAGTAATCGTACCCACAGAAAAAACAGGTGGAAAACTGTGTGGGCACTTTATCCTGCGGCAATAATCAAAGCAAACCTACATCCATAGTTTTGCTTTATTGGTGCAAATCCAGAAGAGTCAAATCTACCTATAGTCTGTCTGGGGAGTTTTATAATAACTGCCCCCATAATGTAGATATGCAAACCCTAATAAATATATAGGGGCAGATTTTATAAGCTCTACGCGGATGGAGGGGGGTTACGTGTGCCAAGCCTATTTTGCATAGGCCCGGCGACGCACGCAAGCCCCGGGATGCTTGTATGTCCCGGGGCTTGAAAAAAGGGGTGGGGTGTGGGTGGTCTGGGGCGGGGTGGGGGCATGGCCAGAGGCTGCACGGACATGTTATAAAACGGGCATAAATTTGTGCACGCCGGGTTGCACTCACAAATCTACGCCCCGTGTAGGTACTAAAATCTGGCCCATAATGTATGACAAACTCATTGTGACTGATAATAAGAGAAAGATAAAATGTGTGGGATAATATGTATCAGAAGTGCAGTTGCTAGTATAAGATAATGGTTTCCCCTTCTGCCGGGGTTGGGAGAGTAGAGGTAACAAAGTGCCGCAATGCATGTACTCCCAGGGCCTCATGCAACTCAGGAGCCATGGGTTGCAGACCCCTGCCATAGTCACATTACGTTTAGGGGTTTATATAATAAAAGACATTTATGTTAACTCCTGCATTTCGTGTGTCTTAACATAAAGTAAAATTTATATGCAATCAGGCCCCAGCAAGAAAGAATGGAAAAAGAGAAGCATTTCAGTAGTTGTAAGATTGTCCTTCCTGGACAATCTTATCACTTCAGAACAAGTAGAAAAGGTATGGGAAATATTGCTATATTTAATCAAACACTTGCACGGGAACTTCATTAGAAACAAATACCCAAGTTGTAATACTCAAGGCCTCACCAGAGGGAATGGCTGTCTTTTCTTCTAGATAGCCTTCATGACATCAGGAAAAATAATCAATGCCATTCTAAAGAAAAGACTCCTCATGATGCTTTTAAAAATAGCCTAAGGAGCCAATCCCTATCCAGCCAGCTCCAGAGCAACGTTTACTTTGAAAACTGCCTCAGGGAACATTACCAGCAGAGATTGGCATCTTCTTATTCTACAGATACTTTCTCCAACCAAAACCATGCACACAGTTTTCTCCCCTGGCTTAACCTCATTCTGAGAACACCTCTACTACAATGCAGGTAAAAGTACATGGGCTGTGGAACTATGATCATGCTTTTACCCATATACATATAATTGTTAGACAATTTACACTGATAAATTATATGCTAAACGACTCTGCCACACAACCCAGCCTACACTACCGAAGCACGCTACATCAACGTTATCCAACCATTTGTCCAGCGACCCATACACATAACAGCCTTTCCAACACTCACAAGCTGCTCCAGCATGTAATCAGACTCTCCAGCACTCATCCAGCCTCCAGCCTCTCCAGCATTCATCCAGCATTCTCCAGCACTCATCCAGCCTCTCCAGCATTCATCCAGCATTCTCCAGCACTCATCCAGCCTCCAGCCTCTCCAGCATTCATCCAGCATTCTCCAGCACTCATCCAGCCTCCAGCCTCTCCAGCATTCATCCAGCATTCTCCAGCACTCATCCAGCCTCCAGCCTCTCCAGCATTCATCCAGCATTCTCCAGCACTCATCCAGCCTCCAGCCTCTCCAGCATTCATCCAGCACTCATCCAGCCTCCAGCCTCTCCAGCATTCATCCAGCATTCTCCAGCACTCATCCAGCCTCCAGCCTCTCCAGCATTCATCCAGCATTCTCTAGCACTCATCCAGCCTCCAGCCTATCCAGCATTCATCCAGCATTCTCCAGCACTCATCCAGCCTCCAGCCTCTCCAGCATTCATCCAGCATTCTCCAGCACTCATCCAGCCTCCAGCCTCTCCAGCATTCACCCAGCCTCCAGCCTCTCCAGCATTCACCCAGCCTCTCCAGCATTCACCCAGCCTCTCCAGCATTCATCCAGCCTCTCCAGCACTCATCCAGCCTCCAGCCTCTACAGCATTCATCCGGCCTCTCCAGCCTCTCCAGCATTCATCCAGCCTCTTCAGCCTCTCCAGCATTCTCCAGCACTCATCCAGCCTCTCCAGCATTCATCCAGCCTCTCCGGCATTCATCCAGCCTCTCCAGCATTCAGTCAGCCTCTCCAGCTTTCACTCAGCATTTTCCAGCATTCAGTCCAGCATTCAGTCAACCTCACCAATACTTAGCCCAGCATCTTCAATATCGAAACATTGCTCCCAACCAACTGAACCACAACAATGCACCTCTGCACCATACCCAAAATCTGGCATAACCTCAGAAAGCACACAAAACCTGCAATTCATCACATCGCACGACAACAAAGGCTTTTACCAATAATGATATCACCTATAACACAAATCTTAGGACTCTCTTTATTTACATTAACTCTATTCAATGCTCAGTCTCTTTCCAAAAAAATGGACATCCTCAGTGACTATCTCATAGAAGTCAACCCAGATATCTGTGCAATTACAGAGACATGGCTAAAACACACAGATACTGTACTTACAAATCAACTGCCCATTCAATCTTATGACTTATTTTCTGTCCCCAGACCCAAAAAAAGAGGTGGGGGACTCCTCCTTGCAGCAAAAAAAGGACTTAATATAACTTTACAACTTACCAACGCCTCCACCAAACTAGAATTCTCCCTATTTAAATCGGATCAAATCCAAATAGCCTTAGTCTACGCCCCACCAGGTACCCTAGAACTGGATCCCTCCCCACTGATCGAACTTATAGCTAAACACATAAACACTGAAAAACCTGCTATAATCCTCAGAGACTTTAATTTACATGTAGACGCTACTCCACAATCTATCAACTGCCAAACCTTTCTTTCCTCACTCAACCACTTGGGCTTCGCTCAAATGATCAACAGTCCTACCCACAAGGCAGGCCACACTTTGGACCTCATCTTTATTAACGAACTCTTCAACATTTACACCAACCCCACTTGTTTACCAGTTCCATGGTCAGACCACAGAGTCATCCACACAACCCTTAGGATCAACAAACCTCCACCTCAAATCACTACCAAATCCACCATCCAATTCAGGAAACCTTGCTCTCTAGACATACTCAGTGAAAAGATGTCCGAAGCTTTAAATCAACTTGACCTCACAGACGCAACAACTGCTACCACCTCTTGGATCAATATTAACAATAAAATTGCAGATAAAATCTGCCCAACCACAACTAAAACCATACAACCTACATTAGACAATAGAAAACCTTGGTTTACAGCCGAACTTAAATCCCTCAAACAATCTCTTAGAAAAAAAGAGCAAAGCTGGAGAAAAAACTCATCCACTTCGACACAAACCATCTACAAATCCCACCTCAACTCCTACAGGAATACTATCCTTAGAACAAAGAAAGAATTCTATGCAAAAAAAATACACAACTTCATTTTCGACTCAAAGGCCCTTTTTTCTTACGTCTCCTCTCTAACCAAACCATCTCCTCTCACGATCCCAGACCACCAAGCGCTCAACAAAGCTAACGAGCTAGCCAACTACTTCAAGACAAAAATCACTAACCTTACCCATTCAATTACATCCAATAGCCCCACCTTAACACACCATCTAACAACAGTGCCGCAACAAAACACAAGCATGGACTCATTCGAGCTCACTTCTTCACTGGAGATCGAAAATACACTCAAAAAACTAAAACCATCCTCACACCCATCAGACCCATTACCAACAAATCTCCTCATTGCCATACCAAACACCATCTCAAACCAATAGCAGAAATTATCAACACATCCCTGTCTCAAGGCTCAGTTCCTAACCAGTTAAAATTGGCAATCCTGAAACCGTTACTGAAGAAACCAAATGCTTCTCCATCAGACCCAGCTAACTTCCGACCGATTGCAAACTTACCACTCATCGCCAAACTGATGGAAAAAATTGTCAACAAGCAACTGTCAGAATATCTGGAAGATCATAACATTCTATCCCCAGCTCAATATGGCTTCCGAAAACGACTAAACACCGAATCTCTCTTATTATCGCTCACTGATACCATCCTCGTGAACCTGGAGAAAAAACAATCTTACCTGCTGGTTCTACTTGATCTTTCTGCGGCGTTTGATACGGTAAAACATACTACACTTATAGACCAACTAACTAATATAGGGATCAAAGGCACAGCTCTCAAATGGTTTCACTCCTTCCTAAGCAACAGATTCTACAAAGTAAGGATAAACAACAAAGAATCGCATCCAATCCTTACAGAGCAAGGAGTCCCGCAAGGATCCTCACTTTCTCCCACCCTATTCAATATCTACCTCCTCCCTCTCTGCCACCTACTCTCAAACCTCAAGCTTACCCATTACCTCTATGCAGACGACATTCAAATCCTTCTCCCGATTACAGAATCCCTTCAAAAAACCATCACTTACTGGAACGAATGCCTACAGCCCATTAAGGAATTACTCTCAAGCCTCAACCTAGTATTGAATGCCAATAAAACCGAAATGCTCATTGTCTCTCAGGATCCACTCACAATCTCTTCTAGCTTCTCTCTACCAAACGCTAATAACATGTTCTCACCGGACGTCAGAAACCTTGGAGCATGGCTTGACAATCATCTTAACCTAAAAAAGTTCGTAAACAATACCACGAAGGACTGCTTTTACAAACTGCAAGTCCTCAAAAAACTTAAACCCCTCCTTTATTTCTCCGACTTCAGGCTAGTACTTCAATCCATAATATTATCAAAGCTCGACTATTGCAACTCCCTGCTACTAGGTCTACCCAACAACACGATCAAACCATTACAGATGGTACAGAATTCTGCTGCCAGAATTCTAACAAGCACTAACAAAAAAGATCACATCACCCCAATCCTGAGTAATCTACATTGGCTTCCCATTAAACAAAGGATACTCTATAAGGTACTCACAATCATCCACAAAGCGACAAACAAAATAGCTCCCATCACGTTAAGCTTTCAACTCCAACCGCACACATCTTCCAGACCTATCAGAAGCGCTTACAAAGGATCACTGCATGCCCAACAAGTAAAATCATCTCTGAGCAAAAGAGCGCTATCCTTAGCAGGCCCCCACCAGTGGAACATGCTCCCCCCCAAATCTAAGACTTGAACCCAATCATCAAGAGTTCAAAAAAAGGCTAAAGACTCTTCTTTTCCAACAAGCCTTCCCAGACTCACAATCCTACCAAGACGGAAAGTCTTCCAAATAAGAAGTATCCCCTAATTATGGTCACCATACCAAGTCCTACCTTCAGGTCTCTGCAACTGGACAACAATCTTTGAGTTCTAAAAATTAATCTTATTTATATTTTCCTCTGCAACTGGACTACAATTTCTAAGTTCAAAATTCATTTTATCTTATTATTTATATTTGGCATGGTTAATATGTCACTATATCCAAGTTAAATATTTAAATTATACAGTTTATATTACATAATTTTATTAATTACAAGTAAAACTATTCTATATTATTTATTATCATTATGTTAAATTGTCATCCAGTTATAATGTTCCATATGTAACACTGTTCTATGTAAAGCCCCCTATCTCTGTTGGGCAGTTTATCGTTATATGTAAACCGGAGTGATTTATAGTCTCTATAAGAACCTCGGTATATAAAAATTAAAAATAAATAAATAAATAAAATAAATGTAGTTCTGCTGCCTCATTCTATATGCCATTAGTTTGGTGCATCAGGCACTAAAACCCAATATATTGTTGGCATTAAAGCAAGCAGGTAACTCATCACCATGCTGCTTTTAATGTTGGTTAGAACCTAGACCCTTTATTAATTGATATAAATCTTTATAGAGTACTGCCTTTGAATGTCTTGTTGCTTTTTTTGTGTTGGTCTTAAAAAAAAAAATGGATTCTTTGTGGGCTGTGATACCTCTTATTAGACTAATATAAATTATCCAAAGATATAATAATGCATGAGCTTTGGGGCACATAGGATGTTGAAGAATAGTTTATCTGATAAAGGAAATATAATTTATAGCACATTTAGGTAATTCTCATTTTGCTTCAATAACAGGTATTACAAACTGAAAAGAATTTCTTATTGCTTTGAGGAAATTAATTTCTGAAATAAATATGAAGAATAAAAGATTGGAATGAACTTTGTTAATGAAATTTTCAACATTTTTATGTTATAAGTTGTTTTTTAGAACAGAAACATTGGTTACAATGCTTCCTTAACTTTGTGACAGCTCTGAAAACTCATAGCCAGTATCCTTTATTCACTTTGTAAACAACTTTGAACACACTTTACTTCAATGCATATTTAGAAAGTAGGATGGGGGCTTTGGATACTTAGTGTTCCACTATGAAATTTTAAAGTGTCATTATTCTTTGCTTCCTTAAATATAAAGAAGTTAAAAAATCAGAGGTATTCTGTTTGGATGGCTCCCGGGAATGGAAAACAAAGGTTATCCAAGTGAATCTAAATATAACCAATGAAATACAAATTCAAATGTTCTTCTGAACCATTCTTTGATATTCTGTCCCAGGACATTAAAGGCACATGAAATGTCAAGGTGACAGAATAAGGCCATGGAAGGAATATATTTCTTTTTATGAAACCCCTATAGGTAGATACTGCTGTGAAATCATAAAGTGGATGAAAAACTATTGTCCAGGAGAATGGCACGGCACCTGAAATCCATACATAGTGTAAAATAAATGTGCCCCATTTACAGCAGTAGCTCTGACAGGTTATAAGTTCTGTCTAAAACAATCTATGGGGAAGCTGTCAACTTCCAGAAGGTCATAAAGTTAAATTGTCCACCACGCTGATTCAGCACAGTGGCAATTATCAGCTTATAGGGTTGGCCATCCAGTAAACAATAACTCAGTTGTGAGAAAAAACAAGAAATTTGTTACTTCCTGCAAGCTTATGTTTATGGTGCTGATAAGGGCATCTGTGGAAGTTGGCAAACTTTGTTGGCAGAGTATGTGAATTGCCAGGGAAAATTATTTCTTTCATGTTATCTAAAAGAGGTCTGTGCCCATGTTTTTGTGATCAACCGGGAAGATTAGTGAAAGAGCTTCTACGGTAAATTTTCTTAAAACTGAGAAATTGCTTAAACACAAACAAAACAATGACCGGTGCCATGTATTTAAATATACAAATTTAGGATTCTGAATTCTTACCAGCAGATTTTGGATGCAGCATTGTAATATGCTATGAGATGTTATGGTTATATATGTAATAAATAAAATAGTAATTGTGTATGTTTAAAATTCATCAAAACTTACTTCTCACTGTGCAATTAAAATAAATATTTCACCTTTTGTTATGCCCGTCAGTCGCAGATGGCTGCGACCGTGCTTACTTACATCTTGCACCGTTCTCCAGCCCTCCCCAGGTCTGCTCGCGGCACAGCCCAATCGCTACCGCCACATTCCCCATGGCTCCTTGTGGCAGCTGGGACGCTGCCGCCAGCTACGTTGTCTCCGGGCCTTCCTAGGTGCGTGCGCATCACAGGGCCCTCCTTTGAAGTCTCTTCGGCAGGAACCTCGGGGCATCCCTGCTTGATGATGTCATTGGATCAAGGTACTTAAGCTCCACCTTTGCCCTCAGCTAGCTGACTTGGCAACAAGTTCCGTACGTCTCTACTAGCTCCTGCTCGTGTTCCTGTGGCTACGCTGTAGGACTCCATTGGACCTTGGACTCTCTCAGGTACCTGCTCCACGGGGGCCAGTGGCACTCTCACAGGGACCTTGTCTCCTGGCCTTCCCCGCTCCTTGGGCTGGCTCTGCGCCTCCTGAAGTCCTACTCTGCAAGGCTCTCCGCTCCTCGAGGCTGCCCCTGGAACACCCTTAGCACTTGGGAGTTACTCTTGCACTTCCCCGCTCCTCGGGGTTGTGCCTATGTGCTGTCTGGACTGTCAGTGCCTCCCCGCTCCTTGGGGCTGTGTCTCCCTACTTCTCAAGAGACTCTCGGCACCGTCCCACTCCTCAGGACAGTGTCCTTGTGCTTTACTGTGACTGTCCACGCCTCCCTGCTCCTTAGGGTTGTGCTTACGTGCTACAAGACTACCAGCACTTCTCTGCTCCTCGGGGCTGTGCCTTCTCTATCATACAAAGACTGCTAGTGCTTCCCACTCCTCGTGTTCTACCTACATCATCATCAGAGACCTGACTCGGGCTTCCCTGCTCCACTGGTTAGCCTGTGTCACTACAGCTGCATCTCCCTCTCTCTGCAACTTTGCCCCTCGGTGAAGGGTCTCCGCTATCCCCCCTGCTTGCCAAGCTCAACCTCCCACTCTACAGCAGCTCGCTCGTCTACTGGGGAATCCCTCCTGACTCCTCGGGACCTCTCCACAGTCTTACCCAGAGTTCCCTGCCATGCTTGACCTCACCTTCCGTCAGTGTGGTCCTGTGGGATTCCTCCCCACAGGTTGTAACATCTCATACCATGGGCCAAGGGTCCACCAACCCACAAACCATAACACATTTCTTCATTGTTTTTTATTATTTTATATTCATTGAATTTACATTTTACAAAAAACAATTAATCTTGCATAGAAAACAGCATTAGAGAAATCACAGGAAAAGAAAAAAATTTAAAAAAAGAGACAAAAAAATCATCAGATATTTATAAGTGATTTAAAAAAAAGAAAACAGTTTACAAAATTGGGGGATAAGCCAAAATACCAGAAATGTTAGAATGTAGAATGTAAATGTTAAGAATTATTAGGAAGGGAATGGTTAATAGAACGGAAAATGTCATAATGCCTCTGTATCGCTCCATCGTGAGACCGCACCTTGAATACTGTGTACAATTCTGGTCGCCGCATCTCAAAAAAGATATAGTTGCGATGGAGAAAGTACAGAGAAGGGCAACCAAAATGATAAAGGGGATGGAACAGCTCCCCTATGAGGAAAGGCTGAAGAGGTTAAGGCTGTTCAGTTTGGAGAAGAGACGGCTGAGGGGGGATATGATAGAGGTCTTTAAGATCATGAGAGGTCTTGAACGAGTAGATGTGACTCGGTTATTTACACTTTCGAATAATAGAATGACTAGGGGGCATTCCATGAAGTTAGCAAGTAGCATATTTAAGACTAATCGGAGAAATTTCTTTTTCACTCAACGCACAATAAAGCTCTGGAATTTGTTGCCAAAGGGTGTGGTTAGTGCAGTTAGTGTAGCTGGGTTCAAAAAAGGTTTGGATAAGTTCTTGGAGGAGAAGTCCATTAATGGCTATTAATCAATTTTACTTAGGGAATAGCCACTGCTATTAATTGCATCAGTAGCATGGGATCTTCTTAGTGTTTGGGTAATTGCCAGGTTCTTGTGGCCTGGTTTTGGCCTCTGTTGGAAACAGGAGGCTGGGCTTGATGGACCCTTGGTCTGACTCAGCACGGCAATTTCTTATGTTCTTAAAAGGAACACAAGAGCTCATCTGAATAAAAGAAAATAAAGGGTAAAACAGTGAAGGTCCACTGCTCATATCTAACTAGCGAGTATCCAGCACAGAAAAATATTACTGGGCGGATGGTTTATGAGAGGTAGCTAGGGAGTCATCAACCATTCTTGACCTAGAACACTAAAAGACAGCGAGCTGGACAGGATCATAAATTATATATCTCATCCCCTGATATTTAATAACATATTTACACAAATAATTTAATCAGTGCAAAACTCCAAAATATAACACCTGAGATCACAATAGAAGAAATTGCTTCCTTTTTCCTGATGTGGCCAGGGCCACATAATGTGAAATATGTATCCTAGAGTTGAAAAATAAAGATTCCTTATAATGAAATAATGACTTTAAACGTCACTCCATATCTGGTTCTAACACAGACAGTAAGTGTTGAAAACATATTTGCAGCTTCTTTCTTATCCAAAGCATGATAGACTTTAAGAAAATAAAAAGATAATTGAGGAGCCAAAACTTGGCCACTCAAACCCTTCTTCACAAAGGGGCGGATTTTAAGAGCCCTGCTCGCCTAAATCCGCCCAAATCCGGGCGGATTTAGGCGAGCAGGGCCCTGTGCGCCGGTGAGCCTATTTTACATAGGCTCACCGGCGCGCGCAGACCCCAGGACTCGCGTAAGTCCCGGGGTTCTCCGAGGGGGGCGTGTCGGGGGGCGGGCCCGGTCGTTGCGGCGTTTAGGGGCGTGTCGGCAGCGTTTTGGGGGCGGGTCCGGGGGCATGGTTATGGCCCGGGGCGGTCCGGGGGCGTGGCCGCACCCTCCGTACCCACCCCCAGGTCGCGTCCCGGCACGCTAGCGGCCCGCTGGCGAGCGGGGATTTACGCCTCCCTTTGGGAGGCGTAAATCCCCCGACAAAGGTAAGGATGGGGTTTAGACAGGGCCGGGCGGGTGGGTTAGGTAGAGGAAGGGAGGGGAAGGTGAGGGGAGGGCAAAAGAAAGTTCCCTCCGAGGCCGCTCCGATTTCGGAGCGGCCTCGGAGGGAACAGAGGTAGGCTGTGCGGCTCGGCGCGCACCGGCTATACAGAATCCATAGCCTTGCGCGCGCCGATCCTGGATTTTAGCGGATACGCACGGCTCCGCACGTATCTGCTAAAATCCAGCGTACTTTTGCTTGCGCCTGATGCGCCAGCAAAAGTAGGCCAAATCGCGCGGTTTGAAAATCTACCCCAAAATGAAGGAGATAATATGCTTTAGCAATTTGTGTACACAAAATCTAAGAAATTTTAATTTCAACAAAATAAGAAAAACAAAGTAGAAGAGATAGCCAACTTAGGAAAATTCAGAATTTAGAAATCATAGAGGCAGATTTTCAAAGGGGTACGCACGTAAGATACGCGCATACCCCCCGAAAACCTGCTCCAAGCTCTCCCTGCATAAGCTGAGCCTATGTTGAATAGGCTCGGTGGTGCGCGCAAGCCCCGGGATGCGCATAAGTCCCGGGGCTTTGCTAGGGGGCCTGTCGGGGGAGTGTCGGGGGCGTGTCGGGGGGTGATGTTTGGGGGCATTTAAGGGGACGTGTTGGGGGCATGGTGTTAGCCCGAGGGTTTTTAGGGGGCGTGGCCGAGGCCTCCGGACCAGCCCCCGGGTTGGGTGATGGCGCGCCAGCAACCCAGCGGCGCACGCGAGTTACGCCTGCCTTGGGCAGGCGTAACGTTTCAAACAAAGGTAGGGGGGGTTTAGATAGGGCCGGGGGAGTGGGTTAGGTAGGGGAAGGGAGGGGAAGGTGCGGGGGGTGGAAGAAAAGTTCCCTCCGAGGCCACTCCGATTTCGGAGCGGCCTCAGAGGGAACGGAGGCAAGCTGCGCGGCTCAGCGTGCGCAGGCTGCCAATTTTGCATAGCCTTGTGTGCGCCGACCCCGAATTTTAAAAGATACACACGGCTACGCTCGTATCTATTAAAATCCGGCGTACTCTTGTTTGCGCCGGTCGCATGAACAAAAGTACGCGCAGGCGTACTTTTTAAAAATCTGCCAAATAATGTTTGATTTCTAAGCAAGTTTACGAAATGGAACTTATGAATCACCAGATTGTCTTTCAACAAAACAATGTTCATTATCTTATATTTCTCCAAATGTAAACTCAATGATTCCTAAAGACTTTTTCAGATCCTTAATTTCCATTTCTACTTTGTTAAGTTTACAATCAAAATCTTGATTGAAAACAATAAGAGGATAGATTTCAAAACAATTCCTTGGGTCCCATCGAAATATGTATATGGCCACACAAAGATCTACTACAATATTTTATAACCTGTGCATATCTGCAAGTGCAGATTATAAAATATGTGTATGTCTACCCACCAACATACGTGCATATGTTTGGTTATGTGTGAATATCTGCAATGCATCAAAAGTGCATACTTTCTCTACCTATTTTATACTTCACTCTGAACTCTCCACATTCATCCAGACTTCCCAGCCAACAATAGCTTTCAACAGTCAAGTCTGATATTATTTGCAGTAGATAACTAGCAGGTGAAAAATTGCACATATAGGGCCTGATTTTAACAAGCATTTACATGTTTAAAACTGGGCTTTACCTGAGTAAATGCACTTTATCTGTGTAAGTGAGCTTTTGAAAATTGCTACAATATATGCCATTGAATTATCCATACAATAAAAGGTGAATTTTAAAAGCCTAACGAGCTCCAAAATTAAAGGATATGTGAATATGTTGAGCCAGCTCATGCCGAGCCAATTTTAAAAGCCACCCACCCACTCCCGTACTTCACGCACTCCCGTACTTGTCGCTATTTGCACAAATGAAAAGTCCAAAAAACGAGGTGGGGTGTGTGCTTAGTCTGGGTGGGGAATGGGCATTCCTAGATTAAAAGTTGAAATTTGCAAGTAAATACTTATGCGCACTGGCGTGTGATGAGTTCACTTGGCGCATAACTTTACTTCAGCTATGGATGATGTGTAACATAAAGCAAAAAGATTGGCAGGGTTTTAAGGGTCAGGTCTAACAGGAGTAAGAAAGGGTATTAAACTAGGGGGGTTTGGATGTCCTTTCCCTTAACTGGGAAACAAGAAATAAACTGGGAAAATTGACAATGGCATCAGCGCACGTGTCTTTTAAATTCCTCCCACTTATGTGGTAGAAGCAGCATTTACATGCACAGGCATGCATCCACTTAAAATTACGGGCACTTGTGCATGCGGTCAGGCTATTTTATAACATGCATGCATATATGTGTGTATGCTATAAATGGCCGTGTCCCTGGATGTGGGCCGATGAATGTGCGCACATGTGTGCCCACATACTGCGTTGAAATATGTGCACATAAATGGCTTTTTTAAATTGTTACGATATACATTACATTTACACATGTAACTTCTTTTAAAATTACCTCCAGTAAGGGAAATTTTCAAAAGAGTTTACACGTATAAAGAGAACTACTATTGCAGCAATTTATGAAAAGCCATTTACTCAAGTAAAGTGCGTAAAATCTATGAACAATTCAATAGCACATATTGCATCAATTTTCAAAACCCTACTTACATGAGTAAAGTGCATTTACATGTGTAAAATCCATTTTTAAATGTGTAAAAGCTTTTGAAAATCAGGCCTATAAGTTTCCTAATTTATTTGTGTAAATCTCTTAGAAAACAGCAAATTATATGCTAATTTTACACACATAACTCCTTTGAAACTTCACCCCTATGTATTTGAATCTGGCTAGTCAGGAATTTTTTCAAATTTAGAATCACTTCTTAGATCCCCAACAGATAGACCACGTTAGATCTTATCAGGACAGGTAGAAATTCATAACTTTCCTATCTCCATAGGCAATATCACCTCATTGATGAAGCTCTAAATCCTCACTCCTCATTGTCCCTATGTGGCTGGAATGCATTCCTTCAATAGGCCAGGGTTGTATCGTGTTTAACACTGCAATGGTTCCACTGCCTTCTTCCCCACAGCAACTCAGTTTGACATCAGCAGTCAGTGCCATTGCCTGAAGTCCATTAGAACTCCTCACTCAGACTTATAATGAGGAGGGACATTTGCATCTACAGGCTAAGAAATATCTTAATATCTGGGGAAAGCAGTGCACCACCACTCCCCCAAGGACACAGCTTGAACACATGATCATACATCAGAAGAATGTCATCACCAGGTATTAAATCACAAACCAATTTTTATTTGTATATTTTATTTATACAATTTATAACTCTCTGATCCACAAATCTCAGCGGGGGACAACCATACATATATAATAAACACCAAAATAATATAATCCAGTGTATACAAATAATAAAAAAACATTAAAAACACAAATACAAAGCAAAACTAACTGTAGCCCAAACTTGTTTCAATCCCATAACCACAGCACCTCACCAGTCTATCCCTTTAAAACCACCTAATACCACCATACACAAGTATGCTAACAATCAGGAAAAGCCACAGATAACAGGTGAGGTTTCAGCTGTTTCTTGAAACTGAGTAGATCTTTAACTGCTTTCAGGGATTCTGGGAGCTTATTACAGAGGACTGGACCTACCACTCCAAAAACTACGCTCACATGATTCTTTAAAATGCATTTGCTTAAAGGAAGGTATGTCCAGTAAACACTAAGGGGCTGATTTTAAATTTATGGCGCGTGTAAATCCTGGGAGATACGCACCTGGCTGGGCCGCACGCGCACCGAGAACATTTTCCTAGCCTCCCAGCAACGCGCATATCTTCAGATATGTGCGGAAGTGCCAGGCTTTTAATAAGGGGAGGGCCGGGGTTGGGGTCTGAGCAGGGCAGGGGAGGGGTCGGCTGGGACAGCGCCATTATCTACTGTTTGTGATCCTGCCAGGTATTTGTGACTTGGAATGACCACTGATGGAAACAGGATACTGAGCTTAATGGACTCATGATCTGATCTAGTACGGCAATTCAAATGTTCTTATATTATCTCTCCTTTCATTTTGCCATCAGTAAACGAGGCAGACATGGCATTGCTCGAAGAGCTCACTATGACCCATCCACCTTCTTGAACCATGTTTCTGCTTGTCTAAACATAATTTAACTTATACCTTATTATTCATTATAGGGTTTTGGCATACTAAAATAGATATGACTTAAATTCTAATAGTCTGCCTTGCCATATTTATAGCACCATCTTTTTCCTGTAAAGTAGTTTTTTAGACTTTATTAAAGTTGAAGCACAAATCAGATTACAAATTAGATTGTAAGCCCTCTAGGGATAGGGAAATACCTAGAGTACCTGAATGTAATCTAATTTGAAGCGCTGAAAAAAGTGTGAAAAGTGGAATATAAATCTAAATAAAATAAAATAAAATAAAATAAAAAGTCTACATCTTGAGGCATGATATCTTTTGTCACTCTTTTTTTTTTTTACTATCAGGATCATTTATCAAATAGTGTTAGGGCATTTTTGCACGTGTTAAGTACTTTTAATGCATGCAAAAACCCATTAACGCATGTGAAAACACATTTAACGCGTGCGATAGCATTATACCGTACAGTGTGATACAAATCAGAAAAAGAGGAGGAGTGAGACTGTTCATGAAGCTCCTGGAGCACCAACCTAGCTATCAAGGGGGAGGGGGAGGGGGAGGGGGAGGGGGAGGGAGGGAGGGAGGGAGAGAGAGAGAGAGAAAGAGAGAGAGCACCTAGCCATAATGTGCTCACACTAGATAGGTATTCTTATCTCTATGGGAAGACCACCTCGTAACTCGTGGTGAGGTTCAGGTATTAGTGTAGGGGTTAGGGGCCACTCTGACATTCAAAGTGAGATGTACGAACACAACAGAGCTCTCTTGTGAAGATTTGATGACCTTCGGAGTGAGGAAACTCACTCAAAGATGAGATTTGTGCAGTGTTCTCTCAATCTATCTTGATGGACTCTCTACCTGGGTAACATCAAGCTAGGTTGAGAGAACATTGCACAAAGCTGGTTTTTAACTAAGCTATGTGAAATTTATTAAAATTATTTCTACTGTTTTTCATAAGTTGCTTGGCTTTTAAGAGAAAACTGGTTACTGGATTATGTGACATCACAGAATCTAGGATATAATTCTTTCTTATTAGAGCAATATACTATGTATATGATAAAAACTTTTTAGAGAACAAAATTGTGCTTTCTATTCAACTGTTTTGTACAGTACTTGCAATGTAGTTAATTTTAATATGCCTAGTATGTCTTCTTCTTACAATGTGATAGTGTATGAAATATAGTATTCATATAAAATTGATGCTTTATAATAAGTATAAACAAGAATTAAACAGTTTGGCAAATTGCTTCTAAGTTTTGATGGTACAGTCTGTGACAACAGTGATTTCTTTGCTGCTAGTATCATACAATTTCAATAAAACTCATTGTAGTATTTTGGTACATTGATAGTAAATATTTTTCAAGTGAACATGAAACTAGATGCAAATACTATAAAATCATTAAAATCTAAAGTCAAAATATCAACTGAGTACAGTAAATCTAAAAATGTATTAAAAACTGCTGGGAATGGCTATACCCTAGAACCACCACCTGCACACTTTCATGTACCTATGTTTTAGGCTCTAGAATTGAAAGAAAAAACCAATATTCATATAAGAATTGATGCTCTGAATAAGTAGAGACCATAATGTAGCATTATTTCAAATTATTTCAAAGTTTTGATGCTACAGTCTGTAATAACAATGGATTCTTCACTGTAGTATCATACAATTTCAATAAAAAACTCATTGTATTTTGGTGTATTGATAGTAAATATTTTTTCAAGAGAACATAAAATTAGATACAATAACCAAAAAAGGAGGTCATTTATCAAAATGCGATAAAGCGTTTTTGCATCAGTTAAGGGCTTATCGCATGCAAAAGGCCCCGTTAATGCATGCGATAGGCCCTTAATGCATGCAAAAATGTGTTTAACGCATGCGATAGCACCATATCATATGGTATGATGCAAATTCAGAAAATAGGAGGAGTCTGTCTGCAAAGAGCTAACACACAGCTGCAATGTTGATTTTAACAACACCTCTTTGAATTGCATTAGGCTGTGTGATAGCTTTCATTGCCTTTTGTGATGTCTCCCGTAAAACCTATTTCAGGTGAATTGAAGGAGAGAGAGAGAGAGAGAGAGAGGGGGAGGGAGAGAGAGAGAGAGAGAGAGAGAGAGAGAGAGAGAGAGAGAGAGACTGGCCATAATGCCATCCCCATAGGTATGTATTTGTATCCCTATGGTAGGCCTACCTAGTAACTCGAGGTGGGGTTTAGGTATGAGTGTATGGGGTTTAGGGGTCACTTTGACATTCTATGTGATACATACGAACAGAACAGTGGTCTCTTGTGAAGATTTGATGACCTTCAGAGTGAGGAAACTCACTCCAAGATGAGATTTGGGCAGTGTTCTCTCAACCTAGCTTGAGAGTCCATCTCTCTCTCTTCTCTCTCTTTCTCTCTCTCTCTCTCTCTCTCAGTCCACCCAGTTGTCATATGCAGGAAATACAACAGGTCTGACACCTAAATTCAGATAATGTCATCACAATGTGCACTAACTTAGCTCTTCACATAGGTAATTATTTATTTATTTAACAGCTTTTTTTATACCAACATTAAAATACACATCATATCAGTTTACATATTAACAAAAAGGAGGAAATTACATTAAATAGGGGGGGGGGGGGTAACAGGATAACTGATAGAATAATAAGTAGAAAATAGGGAGGAAGCAAACTTAATAGAAAGGAACCAGTAACTAGTGAAAAATTAAATATGGGAGGCAAGATTGCAAGTCTCCAGAATTGTTATAATAATTAGGTGATTCAGTGGGTTACTGTGGAGAAAGGGGAGAGACAGAAGATTTTATAATAGGTATAAAAAAGGTGGAGGAAAGTTGCAAGGAAGCAACCAGGGATTAATCTGGGAAGGCCTGGTGGAAAAGCCATGTCTTCAGCATTTTTTGGAACTTGTTCAAGGCATAGATTGAGAGGGAGGGAATTCCAAATTAGCGCAAATTGTGATAAACTGAATTTTTGCATAAACCACGCCCCTTTTGCAATCACATGTGGTACTTACCGCATTTTGATAAATCCAGGCCAAAATCCTTAAATACAAAAGTCAAAATATCGACAGTGAGTATACAATAAAATCTAAAAGTAAACTACAAACTGTAGGGAGTGGATAACACTCTAGAATAGTCATGTGCATGAAAATATACAACTATGTTTTGGACTCTATAATTGAAAGAAACTTACATTAGAAATTAAAATAGCTTTCTTTCATATTTTATCATCTATTTTACAGGTCGTTAATGGCATTTTTCACATCAAAATACCGTTTCAATAGAAATGCCACAGGTGTATTGTTATACAATTGAGAAGTGTAAGACACACACAATCAGTGTACCCGATCGCAGAAGGTTGTAGTTCTACCATTTATGCCTGTCAGTATTGTACATATCCACAATGTAATTCAAGTTGAGCCTACATGTATAATATGATATACAGTATACTTATACCTAACTTGATCTAATCAGGTCTGTAAGACAACTGCGTCATTCTCTTTATAATATAATTTTATATAGCATGCTTGCACATGTCTTTGTTTATTCTTTTTGCTGTACACATTGCCCTGACTTGACACAATCAGCTGCTGCAATAATTTCACACAAAGATACACAAAGACCTAATTATAGCCTTTGCTAAACAAAGGCGAAAATAGGCAAGAACAATCAGAATAAATAAAGCAGAAACAGAGAGAGAGATAGAGAGGAGAAAAGAGGAAGGGTGTGATGAGTCGCATGTCAGTTTTGAAAATGTTCTGTAATGTTGTAAGATGCTTCCTCTTCTCAAATACAGTATTATTCTATACCTGCCTTTGTTCTCCCTCCTGTACACACT
Organism: Rhinatrema bivittatum; assembly: GCF_901001135.1. Lineage (NCBI taxonomy): Eukaryota > Metazoa > Chordata > Amphibia > Gymnophiona > Rhinatrematidae > Rhinatrema > Rhinatrema bivittatum. Next base: position 636,732,817 of record NC_042615.1, on the reverse strand, counting down.
CCCCAGATAAAGTGAACTCAGGAATGTGCATATCTTTCTATTAGACAGCTGCATCAATATGTCTATAATATAACTGTGTAACATGCTTTTACATTTATTTATTTATTTATTCTTTCTGCTGTTCACATTGCTCTCACTTGCTACAATAATCTCATACAAAGCATAAAATGACCTAATTTCAGCCTTTGCCTAGAAAAGGATAAAACAAATCATCAGGAGCAATCAGAATAAACAAGGCAGATATATATATAGAGAGAGTGAGAGAGAGAGAGAGAGAGAGAGGGAAGGTGAGAAAGGTCTGTAAAGGTTTGAACACTTCCTCTAATATTGTAACATACTTGCACATCTCAAAGACAGAATTATTACTATACCTGCCTTTGTTCTCTCTACTGTATGCACTCCCCAGGAAAAGTGAACTCAGGTCCTTGCATGCCATCACTCTTTATTCAGATTTGTTACACTTAATGTCACACTCTAGAACAGCCGGTGGCACATGCGCCAGTAAATGTTTCCCTCTTTCTGCTCATCTTGATTCATCTTCTGAGGCACCTTGACATCTATCTGTATATTTCTATTTCTGGCTGTTTAGGAGCCTTCAACTGCAAAACTTGGCACCTGGATTTCATCGGGAATAGCTGTTCATCTACTGTACCATAAATGATTAAATTAGTAATAAAAACAGAAAGAACTATAGGCCAGCTTTGTATCATATTTGTATGTTTTTAATAATTAGCTTGTTTCAAATCTCTGAAAACAGAGAAATTTATCAGCTCTCAGTCTCTTGGCAGAAAGTTTGAATCACCCAGAAATTCTTCTGTGCAGGGAAAAATGAGATGAGATAAAGGAAAAATATATGTAGCTCTAATCCAGAATGACACCATAAAAAAGTAATCTGTATATGTGACAGAGAATCTAAGCCATGAAATGCCACAGGCTGACACTGGAGGTCAGCATAATACAGTAAATAGTGCAGTATAAGCTCACATGCATGAAAACTTGCACATGGTACTTGTTAAGTGGCTCAAAGTGCTTCAAAAATACAGCAATCAAAAAAATCAATCTGTATATATGGCAGAGGCTCTAAGCCATGATATACAACAAGCTGACACTGGCTGTCAGAATAATATAGTTAATAGTACAGTACCAGCTCACATGCATGAAAGTAGACATGAAAAATGTAAATTCAGTGGTTGAAAAAGTGGCTCAAATTAGCTCAAAAACGAAATTGCAATAAAATAAAAGTGATCTGTATATGTAGCAGAGGCTATAAGCCATGAGATCCCACAAAATGACACTGAAAGTCAGCATTATACAGGAAATATGTACAGTACAAGTACACATGTACAAAAACAAGCACTTGGTGGTTCAAGGCTGTTTCAGTATTTTGTGAAAAACTTAAGGGGGGAGCTCAAATTATCAGAAATTGAACGTCAGCACAAATTAATAAAATTCATTATGTTTCAATCCACTGCAATAAGTTTTACTGATTGCGCAAGCATTTCTAGTTCGTAAATACAGGTGGATCTAGTGATTTGATACCTTATTATCTAAACTACTTTGTTGTTCTAAACTCTGCTCACTTTATAGGAGAGTACCTGCTAATGCTGACATTTGATCATATATATATAAAGAAGAAAAAGATTCCAAAGATACTGGAAAAGAGCACTAATGTTCAATGACTGGGTAAAAATCAAAATTTTATTTACAATATGCAATAAATAAAATAAGTGAGCACCTGTAAAATTAAATTAAATCAAAGATTAAACACAGAGTTATCTATTCATGAAAATATACATGGAAGAACATAGCAGCTTTTCATACAGGAAACCATATAAATTTTGTATATCATGAACACTATAAATCAATATATGCAGTAATTATCCACACGTCTCATTACTTCACATCATTATATATTATGTTAAGCACACAAAATTTCATTGGAAACATTAATAAGGATATCTATGTACATCTAGACAGATTAGTTCAGCACAATGGAGTTACAAATCAGCTTTCAAACTGACACATCATATCACTTGATTATCAATTATAATTGGGTATGATGTGATGTTGTCCCTGGATAGGATGCAAATCTGGGTAATCAGTGATCTGTACTTGGACAGGTGCTTTTCAATATATTTATAAATGATCTGGAAATGAATACGATGAGTGAGGTTATCAAATTTGCAGATGATACAATATGATACAGAGTAGTTACATCATAAGTGGATTGTGATACATTACAGAAGGATCTTGCGAGACTGGAAGATCAGGCATCCAAATGACAGATGAAATTTAATGTGGAGAACTGCAAGGTGTTGCATATAGGGAAAAATAACCCTTGGTGTAGTTACATGATGTTAGGTTCCATATTAGGAGCTACCACCCAGGAAAAAGATCTAGGCATCATAGTGCTTAATACTTTTGAAATTGATGGCTCATTGTGCTGCAGCAGTCACAGAATGTTGGAAATTATTAGGAATGGAATTGTTAATAAAACAGAAAATATCATAATGCCTCTATATCGCTCCATGGTGAGACCACATCTTGAATACTGTGTACAATTCTGGTTACCACATCTCAAAAAGATATAGTTGCGATAGAGAAGGTACAAAGAAGGGCAACCAAAATGATAAAGGGGATAGAACTGCTCCCCTATGAGGAAAAGCTAAAGAGGTTAGGGCTGTTCAGCTTGGAGAAGAGATGGCTGAAGGGGGATATGATTGAAGTCTTTAAAATCATGAGAGGACTTGAAAGAGTAGATGTGAATTGGTTATTTACACTTTCAGATAATAGAAGGACTAGGGGGCACTCCATGAAATTAAGAAGTAGCACATTTAAGACTAATCAGAGAAAATTATTTTTCACTCAATGCACAATTAAGCTCTGAAATTTGTTGCCATAGGAGGTGATTAATAGGGATGTGAATCATTTTTTGACGATTTAAAATATTGTCTGATATTTTTTAAATTGTCAAAAATTGTTAAAGAGTGCGATACAATAGAATTTCCCCCTATTTATCGTGAAAAAATCGTTAATCGGGATAGTGTCCACTAAAGGGAGTTATTTGGGGGGAGGGTGGGAAAACCGGCACACCAAAACAACCCCTAAACTCAACCCGACCCTTTAAAACTAATCCCTTACCTTCCCCCACCCTCCCAAACCCCTCCAAAACCTTTTACATGTACCTGGTGGTCCAGTGGAAACCCCGGTACCAATCGCCCGCTCTCGGGCCGTCGGCTGCCACTCATAAAAATGGTGCCGATAGCCCTTTGCCCTTACCATGTTACAGGGTATCCGTGCCATTGGCCAGCCCCTGTCACATGGTAGGAGCACTGGATGACCGGCACCATTTTTAAAGATGGCATCGGCGCTATTTTTATTAGCACAGCCGACGGCCCGAGAACGGGAGGTTGCTCCCGGGACTTCTGCTAAATCACCAGGTATTTGTAAAAAGTTTTGGGGGGGTTCGGGAGGGTGGGAGAAGCTAAGGGGTCAATTGTAAAGGGTCGGGTGGGTTTTTATTTTATCGGCTTGGGCCTCACTAAAATAAATTAGCGATGTGAATTGGAATCGGAACCGATTCCGATTCACATCTCTACCGATCAGATTTTTTTCTCCCTCCAGCCGAACCCAATCGTTAAAACGATCGGGCACACGATTCACATCCCTAGTGATTAGTGCAGTTAGTGTAGCTGGGTTTAAAAAAGGTTTGGATAAGTTCTTGGAGGAGAAGTCCATTAGCTGCTATTAATCAAGTTGTCTTAGGGAATGACCTTTGCTATTACTGGCATCAGTAGCAAGAGATCTTGCCAGGCTCTTGTGGCCTGATTTGGTCTCTGTTGGAAATAGAATGCTGGACTTGATGGACCCTTGGTCTGACCCAGTGTGGCAATTTCTTATGTTCTTAAATCCTTTGGTGCCTTTTTTACACTCTGTGCTGACATATAGCTAATTATAAGCTGGTGTGAATCATACCCTGGATTTGGGTTACAGTCCCTCGACAAGGCCCTTATTTTGCCAAAGATGGCTTCCTCAGGGGAACCCCTGACACAAAGAACACCATATAATAAATAAGGTTCTCAGAGATTTGTAAGATACTTTCCTCAATCAAAGGAGACAAAAAGAGCCAATCCAGCAATGATTTGAGAACAATAGTTGAAGATTCAAAGAATGAACACTGAAATTGATGGATGCAACGATGAAGGTAAAAGCTTGTAGATGGAATCAAATATTTTCACCTTGAAAATAATGCCTGTGTGTTAAGGGACCATCTGAACTAATCTCCTGACAATTTGATAATGAGACATTCTTCTGTGAAGCTGTGACAGTTACCGCTGAAAGAAAAATCTCCCAATCAGTAATAGCATCACCATGCCTACGAATTGAGTGGAATGCAGTTTTGAAGAATGGAATTTACTAAAAACAATTCATTACACAAGCCTTCTTCCTAACTGCAAAGAGCTCAAATGCAAGAACCGAAAGTGAGGCTTACCATATCTATAAATATTTATATAACCCTTGGGCAGGACAGAACCCTTAGATTGCACCCAGGGACAGATAGAAAGAAAGATGGACCCTATTTGCACCCAGTCTCCAAGATAGCATTTCAGTTCTGAAGTCCAGGGCTCCCCGTGGGGAAAGCATAGCTTCAAGGCTCTTTTACATTCACCAAAGCACATAGCCCTCTCTCCCAGTCTCTGTACACATCATAGATAATCTACACACCAAAATTTATACCGGGAAGTAATGAGGTTTCCTATTTCTTTAATGAAAGCTGTTTATATTGACTGAATAATATTTACAGCACTCAAATCAGGATTTAAATAAATTCAATGAACAATAAGGCATTAGAAAGATTAATACATTTGTAACCTTACTCTTCAGGTAAAGCCTCCAACCTTCTTAGAAGCCAATTGATCTTCTTCTCGTTGCACTTATGCAGATTAAAGACAGTTCATTCCTTCTTCCAACTCCCACTATATAGTGGTTACAGTTTAGTCCAAATTTCTTGTTAGAACACAATAAGTTCCAATTCTCATACCTTTCTTGAAGTCTTCTTATCTAATTCTGAAAGTATCATGTGCAGTACACTTGAGTCAGCAGCAACACATTTTCAAACAATCCCTTCAGATCCTTCCCTCTGGCAATGGACATGTTGCATTCAGGGGTGGACCCTTGTCCTCGGGCAAGGATGGAATGGCTCCTAAAGGGGAACAAGAGGTAACTGGCCCCAGGGGGTGGAGCACTGAAGGAGAAAGAGGCTAGGTAGAGCTTCACCACTGGCAAAAAAGGAGAGAACACTTCAACCCTGTATAGATTTCAGGGGCCTTAATGCCATTACAAAAAAAGGATTGTTACCCTGCACCCCTTATATATGAACTGTTTGACTACCTCCAAGGAGCCTAGATTATCACAAAATTTGATTCCAGAGGGGCTTACAAACTCATCGTATTAAACATGGGGATGAGTGGAAGACTGCTTTTAATACTCGAGACAAGCACTACGAATTCTTAGTAATGCCCTTCAGACTTTACAATGCCCCGGCAGTTTTCCAAAAATGGTGAATGACATCTTTTGGGACTTGTTGTACTCCTTTATAGTCGTCTATTTGGATAATATCCTTATTTTCTCCAAGTCACAGACCTCACATAGAGTACATATGAAGCAAGTCTCCAATGCTTGTGTGAACACCACTTGTATGCCAAGGTAGAAATTCCTCTTCAAGCAAGAACAACTACCCTTCCTGGGATCTATTGTCTTCAGTACTGGTCTACTTATGGATCCAGTGAAGCAGAAGACCATCATAGAATTGCCACAACCTGTTGGTCTTTGAGCCATGCAATGACTTATGGGCTTTGTCATATACTATTGTTAATTCATTCCTGGGTACTCCACCCTTACTGCTCCATTCATCACCTTGACATGCAAGGGTGTGGACACCAGAAATTGGACCCCAGTGGCTGTTGATGTATTAAAGATTTTGAAGCAAGCCTTCTTACAAAGGCCATATCTCTGACATCCAAACCCTACTCATCCCTTTTTGCTTGAGGTATATGCGTCTTCCCTCAGGCTTGGGACTGTCCTCAGTCAACATAGCATAGAAGAGGCACTTCTTCCATGTTCATTCTTCTCCAGAAAATTCTTCCTGGCTAAGAGAAATTATACTGTTGGAGACAGAGAACTTCAAATGTTCATGTTAGCTCTAGAATACCTTCAGGAGGCCCAACAATTCAATCTCAAACAGGCTCACTGGTTCCTTCTTTTTCCCAATTTGATTTTGAACTTTGCTATCAACCAGCTGTAAAAATCTATGGGTAGATGCATTATCCTGTTCCTTATTAATTGAAGATATAACATAAGCCCCCCTGATATACCATTGATCCTGCAAAGATCATCCTTGCTTCTGCCACTTCCATTCCTGCAGGGAAGACAGATGTCACCATGAGGCTCTTGGAAAAAGTGTTGAAGTGGGTGTATGACTTCTGCGTGGTGGGACATACTGGAGCATCCCAAACCCTTGACTATTTTCAGTGCCACTATTGGTGGCCACAGCTCAAGAAAGATATGAAAAACTATGTGGATGCCTGTCCTACCTGAGCACAGAAAAAAATCTGTTTGTGCCCGAACCTGGGGGAAGTTAAAGCCATTGCCAGCCTCCAGGGAACACTGGACCCATATATCCACAGTTTTCATTGTGAACCTCCTTCTCTCACATGGCTCCACTGTGATATGGGTCATAGTGGATAGATTCTCAGAAATGGCTCACTTTGTACCTCTCGCTAGGCTACCTACAGCTCTTGAATTGACCTGTCTCTTCATCCAGGCACACAATATGGATGATGAAGCCCAAACTATAATATAGTAGTGAAAACCAAAGGTAAAGGAACACGTTTTAATGTCCACCAGTTTACGCTGTTCACACAGAGTTTATTATAGTTCCAACAATAGTCAATTCAATACTAAAGAACATGTTGGCGGTCCCCTGACATGGACCATGTTTTAGAAAATTGCAACAGGATGAACCAAATCAACAAGATATATTTAAAAAATTACAAATATTGAGGTAGACAAAGAGCAAAAAGACAAAATCAACAGATGAAAATGCATTCTCTCTTAGAATTTGAAACAAACAAATAAAGATTAACAGCAAGGACTCTCTGAAGAAGAAAAGGTATAATAAAAATTAAATTGATTATTATCACAGGTGAATAGGTAGAATACAAAACAGGAAAAACAAAACAAGGCTCACCAGAGATATAAATACACACAAATACAGAACAGAGAGTCCTCGCCAATGTGCTCTTTAATGTTGAATTGCCTATTGTTGGAACTATAATAACTCTTTGTATGAACTGCATAAACTGTGGAACATTAAAACTTGTTCCCTTACCTTTTATTTTCACTGTTATATTGTGGTTTTGGCTTCTTCACCCCTATTGTGTGCCTGTGCTTACCTTTATGGTTTATATGGTATCCGATGCGTCAGCAGATATCTTCAGCTATTTTGACTCTGCATTAACTTCACTCTTACCTCATGCACCTCTCTTTGCAAGTGCCTTGACTGAATGACCCAATACTTCCTGGCTTGTGATCATTGCTCTACAGAAACATGCCACTCTGGCTGAATTCCACATCTCTACATTAATTGAATATTGTAGAGTTCACCATGTTCCAAGTGATCTATGTATTCTTAAAGAACTTAAACTTCACTTGGAAAATTCCACCTTTTTAACTGGATGGATTCAAATTGTCAATAAGTGTGGATTTGACCTTATGGTTCTCATTATCGCGATAACTAAGGAGACTGCTTAGATTCTGTAAGATCAGGTTAAACTTCAGTCAGAAATTTTGAAGAATCAACTTTCCATTGATACTTTCTCTACACAACTAGCTGACTTCAACATAAATCTTACCAAATTTCAGCAGAATCTGATCACCACTAAACATAAGAAATTGGATAACTCAACCTCACCAGCTATGGAAAAAGGTCACCTTTGCCTCATCTTCTTCTGATGACTCTTCTGGGGATGAAACTTCCACAATATCTATGACTACAAGCCTTACTTCACTTGCAGCACCTTTCTTGTCTTCCCACTCCTCTTTTTTGGAAGCATACCAGAACTCTCACTTGCCAAAAACACAATAACCTTTGAATCATCCTCAAGACCAAGGTCCACCATGTCCCATGCGCATGACTTACTCGCAGCACCCTCAAGGACTGAAGGACCCATGGTCATGACCACTCCATCATTGGTTGTGAGCTTATCATCACATTCTTTCTCTCTTGCTGATATTGCCTGCCTATATCTAAGTAAGTTGGAATGCTTATTTGTTTACCCATTTCCCTTCTATATGTTTATCCTATCATGGTATCGGTATATAGACAATGTCTTTTCTATTTGTAAGGGTACTGATATACAGTTTTTTCTGTAGGCTAAACTCCTACAATCCAAATCTCAAATTTACTGCTCACATTGGCCACCATGAGATTGCTTTCTTGGACATATTAATCTCTTTTTCCAATGGCAGTTTTTAAGACTACGCCTACTGATAAGAATATGCTCCTTTTATACAGAAGGTCCCATCCACGCTCTTTGAGGGATAATATCCCCACAGGACAGTTCTACCATTTAGGGAGGGTGTTCTCCACTCGTGACGAGTTCCTTACCCAGGCGAGTTTTATGTTTACTAATTTTTTATTTCATGGTATCCATTCCCAGTTGTCAAATGGGCCTTCAAGCATGCCCTTTAACAAATTGAGATTTCCTTTTTTGAAACCCCCTCCTGACAATGAAGAACTATTTATCTGTGTCTCCCCTTTTCTTCTATCTCCCACCAAATTTGTAATATCATCCAACACCATCAATCTCTGTTAAGGCCTATTCCAGTTTTTCAGAAAGATCTCTGTTTTGCTTTCTGTCGGGGATGCAGTTTGCATGACATGCTGGTGTCTTCTGAATACCATGAACTTGTTTTTACACCAGCTCTACACTCTGGACACTCCCCCTGTGACAAATGTAAAATATGTCCTTTTTCCTTAACTGTGTCTAATTTTACATACCCCTCCCTATGTAAACCTTTTCAGCAAGATTTTCTTTAGATTGTCTCTCTACAGGTATTATTTTATGTGATCCACTGCCCCTGCTCCCCATTTTATATTGGTAAGACTACTCATATAGTCTGCATTCACATCTATGAACACTTATCCTACTTACGTCATTTGCATGAAAATGCTCCTCTTGTTGAACATTGGCTAAAAGTACATCATCACCTGAGGATATGTGATTTTTTATCATTGCTAAAATTTCTCCCTCTAGGTGATCCCTCTTGGACACTGCTTCAGTGGGGACTTAGATGGATATTTATTCTCAAAAGTTTATCCCCCATTGCACTCAATACTGATATGGATTGGATGGTCTTGTTTTGATTTTTCTGTTTATTGATTGCTGATTTAATCTCTGTGGTCAACAATCGAGACACGTCTTGTTATTTTCATGTTTCCTTGATGCTTTATTTTCACGTTTCTTTGATGCTTTATTTGACATTCCCAATGACTTTTCTATTGAAGTTCACAAGATTGACGGGTTTTGTTACATGACTTAGCTTTGGCGCCTTTCTGTACTGCTCTTTAAAACTTGTTTTTTATGTGTGCATTTAACCCTCTGGTAAGCCTTATATCTATGTTGTTAACTTTTCTACCCTTTCACCTGCAATAATAATCTATTTTTAATTATATTTTTAATTTTATTTTCTTCTTTCAGAAAATACTTGCCCTTGTGCTTTATTTGTTTGGTTCAATCTCCTGGTAAGAAATATCTCCTCTGCCTCCTGTAAGATTCTCCCCTACCCCTCTTTTGTTTGTTCACTGATATTGTATCCTCATTGCCTGCAACATAGACAGATCTTGTTACTTTCATGCCCCCTTAATATTTTGCTTACAGTGTTGTTTTTTCTGATATTTTCAAGAGTGTCAGGTCTTGTCACATGACTTAGCTTTGGTGCTTTTTTGTACTGCTATTTCAACCTCTGTTTTTTGGCTGCACTGTTAATGTTGTTCTGTATTTGTGTGCATTTAAATCTCTGGTGAGCCTTGTTTTGTTATTTTCTGTTTTGTTTTCTACCTATTCACCTGTGATAATAATCCATTTAATTTTTATCATTCTTTTTTCTTTTTCAGAGAGTCTTTGCTATTATGCTTTATTTTTTTGGTTCAAATTCCTGGTGATAATGTATTTTCATTTGTTGATGTTGTCTTATTTTCCTTTGTAACTTTAATATTTGTCATTTTTAATTTTTTTTTATAGATTTAGCCCCTCCCCATGAAGATTTTCAAAATGCAGTCCATGTCAGGGGACTGCCAACATGTTCTTTAATGCTGAATTGACTATTGTTGGAACTATAATAAACTCTTTGAATGAACATCATAAACTGGTTGACATTAAAACTTGTTCCCATCTCTTTGTCCAACATATTGTATGATTATGTGGCCTACCATTCCACAGAGGTGTTCAATTTCTGACCTGCTATTGGAAAGCCCTCTTCCGGAAGTTTGGCATTTCTCTAAATTTCACCACAACTTAACATCCTCAGGGCAATGGACAGACCAAGAGGATGAATCAGGTCCTCAAGACCTTCCTCTAGCTGTACATGAACAGAAGGCAAGATAACTGGGCCATCCTGTTGCCTTTGGCAGAATCTTCACATAATAACCATGTAAACAGTGCCACTGGATCCTCTTTGTTTCTGATCATATATGGAAGATATTCTTGGACACCACTTCCTCTGCCTCTCACGATGGACTGCCCCACAGCACTTCTAATGGGCAAGGAACTCCATGACCTTTGGACTCACACTAATCAACTCATCTCATTAGCAGCCGCTCGGGCCAAGAACTACGCAGTCTCCCATCATCGGTCAACACTGCAATTCAAAGTCAACAATTCCATTTGACTAAATACTTAGCACTTATGACTTCAGGTTCCCTCTCTCTGCCTGGCACCCTGATTCATTAAACCCTACTCCATCCAGCATCAAGTGAGGCCCATGATATACCAACTAAAACTTCCCATCATATTGAGAATCCATAATGTGTTCCATGTCTCACTACTAAAATTGCTGATTCTTTCATGATCATCCAGAAAGTCTCCTATACTTATGGATGTACCCACAGAAGACACACAGTTCAAAGTACAGGAGATCTTAGATTCATGAAGATGACAGTACAAGCTAGAGTACCTCATCACATGGAAGCACGTTGGACCAAAGGAGAACTCCTGGGAATCTGCCACCAACCTCCAGATACCACTTCTGGTAAAAAAGTTCCACAGTTAATTTTCCTCCAAACTAAAGCTTCTGAACCTGTGGAGGGGGCCTAAGAGGGGGAGGGGGCACTGTTACAATCTGTGGCTGATGGGTAGGTACCATGAGCTCAATACTTGCCAGACATCAATGTGGTGGGACACCACTAAACTTCACCATGCGGCAGGACAATGCCAGAACCACTACCTCTGGACCTCCTCTCCTAGGCATGCGTGCACCTGAACTCAGGTTCTTTAAAAGGCCTATGGCGGGAAAATGCCATGGCGCCCTTGGATGATGTGACCCCCAACTTCCTTATAAATTCGCTCATCAGATGCTTCCTCTTTGCCTCATTAATGGGTCACCTGCTTGCAGTGTGAGTTGCTACTCCTTCATGTTTTCAGCTTAGCCTTTGTCTCTTCCAGCCTTGCCTCCAAGTCTTCAGCCTTGTCCAGCCTTACCTTCTTCTCTTCCAGCCTGACATTCTCTTCAGCCTCCCCCAATATTCTTTTGACTTTTCAGCATCGTCCAGCCTGTCTTTGTCTCATCTTCCTCACCCAGCCTACAATCTTCTCTTCCTCTGATCGACATCAGATATTTTATTTATTTATTTATTTATTTATTTATTTAACATATTTATATACCATTTTACCAATATAAAAATTGACCAAAGCGGTTTACAACAACATAATTATAAATCAAAACTAACTTAAAATATTAAAAAAAAGAAAAAAGAAAAGAAAAGAAAAATAATAAAGTAAAGTAAGCAAATAAACAAAAGTTTAAATAAAAATACAATTAAAAACATAAAACATAAAAACATAAAATTTGGATGACTTAAGATTATAGGTAATTGGCTGCTTTATTACAAAAACCAAAAGAAGGAAACAGAAAAAGCAAATAGACTAAAAGATGATTAGAGACATCTTTCAGTTCTTAATAATATATGGCAAAATGGCTTCATGACAATTTAGCTGTTAATTGGTAGTTTCTATGTTCCCGAATGCATCCTTAAATAAATGTGTTTTTAATGACTTCTTAAACTCTTTTCGATTGGATATTAGTATTAAGGAGTCTGGCAAAGCATTCCACAAAATAGGGCCAGCGACAGAAAAAGCTCTTTGCCTTGTTATATTTAAAGCGGCCATTTTCACTGTGGGAACCTGGATTCTTGTTCTGTCTTGTTCTGTTTGACTTCTGCCTGCCACTGACCATAGACTGGACTCTTGTTATCCCTACTTGCCACCTGCCTCCAACCTCAGCCCAACACCATATCTACTCTTCTGCCTGCACCCCAGTGATTGCCACAGAATTCTTACATTTAGAGAGAAAAAATACTGAAATCAAACATAGTCCAATCACACTAAAAAACAATCAACAAATAAAACTTGCAGAAAAAGTACGAAACCTAGGAGTAATAATTGACCCCGAACTAAGCTTAAAACAACACATATCTCTAAAAGTAAGAGAAGGATACGCTAAACTCATGGTCCTCAGGAGACTTAAACCACTTCTGACAATGGCTAACTTTAGATCAGTACTACAAGCACTAATATTTGCGAGCACTGATTATTGTAATGCACTTCTACTAGGTCTTCCATACACCTCACTAAGACCAATGCAAATTCTACAAAACGCAACCGCAAGAGTCTTAACTGGCAAAAGTAAAAGGGATCACATTACCGAAACACTGGCTGAACTACACTGGCTTCCCATCGAACAAAGAATACAATACAAAACGCTGTGCACCATACATAAGTTAATACATAACGAACATGCAGACTGGTTAAATACAGCCCTACGTGTACACATCCCTAACAGAAACCTAAGATCAGCAAACAAAGCACTACTAACCATTCCATCAGTAAAAACTGCAAGACTTACACAGGTGCGAGAGAGAGCACCATCACAAGCAGGACCCATACTATGGAACTCCATGCCCCTAGATTTAAGACTACAAAGAGACAGCAAAATTTTTAGAAAAGGTTTAAAAACCTGGCTCTTTAAACAAGCTTTTCAGAAAGAGAAGGGAGAATAGAAACCAGGGACAGGCAAAGCACATTCAATATAACATCCACACACACTGTATTCAACAAGTGTGTAGTCTTTAAAGAACAACTCATGATTTTAAAGTAAATCTATAATAATAACCGAGATAGAGACATGGACATGATTAGTTACATTTAAACATTATTGATCACTAACTATGTTACCGAACCTTATGGCACTCTTGTAAATGTGCGAATCACAGTATCATTAATTTTATGTGCCTTGATGTAAACCGTTGTGACGGTATCTTCCAAATGACGGTATAGAAAAGATTTAAAATAAATAAATAAATAAATCTAAGTCTTACTGGTCCCCTGAACCCAAAGGCTAAACCTGAGGGGAAAGGTGTTGGTACAGGCAAAGATCCAGTCCAGTCTCTGGCTGTGCACCGTTAGGTCAGTTGACATTAGGAACAGATGGTGCACTTTCCTGTAGGTTGTGTCACCTTCACCCAAACACAAGGGTCCACAATCCTACCACTACTCATGTAGTTAGTATTTTATAAATACCCACAATAAACATGTATTTTTACTTTCACATACACATGTACACGTATAAAAATGAGACGGTCTATGGGCATTCCTGGGAGGGATCAACAGTTATATATGAATGTTGCTATTTTACAAGACACTTATGCACATACATTTTCATCCTACTCACGTCTTGTTACACCTGCAAATTATCTGGTATAGTTGATAATAAATGTGTTTTTTGTAAGGTACTAACTGGGTGGGAGGCCTGGGTGAACTGGGGGAGTTCAGGCTGAAGAACCAGGAGGGTCTTAATGACCTGGGGAAGGACTGGAAAAACAGCTGGACTGTTTTTACTTATTTATTTAAACAGCCTGTATTCCACACATATCCATATTTTCAAGGCAGATAACAAAGATTACATTCATAAAAAGGTTCAATAAGAATATAGACTAAAACACAATAAAATAAATACAATAAAATAAACTAATTAAGATCAAGTTGATTAGATAAGCTGGTAATTTCACTCACACATATATATTTTAAAATACACCGATTTATGCATGTAAATCCCAACTCACGCAAGTAAGTCGTACTTCATTTTCGTATGTAAAATATATGTGTATATATTTTAAAAATAACTGACTTTCCATGCATTTCATGTAACCATGAGTTGGCCTACATATAGAAGCATAGAAACATAGAAATGATGGCTTCCACACTTATTTTCCATACTTATCTGTTTCATCAACCTTGTTGGTAACCGTTTGATTCAAATTTCCTGCCATCCCCTTTCATTGATGCAGAGAATAATGTTGGAGTTGCATCAAAGGTGAGCAAAAGGCTTATGGTTAAGGGTAGTAATCGCCGCATCCAGCAAGTTGTCCCGAAGCTTGTTTGCCCAGACTGCACAGATTGATGCTTTGTTGGATGTTGTCTGAATGTAAATCCTTTTTTCCTCATTTCCCCCTAATGTTGAAGCAGAGAGCAATGCTGTATATGCTTTCAAAGTGATATATTAGGCTTAATTGGTTTAGGGTAGTAACCGCTGTAATAAGCAAGCTACCCCCACGCTTATTTGTTTACCCCGATTATGAAGTTCAGTCCTTTAGCATTTTGGGGTTAGACATATGCAGATTTTATAACATATGCAGATTTTATAACATGCACTTATGTGATACATACATGTTATAAGATATTATGGCAAAACTACACTCAGCCACATGCCCACATATATATCACCACACACAATTATTTCAAAGTTATCCACCCTGAGTTTAATGGAAACATAATAAGCAATAAAACAAAAAAAGCAACATAGCTTGGAAACAAATGGAATGACACAATATGGCAAAGAACATGAGATAATGACTCAAAATGATTTTTCTATGCATATCCTGTTATGAATCTCCCTGCCTGCGGGCTTCCCCACGAGCAGGCACTCACCATTTGCTGCTTCCTTCCCCTGCGGTCGGATGCCACCGGAGTTGGGCCTCCCATGCGGCCGGAGCCGTGGACTTTCCATCTCTCCTGCAGCCCGGAGGCCGCCCTGGGCCTTGTCTTCGCCGCGGCAGGAGCCGCGGACTTCGCTTGAACACCTTCGCGGCTGGGAACCGCTGCCAGCGTCTTTGTGATCTTTGCAGCCTGGAGGCCGCATCCCCAGGCTGGAATAGTGGCTGGAGCTGTCCCCGGGGTCTCCTGCAGCTGCTGGAGCCACTGCCGTCATCAGGCCTGCTCCTCGGGCCCTGCGTCCCTGGCGTCTGACGTCGGTGCAGGCCGCTGTCCGCGGTCCTGCACAGCTCTCCTGTTTCTTCCTTAGGCGCCGGTGCACGCCTTTCTGCTGGATTTAAAGGGCCAGGCACAGGAAGTGTGCTGGCCCACCTAGGGA
Organism: Rhinatrema bivittatum; assembly: GCF_901001135.1. Lineage (NCBI taxonomy): Eukaryota > Metazoa > Chordata > Amphibia > Gymnophiona > Rhinatrematidae > Rhinatrema > Rhinatrema bivittatum. The sequence goes on along the minus strand of NC_042615.1, from coordinate 636,717,112 downwards.
GTTGACTTCCTGCTTTAGCCCTATAAAAGGGCTGCTCCGTCAGTCAGTCTTTGCCTTGCATCAGAGTTGCTTCCCTCTGGAGGCTCCTGCCTGCCAGAGCTCCATCAGGTCTTCTTTGTCTTCTCCATGGAGTTCTTCGTCTCTTCTCGTCATGTCAAGTCCTGTTCGTGCCTGAGGTCCCCGTCCAGATGTCCTGGTGTCTCGTCTTGATCTCCTGCTTCCTGACGTTCCAGGTTCCTTGGTGTCCTGCTCCTGTGTTCCTGTGCTCTTGAGCCTTCTGTACTGCCGGCCGTGGATCTCCAGGTGATGCTGCTTCGTCTTTGGAGATGCCGGCAGTGGACTCTGGTCCCTGCGCTCCTGAGCTTCATGTCCTGTCTGTCTTCGTCTGTGATGCCGTTGCATCAACCCAAGCTCCTGTGTTTTCATCTTCAGTGCTCTTGAGCCTTCTGGTACCTGTTAGGCCGGGGGTCCCTCGGATGATGTCTTGCCTGAGCGTGGACTAGCCTACAGGTGGACAAGTGTCCTGTGCTCCTGAGCCGTCATGTCCTGCCAGCCATAGGTGGAGCTTCAGACGACACCGGCTTCGTCGGAGTTCTGCTTCGACTGGACCCTTCCCTGTGCTCGTCCCGTTCTCAGCGTGGTCCGTGACCAGCCTCCTCAGGCTGTGTAGGGCACGCAGTGGGACAGGGTGGTCCGCGACCAGCCCATTGGGTCTGCCTGTGAAGGTGGGCTAAGTAGGGCGTCCTGAGAGACAGTGCCAATGTCCTTCCGCCCAGCTTCTCGTCTCGTCTGGACTTCGTCAGTTCCTCGTCTCGTCCTGGATGCCGTTGCATCACTCTTGGTATCATGTCTTGTTCCTGATGTCGTCGCATCGTCCCTGGTCCAGGATGCCATCGCATCGACCACTGGTCCGTGATGTCTTCGCATCAGCTTCGGTGTCAAGTCTTCGTCCGCGATGCCGTTGCATTGATCCTGCTGTCATGTCTTCATGTCAAGGCCCATCTGCCCTTGACCTCAGGCCAGGCCTGCTGCTCCATGCTGTTCCATACAGCAGGTCCAAATGGGCTCAGAATGGTCAGAGGACCATTCACATTCCAACATCATCCTGTTGTTGGCCTTGGAAGCTTGCCGGCTTGGCAGAGGGTAAGACCGTCAGCTATGGTGGAACACGCCGTCAACCCTCGGTTCGGTCCTGGATCCGTCTGGGGTCGGGCTGAGGCCCATGGGCACACTAAAACACCCGAATACAACATATCCCTATTATTACATAAACAATAATGCTAAATAACCAGGTTTATTTGTATGCTCCTGTCTTGAATATGAGGCTAGAGAGAAGACTTTTGCCATTCAAAACCCACTTTTGTGAGGGACAATTTTTCATGTGAGACAGCAGCCACAATCCTCAGTAACTGCACCGCACTTTTCCCATTTATTAACAGCAAGTGATAGAGCTAAGAGAAACTGTTAAAGGAAAGAGACTTAAACCTACCTTGCTGTATAATTTACTTCCCAATGTTTGTGCCTGAAAGGAGGTTTTCAAAAGAACATTGGGTTGCTACTGCAACCTAGAACAATTTAGCTGTCTGATCTAGTGCAGGTTATGTCCCATAGCATGCATGATGTCATTTGTCATTTATGATGTAAAGCCATGCACTCTATGATTATGCATGGGCATGTTTACAAAGCGGTCATAGGCTGGCTTTATCCATCTCCATGAGACCAGAAATGTAGCAATAAACACTTCTTTGCTTGATTTGATATCCGTAGCAAGTCCTGCTATATTTCCAGAGTGACCTGTTAAGAATTGGAGCTCTTGTGTTAGTCTTCATGCATCCTGCTTCTTGCATCGTTTAGCTGGCTTGCTGCTCATTAGTGGCTTTTAAAAATCACCCTCAGGGTGATATTAACTGAATTATTTGCTTTATAATTTTGGTAAATCATGCATGGTAGCTTACCTGAATTATCACCCTTTAGTACATTGGACCCTCTATCGGATCTAAGCTAAAATAGCATTAGCATGTTAAGAACATAAGAACATAATAAATTGGATTACTGGATCAGACCAAGGGTCCATCAAGCCCAGCATCTGTTGGGAATCCTGGCTGCGGCTGTCCGCAGCCAGGTCCCTCCTTTCCGCCAAGCTCACTTCCTGCTCCGCGGGCTGTCCCAGCTCTGCTTGGGCTGCATCGGGGCCTTCTCATGGCATTCTCCTCATGAGGGAGATGCCGTCGGCATCTTCAGGAGACTTTGCCCACTAAGCGTGTGCGCGCCCGACCGCCCGGGATTTAAAAGGGCCATGACGGGAAACCTCGTCCCGGCCCCAAATCCCATGTCATTGCTGGAGGACTATAAATAGATTGCCTCAGACCCCATTGCCTTCCCTTGGCACCTCCTGAGAGAATCTAGTTGCTTGTTCTTGACTCTGTTTCAGTATCCTGCTTGTTCCTGACTCCGCTCCTGCCTTCCTCTCCTGCTTCTGAGTTCCAGTTCCTACTTGCTTGCTTCTTCAGTTTGACTTCGGTTTGGTACCTGGTTTCGTCTGTCTACTGCCCGTCCTGACCCTTGGCTTGCTCTTTGGTTCCATCTGTCTTCTGCCCGCCTTGACCTCTGGCTCATCTCCTCATCTGGCTCCTCTGCTGCCTGCCTCAAATCCCTGGACCATCACCGACTCCCCACGTCTTCAGCCTGTCTCGATATGGACTGTTCACGGCACTTCTCTTCGCCAGGAGAGCTTCTCCTAAGTCCTGCCGGCCCAGGCACCCAAGGGCTCAACCTACGGGGAATGAGGGCTGATATAGGTGAAGGTCCTGTCTGGTCTCCTGGTCCTGATCCAGGAGACCAGACAAGCTACGAGTACCACTGCAGGCCTTCTTTCAGTGGTTCCACCACCCACTCTAGCCGGCCCAAGGGTCCATGATTCACAACAGTTTGCGAAGGCCATGGACCCGGCAGATCTCTCTGGCCTCCAGGCTTTCCTGACCTGGTTCAACAGCTGCAGCAGCAGCAGCAACACTGCTTGTACATCTTGGCAGCTACCATCGAGAGATTGGCTAACTGCCTAGAGAAGAAGCCTCCAGTGGCAGCCCTGCCTCCAGCTCCTGCCCCTGCCGCTGGTCCAGCCGGATCTCTGCACCTACCTGTACCACCCCGCTATGCTGGAGATCCTAAGCAGTGTCCACTGGTCAACTACGCTGTCAAATTTCACACTTTAACGTCAGACTTGGATTGGCAGGAAGACAGCCTATCCAGAATCTACCTGGAGGGACTATCCTCTCGCATTAAGGATGAACTCGCAACTAGGGATCTCCCAGATGATCTCGAAGGCCTGATCGATCTCTAAGGGCGGATTGATCGCAGGCTTCAGCAATGGGCCAGAGAGATTAAGCCTGCCCAGAGACCAGTCGCACTGGCCCCGTCCTTCTCCCGACCGATGGCTCCACCTTCTGAACACCAGCCTAGTCGGGGTGATGAACCCTTACAACTCGGTCGCAGCCCTCTTACTCAGGAGGAGAGAAAGCACCGCCGTTCCTTAGGCTTGTGCCTTTACTGTGGTGGCAAGGGCCACATGTTGGCACAATGCCGGGAGTGACCGGAAAACTCCCAAGCCTAGGTGTAACTGGGGAGCTAATCCTAGGCTGTGTGAACCCTGTTCCCCAATGCACAGTTCCTATCTCTTTGGAGTAAACCAGTGGGTCCCTTTCCTCATTGGCCTTTATCGACTCCAGGGCTGGAGGCAACTTCATCCTAGCTGACCTGGTCCAACAGCTGCAGCTTCCTGTGGTTGCCCGTATACCGCCGCTAAAAGTATCCTCCATTCATGGCATTCCTTTGCCAGGCTGCATCTTGTCCACAACAGCTCCAGTGATCCTCCACACTGGGATTCTCCATGAAGAAGAGATCTCCTTCTACATCCTGGACAGATCTATCCATCCCATAGTCCTGGGCCTACCCTGGCTTCAGAACCATTCTCCACTCATTGATTGGGAGTCCCTGCAAATCATGGCCTGGAGTCCAACTTGTTTTATGACCTGCTTGCGTACTCTGCCTCAGCCTAGTATTCCTTTGTCTGCCACCACTCTGTCGCTGCCGCTGAAGTACACAGAATACGCAGATGTCTTCTCCAAGGAAAAGGCTGAGCTCTTGCCAGAACATCGGGCCTTTGATTGTGCCATTGATTTACTGCCTGGTGCTATACCCCCTCGGGGGTGAGTTTACCCTTTGTCCCTACCTGAGACTCAGGCAATGTCTCAGTACATCCAAGAAAACCTGGATAAGGGATTTATCCAGCCTTCTACTTCTCCAGCAGGGGCCGGAATATTTTTTGTCCCCTGCATAGATTATCGGGGACTCAACGCTATTACACGCTGGGACCGATATCATCTCCCACTCATCCCAGAGCTCTTGGACCATCTTCAAGGAGCTAGGATCTTTACTAAGCTGGACCTCCGAGGTGCATATAATCTAATATGAATCAAACCAGGCAATGAGTGGAAAACCACTTTTAACACTCGTGATGGGCATTATGAGTATTTAGTCATGCCTTTCGGACTATGTAATACACCAGCGTTTTTTCAAAATTTAATGAATGAGGTTTTCCAAGACATGCTTCATTCTTCAGTGATTGTGAACCTTGACAATGTACTCATATACTCTAAAGACCTCACCACTCATCGACAGCAGGTATGCCAAGTGCTGCAGCGACTCTGTGAAAACTGCCCATTCGCTAAACTGGAAAAGTATGTATTGAACAACAATCTTTGCCATTCTTTGGTTACATTGTGTCAGTCTCAGGATTTCATATGGACCTAGAAAAGGTGTCTGCCATTAAAGACTGGCCTCGGCCAGTAGGAGTAAAAGCCCTTCAACTCTTTCTTGGATTCGCAAACTTCTACAGTCATTTCATTCCACACTATTCACAGAAGGTAGCTCCACTCACCGCCCTAAACCGGAAGGGGGCCAACGCCAGAGAGTGGCCCATGGAAGCACTCCAGGCCTTCGAGGAGCTAAAACAAGCCTTCCTGCTCGACTCTTGTCTACACCACCTGGATCCCACACGACCCTTCGTGGTAGAGGTAGATACCTCAGACATCGCTGTGGGGGCCATCCTCTGCCAAATCTCTGACAAGGGCTCACTACTTCCATGCTCTTACTTCTCTCAAAAATTTACCCCGCTGAAAAAAACTATAGTATAGGGGACAAAGAGCTCTTAGCCATTAAAATGGCATTTGAAGAATGGTGCCAGTGGCTGGAGGGGGCCCAGCATCCAGTGGTGGTGTACACCAAACATAAAAATCTAGAATATTTGTGTCAAGCACAACAACTATATCCATGACAAGCTCGCTGGTCCTTGTTTTTCAGCTGCTTTAATTTCTCCTTACGCTACAGACCAGCATCCAAGAACATCCCAGCAGATGCTCTCTCCCTCAACACAGAATCCGAAGACTGGCCCACCTTACCACTATACATTCTTGACCCGGCTAAAGTCCTCCTAGTGGCCACCGATGTGGCTCCTGCAGGTAAGATAGTAGTACCCCTCCGCCTATGCAAGAATGTCCTTTCCTAGGCCCACAATTCTCTTACAGCAGGACACTCGGGCAGAGTTCTAACCCAAGAGCTCTTGTCTCATTACTATTGGTGGCCACATGTAAATCAAGATGTCCGAGCATATGTACACTCAATCCGGACAAAGACAACAGGAAACCTTGGTTCACCCCGGATCTGAAATCACTCAAACAGGAGCTCAGATGTAAGGAGCATAAGTGGTGGAAAAGCCCCTCCTCAACAACACTCTTAGCCTATAAATCCTGTCTTAATTCATACAGAAATGAAATTAACAGAACTAAGAAAGAATTATTCTCCAAAAAGATCCACCACTTCATCTTTGATTCAAGAGCTCTGTTTGCCTACGTATCAGCCCTCACTAAACCAGCTACGCCCATCATACCAGATGAACTAGCTACCAACAAAGCCAACGAACTGGTGAACTACTTCAAGAGAAAAATCACCACTCTCATCGCCTTCCTCAAGGGGCCCTCTCATCATCCGACTTACTCATCCCTATCTAGCTCTCAACCATTGCACCCAATCCTCCAACATCTCAATGCAACCCCAGCTACCCTTGCCACCTTCGTGCTGACGTCGGCATTAGAAATAGAGAACATCCTCAAGAAGATGAAACCCTCGTCTCATCCTTTAGACCACATCCCATCCAATCTGCTGCTCTTCATCCCTAACATCATTGCCAAACCTGTAGCAGACATCATAAACCGCTCTCTCTCACAAGGCCAAGTCCCTGACCAATTCAAGATGGCAATGCTCAAGCCTCTCCTCAAAAAACCAACCTTCCTCCTGTAGACCCAGCCAACTTCAGACCCATAGCTAACTTACCAATGATCGCTAAAATCATGGAGAAAGTTGTAAACAGACAATTATCTGAATTCTTAGACGAAAACGACATCCTCACATCAAACCAATTCGGATTCCGGAAGTCCCGGAGCACCGAATCTCTATTAGCCACACTATCAGACACCATCCTCCTTAATCTGGAAAAAGGTCAACCGTTCCTACTTGCACTACTGGATCTCTCCTCAGCGTTTGACACAGTGAATCACTCCTGCCTCCTTCAGTGTCTAGCCGACATAGGCATCACAGGATCAGCATTTGAGTGGTTCAAATATTTCCTTGAAAACAGGTTTTACAAGGTCAAGATAAATAACAAAGAGTCTCACCCCATTGACTCAAAGCTGGGGGTACCTCAAGGATCATCACTGTCACCCACACTTTTCAATATTTATCTTCTCCCACTCTGTCACCTACTAACCAACCTCAAGCTAACACACTTCCTATAAGCGGATGACATACAAATACTCATCCCTATAACGGAATCTCTCCACAAAACTTGGTTTCACTGGAACAACTGTCTCTCAGCAATCAACAACCTACTCTTCAGCCTCAACCTTGTACTAAACACTAACAAAACTGAAATCCTCTTGATAGCTTCAGAAAACTACATACCGTTCTTCCCTCCGACTTCTAGTCAATGGCCTATCACCTCAACTGACCTCACTTCGCAAGTAAGAGATCTGGGTGTGCTACTAGACAACCGACTCAACCTCAGCAAGTTCATAAACAACACTACAAAAGAATGCTTCTTTAAATTGCAAGTATTAAAAAAATTAAAACCACTTTTACACTTCCGAGACTTCCGTTTAGTACTACAATCCATCATCCTCCCGAAACTGGATTATTGCAACTCACTCCTGTTGGGCCTTCCCGCTAGCACCATCAAACCACTTCAGATGGTCCTGAACACGATGGCCAGAATTCTGACAAACACCAACAAAAGAGAACATATCACCCCCATCCTACAGCACCTTCACTGGCTACCGATTAAACACAGGATTCACTTTAAAGCCCTTATGATGATACACAAGGCCCTGCACAACATCTCCCCTCTCAACCTAACATTTCATCTGCAGAAGCACATCGCTAAGAGACCGATTAGAAGTGCATACAAGAACACTCTACTCTCCCAACCGGCAAAAACCTCACTGAGGAAACGCGCTCTCTCCACTGTGGGTCCCCCACTCTGGAATTCACTCCCTCCGGACCTGCGCCAAGAACCCTGCGCTATGACATTCAAAAAGAAGCTAAAGACTTGGCTTTTCACCCAAGCATTCCCGGAGACCTAAGGCCCGAGGAATACAATGACATTATAGTCCCTGATCCCCTATCTCTCTTGTACATACGTTCTGAGTAGTACTATATCTCAGTTATATTTCGCCTTTTATGTATCTTTAAGTTATTTATTGTTATTATGTTTCAATGTATTCCGCCCCCGAGGCGACAGTTTTAGTTCCTTGTAAACCGGTGTGATATGTATATTATACAGGAACATCGGTATATAAAAATTTAAAATAAATAAATAAATAAATACACTCCTGCCCAACTTGCGCCACAGAAGCTCTTACCTGGACATCCATGGGGGTTGCTACAGCTGCTCCCCATACCCATAGAACCGTGGACTTCATAGTTGACCTACCACCATCGGAAGGGAAACAGGTCATCTGGGTCACGATAGACAGATTCTCCAAGATGGCTCATTTCATAGCTCTCTCGAAACTCCCCACTGCGCCTGAACTCACACAGTTCTTCACCAAGTATATCTTTCGCTTACACGAATTACCACAACACATCTCCTCCGATCGTGGGTCACAATTCACTGCTAAATTCTTGAAGGCATTGTGCAGAAAATTTGGGATCGAGCTAGATTTCATGACAGCCTTCCACCCACAAGGAAACGGGCAGGCTGAGCGAACCAATCGTTCCCTGAAGAGCTTCCTCCACTCCTTCATAGGAGTTAAACAGGACAATTGGGTGGCCATGCTACCTTGGGTGGAGTTCTCCTACAATCACCATGTCCACTCTGCAACAGGATCCTCGCCTTTCCAACTTGTCTTCGGGAAACAGCCTAAACCACCCTTACTGCTCCCGGTAATGGTGTCTTCACCAGCTGCCCAACTCACGGCCCAACAGCTCCGATCTCTATGGGATTCCACACAAGACAACTTGCGGCATGCGGCTAACTCTGCCAAGAGAGAGGCGGATAGACATTGTCGCAAAGCTCCCACATTTCACCCAGAAGACTGGGTCTGGTTGAGTACACGTCATTTTCATCTCCAAGTTCCTTCTATGTGACTAGCTCCCAGATACATTGGACCCTTTGTGGTCTTCGAACGAGTGGGAACAGAATTCTGCCACCTACGCTTACCTTCGAGCCTACGAATACACAACGTGTTCCATGTCTTGCTACTGAAGCCATTGGTATTCTCAACATTCCACCGAGAACCACCAAAGCCTGTGAATGCAGTCACGGATGATGACCTTGTCTACCAAGTATAAGAGTTTCTAGATGTCCGCTTCCATCACCGATGGTGGGAGTACTTGCTCTCGTGGGAAGGCTTCGGCCCGGAGGAGAACACGTGGGAGCCTGCCTCTAACATTCTTGACAAATCTCTCCTTCTCCAGTTCCATCGAGACAACCCCATCAAACCAAGAGCCCTGGGGAAGGGGCGTAAGACGGGGGTACTGTTGGGAATCCCGGCTGCGGCTGTCCACAGCCATATCCTCCCTTACTGCCAAGCTCGGTTCCTGCTCTGCGGGCTGTCTCGGCCCTGTTCGGGCTGCGTTGGGGCCTTCTCGCGGCATTCTCCCCACAAGGAAGATGTCGTTGGCATCTTCAGACAGCTCCGCCCACTAGGCGCGTGTGTGCCCGACTGCCCGGGATTTAAAGGGGCCGAGGCGGGAAACCTCGGCCTAGCCCCAAATTCCATGTCATCGCTGGAGGACTATAAATAGGCTGCCTCAGACCCAATTGCCTTGCTTTGGCAACAGGTCACCTCCTGGGAGAATCTAGTTGCTTGTTCCTGACTCTGTTTCAGTATTCTGCTTGTTCCTTACTCCATTCCAGTATCCTGCTTGTTCCTGACTCTGCTTCTACCTTTCATGCCTGCTCCAGCTCCTCTCCTGCTCCTGAGTTCCAGTTCCCACTTGCTTGCTTCTTTGGTTTGACTTCGGCTTGGTGCCTGGTTTTGTCTATCTGCTACCCATCCTGACCCTTGGCTTGCTCTTCGGTTCCGTCTGTCTTCTGCCCGCCCTGACCTCTGGCTCATCTCCTCCTCTGGCTCCTCTGCTGCCTGCCTCGAACCCCTGGACCGTCACCGACTCCCCACTTCTTCAGCCTGCCTCAATGTGGACTGTTCACGGTACTTCTCTTTGCCAGGAGACCTTCTCCTAAGTCCTGCTGGCCCCGGTCCCCCAGGGGCTCAACCTGCGGGGAACGAGGGCTGGTATAGATGAAGGTCCTGTCTGGACTCTTGGTCCTGATCCTCCTCCCGGCTATGAGTACCACTGCAGGAGTTCCTTCAGTGGTTCCACCACCCACTCAGCCGGCCCAAGGGTCTACGATTCACAACTGCATCCTGTTTCCAACAGTAGCAAATCCAGGCTACAGGTACCTGGCAAGTACCCCAAAACTAATTATATCCCACACTACTGATGCTAGTAATAGCAGTGGCTATTTTATAAGTCAACGTGATTAATAGCAGGTAATGGACTTCACCTCCAAGAACTTATCCAAACCTTTTTAAACTCAGCTACACCAACTGTACTAACCACATCCCCTAGCAACAAATTACAGAGTTTAGTTGTGCGTTGAGTGAAAAACAATTTCTCTGATTAATTTTAAATGTGCTACATGCTAACTTCATGGAGTGCCCCCTAGTCTTTCTATTATCTGAAAGAGTAAATAACCGATTCACATTTACCCATTCTAGATCTCTCATGATTTTAAAGACCTCTGTCATATGCGCCCTTGGTCATCTCTTCTCCAAGCTGAAGAGTCCTAACCTCTTTAGTCTTTCCTAATACGAGAGCAGTTCCAACCCCTTTATTATTTTGGTCACCCTTCTCTGTATCTTCTCCGTCGCAGCTACATCTTTCTTGAGATGCAGCGACCAGAATTGTATATAGTACTCAAGGTGCGGTCTCACCATGAGCGATACGGAGGCATTATGATATCCTCCGTTTTATTCACCATTCCCTTCCTACTAATTCCTAACATTCTGTTTGCTTTTTTGACTGCCACAGCTCACTGAGCCGATGATTTCAAAGTATTATGCACTATGACGCCTAGATCTCTTTCCTGGGCGGTAGCTCCTAATATGGAAGCTAAGATCGTGTAACTGCAGCATGGGTTATTTTTCTTTATATGCATCACCTTGCACTTATCCACATTAAATTTCATCTGCCATTTGGATGCCTTCTGAAGTTTTTCATAATGCTCTTTGTTTAATGGAGAAAACTAATGGTGTCAGACATAGAATATAGATCTAAGCCAAGCAAGTCTGTACAAAACTTGGGATGGAAAATTTTCATCTGTAAAAGAGAGTGATTTGCACTTTTTTTGTAGATCTTTTTTTTTTTTTTTACTATTGAATACTCTGCATGATTTGATAGGAAATAAAACTTTTCAGACAGATATCGCTTTCAATAAGTTTGTGGTTTTAACTTGTTTTAGTTCTGACATTTAAAAAACATACAGTGCTTATCTGGAAAAAGATTTGGGCAGAAGAAAAATTGTTTTGTATATGCTGTGCTAGGTTTAATGTCTAGTCTGGACAATGGAAACAGTACTTTGCCTTAATAGTGTTTCATTTGAAAGCTACTTGTAAAAATGTCCATTTGTGTTTCTGTTACTGTCTTTGCATTTATTTGTAGAATACATTCTTGATTTGTTTATCTGAATGACTTCGTTGTTAATATTTTATTTCACTGTTTAGTTTAGTGATTAGTTATTGCATTTTTATAAACATTTAATGACAAAATGTCATATAAATATATAATAATTGAAAAAAAGAGCTGAATATTTTTTGCTTTATCTCTTTTTCCCATCCTTTATTAAACTATAACAAACAGACTAGAAGAAGGGCTTAAGATTGTTGTCTACTAATTTTCAAGTTTCTATTACTCTCCTGCTCTCCTCTAGCTTTGACTTTGCCTTACCAGAGGTTTATTTTATTTTCCAGTTCACCTCAGCTTTTCAGTGGGTCTCTGATAAATGCATCTCTATAATCACTGCCGAGAAAGCATGTTTGACTTCTCGCCTGTACTTTGCAGTTGCATCACTTTTGAGCATGTTTGATGACTTCTTCTGCCTAATTCTAGATATGGCTGATTTCAGGAAACTGATTTCATACCTGAAAAGGGACATGCATATTGTAAGGAAACTGGTAATGCATTTTGCATTTTTTTGAGTGGAGGTTGGCATTAAAAATATGTATTTGGCTTCTTTTAAATATATATAAATGCCCCTGAGGCATGCTCTTTTAAGCACAGAATATGATACTTTTTATTTTCTCAATGGAGCATTATTATGCAGGGTTCCATGGGGCCAATGTCTCAAATCTATTTTACAGTGCTCTGAGTATTTTCAACCACATCTAACCTTTAAGGTGTAGGATTTTGGTCCTGCATGTTGAAAAATGCCGGAGCACAGTAAAATATCTGACGAGTTCACAACTGCTAATAAACTTAGATCTTTAAATGTTTTCTCCCTTTGCCCAAAAGAGCATCCTTACCATCTCTTTCCTTACCATGTGCAGAGGGCCATCAGCCAATCTTCCACTCATCTTTTGTAGAATTGACTCCAGTGGCCAAGCCTCTGCTACCTTTTACCCTCCCCTGAAAAACTACCTGTCACTTCAGTGTCCATACCAAGGGTTCTCAGTTTATTTATAAGACGCCTATGCAGAACCATGTTAAAGACCTTACTGAAATCCAAATACAGTATATCTAAAGCTCTCCCTTGATTCAAGTCTATGGTCATCCAGTCAAAGAAATCAAAGGAATTCATCTGACAAGACCTACCTCTGATCAAACTACAGTATATTATATAGAATCTTGCTTTGCATTCAAATTAATTGAAGGAACTGCTTTAGCCTCTATTATAGAAGGGACTCTATTAATTTACTCACCTAAAAATGCAAATGCAGAAATTAATGGCACAAAGACTCCTCTTTATGGAGTTGTCTGTGAATGCCAACATGGGTTTGGATCATCCCTTGAGGCATCAGGATTGGTCATACTTAACACAGGTGTGCACATCTTAAAACCCTTCAGTGATGCCATGGAGGGCCTGAGTTCAACAACAGCTACATTCATTGAGGTCAACCACATTGTCAACAACCTGGATGAGAATTTACATGATTTACAGCAGAAGCAGAGAATGGCACCAGACATATTGGTGCTCATGGACATCTTGCAGCAGCAACTGAAAAATCTGCTTAAACCCCTCACTAGCTGGAATATTACATGCTGTCTAGCCTGTGTGTTCCAAGGGTGTATGTTAGAATCATCTTCCATTCCAACATTCTACCTTACTAAAAGGAGAAGCTGGTGGCTAGGGTTCAGAAATATGAGTGCCAGAAGGATAGGGATGTAGAGGAAAGATTGGTTTTTCCCTTGCAGTACCATCAGCAATAGCAGTACTCTGTCTGCTAGCACTTCCTGCCCCTCATCTATCTTGATTTCTCTCCCCCCCCCCCCCAATAGCCATGCAGGATGGCTATTGGGGGGGGGGGGGAGAGGTTTGAAGAGTTGGCAGCAGGGACAGGTATTTTCTCATCATAAAAGGAGATCCGTGTACAATCTTCAGTTATGTAGTAACCTTGGAGAGCCCATCAAGGTCACAACCAAAGATTCCTTGGCATACTGGGCACACAGGGTTGCGGTCTGACCAGACTTCATCAAGATTGCCCAGCATTTCCCTTCTTGGCCACAAACCACCATGTCTGGTGAATGGGTATTCTCAGTGATGGGAAACATTGTGAGTCCATATTGTTCATAGATGGTACCAAAGAGAATGTTTTCTTTATTGCTGCTCCCTTTTGTGGAATAATTTCCCTGACAAAAAAATGGTTATGCCAAGTTTTCTGGCATTTTAGAAAAGTCTTTGATTTGACTATAATATGGCCTGGTGATTTAGAATATTTATTGCTGATTGTTTTAGATAGAAGTGGGGTGAGATTAGACATGGGTTGGGGTTGGTTGTGAATTTTGAATGTTGTAAGATTTAAATTTATGTCACATGTGCATAATGATGTTTTAATTATATGTTGTACATTGCCAAGGGCAATAGCAATTTCAATAGTGCAATAAATAAATATAAAAATAATTAAATTAATATCAATTGGTCTTTAGTAAGATAAATCTCCCTCTGTGGAATTTGAATGTGACTGGTTGAAAGATTGAATGCACAGCTATTTTTCACATCTTTGGGAGTTTTCCTTCTACTGAACATCAGTGTCAAACCTTTGTGGTTTTATCTCATGAAGCAATGCTCACATCTTGCTGCACTTGCCATTCTTGAGCTTCTGTGGCTGCCTGACCTGTTCCTCCTTCCCTGCTGTTCTCTTGGTTCCACTGGCATGTTTTGGCCCCAGAAATAAATCAAATATTTATATATATATATATTTTTTTTTTTTCTCCCCTGTTCCTCTCCAGGTGTCTTAGGATCATTTCGCTACTTTTGCAGCTTCTATCTGACCTGCTCCTGCTGCCCCACTTCTCTCTTTGGTCAGTATGCTGCTATGATGTTTTAACAATCTTGCTGCTGTTGCTGGTGCCTGGTCTGCTTCTGCTATTCTATAGGGATGTGCATTTGGGTAAAACTGGACAAATGAAGCCATTTTCCATTTATTCCAAAGGGAATAAACCAAAAATGGCCTCTTATGAAAATAAACTTGTAATCCCATGCATTATCAGATCCCAATTTTCCCATCACAGGCCGTGGTTCAAAAGTGCCTGGAAGTGTACACATCTGATTTTAAGAACTTCCAGTCCTGCAAGTTTTAAAATCAGATGTGTACACTTCCAGGGACAGGAATGGAACGTGGCACCAAATACTTATGTTGAATATGTAAAAGTGCTTATCTTTTGAAGAAATAAATCCCCTGATACAGAAGTGACTTTTATGAACATACACAAACATAATCAGATATTTTTGTTTTCATGTGGGGACAAAATTTTAAAAAGGCCTCTCAAAAGCCCTTTAACCCCCATCCTGCTCCCAAGTTGAGCCAAGTTTGTATGGCCATGCAACATAACACTGGCTGCACTTCAGCCAGGTGCCAAAATTATATACTTCACTGTCATTCAGGAAGGTCAGTGCCATCATTTTTAAGGAGCACTCGATGAGACAGGAGTAATTGGGCATCACTTCTGCCCTTTTGAACAACCAGACCATCAAGGAATGAATATATGGGGGTTGGGGAGGTCCACTGCACTAGGCCTCACTGGCTTCAATGAGGGAAGGGGCTTGGAAGGGATCAGCCAGGTCCAATTGAGATGGCCCATGCCCAGACTTATTTTGAAGTAAGGAGGAAGGTTGGAATGGCCTGGGAGGCCCCACTGGTCCCAACTCAGTTCCCAGGACCTCTGTTAGGGTGGGAGCAGACTTGGAAGGCCTCCTAAAGATCTATTTCAGTTATGTTTTGATTTGGGAATTTTTTGTCCATTTAATGAGGGGAGGGGTTTGGTTCTGGAAATGGAACTGAACAAACAAAAATCAATCATACCCGTAAGGTAGCACTGCAAATTTAAGAAATGAGGAACCAGATGAAAGTATACTGCAGGCTGCAGTTTTTTCTGTCCTGGCTTAGGTGGTTTCATTTTGGGGGTGAGGGGTGGGAGGAGGAAGGATCCTGCCAACACTCATTTCTAAAAGTGAGGTAAGTATTGGTAGGGTATGTTCCTTAAGATCTTTCTCTTATATGTGCCTTTTTTACTTCCTGTACCTGTATGTAATCCACTTTGAAGTGGCTGAAAGGCAGAATATAAACCAATAATATAAATAAATAGATAGCTAAATAAATAATTAAATCAGTGAAAAAATGAAAAAAAAAAAAGAACCAAAACAAATGTTTTTTGGCTGCACATCACTACTGTACACTGAGGTATTTATGCCTCCTCCACCCAAAAAAAAAAAGAAGAAGAAAAACATATATATTTTTTAAAATTATAAAGAAAACAACTTCTCTCCTGCTCCTTTCTGGATATCTTGGAAATTTGTTACCACTCTTGCTGTTGCTGTTCAGCCTGCTCCTGCTGCCATTCTACTATTTTGGTTCAGTACCCTGTTGTTTTGATGCCACGCTTGTTGCTTCCTTGTTCTGCACTCTGTTCATAAGACCATAGAAATTGCCATACTGGGTTAGACCAAAGGTCCATCAAGCCCAGTATCCTGTTTCCAACTGTGGCCAATCCAGGTCACCAGTACCAGGCAGGATCACCAAGAAGTAAATAGATTCCAGGATACTTATCCCAAGAATAAGCAGTGGATTTCTGCAACTCTGCCTTAGTAATGTACTGTTCAGTGGGGTTCTGATGCCACTCTTTTTCATGCCTTACCTCTCACTCAATGTCTTGGGGTGTGGACTCCTGGTTTATTTCCGCCTTACCCCTCACTCAGTATCTTGATGTATTGATGACATTATTATTCTTTTTGCTGCCTTACCTCTCAATCTATTCTTTGGGGTACAAGCCTGGTGTGGATCCCCTCCCCCTGCCTTGGTGACCTGTGTACTTTGGAGATGCTACATTTTAAAGTATAATAAAGGGAAGATGCTGTTATTAACTGTTGGTATTAGCATGCTTGCCCTTCTCTTAGTCAGGGAGATTATTCTCGAGTTAATGATTGCAGATAAGGATAAATCTGAAGAATTTTGAATAAAAATTGACACTTCAAAAAATATCAGTAAATCAGAAGAATATTTTTGCTGCTTTCTTCTTGCAACTGACAGGAAGGAATTTTTTTTTTGTTTGTTTATCAAGCTATAGTTCAATTCTAAAATATAATTTGCAATAATATCAAATCAAATGTACTCTTTCAGATAATAGAAGGACTAGGGGGCACTCCATGAAGTTAGCAAGTAGAACATTTAAAACAAACTGGAGAAAATTATTTTTCACGCAATGCACAATTAAGCTCTGGAATTTGTTGACAGAGGATGTGGTTAGGGCAGTTAGTGTAGAAGAGTTTAAAAGAGGTTTGGATAAGTTCTTGGAGGATAAGTCCATATACTGCTATTAATCAAGTTGACAGGGACAATAACTTTCAATCCAGCACACACTGGTGCATGTATGTTGGCCCACACCCAGGGACACAGCCATTTTATAACATAAGCATGCATATGCATTCATGTTATAAAATAGCCTGGCCATGCACACATGTGCCCCAAATTTTAAGTGGGTGTGCGCAACTGAGCGCAAATGCTTCTACCATGGAAATTCAGTGGATTTTAAAAGGAGTGCGTGCTGAGGCTATTCCCAATTTTACCAGTTAACCCCCAGTTTGCCCAATTAAGAGATAGATAAGATAAGAAACCCTCCTAGTTTTATAGCCTTCACTTCCCCCAGTTAGTCCCAACCCTTAAAACTCTGCAAATATGCCTATTTTTATTTATTTTTTAACTTACAAAATATCCATAGAAGAAGTAAAGTTATACAGCAGGGGGACTCGGCAGCAGCCCTGTTCTAAACGTTTAGAGCGAGAACATATCTTTCAAATATTTTTTTATATACTAAAACACATATGTTTCACATTCTTTCTAGTAAGAAAGTATTTTAAACCCCAAATTTTATGAACTGTTTCTGCTTTATACTTAAAGATACTTTCACTGTTCCAAAAGAAACAGCTATCTTCCCAAAAATGTAATATTTTTGGGTTCTGCAAACAAGAGCTATCAAACAAGCTCGCTCCTTCTTCCAATGTAACCATCAGTCTCCAACTATAACTATAGTTTTTTACTGCAGACAGTATATCAAGACACCAGGTGACATCAATAAAGTAGTCCCTAATTTAGAAATACCAAAAAATCCTATCATAAAATCTTTCACACTTTAATATCCTTCACAACATACTGGCAGGTAGTAAATCATTTTAATACTTTTTGACCAGAGCAAAATCTTCCTAAAAGTTCTGTTTCAAGAGCTTTTGCTACTCCTCTGATATCCTTCCACCCCAACAACTCATTTATAAGTTGCCTGTTCTCCTGTGCATGAGCTGAAACTATTCTTTATATGTAAATTAGCTATGCCAGAATAACCAAAATAAACATGAAACTTTTGTGTTCTCTCTTTGTTTCTCTAACTACCATTTGTTTTAATGGGAGCCTCATTATGTTGTTAGTGACCTCCATGACTCTAATAAACCTTATTTTCCATTGTTTTTTATGGAGATGGGGTTTTGTCTGGTACTTCCCACTGCTTACAAGTGCTTTAATCTTTAATGTATACAACCCTGCGATGATGACCCAAAATCCAATTCTAGGCCTGCGACTTCACTGCTTATGTCACCATTGGGACTAGCACCCGATTGCAGCAGCAGAAACAGTGATATGGTAACCCGTGCACTGTGCTCCTGTTGCTCTCTGGCCTCCCCCCTCAAGCCTTTCTTACCATTGATTGGCCAGCTCCTGCTGTTATCTGTCCAGCCCTTCCCCCTGCCTAATGGTGCCAAAGGATGCAGTAAGTAGCTTTTCCATGGATGCATCTTTGTTCCTCCTTTCACTGACCCTCTTATTTTTGGGCTACAGATGAACTTAAAATAAATAAATAATTTTAAAAAAGCCAGATTTGAACAGAGCAGCTTAACTCTGTCTTCATTCTTTGCCTAGGCCATCACAGTCTTCTGTCCTCTCTCAGCTGCTGAGACTTTCATGGTCTCTCTGCCAATACCATGGTACTGTGGCACCAACAAGGGCACATCAACTAGAGTAAAAAGGCATTTAAGGGTCATCAGTGGTTCACCATCAGGTATTTCAAGTTTAATTTTAATCTCTACCTGGACTACATTGATATTACTTTTCTTGCTTCCTTAGCCCTCACTCACCCAAGATTCATCAAAATGTGTTATAAAAAAGGGCCATGTTTAGGGAAATTTTAAAATTACTGGGGAGAGAGAGAGTGAAAGAGAGAGTCTACAAGGCTGGCATAGTAGTGAAGAATTTATATCTCTATAGGCAGGCCATCTAATAGGTCAAGGTGAGGAGCTGGTGATGCTTCCGGGTTTAGGGGCCAGTTTCACATGTGCAGTGAGATGTACGAATAGCACCGTACACCTTGGTGAAGATTTGACATAATTTGTATTATGTTCTCTCACCCTAGCTTGTTGGACTCTATGTACATAGTTACATAGCTGTAACATATATCTATATAGTAATTCTATTGTTAGCCAGTGTAAGCTACTGTCTTACACCTTATATATCAGATCTATCTGTAACTAGCTTTGTATTCCTCCACTGGAAAACTGTCATAAATAAAACATGATGATGATGATGATGATGATGATAGCACTGTGGCATCAATACTCCAGATAAATTGTGGGTTAAGGTAGCAAGAATAGTGGCATCAAGATCCCAAGACACTGACAAGGTCATTCATCAAAATGTGTTATGGCATTAACAGACGTGATAATGCATTAATGCATGCATTAATGCCATGATGCATGCGTTATGAACAATAATGCTTGGTGCAAATGTAAATTTTTGGAGGGGTGGGATCAGGGAGGAGGAGGGGGTGGGATTTAGTAAAATGAGGGACAATATTGCACCGTGCGATAGCATAACTCATGCTATCACACGGTTTTAACACTGGAAATAACTATACCTTTCTTCCTGGTGTTAGGTTATGTGATATGCCTGAGATGGCCCTAATGCAATTTGTGATACATTTTTTGAATTGCATTTTGGCCATTTCTGTGCTTGAGAGGGGAGAGGGGGAGAAAGAGAGGGAGTGGAGTGGAGTAGAATGGAGTAGAGTAGGATAGAATAGAGTAGAGTAGAGAGAGAAAAAAAACCTCTGGGGAGGTCCTCACTGTGTGTACCTATTTATATCTCTTTAGGAGGGCCATCTAATTACACTGGCTGCCAATTCATTGTTCCCAATATAAAACAGCCTGCATTATACATAAAATAATTTACGGTGAACAAACCGAATGGTTAAATACAGCCATTCGATTTCAAGCTCCCCAAAGGAATCTCAGATTGGCAAACAAGGTTCTACTAACAATTCCCTTAGTGAAGTCAGCACACCTGAGCCAGGTACGAGAGCGAGCAGTATCGATAGCAGGCTCTAAACTCTGGAATATGCTGCTAGCAGAAATTAGATTATAAGCAGATATAAAAAAATGTAAAGCCAATCTTAAAATATGGCTCTTTAGTAGGCTTATGCAGATTCTAACTAAGGACCTTTCATTTATTGTTTTTAAGAAACTATCTATATTTTCACAGCTTTTAATTAATTTAATATTTTTATATACTGACATTTGATCTCAATTGAGATATCACACTGGTTTACATTCAGGTACTGTAGGTATTTTTCTATCCCCAGAGGGTTTATAATCTAAGTTTTTTGCACCTGAAGCAATGAAGGGTAAAGTGACTTGCCCAACGTCACAAGGAGTGACAGCAGGACTTGAATGCTGGTCTCTTGGTTTGTAGTCCACTACTCTAACCACTAGGCTATCCCTCCTCCCCCCTGTACTTAATCTTATCTTGTACTTGCTGTTTCTTTTAAGTTTTATATTTTACTAGTGTTATTTTTAATTATCTTAATTTTAGAACTATGTATCTTTTACTATTGTGTTCTTATTGACAATTTTTTAAATTTTATTTCTTGTTATTGTAAACCGTCATGATGTACATTCCGATACAACGGTATATAAAATCTAATAAACTAGAAACTAGAAACTATGTACAATATTATACAGTAGTTCCATCTTGTTATAACAGTGGGGGGTAGTACAGCATAGTTGGTTGAGTACAATACATATAGGGCCGGATTTTAAAAGGGTTAGGCGCATAAGGTACACGTGTAACCCTATTAAAACCCCCCTGCACGCGCAGAGCCTATTTTGCATAGGCTCAGCGGTGAGCGCAAGCCCCAGGACGCGCGTAAGTCCCGGGGTTTGCCTGGGGGGGCGTGCCGGGGGGGGCGTGTCGGGAGTGATGTGGCGTTTTCGGGGTGTGTCTGGGGGTGTGTTTCCGGCTCGGGGGCATTTCTGGGGCGTGGTTGAGTGCCCTGTGTCGGGGCCTGCCGCACCGGTGCACGTAAGTTACTACTGCCTAGAGGCAGTAGTAACTTTTAAGATAAAGGCAGGGAGGGGGTTTAGATAGGGCCGGGGGGTGGGTTAGGTAGGGGAAGGGAGGGGAAGGTGCGGGGGGGTGAATGGAAAGTTCCCTCCGAGGCCGCTCCGATTTTGGAGTGGCCTCGGAGGGAACGGGCAGCGCGCGCAGGGCTCGGCGCGCGCCAGGTGAACAAATGTGCACGCCCTAGCGCACCGACCCCGGATTTTATAAGATACACGCGGCTACACGCGTATCTTATAAACTCCAGTGTACTTTTGTAAAATCTACCCCATAATAGTTATAAATCAACATAACACAGTGCGATGGTTAAATAAAAGGTTCCATTGGGTTAAATAAAAGGTTTCATTAGGATAAATAAAAGGTTAAATGTAATGTTTCATTAGGATGAGGAGGTAGATAGTTTGAGTGGGGTATGGGGTAAAATATAAAGTTTTAGTAAGCTTCGTGTTACTGGTTTGTACCAAAAGCTGCCTTAAAAAGCCAGGTTTTCATCAGTCTTCTGAAAGAGAAAACGTACAGAGCAGATCAGTCATAGGTGTTAGATAGTTAATGCCTTACCTCTCCATCAATGCTTTGGGGTATTGATGTCACTCTTCTTGCTGCCTTACCAGTCAATCAATGCTGTGGGGTGTTGATTCTATTGTGAATGCTGCCTTATTTTTCACTAATTTCTTGGAGAGTTGCTGACACTTTTATTGCTTTATTCTGCACTTTTGGGTTTTATGCCACTCTTCTTTTGGCCTTAGAACTCACTTAATGTTTTGATGTCACTGTGCTTGCTACTTTAACCCTCATCCAATATCTTGGGGTGTCACCGGCACACTTCTTCTTGCCTTATCCCTCACTCAGTAACTTAGGTTGTTCATATCACTGTTTTTACCACTTTACCCATCTTCTGGTGCCTTGGAGTGTTTATGCAACTATTGGTGCTGCTTTGCTCTTTTCATGATGCTTTAGGGGGTGTTCATGCCACTGTTTTTGCCACTTTGTTCCTGTTTTGGTGCCATGTGCTGTTCATACCACTGTGCTGCCTTACCTCTCTCATGGTGCCTTCAGGTATTCATGCCACTGTAGTTGCTACCCCTGGGCCTCTTTTTTGGTGCTTTAGGCTGGTCATGTCATTGTTTTTACTTTCTTGCCTTTCTTGCATTGCCTTGGGTTGCATATGCCGCTGTATGTGCCACTTTGCCCTAGTTTCAGCAAGCTTAGCTGAACAGAACTGTATGTTTAATTTGCGACCTTCCATAATCATTGATCACGGATCAGTTCGAGTTGGTTATGGATAACAACATTTTGTTTAAGCAAGTTGTGTTCTACATACCTGAATGTGAACTTGTCTCTATTCCTGGGAGAATCCTCACAACTGCACATTGCAGAATTTGCACAGAATTACCCCCAGCACAGATTTTACCTTTAACAGCGCAAACTTTCCCTGTTGCAGAAGGAACCTGCATAGAGCTGCTGCAGCAGTGTGTGGGAAGAGCATAGGTTTATCACAGCCCGGTATTGTGCTGAGCTTGATCCCACCAAGCCTGCTGGAAGAGGAGAGCCATTGAAAAGCCAGGCTCTATGAGCCCCCAGAAAAGGAAGAGACAGTGCTGAGCATGGGCCCGAGGTAGCACATAACTGTGCAGGCCTGGGCCCCGTGAGCCTGCTGGAAGAGGAGGAGCTGCATGGTAGCTGTCAGCTTAGTCAGACTGCTAAAGCCTGCAGGAAGAGCAGGCAACATGAGCAGCAATATAAAAGCCTGCTTCACAAACCTTCAGCAGGGGCAGAACATTTGGCATCTGGATCTTGAGAGCCAGACCTCCTGAGCAGTAAAAGCAGCAACAACAGCAGCAGAAGAAGAAGAAGGAAGTGCCAAAGCAGAGCAGGTACCAGGAAGCTAAACTGTCCAGCAAGTGGGTCTTCAATCTTCACCCAGACCACTTCTGTCTCTGCTGCCATCCTTGCATCTATCTGGACCTATAAGGTTTATTTCACATATGCAAACCCAAAATCTTTCCTTTGTTTTCAGACCCATCATACTTTCCTCCTCTTCCTCCTAACCCTTCACAAGCCTCTCCCTCCTTCAATTAAATGGTCTCCCTCAATCCCATTTCCTCTGCCCTTTTCTAATTTTCTTGCCTTCTTATAATCCAAGGCTTCTGTTTCCTCTTCCCCCGACCCCATATGCCAGCTCCCCCACTGAGGTTTACTTTGCATTCTCTTCCTTTCCCCAACCCAGGATCCTCTATTCCATCCTATATCCTCTCCTTCCTCCATCCTGAGCCTTTCCCTATTCAGCCCATCCTTAATCCCAATCATTCATACCCTGTCACACTCCTCTGTTGCATGCAATGTAGAAACATAGAAACAAGATGGTCTGCCCATCCACACCAACTCTTCAGCTTTATAAACCCTACCACTCCTTCAGAGATTCACTGTGTTTATCCCATGCTTTCTTGAATTCATATACTGTCTGCGTCTTTACCACCTCCACTAATAGGATGTTCTATGCATCTACTGCCCTCTCTGTAAAGAAATCTAACCCCTTCTACTCTCATCCCATGATCTTTCTTTCCAAAGCCTCATTTCCTTTGAAGGAGAGCTGCTTCCTGTGCAGTGATACCTTGCAGATTTTAAATGACTCTATAATATCTCTGCTACCCTACCTTCCATCCAGGACAGTAGTTCTCAACCTAGGCCTCGGGGCATACCTATCCAGACTGGTTTTCAGGATCTCCACAACGAAAATGCATGAGAAAAATTTGCATGCATTACCTACAGTGCATGCAAATCTATCTCATACATATTCATTGTGTGTATCTTGAAAACATAACTGGATGGATTGAGAACCACTGCTCTAGGCTAAACATCTTCATCTGTTCCCCTATGCTGGACTGATAATATTGGATTATAATGAAATGGAGGAAGATGATTAGGAAAAATATTGTATTATTTTGATAAATAAAAGTGCAGAGTTCAGGGATGGGCCAAGATCAGAGCAAGTAGTTACCAAAGTCAGGCCGAGGGTTGAGGCAGGCAGCAAGCAATGTGTAGTCAAGGTTCAAAGCAGAGGTCAGTGGCAGGCAGCAGGCAGAAGAGCAGTCCAGATCCAAAGCAGAGGTCAGAACCAAGGCAAGCAAGTGAATGGTAGAGACAGGGCACTGCTGGAGGCAGGACAGGCTGGGAAAAGCAGAGCAGGCTGCACAAGGCAAGAAATACTGGACAAGACAGGACAGGCTGGATGAGGCAAGGCAGACTGGACAAGGCAGGAACAGGAGCACAGGAACAAATATGGATCTGGAATTCTGGAGATACATGTACTGCAATAAGCAGGAGGACATATTGCTGAAGCGAGGCTAGGAAAGCAGCTGGAGCCTTTATACCCAGTCACATGACATCATAGATATGTGCCTGTAGCCCCATTTCCCACCAATGAATCTTCAAAAGGCATCACGCTGCGCCCAGTGTCCAGCAATGACAGCGACGAGATGGTGGCATTCAAGTCACACCGAAAGCTGTCGGCATTCCTGTGTGAGTGCTACTGGTCACAAGAACAGCAAACATTACAGCTTTCACCTAAAAATCCTCTCATTGGCAATGGTGCTTTCTGAAGTCTCTTCTCCTGCCTCCCTTACTGTTATGAACTTCTTACCCTGTTTCTGATTCTCCTTTTCCTTTTTTTTCTCTTTCCTCACTTTACAACAAGCCTTCATGTTAATGGAAGAACTTAATCCTGTAGTTATGGAGTTTTATACTTGATGCAATCTATAATTAACACTCTTTAAGTGGCAAAATATTTTCCAAACTGTTTATCATACGATAAATACTGCTCCATTTATAGCATTTTAGTAGACACCAGTGGGCTATCTAATCAGCTCATTTTTCCTTATTTGCATGTTCATTATCATATTTACATAGCCAGATTTGACAAATGATATCATAACCCCCATTATCACATTTAAGACACACAAAAAAAGATTTGTTCTTAAGTCAAAGCAATCCTCGCATGATAAAAAAAAGCCTTACTGCATTTCAATATATCTACTCCTAAGTATATCAAAGGTCTCAGTCGAAAAACTACATATAGACTCATTTTTTTAAATCTTAACTTTCTCATCACAGATATGAGCACTTCAACCTTCATGCTTAACTTGCCTAGTAGAACTGACTCTTGCTATCAGGGAAAGATTGATTAAATGTTATCAATACCACAGTTGGCATAATACAATAATAAGAATGTGCTATTTTTGACCATGGTGAGACCAAGTAGATAAGCACCTTATGGATACTTAGAAATAAGCATTCAGATATTGTTTAAAAATACCTAAACTTTTGGAGTATTTTTTAAAATAATTGGGGGTAATTTTCAAAAGGAGTTATGCATGTAAATGTAACTACTATTGTAGCAATTTCCAAAAGCCATTTACTGGAGTAAAGTGCACTTACACAAGTAAATCCTATGGACAATTCAATGGCATATATTATAGGGATGTGAATCGTTTTTCAACGATTAAAATTATCGTCCGATAATGTTTATATCGTCTTAAATCGTTATAGAACACGATACAATAGAAATTCTAACGATTTATCGTTAAAAATCGTTAAATCGTGTTAGTGCGCACTAACTCGAGTTAGTGCGCACTAACTCCCCGTTAGTGCGCACTAACTCGATTTAGTGCGCACTAACTGAAAATGATACAAATAAACACTTTCCAGGTCACTGAAGGTCAGTTAGGAATGAATATGTGTTCCTATTGGCTGGCTGCCCTCTTATCTATTGATGTTACCAAGGTTACCACTGAGGTGATGGTTGGGGGGATGGGAAATGGAACTGGAAACTAACGAACACCAACAGAAAATGAAACAAAGTGTTCACACTTCCCAGGTCAGTAAAGGTCACTTAGGAATGAATATGTATGTATGTATTCCTATTGGCTGGCTGTGCTCTTATCTATTGATGTTACCAAGGCTAATACTGAGGTAATGGTTGGGGGGATGTGAAATGGAAACAGTTGGAAGCTTGACAAAAAAAGTAATGTAATGATCAGCACTCACGTGACTAGAACTTGTTTGTTTATTATTTTTGTTAGCAGGCACCTGAAATGCTAGTGCATGTTGAATTTGCCAATCACTGTGCATTTTAGAAAGGTGGTCCTGGCTGGAACTGTACACAGTTCAAATATATGTAATTGATTGTTGGTAAGTGTATTTTTTAAGTAGCCACACTGGCACAAGTATGTTTACTTTTCCTCCTACTTAACTCACTAGCTCAGCTTTGTAAGAAGGGCTTCTCTGCTTGTGTGTTGTTTTTGTTTCGTGTGAGGAGAGCAGAAACATCAGATCTTTATTCAATCTACTACAGTCATCTCTTACAGTGCCCTATCCCTATTAATACCAGGAGTGTTGTGATCTTCCTGCACACAGTGCCCTAACCCTGATACCAGTCTGAGACAGCTCCCTCCCTGCATTACTAGTGAGAGGCTGGCTTCACAGACAGGGGGGAGCTGCCTGACCCTCACTCCTGACTTCCCCCATGTCCCAGCTAGTGAATGGTGTGTGGGTGAGGGGGGGGGGAGGATGGTGAAGTCTGAGACAGCTCCCTCCCTGCATTACTAGTGAGAGGCTGGCTTCACAGACAGGGGGGAGCTGCCTGACCCTCACTCCTGACTTCCCCCATGTCCCAGCTAGTGAATGGTGTGTGGGTGAGGGGGGGGGGGGAGGATGGTGAAGTCTGAGACAGCTCCCTCCCTGCATTACTAGTGAGAGGCTGGCTTCACAGACAGGGGGGAGCTGCCTGACCCTCATTCCTCCGGGGTATTGTGATCTTCCTGCACACAGTGCCCTATCCCTGATACCAGGGGTGTTGTGATCTTCCTGCATGCAGTGCCCTATCCCTATTAATACCAGGAGTGTTGTGATCTTCCTGCATGCAGTGCCCTATCCCTATTAATACCAGGAGTGTTGTGATCTTCCTGCATGCAGTGCCCTATCCCTGATACCGGGATGTGTGCAAGAAGATCACAACACCCCCGGTATCAGGAATAGGGCACTGTGTGCAGGATGATCACAACACCCCCAGTATCAGGAATAGGGCACTGTGTGCAGGAAGATCACAACACCCCTGGTATTAGGGATAGGGCACTGTGTGCAGGAAGATCACAACACTCCTGGTATTAATAGGGATAGGGCACTGTGTGCAGGAAGATCACAATACCCCTGGTATCAGGGTTAGGGCACAAGTTCTAGTCACATTGACTGATCACATTACTTGTTTTGTCAAGCTACCAACTGTTTCCATTTCCCATCCCCCATATACTGTCAGTAGGAAACTTGGTAACATGAATAAATAAGAGGGCAGCCAATAGGAATACATATTCATTCCTAAACTGACCTTAACTGACCTGAAAAGTGTCAAATTGTATCATTTTCAGTTAGTGCGCACTAACTCCCAGTTAGTGCGCACTAACTCCCGTTAGTGCGCACTAACTCGAGTTAGTGCGCACTAATCGGAAAAAACGATTTTTAACGATTTTTAAACTAAAAAATCGTGCCTAAGACGATTTTCTTGCCCTGCCACACGATTTCTATCGTTAAGACGATATGGAAAACGATTCACATCCCTAATATATTATAGCAATTTTCAAAAGCCCACTTACTCAAGTAAAGTGCATTTACTCGAGTAAAACCCTGTTTTACTCGAGTAAATGCTTTTTAAAATCAGGCCCATTATTTTTAAATGGCCTTTCTGGCTTCTATGGGCCCTCACAGATCCCACTGCTAATTCCCAAGGCCTCTCCAAGGCCTCAGGCAGGCGTAACTTAGAGAATAAAGGTAGGGGGTATTTAGGTAGGTCTGGGGGGTGGGTTAGATAAAGTAAGGGAAGGTGGGGGGGAGCAAAAGGAAAGTTCCCTCCGAGGCCGCTCCGATTTCAGAGCGGCCTCGGAGGGAACGGGGAAAGCCATCGGGCCTCCCCTAGGGCTCGGCACGCGCAAGGTGCACAAGTGTGCATCCCCTTGCATGCGCTGACCCTGGATTTTATAACATTCACGTGGCAGCGCGCACATGTTGTAAAATCGGGTGTACATTTATGTGTGCCAGGTAGTGCGCACAAATGTACCCCGCGCGCGCAACTTTAAAAATCTTCCCCTATGTGTAGGACATGAAAGTATATTAATTAATTATCTGAGCCCATTTCTAGTTATATTTATCCTTGGGCCCCTTAAAAAGGAACTAGAAATGAAAAATTAAGACAGATGTGTGGCAATGATATCAAAAGACATTCCCATGGCTGCAATCATTGCACATTTAGGGATAGATCTTTAAAAAATACGCAATCGCGTACTTTTGTTCGTGCACCAGGCGCGAACAAAAGTATGCTGGATTTTATAAGATACGCGCGTATCTTATAAAATATGGGGTCGGCGCACGCAAGGGGGTGCACATTTGTGCAACCTACGCGCGCCAGGCCCAGCGCGCGTTGCCTGTTCCCTTCGAGGCCGCTCTGATTTTGGAGCGGCCTCGGAGGGAATTTTCCTTCGCCCTCCCCCCACCTTCCCCTCCCCTCCCTTCCCCTACCTAACCCACCCCCCCGGCCCTATCTAACCCCCCCTACCTTTGTCGGCAAAGTTGCGCCTGCTGAAAGCAGGCGCAACTTTGCGTGTGCCAGCCGGCAGCCCCGCTCCGTCCTCCGGTCCCGGGGGCTGGTCTGGAGGCCTCGACCACGCCCCAGGGCTGGCGCCACGCCCCCGAAACGCCCCCGAAACGCCACGGCCCGCCCCCAAAATGCCGCATCGTTTTGGGAACGCCCCTGGACACGCCCCCTTCCCGCCCCTTTTCGAAAGCCCCGAGACTTACGCGTGTCCCGGGGCTTTACGCGCACCTGAGGCCTATGCAAAATAGGCGCGCCAGCGCGCGAGGGCCCTGCGCACGTAAATCCGGAAGGATTTACGTGCGCAGGTCTTTTAAAATCCGCCCCTTAGTATATTCAGTATATGAGGTACTGAAAGTGCATGCAGTGGAGTGCTATCCTATTAATACTCACACATACTTAATAATAAATCAGATATTCATGAGAGATTAGATAAACTTTTTCATATGGATGTAGGATCTAATTTAAAAATAGTCTACATAAAAAGTCAATAAATATGCACATACTACTTTTCAAGACGAACATATGTAGATAAGTCCAGTTTTTGAAAATTATTCTACCAATCTACCCACACAAATCATATTTGCAAAATTATTAGGACAAATTTGTCATGAAAATTTATGCACATACTTTATAAAATCCAAAAGTCTGCACAAAAGTCCAAATCCATCCTCTGCTCCGCCCCAGGAATATCTCCACTTAGTCTGGGTACATTTAAACGTGAATAGGACATATGCACATAAGTTTAACCATATTGGGTGGGGAATTTTATAAAAGGCCATTTCTATGTTTAAAATACTGTTTTTTTCCTGTAGACTTCCATTTGATAATTACTTGGATTGAGGTCAGTCTTCAAACTAGTTGCATATCTTGAATGTTTGTGGGTATTTTTTTTTACCAGCAAACTGTACCAATATTCAAAGGGAAATCTTTCCCTTTGAAAACTGACAAAGAAAAAGTACCCTCATAACTTTGCACCTGCTTTTTGTGTGGGCAGGACTGGTGGAAGCACTAGGCAGACTAGGTGGCCATTTAGAGTGCCGGAGGTTTGGGGGGGCTGTGGCCCAGCTGCAATCGGCATCAGCCCCAAGTGAGTGGACTGGAGGAATAACAGCTGCATCCAAGGCGGGAAGTAGGGGGAGTGCTGGCGGCTGGGACCGTGTATTGGAAGGTAGGAGAACCATCAGTCGGATAGTGTGTCAACGTGGTTATCTGTGGAGGCAGAGCAGTGGTCTGATGGCAGCGTGGGAGTGGCATCAGGTCAATGATAGGACAGGGGCATGAGCGTGCGCAAGAAAGAGAGTCAGAGGTAGGTGCCATGCGGGGTGCCAGTCCATCCGGTTTGCCTAGGCCTTCTGATGAGCCTTTCACTGGCCCTATGTGTGTTACTTTTTCTCCTTCAAAATGCATAGCTATGTTTGAAAATTTAAAAATACCAATGTATTTCCCCATCCCGTTCCAATGCTGCCCCTAGGAATCAACCCCCCTCTTCTGCAGGTAAGCCTAGGATTGTTGTAGTGCTATGCTTATAAATGTATCCATATATATATGTGAATTTTCAATTCAGTTGTGCAGGTAAAATTAGCATATATGCAAATGAGTAGCTTATAGCAGTATATATGTTGTTTTAGATACATCAAAAGTATGCATGTACTTTTGGTTTTTCACGCGTATTTACATGTGCAAATAAGGGGCAGTCTAGAGGCATGCTGGAGGGCGGCCAAGACTCAAGAGACTACATTTGGCAACTGATTCATGCAATTTTACACCTTTTAATTATCTTGCTCAGTTGATATCAGACTTGTCTGTTGTCTGCTATTGCTGGATGGGAGGTCTGGGTGAACTAGAGGGAGTTCAAGGTGAAGGACTAAGAGCATCTTGATGACCTGCAGAAAGAATGGGTGAACTGATGCAGGTGTCGGCATACCGGTGATTTCAATTTCATAGGCATGTTTTAAAATATACTGATTTCCACATATAAATCAGGGTTTTATGCAAGCAAGTTATATTTTTTTTTCACAAGTAAAATATACAAGAGTATGTTTAGAAAATAGGTAGGAAAAGTATGCACTTTCAATGCTTTGCAGGTATTCGCACTTACCCAAACTTATGCACTTATGTTGGGGGCGATGGACATACTTGCTTTTTATAATCTATGCATACCTAATACACACAGGTTATAAAATACTGTAGTAGATCTCTGAGTAGCCATATATGCACATATGTGGGGAAACACACAGTTGTTTGAAAGCTTTCCTCTTTGAATGGGCAATTTTCAAAAAGACCATTTCCACAGGTAAAGCACTGCTTTACCTGCAGAAACTGCTTTGAAAATTGCTCTCATTTCAATTGTTCTAAATGTTTACTAGTATCTAGTACTCTTTTTTAAAGGACACATATGGTATTCAATATTCTGTTTCCTATTTGTGGAATGCTTCTCCTTGCTATTTATCGTACATTAATTTGGTACAGAACAGAACAACATTCGTTTGCCAAGCAAATGCAATTAAACATTAAAATTCAAATTGGAAGTTGGAAAGGACGATGGAGATAATGACATGAGCCCTGGCAAATCTTCCCTTATATTCCTCTGCTGCTTCCCTTCAGAAAACAAAAATTGACAGAAAGACATGCCAGTTAAATTGAACCATGCATCATGACATTCTGCTCAGGCCAGTCCAGCCAGTGAACAGATTCTCTCTGTACTGCATGGCAAGGAAAGAATCACTCTGTCAGGTCCCCCCCCCCCCACCCAAATTGTCAACAATTTGCTGAATTACTCTGTTCCAAGTCTTCTGCACTGACAGGAGGCAATCATATCTGAGAGAGCCCTTTCCTTCTTGTCTGTTATCTTGAAATCAATTGCACAGCCTGATGCACAGAGTAATGGCGGTGCAATGCTCTGCAGGGTTTGGCCCATCTGGACACAAAGGAAGTGGCCACCACTGGCTTCTCATTGATCTATGAAGCACATGCTGCTCCACAGAGGTGATCTCCAAGTCTCCACCTGGTATCTGCAATACAGAAAAAACGCTTATCTGGGGAATGCTTCTACTGCAATAAAACAAGTTTTACACTAAGATTTCTACTACATTGTGTCTACGGGGAATGACTGACCATGTATAGTTTTATTTTATCTTTTGTTTTTAACTAAGAGATTGTTGTTCAATGAAACGTCAGTAGAGTGCCAGCAAACATAAGGTCCATTGTTTGAGGGATGTATATAAAGAATTTACATGGGACGATGCCTCTAATACTTATAATATGGTAGAACATTCAGTTGTATGTTTACATATTTAAAAAATACAGTTTACGAAGGAAAGAGAGGATATAGTTTAGGAAATATCACATATAAGGTTAGCATTTTAAATACTAGATGTTATTGGCTGACTGCATGAAGTTTCATGCAAAGATGGATGCTACTTAAGCTAACTAGAGCAGATGGATGGTCTATTTAGACTTGATTAGCTGAGATTGATTGCATGAAATGAATAAAATGTGTTACTGGAAGAAAAATATATCGTTAATTAAACAACTAATATAGCATGAGAGTTGCAGAAATTCTAAAGAAAGTATTAGATGTGCATCTGTACATATAGAGTATGCAGTAATGAAAAAACAGGTTGTACAAAGTAGTTTATTTGTATGTATATATATATATATATGTGTGTGTATGTGTATAATGTGTATACCTATATATAGAGAGAGCTGTATATGTAGAAATATAGATATAATTTGCATATATTATAAATAAATAAATTAAATATGTGTGTGTGTGTATTTTAACTTTTTGCATTATTCAGCATGAATTTGTTTATTTTGTTTTATTGTATACCATTTTGGACCATCTTTCAAAAGATGGGGAGATGATATAGAAGAAAATGAAATAGAGATAAATGAATGAAATGAAATATGTATATATAGAAAATCTGTGCTACTTTACTTATACAAACAGGGGTAGATTTTAAAAGAAGCGCGCGCGGCCTACGTGTGTGCGCTACCCGGTGCGCACATGTACGCCCAATTTTATAACATGCGTGCGCCGAGCCGCGCTGCCTTCCCCCATTCCCTCCCAGGCCGCTGCCTTCCCCCATTCCCTCCCAGGCCGCTCCAAAATCGGAGCGGCCTGGAAGGAAACTTCCCTTTCCCCTAGCATGACCTTCCCACCTCTTCCCCTAAACTTTCCCCCTCCCCCAGCCCTACTCTAACCCCCCCCAAAATGTTTATCTTACCTTTTGCGCCTGCCTCTGGGCAGGCGCAAATTGCGTGCGCCGGCAGCCCCGGGACTTACACGCGTCCCGGGGCTTTACACGCATCGCCGGGTCTTTTTAAAATAGGCCCAGCGCGCATAGACCCTGTTATGCGCGTAAATCCTTTAAAATCCGGCCCATAGTGTTTTCTACATTCCTAGGGCTAACATGAGAGGTGGTGGTTTGCTATTGTTAGTAGAAAAGAAACTAAACGTAATGCATGAACCAATTGATATAGTCTCTCCTTTTGAAACTGGATTCTTTAAAAGTAATTCCCTGCAGATTTGTCTTCTTTATGCACCATTGACCGCATTTATATTAGATAATGTTAATATGGATCTAGCAGCTATAGTAACAGGTGATTTTAATTTTACAGATAGATACAAAACCACTGTCCTCTACTTGCGAGACCCTTTTAGCTACTATGTGTGCCATCGGTTTCTAACAGATTGTGGATTAGCTGACACACAAAGCTGGTCATACTCTGGAACTTATTTTCGTTAACTCCCATTTCAATAATATAGTATCCCCCATTTGTTCTTCTGTACCATGATCTGATCATAGATTGATTCATTCTGCATTGTCTCTTAATCTGCCCTATAGCAATCCACCTGTCGCAGATGTGATATTTAACTATCGCAAACCTTTTAAGTTTGACTAACTAACAGAGGCCTTACCAGTGGCTCTTAAGGACCTGGATGGCAATGATATTAATGCCAAGTCACCTCATGGAACTTTATTAATTCTGAACTTGCAGACAAATTATGCCCTTATTTTAGAAAAGTGATAAAGTCTCATTCTAAGATTAATGCCCCTTGGTATACCTAATCTTTGAAGGATCTTAAAAGGATACTTAGAAATAAAGAGAAAGCCTGGAGGAGAAATCCTGCCCCTACATCCCTTGGAGTTTATAGGGCTTTACTTAGCAAATATAGAATCAGCATTGCTAAGACTAAATGGGACTTCTTCGCTGTTTTCCTATGTACTGAATTTAACTAAATCCAACCAGTCTAATCTCATTCACAATACTTCAATCGAGAAATGTAATGATTTATTTTGCACTTTTCTTCAGGGACAAAATCTCTAATCTTATTGATAATATCTCAGTAGCAACTAAATAAAAGATAAGCCTAACCCGATCTGGTCTACCTTTGAATGCATATCTTCCTCCAAAACAGAAATTCTTATTAGAAAGATGAATCCTGCTGCCTATCCAGTGATGCCATTCCTATCAAAACATTAAGGCTAATATCTAATATAATAGCTAGGCCAGTTGCTAATAAAATTAATTTATCATTGGAACAAGGTAATTTCCCTAATAAGTTGAAATGTGCCATTGTTCGACCGCAGCTAAAGAAGGTAAATGCTGATACAGCAAACCTAAACAATTTTAGGTCTGTGTCTAATTTACCATTCTTAGCTAAATTAATTGAAAAGGAGGTAGTATACATACAGCTTTTGGAGCATCTTGACAATAATAATATTTTATACCCAGCACAATTTGGTTTCAGAAAGTTCTACAGAACTGAGACCCTCCTTTTATCTTTAAGTGATACAGTCCTCAGAGGACTCAACAGTAGCCAATCATGTCTCCTTTTCTTGTTGGACATCTCAGCGGTATTTGATACAGTTGATCATGGTATGGTGATCCATAGGTTATCTGAAATTGGTTTATCTGGGAAAGTTCTGGAGTAGTTCATAGAAACATAGAAACATAGAAACATAGAAATGACGGCAGATGAAGACGGAATGGCCCATCCAGTCTGCCCAGCAAGCCTCACACATTTTTTCTCTCATTCTCATCTGTTTCTCTTAGCTCTTGGTTCTATTCCCCTTCCACCCCCACCATTAGGGGTAGATTTTCAGAGCCCTGCTCGCCTAAATCCGCCCAAAACCGGGCGGATTTAGGCGAGCAGGGCCCTGCGCGCCGGGAAGCCTATTTTACATAGGCCTCCCGGCGCGCGCAGAGCCCCGGGACTCGCGTAAGTCCCGGGGTTCTCGGAGGGGGGCGTGTCGGGGGCGTGTCGGGGGGCGGGCCCGGTCGTCGCGGCGTTCCGGGGGCGTGTCGGCAGCGGTTTGGGGGCGGGTACGGGGCGTGGCGACGGCCCGGGGGCGTGGCCGCGCCCTCCGTACCCGCCCCCAGGTCGCAGCCCGGCGCGCAGCAGGCCCGCTGGCGCGCGGGGATTTACGTCTCCCTCCGGGAGGCGTAAATCCCCCGACAAAGGTAAGGGGGGGGGTGTAGACAGGGCCGGGTGGGTGGGTTAGGTAGGGGAAGGGAGGGTAAGGTGAGGGGAGGGCAAAGGAAAGTTCCCTCCGAGGCCGCTCCGATTTCGGAGCGGCCTTGGAGGGAACGGGGGGAGGCAGCGCGGCTCGGCGCGCGCCGGCTATACAAAATCGATAGCCTTGCGCGCGCCGATCCAGGATTTTAGTGGATACGCGCGGCTCCGCGCGTATCTACTAAAATCCAGCGTACTTTTGCTTGAGTCTGATGCGCAAGCAAAAGTAGGCTGTTCGCGCGCCTCTTAAAATCTACCCCTTAATGTAGAGAGCAGTGATGGAGCTGCATCCAAGTGAAATATCTAGCTTGATTAGTTAGGGGTAGTAGGGGCAGTAACCGCCGCGATAAGCAAGCTACACCCATGCTTATTTGTTTTACCTAGACTATGTTGTACAGCCCTTGTTGGTTTTTTTTTCTTCTCCCCTGCCGTTGAAGCAGAGAGCCATGCTGGATATGCATTGAAAGTGAAGTATCAGGCACATTTGGTTTGGGGTAGTAACCGCCGTAACAAGCCAGCTACTCCTCGCTTTGTGATTGCGAATCCTTTTTTTCTTCACCCCTGTCGTTGAAGCTATGCAGGATATGCGTGAAGCATCAGTTTTTTGTTTTTGTTTTTTTTTTTCCCCTGCTGTTGAAGCAGAGAGCTATGCTGGAAATGCGTGATGTATCAGTCTTTCTCCCATGCCGATGAAGCAGAGAACCATGCTGGATATGCATGGAAAGTGAAGTATCAGGCACATTTGGTTTGGGGTAGTAACCGCCGTAACAAGCCAGCTACTCCCCGCTTTTTGAGTGCGAACCCTTTTTCTTCTCCCTTGCCTTTGTAGCAGAGAGCTCTGCTGGATGTGTGAAGTATCAGTTATTCTTCTCCCCTGTCATTGAAGCAGAGAGCTATGCTGTATATGCATTGAAAGTGAAGTATCAGGCATATTTGGTTTGGGGTAGTAACCGCCGTAACAAGCCAGCTACTCCCCTCTTTGTGAGTGCAAATCCTTTTTTCCATTACCTCTTGCTGTTGAAGCTTAGAGCGATGTAGGAGTCACAGTAAGCATGTGTATGTTTATTTAATAAGGGTATTGTGTAGGGATGTGCAGAGCAAAATTTTATGTTCATATTTTTTATGTCCGAAAGGGGGTCCCACTTGCGGCCAATATGGACATAAAAAAAATCCAATGAGTTGGGTATATGTACATATGTGCAAAAAAAAAATTTAAACCCCCCTCACCCTCCTTAATCCCCCCCCCCAGACTTACCACAACTCCCTGGTGATCGAGCGAGGAGTGAGGACGTCATTTCTGCAATCCTTGGCGAGAAGCAGGGGACGTCGGCGGCACGTCGAGTGATGCGGCGTCACGTGATTCCCGGCGAGTTCGCGCCGGACAGCTCATTCGGCCCAAAAAGAACTTTTGGCCAGCTTGGGGGGGCCTCCTGACCCCCCCAAGCTGGCCAAATGTTCTTTTTGGGCCGAACGAGCCGTCCGGCGCGAACTCGCCGGGAATCACGTGACGCCGGCGTCACTCGACGTGCCGCCGACGTCACATGCTTCTCGCCAAGGATTGCAGAAATGGCGTCCTCACTCCGCTCCATCACCAGGGAGTTGTGGTAAGTCGGGGGGGGGGGGGAATTAAGGAGGGTGAGGGGGTTTATATTTTTATTTTGGCTCAACAATCGCGATTTCCCACATATCGAACATATCTATGTTCGATATGTGGGAAATCCGATCGTTTATGTCGAATCAATTTTTTAAGTAAAAAAAAAAAATGAGTTGCGTTTCACTAATGCGGTCAATCCGAATGCACACCCCTAGTATTGTGTCAATAGCCATCATTCTGGCGAGTCACCCACTCTTCATTGGCGGCCTCTTGACTTTATGGATCCGCAGTGTTTATCACACGCCCCTTTGAAGTCTTTCACAGTTCTGGTCTTCACCACTTCCTCCGGAAGGGCATTCCAGGCATCCACCACCCTCTCCATGAAGAAATACTTCCTGACATTGGTTCTGAATCTTCCTCCCTGGAGCCTCAAATCGTGACCCCTGGTTCTGCTGATTATTTTCCTACGGAAGAGGTTTGTCGTTGTTTTTGGATCATTAAAACCTTTCAAGTATCTGAAAGTCTGTATCATATCCTTATTAACATCCCCCTATTGAAAAACAACAAAAACTTCTTATGTCTCACCTTTCTTCTCATCAATGCGCAGTCATTGTCTAAGAAACACATGTTAATTTCTGACATACTACAAGAAAAAAATCCTGACTTCTTCGCCATAACTGAATCCTGGCTAAAAAACACCGATCAAGTAATTCTGAACCACCTTAACAACAATGACTACGATACCTTTTCAATTCCCCGTAATTACAAAAGAGGAGGAGGCCTGCTACTTATCATAAGAAAACACTTTTCAATGAAAATAATCCCACACAACCTCCCTAAACAATTTGAAGTTACTCTCTTCGACTCCCAACATCTTCAAATCTGCCTCGTTTATTGCCCCCCTAAACTACTAGACAACAACATTTCTCCGCTCATTGAATTTCTCATCTCTAACATCAACATAAAAAAACCTGTGATCATTCTTGGAGACTTCAACCTCCATACAGACGCCAACCCCCGTTCTCCTAGCTGCGAAACTCTTCTCGACATGCTATCAAGTCTAAACTTCATCCTTCAAGTGAACAACCCTACACATAAAGCAGGTCACACTCTCGACCTGATTTTCACCAACAACTTCTTCATGAACTCTTCTATCTCTCACAACCCAGTCCCATGGTCTGATCACCATCTCTTACTCTGCAAATCCCAAACAAACTTCAACAACCCAACAAATAATAACTCTACAAAAAAATCCTTCAAATTCCGTCCACCCTATCAAATTAATCTTCTCCTTCAAGAGCTAGGTCTACAACTAGCGAATCTTGACTTATCAAACATAAATAACGCTATCCAATCATGGTCCTCAATCACTGAAACAACCGCTAACATCATTAACCTGGAGAAGATCAAACACCTAAAGAACAAAAAAGAAATACAAAACCCATGGTTTAACACCACCCTAAAAAACATGAAATCAGCTCTCAGGAAAACAGAGAAAGAATGGCAAAAAAATAAACTGCCTGCTACACTACAAAAATACCGTTCACAATTAGCAGCCTACAAGAAATCTATCCAAAACACAAAACGGAACTACTTCGGCAATAAAATTATAAATTCCTCCAACAAACCCAAATCCCTATTCAACCTTGTAAACAACCTCATCTCTGATATCCACATCTCCAACACTACTATTACCAAAAAAAACCTAAGCCAAGATTTAGCCATCTATTTTAAGGATAAAATCTCCAAAATAACAAACACCTTCATCACCTCTTCTTTCTTCAATTTACAAACTTCTTCAATTAACATCCCTCCTTGGCTGGACTTCAGACCTATTTCCATTACAGAAACAGAAAAAATGATGAAGAAAATCAACCCTGCTCATCACAAACTCGACACCATTCCCACCCGAGTTCTTAAAGAAATTGCCTATCCTTTAGCCCCAACAATTTCAGCAATCATCAACAAATCGCTCGAGGAAGGCGAGCTGCCTCCCAAGTTAAAAATTGCCACCGTCACTCCTTTATTAAAGAAAAAAAACCTCAATCCAGAAGACCTAAACAACTACCGCCCAATCTCCAACTTACCCTTCTTTGCAAAAATGATTGAGAAGGCGGCATTGAAACAACTCAACGACCATCTAGACGATAATAAAATTCTTTCTCCTTCCCAATTCGGCTTCAGAAAAAACCACAGCACTGAAACCCTCCTCCTTAAACTCTCCAATACCATCCTAAGAGGCTTTGACAACAAAAAAGGATACCTTCTGATTCTCTTAGACCTCTCTGCTGCCTTCGACACAGTGGATCATAAAATTCTCATCTCATGTCTAGAATCCATTGGGCTGGCTGGCAAAACTCTCAGTTGGTTCTCATCCTTCCTCAGTAACAGACACTTCAAAGTTTTTCACAACAATAGCTCTTCTTCTCCTGTCCCCCTCGATACAGGTGTGCCTCAAGGATCAGCACTTTCACCAATCCTTTAGGGATGTGAATCGTTTTACATATCGTCTTAACGATAGAAATCGTGTGGCAGGGCAAGAAAATCGTCTTAGGCACGATTTTTTAGTTAAAAAATCGTTAAAAATCGTTTTTTCCGATTAGTGCGCACTAACTCGAGTTAGTGCGCACTAACGGGAGTTAGTGCGCACTAACTGGGAGTTAGTGCGCACTAACTGAAAATGATACAATTTGACACTTTTCAGGTCAGTTAAGGTCAGTTTAGGAATGAATATGTATTCCTATTGGCTGCCCTCTTATTTATTCATGTTACCAAGTTTCCTACTGACAGTATATGGGGGATGGGAAATGGAAACAGTTGGTAGCTTGACAAAACAAGTAATGTGATCAGTCAATGTGACTAGAACTTGTGCCCTAACCCTGATACCAGGGGTATTGTGATCTTCCTGCACACAGTGCC
The DNA here is from genome assembly GCF_901001135.1 of Rhinatrema bivittatum. NCBI lineage: Eukaryota > Metazoa > Chordata > Amphibia > Gymnophiona > Rhinatrematidae > Rhinatrema > Rhinatrema bivittatum. The sequence goes on along the minus strand of NC_042615.1, from coordinate 636,677,732 downwards.
CTATCCCTATTAATACCAGGAGTGTTGTGATCTTCCTGCACACAGTGCCCTATCCCTAATACCGGGGGTGTTGTGATCTTCCTGCACACAGTGCCCTATTCCTGATACCGGGGGTGTTGTGATCTTCTTGCACACATCCCGATATCAGGGATAGGGCACTGCATGCAGGAAGATCACAACACTCCTGGTATTAATAGGGATAGGGCACTGCATGCAGGAAGATCACAACACTCCTGGTATTAATAGGGATAGGGCACTGCATGCAGGAAGATCACAACACCCCTGGTATCAGGGATAGGGCACTGTGTGCAGGAAGATCACAATACCCCGGAGGAGTGAGGGTCAGGCAGCTCCCCCCTGTCTGTGAAGCCAGCCTCTCACTAGTAATGCAGGGAGGGAGCTGTCTCAGACTTCCCCATCCTCCCCCCCCCCCCTTACCCACACACCATTCACTAGCTGGGACATGGGGGAAGTCAGGAGTGAGGGTCAGGCAGCTCCCCCCTGTCTGTGAAGCCAGCCTCTCACTAGTAATGCAGGGAGGGAGCTGTCTCAGACTTCACCATCCACCCCCCCCCTCACCCACACACCATTCACTAGCTGGGACATGGGGGAAGTCAGGAGTGAGGGACAGGCAGCTCCCCCCTGTCTGTGAAGCCAGCCTCTCACTAGTAATGCAGGGAGGGAGCTGTCTCAGACTTCACCATTCTCCCCCCCCCCCCTCACCCACACACCATTCACTAGCTGGGACATGGGGGAAGTCAGGAGTGAGGGTCAGGCAGCTCCCCCCTGTCTGTGAAGCCAGCCTCTCACTAGTAATGCAGGGAGGGAGCTGTCTCAGACTTCACCATCCTCCCCCCCCCCTCACCCACACACCATTCACTAGCTGGGACATGGGGGAAGTCAGGAGTGAGGGTCAGGCAGCTCCCCCCTGTCTGTGAAGCCAGCCTCTCACTAGTAATGCAGGGAGGGAGCTGTCTCAGACTTCACCATCCTCCCCCCCCCCCCCTCACCCACACACCATTCACTAGCTGGGACATGGGGGAAGTCAGGAGTGAGGGTCAGGCAGCTCCCCCCTGTCTGTGAAGCCAGCCTCTCACTAGTAATGCAGGGAGGGAGCTGTCTCAGACTTCACCATCCTCCCCCCCCCCCCCTCACCCACACACCATTCACTAGCTGGGACATGGGGGAAGTCAGGAGTGAGGGTCAGGCAGCTCCCCCCTGTCTGTGAAGCCAGCCTCTCACTAGTAATGCAGGGAGGGAGCTGTCTCAGACTTCACCATCCTCCCCCCCCCCCTCACCCACACACCATTCACTAGCTGGGACATGGGGGAAGTCAGGAGTGAGGGTCAGGCAGCTCCCCCCTGTCTGTGAAGCCAGCCTCTCACTAGTAATGCAGGGAGGGAGCTGTCTCAGACTTCACTATCTCCCCCCCCCCCCACCCACACACCATTCACTAGCTGGGACATGGGGGAAGTCAGGAGTGAGGGTCAGGCAGCTCCCCCCTGTCTGCGAAGCCAGCCTCTCACTAGTAATGCAGGGAGGGAGCTGTCTCAGACTTCACCATCCTCCCCCCCCCTCACCCACACACCATTCACTAGCTGGGACATGGGGGAAGTCAGGAGTGAGGGTCAGGCAGCTCCCCCCTGTCTGTGAAGCCAGCCTCTCACTAGTAATGCAGGGAGGGAGCTGTCTCAGACTTCACCATCCTCCCCCCCCCCTCACCCACACACCATTCACTAGCTGGGACATGGGGGAAGTCAGGAGTGAGGGTCAGGCAGCTCCCCCCTGTCTGTGAAGCCAGCTTCTCACTAGTAATGCAGGGAGGGAGCTGTCTCAGACTTCACCATCCTCCCCCCCCCCCTCACCCACACACCATTCACTAGCTGGGACATGGGGGAAGTCAGGAGTGAGGGTCAGGCAGCTCCCCCGTCTGTGAAGCCAGCCTCTCACTAGTAATGCAGGGAGGGAGCTGTCTCAGACTTCACCATCCTCCCCCCCCCCCCCCTCACCCACACACCATTCACTAGCTGGGACATGGGGGAAGTCAGGAGTGAGGGTCAGGCAGCTCCCCCCTGTCTGTGAAGCCAGCCTCTCACTAGTAATGCAGGGAGGGAGCTGTCTCAGACTTCACCATCCTCCCCCCCCCCCCCCCCTCACCCACACACCATTCACTAGCTGGGACATGGGGGAAGTCAGGAGTGAGGGTCAGGCAGCTCCCCCCTGTCTGTGAAGCCAGCCTCTCACTAGTAATGCAGGGAGGGAGCTGTCTCAGACTGGTATCAGGGTTAGGGCACTGTGTGCAGGAAGATCACAACACTCCTGGTATTAATAGGGATAGGGCACTGTAAGAGATGACTGTAGTAGATTGAATATAGATCTGATGTTTCTGCTCTCCTCACACCAAACAAAAACAACACACAAGCAGAGAAGCCCTTCTTACAAAGCTGAGCTAGTGAGTTAAGTAGGAGGAAAAGTAAACATACTGGTGCCAGTGTGGCTACTTAAAAAATACACTTACCAACAATCAATTACATATATTTGAACTGTGTACAGTTCCAGCCAGGACCACCTTTCTAAAATGCACAGTGATTGGCAAATTCAACATGCACTAGCATTTCAGGTGCCTGCTAACAAAAATAATAAACAAACAAGTTCTAGTCACGTGAGTGCTGATCATTACATTACTTTTTTTGTCAAGCTTCCAACTGTTTCCATTTCACATCCCCCCAACCATATTGGTAACATCAATAGATAAGAGCACAGCCAGCCAATAGGAATACATACATACATATTCATTCCTAAGTGACCTTTACTGACCTGGGAAGTGTGAACACTTTGTTTCATTTTCTGTTGGTGTTCGTTAGTTTCCAGTTCCATTTCCCATCCCCCCAACCATCACCTCAGTGGTAACCTTGGTAACATCAATAGATAAGAGGGCAGCCAGCCAATAGGAACACATATTCATTCCTAACTGACCTTCAGTGACCTGGAAAGTGTTTATTTGTATCATTTTCAGTTAGTGCGCACTAAATCGAGTTAGTGCGCACTAACGGGGAGTTAGTGCGCACTAACTCGAGTTAGTGCGCACTAACACGATTTAACGATTTTTAACGATAAATCGTTAGAATTTCTATTGTATCGTGTTCTATAACGATTTAAGACGATATAAACATTATCGGACGATAATTTTAATCGTTGAAAAACGATTCACATCCCTAAATCCTATTCAACATCTACCTAACCCCTCTTTGCCATCTCTTATCTAGTCTTGACATAACGTATTACATGTATGCAGACGATATTCAATTACTCATTCCTATTTCTTCCTCGATAGAAGATGCTATGTCTAAAGCAGCCTCACACTTGGATACTATCAGAAACTTGCTAATTCATCTCAAATTATGTCTAAATACAAGCAAAACAGAATGTATCCTAATTGCCAAAAAATATCCTGGACATTTAACAATTCCACCCTTCTACTTTGACAAGACCCTCGTCCTTCTCAAAGAGAGCGTTAAAGACCTGGGTGTTTGGTTAGACACTGACCTAATCTATAAAAAACACATCTCCACAAAAATAAAGGAAGGCTTTCACAAACTTCAAATAATTAAACATCTAAAACCCCTACTCCACCCCCATGATTTCAAAACTGTCCTTCAAGCCCTCATTTTTTCAGGTTTGGATTACTGCAACTCCCTATTGATCGGCCTTCCAAAATCTTCCTTGAGACCCTTGCAGCTCCTTCAGAATGCTGCAGCCAGAGTTCTAACAGGTACAAGAAAAGCTGATCACATTACACCTGTTCTCAACCAATTACAGTGGCTCCCTATTGAAAAAAGAGCAGAATTCAAAGTCCTCACCATACTCCACAAAGCAATATACAATGCCGACTATTCCGCCTTTGATGACATCATTCACATCCATTGCTCCCAACGTACTACACGAACCGCCAGCAAAATTAATCTAGTGATTCCCTCTCTTCCACAGGCTAAATTATCCTCCACCAGAAACAGAGCCTTTTCCATCATCGGCCCTAAGCTCTGGAACTCGCTTCCTCATTGCCTCACCAATCAAGATAACTTAAAATCCTTCAAAAAAGACTTAAAACCCTGGCTTCTCAGCCAATCCTTTAAAGATAGCACTCAATGACTCTAAAATTCTTTTATATATTCTGCCATTTTTTCATTCTCCCTGTTACAATGACACAGATGCCCTTCAATGCTTCATGAGATATTTGTACATCTATTCAGGGTTCTATCCTATGTTATCTTGTTATACATTCTCCTGTTGTATTTATCATCGTTAATTTTAAATTGTAATCTTCATACATCGTTCTATGTAACATGTTGTTTCTGTATGTAAACCGGAGTGAAGGCAACTCTGCTATACCTCGGTATATAAAAAATGCTAAATAAAATAAATAAATAAATAAAATATCACCTCTGCTCCTCCTTTCCTCCAGGGTGTACATATTTAGATTCTTCAATCTCTCCTCGTACGTCATCCGATGAAGATCCTCCACCTTCCTGGTCGCCCTTCTCTGTACCGCTTCCATCTTGTCTTTGTCTTTTTGTAGATACGGTCTCCAGAACTGAACACAGTACTCCAGGTGAGGCCTCACCAAGGACCTGTACAAGGGAATAATCACTTCCCTTTTCTTACTCGATATTCCTCTCTCTATGCAGCCCAGCATTCTTCTGGCTTTTGCTATCGCCTTGTCGCATTGTTTACCTAAGCAATAGATCCTTCAAAGTCAAGCTAGGAGCATCAGAATCTGACAGTGCTTTTATCATCTGGGGTACCACAAGGGTCGTCGCTCTCTGCAACACTCTTCAATATTTACATGTTTTCTTATGCAAACTGCTAGCAGATCTAGCATTAACATACTTTATTTAAGCAGACGATGTCCACATTTTACTCCTTATTACTGGTTCAGTGAAAAGTGCACTAAAATTATGGGACCTATATTTTTCATCTATCAAACAATTATTAGCTAATATGAATTTATCTCTTAACCAGAAAAGACTGAAATTTTGCTGATCTGCAACAAATGTGATCTCAAGATGAGACTGGAAGTGGAAAATATTGAACCAAGAGCTTCTATAGTTAATGAAGTTAGGGATTTAGGAGTTATGTTGGACAGTGAATTAAATTTGAAGGGGTTCATTAACAAGTTGAATAAATATGGCTTTTATGAACTGCAAATACTAAAGAAACTAAAACCATACCTATACCCCAATGATTATATAACTGTTCTTCAAGCTTTGATATTTTCAAAATTAGCAACTGTAATGCCATTCTGTTGGGTCTTCCATTAACCACTATCAGACCCCGCCAATTACTCCAGAATGCAGCTGCGAGAATTTTAACAGGTTCCAGGAAGTACGATCATATTACACCCTTTTTAAAAGATCTCTATTGGTTGCCCATTTTTTATTGAATCCATTTTAAGGTTTTATCTCTGATTCATAAATCATTATTTAAAAAGGATGTGCATTCGTTTGCAACGAAATAGGAAATAAAGACGATATTTTCTATTTCATTGCATTTCGGGGGACCGACGAAACGATAGGAAAACCCACAAAATTTTGTGTGGTTTACTTATTGGTTTTTTTGGGGGAAAAAGGGAACATTTAAAAAAAAAACCCAAGCCCACCCCATCCCTTCAAATTTTATTAATTGCAACCCCCACCTTCCCAACCCCCCCAAGACTTGCCAACCCCCCCCCCCCCCCATAGACTTACCGAAAGTCCCTGGTGGTCCAGCGGGGTCCCAGGAGCTATCTCCCCCTCTTGGGCCATTGGCTGCCACTAATCAAAATGGTACCGATGGCCCTTTGCCCTTACCATGTGACAGGGGCTATCGGTGCCATTGGTCAGCCCCTGTCACATGGTACAGTAGGAGCAATGGATTGCCCATGCCATTTTTTAAGATGGCACTGGCCATCCATTGCTCCTACCAATTAAGCAATGTAAACTAGTAATTAAGGAAAAAAGGAAAAAAAATAGTAGAACCACTTGTTATTACAGCGGATATAACATATAGATAGGGAGCTCACCCTTCCAAGAGAGATACAGGATGGACAAACACAGTTTCCCCAGTTTGGGGTGCACATTTACCAGACAGAAATGCAGATAACTGAGAAGTAATAAAAAATGTATACACAGATCCTTTATACTTCACTAGGCATTTAAAAGGAAATTTTAAAGTAAATGTGTCCCCAATCTGGAGCATCCTAGATCGCATTATAAGAAACTGATGATACTTCTTCTGTGTCTGCCGGACTATATCTGGATAGACTCTAACAGCCATTTGAAAAAAGGGCTCAAGCTGCTGTTTACAAAAAAAAAAGGTGCAAGACCCAAGCAAATGTGGCCACCATAGTGGTCACATGGGCCAAATCAGTATCTGACATTTTCAAAAGCATAGATATGTTTAAATTAGGGGTCAAAATATCCATTTCTTGTGCTTCTTCCTGTTGGTGTCTTCTTAGAGGAAGATACAAAATCTTGGAAACTGGAGGAATAGCAGACTCAGGAACTTTAAGGTGATCGACCAAATATTTCTTAAACATATCTTTAGCTGTAATGTGAGGTACCTTTGGAAAATTGATGAAATGGAGGTTTCTGCCTCGCATCGCGTTTTCAAGGTTTTCAATTTTATATTGTAAAGATATATTTTCCTTAATCAGAAAATCATGAGAGGAATTCAAAGCTTGAGATGACAGTTTAATTTTTGTGACATCATCTTGTTTAGAGACTTTAAATGATTCCAAAGATGAAACTTGTTTTTTTAATATAATTTATCCTCTCAATAATGGGATTAAACTGCATAGTTAGAGAAGTTCCTAAGTTAGTGATAGCGTGACAGATAGAATCTAAGGATACATGTGAAGGTCTTACCAGAGATGGCACAGGCAGTTTCTGAAGAGGAGTCAGAGTATAAACACAAGGTTGTTCCTCCATGTTGGTAAATTCTCCATCTGCAGGTGAGCTGGCCTTACCCAAAACAGGGCCCTCACTATCCAAAACTCCAGGGTTCTCGGCTTTTCCTGACCCTGCCGTGGATTCAGGGGCTATCACATCTTCGGTGTTTGCCCCAGCTGCCTGGAATCAACTGTCCCTGGAAATGGCTGGGTTGACTGGAGGAACCCAATCAATCGGGGACAGGGATGTTACAGAGTCCGGAGAGGGAGAAGGAAACTCTGCCTCTGCCTCCCTCTCTTTAGATAAAGCCTCTGATTGAATCCCCCACTGAATGTGAGCATCCATCTGGCCCACCAAAAGGGGATCCAGAGGAACTGTGGGGTTGGTACGCTCCTTCGCTCACTTTTTCCGAGCCGAGTGCAGCAATTTGAGGCAATATTCCTTCCAAGATATAAAAAGAAAAAATGGTGATCTCATGCTGTGAGCTCTATGGCAGCCATCTTGCATCCAGTTATCAATCCCAATAGGTTTTTCAGGCCATTTCATGTCTTGTTTTATTAACTGATGTTTTTTATATTACGTTTTCTTTTATTTCATTGTTTTATTATTGTATTTACTGCATTTTTTACTGTTATATATTTTATTTTGTTTGTGATTATAGATGAAGATATTTTTATTATTGCTGTTATTTATGAATTTTATATTTCTGTGAACAGGTATGATTATTTAGGAATATTGGTCTATAAAAATAAATAAATAAATAAATAAATATATTTTTTCTTTAAAAAAAGAGGCCAATGTTTGAGCATTTACTTTGGTCTGGGAATTCCTGTTAGTAGGAGGTGAGGTAAGAGATTTGACTATGTGAAATAATTCATATGGTTTACTGGGGGCAGACTGGATCTATTCTGCAAAAAAATAAAACCCCACATTTCTGAGGATCAGCTTAGCTTTGATAATTTTATTTATTTATTTATTTGTTTATTTTTAAATCCCTCTGTTTAGTGAGATAGGCATCTCAGTCTCAATCCATTTTAGATTTTTGCCAAACGTATTCACATTTTTGAGTTGTTTAAAAATCCCATCAATGTTAGGACTAGTTCACTATATTACAGGGAAAATTATACACGTGGAGATTAAAATCCCTAACAACAAAAATATCTTTCATATCAGCATTGAAAGATGCTAGGGATGTGCATTCATTTTCAATGAATGTGCATTCCGCAACGAATAAGTCCCTGATCGTTTGATTCGTGGGTTTGCGAAATGCATGGTGATCCCCCATGAATGAACAACTGGTACACAGAAGCCATTTGAAATAGGAGAAGGCCATGTGGGAGTATCCATAGCAACAACCAGCCCTTTCCTGTGAGTCATAAGTAACCTCACAGCACTGACATAGAGCAGGCACTGGGAAAGGTGCTAGGTACCTGGAGGGAAGGGTGCTTTGCCGGATGGTTCTGCGTCCCATGCGGTGGGGCGGGGAGGAAGGTGGCACCTGCCTGTCTATTTCCCTGCCCCAGGGAAGTCGATCCATCCGGGGCACCGGGCAACCCTCCCACCTTCTTTCTCCCTTTGGGGGAAGCCGGCATTCCCTCGGCTCCCGGCTCCCCGGCGGGATGAAAAAGGGAGTAGGCGGGCCCACCGGTCGAACACGCCGCACATCCGGAGGCATGTGGCAGTCACCGGTGTGGGTTCTTCCCAGCACCGCGGAAATGCGAGGACAGCGGACTCCCTCTCTCATGCCCTGCGCTTGCGGCGGGTGGTGTCGACTCTCGAGGCAAGGTCTTGTGGTGTTATTGCCACTATCATGGTTCCTCAGAGTGTTGGTGCTAGTCTTTCTGCTGCTTTGTCCCTTTATCAGCGCCTTGTGGTTTTTTCTGACACTCTTTCTGCTTGCTATGCTCCCCCTTCATTGTGCTGTAGGATGTTGATGTCACTTGTCTTGCCACTTGCCTGTTGTGTTGCATTTGAGGGTTCATGCAACTGTTATCGGTGCTCTCTTTTGAAGCTGTGGTGTATTTTTGACACTCTTGCTGCTGCTTTGTACCTCTGTTAAAGCAATCTTGCCAGTCCTAGTACCCCTTTGCCCCTTTACAGCCTTCACTGGCTATACAGATAGATAAAGCCTATGAATGACATAGAGACTTGGTAATTATGGTGCGATTGGCAAATGTGATAAAGCCTTTAAGCACTAAATCCAGATTTAGTGCTTAAATCCAGATTTAGTGCACTTAACTGAATCCTTCAGGATTCAGTTAAGTGCACAGTTAGGGGCGGATTTTCAGACTCCGCGAATAGGCCTACTTTTGTTTGCGCTCCAGGCACAAACAAAAGTACGCTGGATTTTAGTAGATACGCGCGGAGCCGCGCGTATCTGCTAAAAACCTGGATCGGCGCGCAAGGCTATCGATTTTGTATAGCCGGCGCGCGCCGAGCCGCGCAGCCTACCCCCGTTCCCTCCAAGGCCGCTCCGAAATCGGAGCGGCCTTGGAGGGAATCCTCTAATGCCCTCCCCTCACCTTCCCCTCCCTTCCTCTACCTAACCCACCCGCCCGGCCCTGTCTACACCCCCCCTTACCTTTCTCCGGGGATTTACGCCTCCCGGAGGGAGAAGTAAATCCCCGCGCGCGAGCGGGCCTCCTGCGCGCCGGGCCGCGACCTGGGGGCGGGTACGGAGGGCGCGGCCATGCCCCCGGACTGCCCCGGGCCGTAGCCACGCCCCCGTACCCGCCCCCAAAACGCTGCCGACACGGCCCCGAAACGCCGCGACGACCGGGCCCGCCCCCCGACACGCCCCCGACACGCCCCCCTCGGAGAACCCCGGGACTTACGCGAGTCCCGGGGCTCTGCGCGCGCCGGTAGGCCTATGTAAAATAGGCTCACCGGCGCGCAGGGCCCTGCTCGCCTAAATCCACCCGGTTTTGGGCGGATTTAGGCGAGCAGGGCTCTGAAAATCCGCCCCTTAATGTTGATCGGTGCACTCATATTCACTATAGCTAAAAGCAATCTTGATACCCACATGCAAGTGAGAGGTGTGGAATGACCGATGATTAATCTGGATTTAGTACTTAAAGGCTTTATCACATTTGCCAATCGCACCATAATTACCAGGTCTCTATGTCATTCATAGGCTCTATCTATCTATATAGCCAGTGACAAGACACATATGATGGTCATCCACTACACCTACTCAATTTACTGTATGAATTACTAGAAGCAGAATTTATTTATTTTTTGACTGTTTCAAAGTTTCTGCTCCATACAGGGGTATTTCAATTATTATTATGCACAGAGCATCTAACATGTCTGTGCCAGCTTAGAGGTGAGGTGGTGCAAATTAGGGATGTGAATCGTGTCCTCGATCGTCTTAACGATCGATTTCGGCTGGGAGGGGGAGGGAATCGTATTGTTGCCGTTTGGGGGGGTAAAATATCGTGAAAAATCGTGAAAAAATCGAAAAAATCGAAAAATCGCAAAACCGGCACATTAAAACCTCCTAAAACCCACCCCCGACCCTTTAAATTAAATCCCCCACCCTCCCGAACCCCCCCCCAAATGACTTAAATAACCTGCGGGTCCAGCGGCGGTCCAGAACGGCAGCGGTCCGGAACGGGCTCCTGCTCCTCAATCTTGTTGTCTTCAGCCGGCGCCATTTTCCAAAATGGCGCCGAAAAATGGCGGCGGCCATAGACAAACACGATTGGACGGCAGGAGGTCCTTCCGGACCCCCGCTGGACTTTGGCAAGTCTCGTGGGGGTCAGGAGGCCCCCCACAAGCTGGCCAAAAGTTCCTGGAGGTCCAGCGGGGGTCAGGGAGCGATTTCCCGCCGCGAATCGTTTTCGTACGGAAAATGGCGCCGGCAGGAGATCGACTGCAGGAGGTCGTTCAGCGAGGGTTCCGGCGCCTCGCTGAACAACCTCCTGCAGTCGATCTCCTGCCGGCGCCATTTTCCGTACGAAAACGATTCGCGGCGGGAAATCGCTCCCTGACCCCCGCTGGACCTCCAGGAACTTTTGGCCAGCTTGTGGGGGGCCTCCTGACCCCCACGAGACTTGCCAAAAGTCCAGCGGGGGTCCGGAAGGACCTCCTGCCGTCCAATCGTGTTCGTCTATGGCCGCCGCCATTTTTCGCCGCCATTTTGGAAAATGGCGCCGGCTGAAGACAACAAGATTGAGGAGCAGGAGCCCGTTCCGGACCGCCGCTGGACCCGCAGGTTATTTAAGTCATTTGGGGGGGGGTTCGGGAGGGTGGGGGATTTAATTTAAAGGGTCGGGGGTGGGTTTTAGGGGGTTTTAGTGTGCCGGCTCACGATTCTAACGATTTATAACGATAAATCGTTAGAATCTCTATTGTATTGTGTTCCATAACGGTTTAAGACGATATTAAAATTATCGGACGATAATTTTAATCGTCCTAAAACGATTCACATCCCTAGTGCAAATACCACTGATGTAGGCAGGCCAGAAAAAATGGCTACCTGGAAGCCACAGTCATTTTAAAAATATAGCCAATCACATAGACATTTATGTGTGTACAGTACTTAAAAAAGCTAAATGACACAACTGTCCTTACAGAGTCAAACCATGAGGGAGCAAGTCAGTAACTGATATTAATCTGCAGTGATTTGTCTGGACCATTGAAACTAGAAATTACTTTCTTAGATAACTTCTAATCTCCATTTTTGATCACTCAAGGTATGGAAAGACTTACTCCATTAGGTGCAAAATTGAAGTGCAGGAGGAACCCAAAGTGTAAGCGGGCATTCAAGGAGCATACTTCTGGATGCCGCCCTTCGCAGGAACTGTGCATAACCTGCTTCCTCACAAAGGGAAGACAGCAGAAAAACCTTGCATGAGTACCTGAAAGCATTAGGGTGTCCAAAAGTACATACATTTCCTGAATGTGAAGCACGCCAAAGCATCTGGCAGGGCCAGAGGGTGCATGCTGTAGGGGATACATTGACTGAGAGATACATTAGTCTGGAAATTCTGCTTTGTAACAAGAGCTGAAAATTGCAAGCTGTTGCAAAAGAATGCTGAGGGATGCAACCTCTCGTGACTGCAGGGCTCTATGGCAATGACAAAGCACCAATTACAGGGGAAAGTCTGATACCAACCAGCAATACAGCTAAAGAAAGTTACAAGCTGATGGAAATGATAGGGAACAAGTGAGGGTCAGAGAAAACAACAATTATCACCTTTCTGAAGCTTCCCAGGATAGGGGAGATACACGGATGTGGATGAAGCATGGAGTGTGAAACTGCATAAGGTGAACTGATGGGGTATAGCACACAAGGCTGGGGATATCAGTCATACTGCTTGATCATCTTACAAATGTGCCTGGAAATAGTGATGGCCCCCAGAACATCATATTGGTCATTCCCCCTTCCAAAGGAAGCAAGGGCAATTAATATTGCACAGCAGTAGCACCAAAGCATGTGAGGTATGGATGCTAAATGAGATGCCTCCTGCACTGCTGAGTTGAGTCCCTCTCCTTTTGTCTGACCCATTGTGCAGGACAATGACTTCACCAATGCCTGGGTATAAAAACAGAATCATAACTGGAAAACTGAGAGTCAGATTCAAAACCTGGATGCAAAAAAGGGGGACAATAAAGTTGTCTTGTGAGTATTGTTCTTATCAACTGAAAAATCAGTTGGAGAGAAAATCTTAGTCAGACCGTCCCTTAAAATCTTGAGAAGTGGACTCCATTTTTTAGGTGGATGAGATCTGCATGTCCAAATAGAAGCATGCTTTTCAGATAAGTATTATTTTCATGTTTCCCCCTGTAGCAGGAATTGACCTGAATATCAGATGATGTCAGAGAGAGGTGGGGAGTGCAATTGGGATAAAGTTATATTAATGTCACTATTTGAATATCTTATTTTGATGTGATTCAATTGTTGACTAAAGCATTTTTATTTCTAACACAAAATGTATAAAAAATAGAGCATATGTGGACTTTGCATTGATATGGGATGAATGATGAGTAGTGTACGTTACCGGAGCGCTGGCATACTCCGGGATTGCAAAGGATGGGGCAGAAAGCCTGCCCTGCTGTAATAACTCACAAGTTCTTATCTTAATAAATATATACACGCTAATAGCAAACCAGACAATAAAGAAATAAACAGTAGGAATGTAGCCTGGTAGGGATGTGCAGAGCAAAATTTTATGTTCATATTTTTTATGTCCGAAAGGGGGTCCCACTTGCGGCCAATATGGACATAAAAAAAATCCAATGAGTTGGGTATATGTACATATGTGCAAAAAAAAAATTTAAACCCCCTCACCCTCCTTAATCCCCCCCCCAGACTTACCACAACTCCCTGGTGATGGAGCGAGGAGTGAAGACGTCATTTCTGCAATCCTTGGCGAGAAGCATGTGACGTCGGTGGCACGTCGAGTGACGCGGCGTCACGTGATTCCCGGCTCGTTCGCGCCGGACGGCTCGTTCGGCCCAAAAAGAACTTTTGGCCAGCTTCGGGGGGCCTCCTGACCCCCTCAAGCTGGCCAAAAGTTCTTTTTGGGCCGAACGAGCCGTCCGGCGCGAACTTGCCGGGAATCACGTGGCGCCGCGTCACTCAGACGCGGCGTCACGTGATTCCCGGCAAGTTCGCGCCGGACGGCTCGTTCGGCCCAAAAAGAACTTTTGGCCAGCTTGGGGGGGCCTCCTGACCCCCTCAAGCTGGCCAAAAGTTCTTTTTGGGCCGAACGAGCCGTCCGGCGCGAACGAGCCGGGAATCACGTGACGCCGACGTCACGTGATTCCCGGCAAGTTCGCGCCGGACGGCTCGTTCGGCCCAAAAAGAACTTTTGGCCAGCTTGGGGGGGCCTCCTGACCCCCTCAAGCTGGCCAAAAGTTCTTTTTGGGCCGAACGAGCCGTCCGGCGCGAACTTGCCGGGAATCACGTGACGTCGCGTCTGAGTGACGCGGCGCCACGTGATTCCCGGCTCGTTCGCGCCGGACGGCTCGTTCGGCCCAAAAAGAACTTTTGGCCAGCTTGGGGGGGCCTCCTGACCCCCCCAAGCTGGCCAAAAGTTCTTTTTGGGCCGAACGAGCCGTCCGGCGCGAACGAGCCGGGAATCACGTGCCGCCGACGTCACATGCTTCTCGCCAAGGATTGCAGAAATGGCGTCCTCACTCCTCGCTCCATCACCAGGGAGTTGTGGTAAGTCGGGGGGGGGGGGGATTAAGGAGGGTGAGGGGGTTTATATTTTTATTTTGGCTCAACAATCGCGATTTCCCACATATCGAACATATCTATGTTCGATATGTGGGAAATCCGATCGTTTATGTCGAATCAATTTTTTAAGTAAAAAAAAAATATGAGTTGCGTTTTACTAATGCGGTCAATCCGAATGCACACCCCTATAGCCTGGGTTGTCGACTTCAGAACTGTGTTTGGCCATAAGAGAATGACCTAAAGGTTCCTGGCTAATGTTCTAATGTTCTAATGAACATCAATATTTGGCATGCTCATTAGCTTGTGTTGAAATACTATCTCTATTGCTTTTTGCCTTGTCTGATTTTGTAAGAGTCTTTTTAACTCTATATTGTATTGATGCAAAATGGTGGACCATTGGGAGTGGCAGAAGCAGACACTATTGAGGTCAAATTCAGAAGTTATCTGTCTAAATGACATTTTGGGCACTTAGGGGGTCATTTATCAAAATGCGCTAAGGCGTTTTCGCATGCATTAAGGGTCCTCCAGTGGTTGTATGCAGGAAATACAACAGGTCTGGCACGTATCGCAAAGTGTGAAAACGTCATCGCAATTTGTGCTAACTTAGCTTTTCGCATAGGTATTAGCGCAAATTGCGATAAACTGTCTATTAGCATAAAACACGGCCCTTTTGCTATCGCATGCGATACTTATCACATTTTGATAAATCCAGGCCTATGTCTGGATAAACCTGTGTATACATTTCCAACCAACCAAAAGTCTAGCTAGACAATCAGATGCCATAAGAAACTGTACCATTACCAACACAAGTAAAAGAAAGAAAAACAGGCTAAACAAGGACATACAGAGACAAAGCTACCATGTCATAATAGTGAAAAGTCGTGACAACAATAAAGAAAAAGAAAAGAATGAAAGTTTAAAAAAGAGAAAGGAACTTGAGAGAGTACCACAGAGAGAAATAAAAGTTACTTACCATTAGTCATTCATCGTTCTTATTTAAAAGCTCTACCTGCAAAGAAAAGTGAACCAAAGAATCATTTTCTTGGAAATGGCACTATTGCAGAATATATTAAGCTTGCACATTAAATAAATAGCAGTAAATATGAGTGACCAGTCATAAGCAATACTTACCTAATAGCATACTGTTACTGGATATTCAGTCTTGATTTTAGTCTGTAGATATAAAAAAAATATTTGTGTTAAACGTGAAATAGTTACTAATCTTGAATTGCTTTACCTATAGTCAGCAGAGTTCAGAATTGCTGCACAAATAACATTTCAACTTGTTATTCAAAAACTGTCTGAATTCAGTTTCATCTAATATCTAAAACTTAAACCAAAACTCAAAGGAATCTCCTTTGTTGATCTGGGGTTCTGCCTTCAATCCCTTTCCCTGGGAGACTTATTGGATGGGTTCTGGACTCCTTTTCTATTGCTTAGGAGACCCAGTAGGAAGGAGATTTCCTTTTCCTTCTATTCTTCCCCCTCCTAACAATTATACATAGCGACTCCTTTGATATCATCTGAAACCTCCTTAGCCACTTGACATTTAATCCACTATTGCAGTAGAGCTACTAGGACATGTCAGAGAGTCAGGGGATTAGATAGTTATCATGAGATTGCCGTGATTTAGTGTGGGAAGCAGGGAGAGAGAATTTTCTCCTCTCATACACACACACACACAAACACACACACACACACACATTCTCTCTCTCATACACACTCTTTCATACACACACACATGCTCTCACACACATGCTCTCACACATGCTCTTTCAAACATACAGATGCTCACACATACAGAGATGTTGTCACAAATGCACTTTTACACACAGATGCTCTCATATATGCTCACACATATAGATGCTTTAGTTTCACCTGTGCATTTTCACACATAGATGTTCACATATGCTTTTTCACACATGCACAGATGTTCTTACATATGCTTTTTGATATACACACATACACACACAGAGGCTCATACATACATGCATGCACTCTCTCACACAAACACTTGACCACACACATATGCTGCCTCTTTCTTTCTTGGCTGTGGATTGCATAACCTGTTGCCAGCAGCCACTGGGCATCTATCTTCTTTGATGCGGCAGGTTGAGTTTTGCTGGTGGCCAATGGGGCTTTCCTTTCTTCTTCACTGCAGACATGGAAAATTATGCTATGCTGTTTGGCAACCATGTTGCCAAGACCTTGAGGGCAGCCAGGGGCCAGATCTTGCAAAACATTTCCTAGGCAATCTCAGGGCACAGTGGTATAAGATGCAATGGGGAGCAGGTAGCCCACAGGTATCAGGTTATAAAGGCCCAGTTAAAGATGGTGAAATGCAACAGGTACATTCAGCAGACCAGCAGAGGAGCCCCTTGTCTGATTGGACTGACAGCCATGGAGGAGAGCCTTGTCTAATGGCTGGGACCGGATGTGTTTGAGGGCATCACTGAACGGCTGGACATCATGTAAACTGTAGCTGGTAAATTCACTTTACCTGTAAATTGCAAGGCTTCTACACTTGTACACATCTTTTGGCATACATTGATTGACATGCAAAGTGCACATCTCATGCCAAACGGTCCATGTGTGTACCTCTTGGTTTTGGTATTTACGTCTTATTTTTGTTTCTATAGCTCTTGCCCAGGACTCTGCCGGTCAGTCATGCAGCCCCAGGAACCAGCAGTGAAGCCCCAAAGACCAGAAGTGAAGTGCCAAGCTGCATCCATGCAGCAGCACTTTTCCAAGCCTTCTTGCTTATGGACCCTCAGATATAGATCAGTGAGGAGGAGGAGGAAGGGAGGAGGAGCAGCAGCAGCAACAGGCTTCTGAGCTCAGCAAGTCCACTGAATGTGAGCCTAAATCTCTACTGTTTCAAGGAGGAACCCAGTCTGCAGTGGCATACAATAGAGCCAGCACAACCTCACTCTAGTTCACCATATGGCCAGCACATGGCAGTACACACTGAGATAGAGCAGCCCACCAGCCCCCTCATTCCACTTTTGGAGGCTCAAACCTCCACTCACAAACAGTACAACACCAGCACCAGCTCTGGCACGAACTTTGGCACCACCACTGGTACCAAGCAAGGCCTCAATGCATGAGCAACTGGACTAGCTGGAAGAAAGCCTTGGTGTCCACCACCAACACATATAGGCAGAGCTAGTGTGCCTCAGCAAGGTTGTCAACAGACAGAACCAAACCCTGCATGACCAGATCGCAGCTCACACACAAGCGCTCACCACAGTGGCAACATCAATAAATAACCTCACCAGCATCCTCACCCAGTTTCTCCAAAGAATGCTGGAGCCTCCACCAGTGTCTACCAAGGCATCCCAAGATTCTATGCTGCATAGTAGTCCCTGGCTCGACAGATGACCCAGGGGTAGGCCCCCAAAGACATGCCACACCCAAGTGGTAAGCCATGGCATGGCAGAGGGCCATGAATATTCACAACTGATGCCCTGTAAGGCCTAGAATCAAGACTTGTTAAATAAGCCTGCCAGGCCTCTGGAGAGAGTTCTCTTTCCAGCTAGATGAAAGAAGAAATCTGGGCTCATCCTCACTACAGATTTTCTGTGCCAGCTAGATGGAAGAAGACTGCTGGGTCTGTCCTCACTATAGAGTTCCTATGCTGGCTTGCTGAAGGGGATAGTCTACTGTCTTCCACTGTTGTACTGCTGTCTAGTTCTAAATCCCTTCTCAATGCTCTGCCAGTACCCCAGCCTCCTTGTTGTAGTTTACAGGCACAGTCCAGCTGCTGCCTCTTCTCATCATGTCTCATCTCCTGCTTCTGATTCTGGTGTCTGTCTCATCTCATTTCACATGCCAGAGGATGTGGTAAGTGTAACTGGGTTCAAAAAAGGTTTGGATAAGTTCTTGGAGAAGTCCATTAACGGCTATTAATCAAGTTTACTTAGGGAATAGCCACTGCTTTTAATTGCATCAGTAGCATGGGATCTTCTTAATGTTTGGATAATGTCCAGGTTCTTGTGGCCTGGTTTGGCCTCTGTTGCAAAGAGAATGCTGGGCTTGATGGACCCTTGGTCTGACCCAGCATGGCAATTTCTTATGTTCTTATGTTCTTATAGTCTTTATTGTACAGCTTGTAGAGTTCACCAGAGGTGGCAGTAGTGAGTAGATTCCTGCAGCAGCAGTCTTGGGTCCTCGATTGAGGAGATCCATCCCACAATGGTGGTGTAGGGAGCTCCGATGCAGATTTCTAATGAGGAGCTGTAGGTGAGACAGACTGGTAGATGTTATATTACTCACACTCTTGTAGCTGTAATAGTGGAGTTCCAAGCAGGTAGAAGTATTGGTAGCAGGCACCAAGGTAGACAACTCAGGCCTTTGAGGAGCGAGTACCTGGATACTGGATAGGCACCTGGAAAGAAGCATAGGGCCCCCGAGGAGCGGGTACCCAAGTTAGTAGAACCCCAGAGGATAGAGAGAACTTCCAACAGCAGCAAGAAGCGGCAGAGCAGCTTAGACTGGACAAATCCAATCCTTGCTAACTCAAAGTCAGTCAGCAAATGGGCAGGCTAAATACCCGGATGATGTGACATCACTGAAGGGGGACACCCCCGAATTTCGCGCCAACGCTGGAATAAAGACATGGGTAGCGCGCGCACACGCACCCTAAAACGCCCTCAGGTGAATCATGGCGGAATCCCTTGCCATAGCCATTCCGGGGACGCCGGAGAATGCGGCAAGCAGACGCGGTGGCCGCCATTTTCCTGAGGCTGGTGGAGAAAGCACATATTGAGGTGAGGCATGTGGGACGAAGCCGTCTGAGTTCGACGGACACAACAATTCTATTTGTTATTTGGTTTGACTATGATTTTACTATTATGATCAATGATTTTATAATTTAATGTTTTATAAAGAATGGTAATGATTCGGTTTTTCCATGTTTGCTCTGCTTATAGAGGCTAGTTTGTTGTGGGTTCAGTTCTTCTCTGCTGTTTCTATTTATACTTTCTGTTCCCTTTATTCTGTATTTGGTCAGGGTCTGTCTGTGTTCTCTGTGTGTGACTGAGATGAGGTATTCTCCTACCATATAATTTATCTGAGGGCCAAGCCCACACCCAGCACACTTTACAAAAAATGTAATTCCATAGGAGTTCTAATGTCTTTTTTTTGCAGGATTTTCTGGTTGGTACCACAAAAGTGCATGTAAATACAATGGGGTAGATTTTCAAAGGGATACACGCGTACCCACCGAAAACCTACCCCAAACCCCCCCTGCGCACGCCGAGTCTATTTTGCATAGGCTCGGTGGAGCGTGCAAGCCCCGGGACGCGCGTAAGTCCCGGGGCTTGCATGGAGAGGCATTCCGGGGGGCGTAGCGGTTGTGACGCGGCTTTTCAGGGGCGTGGCGCGGGTGACGCGACGTTTCGGGGGCGGTGCCGTGGGCGTGGTTTCAGCCGCGCCCTCCGGAACAGCCCCCGGGTCAGGTGTTGGCGCGCCAGCAGCCCGCTGGCGCGCGCAGATTTACGTCTGCCTCCGGAGGGAATGGAGGCAGGCTGCTCGGCTCGGCGCGCGCAGGCTGTCCAAAATCGGCAGCCTTGCGCGCGCTGATCCCGGATTTTAATGGATATGCATGGCTACGCGCGTATCTATTGAAATCCTGCGTACTCTTGTTCGCGCCTTGTGCGCGAACAAAAGTACGCGCTCTCACAAAATTATAAAATCTATCCCAGCATGCATGTTGTAAGTGATATTTTTGCCTCTTAAGACTGTACTTTTGAATGTTCCTTTTTCATGTAAAATATGTTATAAATGCATAATTGAATTGTGTGTGCAAGGCTGTAAGGTTTGCTTAGGGTATCTTATACCCTTCCCTTGATTATGGGTTCCATTTGGTAGGCGTGTCTGTTTTTAAAAATATAGATTGCTGGAGGGAATTGGACTTTTTCTGATGGGTTCGGAACAGAGACTGAATGATGAGGTGGTGGAGGCTACAGCACATTAAGGGGCCGGATTTTAAAAGCCCTACGCACGTAAATCCAGAGGCCCAACTGAAGTTTCATCTTTACCAGTCCATTTTCCCCTCAGATTGAGCCTTTGAGTCCTGGGGCCAGCAGGTCTTAGGTGGGGGCCTTCACTTGAGGCATGTTCTGTGGAAGTAGCAGGGTAAGAACAGAAGAAGGCAAGGCATATCCAGTGGTGGGCTATGTTTGAAGGCAGGCAACAGACAGGCAGGTCCAGGAGTCAGGCCAAGGTCAATATCCAATATCCATCTGAAGGGTAAGGGAGGGATGGACAGTCAGGCAAGGAGCAGAACAAGCAAGAGAAGCACACTGAAGAACTGAAAGGGGCAACCAGAAAGACTGATGAGAAGACAAGGTCACAGAGGCTGGAGATGAAGACTGCCGGAGCTGAAGACTAAAGACATAGGATTGGAAGATGAAGACAAGAACTGGAACAGAGACAAGCTGAACTGGAGACACAGGAACAAAGAGTCTGGCAACTCACACTACTGGAAGCAGGTTGACATGTTGCTGAGGCAGGGACTGAAGGCAGGTATTGGCCTTTTATAGGCCAAAACTCGTGACATCATTCTCAGGGGCTTCAGGGCTTTTTCCGCCGTGGTCCCTTTAAAGATTTGAGTGATGTATGCATGCATGTCTAAGAAAACTAGCAAGGAAAGAGTACAGGAGAGGCGATATCTGCTGTGAATCAGCTGCATCTTGCTGCATATGAGGAAGCAGGCTTTGGTGGTATTGGCTAGGGTTAGCTTGGGCCTGGAGCTGAAGGTAAGAGTGGTGTAACTTTATGTGAGTTAGTTTGTACATATTATTTCAGATCGTTTTCAAAGCAAACTTATGTGCATAAGTTCGCTTTGAAAATTGCCATAACTTATGCATTTTGGAAAGTGCAGACGTTATGTAGGTTGTTATAGAGCTACTCTCTTAAAATACAGGGTATTTATTTATTTAAAACTTTTTCTATACCGTCGTTAAGGTGGGTACCGTCACAACGGTTTACAGTAAGGCACAAAAGAAATGCTATTAACCTCTATCAGTTTACATAGGTGCCATAGGTACGTTTAGATCCTGGTATCACAGCATTAGTAATATCAAGGTTAATGATAAATGACATTATTAGTATGCTATTTTTATGTTTCACATATGCAAGTGCATTAAATATTAGCAAATCTGCATATACACATAAGGGCTTCATAGACAATACATTAATTAATGTACATGCTAACAATGGTTAATGTGTTTTTTAAGCTAAATGCATTTAAAGGGGGTAATTTTAAGACTATCCACAGAAGTTCATAGACTTATACAGGAAAAGTAGCTGCACACATTTACCCCTGCTAATTTCTGTGGGTATTTTTAATTTCAAAAACCATATTCCAAACCTCATTCCAACCCTGACCCAGGAATGCTTACCCTAGTATGGACAAAAATACATGCATATCTGCTGCACAATTTTCAAAAGGCCCATTTCTGCAGGTAAAGCACTATTTTCAAATGACTCTTAGCATATAGGTCCCAAAGTACCTTAACATTCTTAAAAGAAAAAAAAAATAGAGTTATGTGACATCTGAGACAACTGTGGTCCTAGAAGATCTTTAATGAAACACTTTCGTAAAACAATTTAAAGGTATTCCCTTAGAAATACTAAGACAACTAAACAACTCATTCATTTCAAAGATATTGCCCTCCTGCAGTAATGAAGTGCTCTAACTTGGGTAAGACAGAGGTGTCATAGAAGACATGCCTTTTTGGCTTCTTCACGCATGCTAAATCCTAAAAATATTCTGACAATTGTAGGGGGCAATTCCAGATAGCCCACATGGTTGCAAATGGCTTTTAGAAGCTTTCTTGCCAGAATTTTCAAAAGGGAGCCTTGTGAGTACGTTCTCTTTGAATATCTGGATAAAATACACATATACTAAAACCACCCATGAGGGCGGCTAGAGGAGAGAAAAATAGATCATGTGCTTATCAAAAAATATTTAAGCACACTATTCCTTCCCACCCACCGCTCTAAACATGCCCAAAGGAATGCCACTTGTTTAATATGGGTAAATGTATGCACATTATGAACCTTAGGAATATGTTTTTAGCCATTTATCGGCGGGCAACTTTAAGACAGTCCATTTTACCAAGGTAAAATACCATTTATCCATGTAAATGGCTTTGAAAATTGTCTTCCCCATACAGTGCTATTTCAGTCTCATAAATGTGCAGAATTCTTGTGCTCAATGATGATGCATAATTTGACTGCTTTGTCAGGCCAAAATCAAATGGGTGCTTTCATTTTACAAATTGTTTTGAATTGAAAATAAAATGCCTCCTGCAGCTGGACAATTCCGGTATGCTGTGCCCAGCAAAATATCCTCAGCAGAACCTGTAAAGAGCTTACATTTGCTTTGTTTATTCAATTTTTTTTTTTTTTACTTCATTTTTTATTCCTCCCTCTCCTGTTGGTGGTAAAAAAAAAAAAAAAAAACAGTTGATCGGCTTTCTCTGCTGCCTGAATTGGCAATAATGGGAATAGTTTTCAGACAATTTTCAAGTAGGCAAGCACTGTAATCATTTTAATCCCACACGTAATGCTTTTCTTTAAAGAGAGTCAAGAATGCTAATGGCAAACACTTCACAATGTATGTTTTAATTTACTGAGAATTTGCATTAGGAACTTTTAAAGGGTCATTGATTTTTCCTGTAAGGGGAGTAAGATAGGGTTAAGCTGAAAGGAGAAAAGTATTCATAGGAAACTTTCTAGATGTGTATTATCTAGAGAAAAAAAAAGTTTGTTTAAATAAACATTTAAATACATTTTGGTATCATGTGGCAGGTTTCCTCTTGTTCTCTAAGTGCCAGGATTGCCATTTACAAAAAAAATGCTGCTTTACAATTATCTTACTTTGTTTAAGGACTGCTTCTGAAGAAGGGACCTTTATGACTGTTGCGTCTCTAGTTAGACGTATATGGGTAGATTTTAAAAGGGCTGTGTGCGCGCCCATAAACACATGATATTTTATAAACTATACATGTAGGATAAAAAATACTCTTCACATGCATCTGTCTGTGCACATTTCTTATGTGTGCTGGGGGGAGTGAGAGAGAAAGAGAGAGAGAGAGAACCTCTTTATAAGATTTACTCCGGTACTCTATATTTGAACAAGGGGGCACTTGATTCTGTGTGAGCTCTTGGGAGGTGGGTTGGGGTTTGGGGAGGGGCGTAACAGACACATTCAGAGGTATCCATTGTAAAACTGAGATCATTAAAGAATGTTAGACCTTATAAGCGATGAAAATTCTAACAAGAGGAGCTGACTTGTACACTGCAGTCTTTGCTAGCTGCAGTGTACAAATTAACTCCTTTTCATCACTTATAAGGTCTTAAAATGTTAATGATGTCAATTTTACAATGGATACCTCTGAATGTGTCTCTAACACCCCCCCCCCCCCCAATCTACCTCTCGAAAATTCACCCTGAATCAAAGTGCCTCCTTACAATGGTCCAGACTGAGCCTAATAAAGAGGTTTTCTTTCTCTCTCTCTCTCTCCCAAACACATATATGCTGGGCATGCACCCTCTCTCGCTACTTAAAATTCTCATAGCTCCCTTGTAAGTGGCTATTTTTGTGCATGCAAGGCTTTTAAAATCTATCTCAAATTTTTTGGAGGGGGGGGGGAGCAAATGGGGGGCAAACAAAGTATGGGGTGGATGCAAGCCCATTTCCACACATCACACTCAAGCCCATGGCATGTCCCCTGCCTGTTAATCGCCTATAAAATAAGACTGCAAGAACAAATGTCAAGGGTCTTCTACTGCATGCAATATTCAGTATCATCATTCAATCAGTTCTATATGGTACTAAAGTCTGACTCTACAAGAAAGAACAGAGCCTCAACATAAATCCTTACAACTTGAGTTCTGTGAACTTAAACTGCATTCACAGAAACTCCTCCAGCAGTGGGCATGGAGCAGAACTAGGAATTTTCCCTTTACAACTTACTTTACAAAAAATATTTAAATTCTGAATACATCTCATTCAGAGCAATACAAATGCCCTCCACTACCAGGCACATTGTGATACAACACAAATGTAACTCTCTTCCTTTTCAAGGTTACTATTAAGCCCTGGTAATAGACTTGCAGTACAGTTAGAGAAAGGAATTTAGGGGAGGGGGGGATCCGATCCATTCTGTGATAGCACTCCCAGTGGCGGGGATGTAATGGGTATCCCCTGAAGGAAGTTTGATGGCAGAGCTCTGCAAAAGGCTCTGGAAGCAGTCTAAGTTGGAAGTTAAGAGAGAGAGGTTGGAGTTTTCTTTTCCAAAGTTACTTTTTGGCCTACTGGGACCCTTGAAAACCCTCTAAGACCCTCCAGGGTAGGTTTGGACTACACTGCTATACTCTCCAACCGAGGTTCAGAGGGGTAGATTTTAAAAGGTTGCGCGGGGGCGTACATGTGCGAGCACACATACACCCGATTTTATAAATTGCAGGCGCAGGCGTTCACAAGTTCTAAAATCAGGGGTCAGCGCGCGCAAGGGGGTGCACAATTGTGCACCTTGCACGCACCGAGCCGCGCAGCCTTTCCCCGCTCCCTCCCAGGCCGCTCTGAAATCGGAGCGGCCTGAGAGGCGACTTCCCTTCCCCCTAACCTGACCTTCCCACCCCTTCCCCTAACATTTCCCCCCCCCCTAGCCCTACTCTAACACCCCAAAAATTTTTGTTTTACCTTTTGCGCCTGCCTCCGAGCAGGCACATGTTGCGTGCACTGGCCAATTACTGTGCGCGATCCCAGGCACAGCAGCAA
Source organism: Rhinatrema bivittatum (assembly GCF_901001135.1). NCBI lineage: Eukaryota > Metazoa > Chordata > Amphibia > Gymnophiona > Rhinatrematidae > Rhinatrema > Rhinatrema bivittatum. Next base: position 636,652,822 of record NC_042615.1, on the reverse strand, counting down.
ATGGCCACTGTGCCAGGAACCGCTGAGCCCGCCCCTTCCCCACCCCAGACCTCCCACACCCCGCCCCCTCCCCACCCCATTTTGCAAGCCCCGGGACTTACGCGCATCCCGGGGCTTTACGCGCACCGCTGGGCCTTTTTTAAATAGGCCCAGCTCGCGCAAGGCCGGTTACGTGCGTAAATCCTACAGATTAACGCACGTAACCCTTTTAAAATCCGTCCGAGAGTGATTTGCCCAGGGACTGAGTTGGAGTTTGGACTTTTGAGTAAAGGAGCCCTACTGAAGACCTAGGCCTTTCCAAGGCTCAGGGATTGGGGAACCCTGAGTCAAAGATGGCAAGGATTAGGGAAGACGTACCCCTGTTGCAGAGGACTTCCAAAGCTATCTATTTTGGGGAACAAAGAAGTCATTTTCAAGATCTGGGAGGAACTGATTTCTGCCCCTCTTCCTAGCCATCGGTGGGCCTGCAGTTCCATCCTGGATCCCTCACACTGGGATCCTCATACAGAGAATGACAACCAATTATAAGTATCAGAGTTAATGGGAGTCTCTGAAACTCTGGGGAGATAGAGACATTAACTCTCTGTTCCAAGATTAGTTTTTGCCATCTGAGAAGGGTTTTTTTTCCAGCCACCAAAGGCAACCACTGCTCCTTCCTGAGCGTGGAGGGTGATTGGATTCCCAGCCTTACCAGAGACTCTTCATAGATAGTAAACACTAGACTTTGTAAAATCAAGAGAGAATGAAAACTGTGGAGCTGGAAAAGTCATAGTTATTTGTGCCATCAAACAAAGCTGTTTACAGCAAAGTATTATTTTTTTCCACGAAAACAGTGGTCCCTATGTCTCTTTTGGCACCCAGCACACAATACATTGAGGAAATGTATCTATCCCAGGAAATTCAGCCTAGAAGTCAGCTACCCCACCCTGGGACCTGAGAGCACTCCTTTCTACCTCTACTCAAAGACTCCATACCCGGGGAAGGGAGGGAGAATGAAGAGCTAGTCAGAGTTCCTGCCCCAAAGAGTATGAATAACTTTATAGCCTCGCCCATGCTGGACCTGCACATCGGGGTGGGGTTACCCAAACATTTCTAAAAAGCCACTCAGAATTTTATTTATTTATTTATTTGTAAGTTTTTTATATACCGCAGTATTGGTGTTGGCCTTCACTCCGGTTTACATTTGTAACAACATTTTACATTTTACAATCAGAAGACATCTGTGATAACAGTATACATTAAAAACAACAGATAACTGTAACTAGAGTTTACATTCGAAAAAATATCAGGTTAACGAAAGAAAACCGTGATTATGAAAGAGAGCATTTATTCAAATGTGGCAAAGGGGGTGACTTGAGTCGTGTTACTAGGGGGGAGGGGGGCATAAGCTGGAGTTATTGTATAAATAGATGAGAGAAGTTGGGGGACTTGATCAGTGAGGAGGGGGGGTTTTGGTGATGGTTAAGGGAGTGTGTGCTGTGCAATGGTTGGTTTAGCCTATCCCATCCTTGTAGGCTTATTTATCAAACCTGCCATATAACAACAGCACTAACTTTCAAATAAGAACAACCCTTCCTATGAAAAGGCAACACTACACAATTATATTACATCAATATACCTTTTAGAAGGAAAACAGACAAGCTGGTCTGCTACAGATCCCTACACAGAAACGGCACACTGGTAAAATAGCTCACCATTGTCACACAAACAGAAGATAAGCAGACCCTCAACAAATACAAAATAAAAGATCACAATTAAAACTATAAATGAACAGACAAAAATCGAGATAGAAACCTCAAGAAGCATACCTGGAAACTTTTGAGTTCTGGTCATCATATGACTCCTGTGGATTAATGAGGAAGATGGAAAACACATTGACTTTCTCTCTTCTGTACCTCCAAATGCCAGGTACCTCCCCTCACCGAATCTCATACTCCCACGCTGCCCCATTTCCAGATCTGAATCTAATGTTTCCCCCTCCCTAGAATAGATCACAGCACTTCCCCAGTCCCCAGGATGGACCCTAGCATTCTCCTACTTCCTACGCATCCTCTTCGAACAAACCCTAAGATTCCTCTTCCTAACTTTTTACCCCAGGCTGAACCCCAGCATTCTCCCTATTTCCATGTCCCCTTCCCAGGATAGCCCCAAGTACTTTCCCTCTCTCTCTTCCCAAGGACAGACCCTCAATATTTCCCCTACCTTTCTCTTCCCAGAATGGGCTCAAGCACTCTCCCCATTCCTGCAGCAGTTATAACCACACTTTTGGCATTCCCACCTCTGAAGCTTTGCTGGGTCTTGGGATAATATAGCTGCTGCCAGTTTTTCTTCCATCTTCAGATTTCATGGACCAGTCTCTCTCTGCTTCCTTCTAGCTCATACAGACTAATTTTGCAGCCTCTGGAGTATAGCAGTGGCTGCATGACCCTAAGTCTAGGCCTTTTTCCTGGCTGTCCCTCCAATTCCATTATTCTCCATGGTCTCTTCCTGCCTCCTCTCTCTTCCCCCCATTCCCTATGGCTCTTTCCCAGCAACTCTCACACACAGACACACACTCCAGGAGAGAGGGGGTGCCAGCATGGCCATTTGGCTAGGGCCTACAATGTTCCAGGGGTTTTCTTTTGTTGGGCAAAATTTTTAAAAAAAGTTAAATATATCTATTTCTAACGTGTATAAATAAAAATTTCAACTGTAATTGAAGAATTTGCTAACGAAAAAGCTCGTAAAGCCTTCTTAAATAAATAAAAATTATTTGGGAAATTTAGAAAATGATTTCTCTTATTAAGTATCACATCAGAACCATACATAGGAGCCTAATTTTCTTAGCTGGCACGGGCCTAATTCCTGCTCTCTCAGGCCCTGCAGACACATATAAACATGCAAACCCTTCCCCTCCCCCTTCACCCCCAGCAATTATCCCATATTGTGAGGGCTCTGAATTTACTAACTGATTTTGTCTCATTACTAGTACAAATATCTCATTTAGTACTTTGGACTTCATTTGGACATAACTCATCTGCCAAAAGCAAAGGGCATCCGTGCAGCAATTATATTGTCTTCTTTAAATGCAGCTATTAAATGTGACCATGTATCAGAGCCTATGATTCACATGTGGCTAGTCGTTGCCAACAGAAGTGGCCTCTCTGTATAGCTCTGTTATACTTCCCTTGTGAAACTATAGCACGCTGTACAAATACAAGATTTATTTTGATGCCCAGCAGCCGCGCTAGAAAATCTCCTTTGTTCTGTTGGTCTTCCTGAGAACATGTCTTGGAGAATCTCTCTGAACTGTAGCAGAAGACAATTTTTTCTATGAGGTCTATATTTAGAAGCATTTAGCTGGATAACTTAGAAGTTATCCAGCTAAATGAATATTTGGGTACTTATTCAGCTAAAATTTATCTGGATAGTTTTATTATCCAGTCAAAATTTGGCAGGATAAGTTAGGGGCATTTCAGGAGAGTAACTGGGAGGAGTTGAGTTAACAAGATAACAAGGGACCTTCATTTTTTATTTTTATTTTTCCTGGGAATTTATCAGGGTTTATGTTAAGAATAAAAACAGGAGAAAACCAGTGGAAAAATGTGACTTATTATTTTTCTGGGTAATTTTTGGAGATTATTTTGGTTGACAGAAGTCAGGACAATTCAACAATATTAATATTAACCCAGAAGACCTGAACAATTATCGCCCAATATCAAACCTACCCCTCCTTGCTAAATTGACGGAGAAGACTGTCCTGAAACAACTCAATGAACACCTTGACAATCACAAAATACTACATCCCTCCCAACATGGATTTAGGAAAAACCTCAGCACAGAAACCCTACTACTCAACCTTTCTGATACCATACTAAGAGGTTTCAATAACAAAATAGGCCACTTACTGATCCTCCTCGATCTTTCCGCAGCCTTTGACACAGTTGACCACAGGAGGCTCATATCTAGCCTAGAAACCATCGGGCTTGCTGGCAAAACTCTAGGCTGGTTCACTTCCTTCCTTAAAAACAGGTTTTTCAAAGTCTCCTTCAACAACAACTCATCCAATGCCATCCCCCTTGAAACAGGAGTGCCACAAGGGTCTGCTCTATCGCCCATACTCTTTAATATTTACCTACTACCTCTGTGCCAACTCCTAACAAGCCTAGGTATAACTTACTACATGTATGCTGACGACATACAACTCCTCATTCCAATCACTTCCACTATAGAAGATGCAATGGCAAGAGCAGCCTCACACCTTGATGCAATTCGAAATATGCTAAACAATCTAAAATTATGTTTAAACATGAGCAAAACCAAATGCATTTTAATCATAAGAAAAAACTCAGGATCAATAACCACACCACCCTTCCAAATTGATAACATCTGCTTACAACTCAAAGATTACGTAAAAGACCTTGGCATATGGATTGACAAGGAACTAAACTACAAAAAACACATTGCAACAAGAACAAAAGAAGGCTTCCATAAACTCCAAATACTCAAACACCTAAAACCAATGCTGCACCTCCATGAATTCAGAACCATTTTACAAACCCTCATTTTCACCAGCCTTGACTACTGCAACTCTCTCCTAAAACGGCCTTAAAACCACTCCAGTTACTTCAGAATGCTGCTGCCAGAGTCCTGACAGGAAAAAAGAAATCAGACCACATCACCCCCATGCTCAACAATCTACACTGGCTTCCAGTAGAAAAAAGAATAGAATTCAAAGTCTTTACAATTCTACACAATGCAATCCATAAAGCAGACAACACAGCCCTGGTCAATGTCATACATAGTATCACCAAAAAAGAGCTAATTATTTTCCATTCAATAAATCACCACAACAACAAGGAAAAAAAGAAAAAAACGAAGAAAAAACGAAAAAACACATGTACCACAAGGCTGTGCTCAAAAAAATTTTTTTGTCGCCAGGCTTGCCGATACGGTCAATTTTAGTTTAAAAAAATTTTTTGAGCACAGCCTTGTGGTACATGTGTTTTTTCTTTTTTTCCTTGTTGTTGTGGCAATGTCATACATATACACAGTAATGAATTCACAATCAATTCCCCCTTTAGAAATGCTATTTATATCGATTCTATCAATTTTAGAAGTTTGCTAATTACAAATCATTTCAATGATGCAGTGTTTTTATTGGGAGACAGTCAAGCCTAATGTGCTGACTCAACTGGCTACCCATATAACTAAGACAGAGAAAATTTTTAAAGGAGTAGAGGAGGGGTTTCATATGTTTGAGTTTAAAACCCCAACCAGGGTGAACTCAATTCATGTCTGCATAATCATGAACCAGACCTCCTCCATCCCCTATTTTTTAAAATTTTGTGTGCAAACTGGTTCATGATTATGCAGACATGAATTGAGTTCACCCTGGTTGGGGTTTTAAACTCAAACATATGAAACCCCTCCTCTACTCCTTTAAAAATTTTCTCTGTCTTAGTTATATGGGTAGCCAGTTGAGTCAGCACATTAGGCTTGACTGTCTCCCAATAAAAACACTGCATCATTGAAATGATTTGTAATTAGCAAACTTCTAAAATTGATAGAATCGATATAAATAGCATTTCTAAAGGGGGAATTGATTGTGAATTCATTACAGTTAGTATAATTTCCCTAAAAAACAATTTTTGGTGCTGATTGCTGATTGGTATCATACATATACACAGGTCATTACGTACGACTAGGTCAACAAGTAAACTACATCTTGATGTGCCATCACTACCGCTAGCCAAACTGTCATCCACAAGAAACAGAGCCATCTCCATCATTGGCCCGAAATTATGGAACTCTTTACCTCAACACCTGAGCTCACTAGAAAACATTAAATCTTTTAAAAAAGAGCTCAAATCATGGCTGTTCAGCCAAACTTTCAAAGATGGCATAGGATAAGACAACAGACCACACCCATTGAATTTCCACTTCGGGCAATATCTTTCCAATGACTATTTCACTGATTCACTGAAACTTTATCGAGTTTCCCCTTTTTTAATTCCCTCCACTCATGATTTTGAGCACTGATATATACCTCGTTATACTGTAGATATTGTTATTGGATTAAGTTGCTGTTCGGAACCAGTTTCAGCCATTGTTAAATGCTTTAAATGTAACAGGTTGTTGTAAATGTAAACCGGAGTGAAGGTGATTTCTGCTATACCTCGGTATATAAAAAACACTGCTAAATAAATAAATAAATAAATAAATAAGCAGATTGTCCCACTCACTCACTCAGCAGCATTTCTACCTTTACCCCATTCCCTGCCTAGCATGTCCCTTTCCCCATATCCCCAAGAATCTCCCTCTCCCCCCCCTCCCTATCGCAGCAGCATTCAACCATACTAATGGTGGATCCAGGTTTCTCCCTCCTTCAGCAGCCTGTTTTCTGAGGCTCATGTGCTCTGCTGTACTGCTGGGAAGTGCTTCTGGTGGGCATTGTCTTATTACAAATACTGCATTAGTGACACCAAGCAGCAGCACCGAATGGCCGTGGCTTTTCCTGAAGGGCAGGCAGGAGTTGAAACACTGCAGATACTATGGCCCACAGTATTTCAAACACTGTATCTGCAGATCTAGAGCTTTAATCATCCTAAAATCAGAGTGAAAATCAGTTTAAACTGATAGTCTGGTCATCCCATAGACCTGCTATAAAGTTAGCTAGATAGACTTAACCCAATATCTTTAAGATAGCTGGGTATATTCAGTGGCACGCCTGCACCACTGAATATTAGGGATGTGCATTCTTTTTGAATGAATGCACAATCTGCAACATATAGGTCCCTATTCAATGCATTTGTGGGATTCCGAAACGTATGCGAACCTCCACGAATGCAACGTATCATTAATGAATAAAACCCCCACCCTCCTGACCCCCCAAAGACTTGCCAAAAGTCCCTGGTGGTCCAGCAAGGGGCCTGGAGCGATCTCCTGCACTCGGGCCGTCGGCTGCCGGTATTCAAAATGGCGCCGATAGCCTTTGCCCTTACTATGTCACAAGGGCCACCGGTGCCATTGGTCGGCCCCTGTCACATGGTAGGAGCAATGGATGGCCGGCGTCATCTTGTGCTCCTACCATGTGACAGGGGCTGACCAATGGCACCGGTAGCCCCTGTGACATAGTAAGGGCAAAGGCTCTCGGCGCCATTTTGAATACCGGCAGCCGACGGTCCAAGTGCAAGAGATTGTTTCAGGACCCCCGCTGGACCACCAGGGACTTTTGGCAAGTCTTGGGGGGGTCAGGAGGGTGGGGGGTTGTAGTCAATTAAATTTAAAGGGTTGGGATGGGGTTTTTTTCAACTTTAATGGGAAACGAATACCATATGTAACTAATGGATGAATCGGGGTCCCCCGAAAATGGATGCAACGGATTTGGGTCCTGACAAATACGAATACCAAATCAGACAAATCCATCCCTGCTGCACATCCCTACTGAATATACAGGCTATTATAGCCAGATAGTTTTATCCAGCTAACTAGCTGAGCTATGCAGCAGTTGAATATGACCCCTATGATTTTAAACTGTGTGTGACTTTTTAGATTCTAGCACATGGCAGCCTATGTAGTAAAGTTTATTGTTCAAAAGTAAATGCCTTTTGTATATGCTAAAAAGCAGCGTTCTCTGCAGTCAGAGGTATATATGCAGTGGGCTGGTGAACGGGAAAGTTTCTCATGTAACTTTATCCAGATATTCAGCTGCACTTATCTAGACAAGTCTGCTGTCTGAACATACCCACTTAAAGTTACCCAAATAAAGTTATCTAGTAGGGATGTGAATCGTTTTTTGATGATTTAAAATATCGTCTGATATTTTTTAAATCGTCAAAATTCGTTAAAGAGTGCGATACAATAGAAATTCACCCGATTTATCGTGAAAAATCGTTAATCGGGTTTGTGTCCACTAACGGGAGATATTTGGGAGGGGCGGGAAAACCTGTACACCAAAACAACCACTAAACCCACCCCGACCCTTTAAAACTAATCCTTTACCTTCCCCCACCCTCCCAACCCCCCCCCCAAAAAAAATGTTTTAAAGTCACCTGGTGGTGGTGACATAGTGAGGGCAAAGGCGATCGGCGCCATTTTGAATACTGGCAGCAGATCGCCTTTGCCCTCAATATGTCACAGTGGCCGACCATCGGTACCTGTGACATAGTATGGGCAAAGGCTATCGGCGCCATTTTGAGTAGTGGCATCGGACGGCCGGAGTGCAGGAGGTCGTTCCGAGACCCACAGGGACTTTTGGCCAGCTTGGGGGGGCCTGCTGACCCCCACAAGACTTGCCAAAAGTCCAGCGGGGGTCTGGGTGTGACCTCCTGCACGCCAGCCATCCGATGCCAGAATTCAAAATGGCGCTGATCACCTTTGCCCTCACTAGGTCACAGGTACTGACGGTCGGCCTCTGTGACATATTGAGGGCAAAGGCGATCTGCTGCCAGTATTCAAAATGGCGCCGATCGCCTTTGCCCTCACTATGTCACAGGGGCCGACTGGTACCTGTGAAATAGTGAGGGCAAAGGCGATCGGTGCCATTTTGAGTACAGGTATCGGACGGCCAGCGTGCAGGAGGTCGCTCCTGGACCCCTGCTGGACTTTTGACAAGTCTTGTGGGGGTCAGGAGGCCCCGCCAAGCTGGTCAAAAGTCCCTGGGGGTCCAATGGGGGTCCCAGAGTGACCTCCTGCACTCCGGCCGTCCGATGCCAGTACTGAAAATGGCACCAATAGCCTTTGCCCATACTATGTCACTGGGGCTACCGGTGCCATTGGTCAGCCCCTGTCACATGGTAGGAGCACAAGATGGCGCCGATGGCCATGTGACAGGGGCTGACCAATGGCACAGGTAGTCCCTGTGACAAAGGCTATTGGCGCCATGATGAAACCAGCACAGAGGGTGTGATTGCAGGGGATGGTTCCCTGACACCCCGCTGGACCACCAGGGAGTTTTGGTAAGTCTTGGGGGGTTCAGGAGGGTGGGGGGTTTGTTTATTTAGGTGGCCATATAATTTGGGGGAAGATTTGTGTATTCGTGGGGAATCGCGATACGTTTCGCCTCCCCACAAATACTACGAATAGTGCAATATACGTTGCGGATCGCCAATATGGCGAAAATGAATGCACACCCCTAACACAATGTTAGGTTCCATATTAGGTGCTACCACCCAAGAAAGAGATCTAGGTGTTATAGTGGATAACACATTGAAATCGTCAGTTCAGTGTGCTGCGGCAGTCAGAAAAGCAAACAGAATGTTGGGAATTATTAGAAAGGGAATGGTGAATAAAACGGAAAATGTCATAATGCCTCTGTATCGCTCCATGGTGAGACTGCACCTTGAATACTGTGTACAATTCTGGTCGCCACATCTCAAAAAAGATATAATTGCAATGGAGAAGGTACAGAGAAGGGCAACCAAAATGATAAGGGGAATCGAACAGCTCCCCTATGAGGAAAGACTAAAGAGGTTAGGACTTTTCAGCTTGGAGTAAAGATGGCTGAGGGGGGATATGATAGAGGTGTTTAAAATCATGAGAGGTCTAGAACGGGTAGATGTGAATCGGTTATTTACTCTTTTGGATAATAGAAAGACTAGGGGGCACTCCATGAAGTTAGCATGTGGCACATTTAAAACTAATTGGAGAAAGTTATTTTTCACTCAAAGCACAATTAAACTCTGGAATTTGTTGCCAGAGGATGTGGTTAGTGCAGTTAGTATAGCTGTGTTTAAAAAAGGATTGGATAAGTTCTTGGAGGATAAGTCCATTACCTGCTATTAATTGAGTTGACTTAGAAATAGCCACTGCTATTATTAGCATCAGTAGCATGGGATATATTTAGTTTTTGGGTACTTGCCAGGTTCTTATGGCCTGGATTGGCCACTGTTGGAAACAGGATGCTGGGCCTTACCCAGTATGGCATGTTCTTATGTTCTTACAGCAGAGAAGGGGTGTTATATAGATATACAGGTAGGAGATATAATCACCTAAAGCTATCTGCAGCAAGTTCTAATTATTCACCTCTATGCCCCAATAGTTACAGACGTCTATGAAATGAAAAACAATCTTTCTTACCCCATAGTGATGAAGGCTTACTTGGGGTAATACAGGTGTCTGTTGTTACCTTTGCACCAAGCCTAACCTTTTCCCTGTTCAAATTGGGTAACCTCCCCAGGAGGGCCCAGCTTCCATGTGCTACATTGGCATTTTTTGAAATCTTTCTATCAGAATGTCCTAACTCCCCTGTTATTTTAATATTCTTTGAATATTTCTCCCTCTGAACCATGTGCTTCTGAGCAACTGTTGGATTTTCTCCATGATCTTGTTTGAAAACTGTTCTATCTCATTTTTAAAGGTTAGTACCAGCAGTCTGCTTCCACTTCAGTTAAGATGGAGCCCATCTTTTTGGAATAGACTTCTCTATCCCCAAAATGTTGTGCAGCTCCAAAGCAAACTAAAGCACCATTGTCTTATGCATGCATTGAAACTCCATAGCTCTGCCTGCCTCTGGGGTCCTACACATGGAACAGCGACATTTTAGAGAATGCTACCCCAAAAGGTTCTTGATTTCAACTTTCAACCTAAAAGCCTAAATTAAGCATCTACAACTTTCCTTTCTCACCTTCCTACGTCGTTGGTGCCCACATGTATCATGACACAGCACTGTCTAAAATGCAAACTAGGTGACACATGAAGTCTTCCACCTTCACACCAGGTAGGCAAATTGCCAAGTGATCCTCAGGTTCACCAATTTATTTATATTCCTAATGGCTGAATCACCAACTATGATGGACACCCTAATCCTTGCATCCTGGGCACAAACCCCGGATACATATCCTCTGTGCAAGAGGAAAATGCATCACCTGGAGAGTAAGTTCTAGTTACAGGAATACTTCCTGCTACACCAAGGTGATGATTCATGCAACCTGTAGGCTGCAATCACTCTCTCTCTGCTCTGATGACTTCTGCTGGTGTCTTCCTAGGTGCACACGCGGTCTTCTGTTCGCAATTTAAAGGGACCATGGCAGGAAAAATCCCATGGCCCTTCCTGATGATGACTTCCAGCCATCCATATAAAAGGGATCTTTAGTCTTCACTAGGGGCCTTCATAAGGACCTTCATGGTTATCCATGGCGTTTTTCATTCTTCAAGGTCTGCCATGGTCATGCTCTTGTTATGATGGACTTTGTTTGGTCTTCTTATTCCTAGTTGGATCTTCCTGGTCTTCATAAGGGCCTTCATGGTTGTCCATGGTAGTCTTAGTCCTTCAAGGTCTGCCATGGTCTTGCTCCTTATATGATGGACTTCATGTTCCAGACTTCTTGTTCTTCATGTTCCTGGTCTCCTAGTACTTAATTGTGTGTTCCTGGTCTCTTGTTCTTGTTCTTGGTTTGGTGATCTTGTCTTCATTGCCTGAGGTCCAAGTCAGGTGCTCCTGTCTTTGTATTCTGAATTCTTCAGCCTGCAGTGTGAGTCCTTGTTATGACTGTCGCTGCCCGACGTCTCCTCTCCTCCCACCTAACCTTTTTTGTGACTCCTCCCGCAGTTGATGGACGTCTGGCTGCCACGGCTTCTGCCTGCTGTCCTCTCCGGCATCCCCGGTCCGGCTTTGGCACTGCATTCCGTCATGTTGTCCTGGTACCATAGGGCGTGCGCGCCATGCTGCCCTGCTTCTTATTCTCTATTTGGCATGAACCTCAGGGGCATCCCCCTGTGATGATGTCACGCATCTCAGATACAAAAGCCTACACTTTTTGCTAGCTAATCGAGTTAGCAAGGGACTCCTTATGGATGGGTTTCGCTCTCCGTACCTAGCTACTCTGCCTCTCCAACTTTTGGACTTTATCCTAAAGGGGTACCTGCTCCTCGGGGGCCTCTCTCTCTTTCAGGTCGCTATCAGGAACCAGTACTCGCTCCTCGAGGGTCCATGTTCCCTGACTCGCTGCCTGAACTTATCGCTTCTGCTTGGAAGAAAGCGCTGCCGACATCATCAGTGAGTTACCAACTTTATTTCCTCAGAGTTGTTCCCTGGAACCAGGTACTCGCTCCTCAAGGGCCTGCCTCTATTCCAGCTTCTATGTTACCTTCCGGGAGAAACCACTGTGTGAGTAACTTTACCAACGAGGTTCTATACCAGTACTCTGTGTATGTTTCACTGTGCTCACTATCTCAGTTTACTCCACTACAGCACACCCATAGAGGGAATCACTGTTCCAGTATCCTGAGGAACCCTAAGCCCAGCCGGTCTTCATCTCTACTCACTACTGCCACCTCTGGTGGCTTCTCAACTCTGTCTAATAAAAGATATAACTCTGTGTTTTGTGTCCCAAAGCTGAGCCTGACCTGTGACCCCTCACGGGACTTCCCCCTGTGGGTGTGGTCAGCTGCCACAGTATCCAAGGGTCCACCCAAAACGTTACAAACAATACCAGTCCTTGGCTGGTTCAAGTATTCATAGTCCTCATCCTTGGTTTTAGAGTCAGAATTCCTGAGTCTTGTTCTGAGATCATAATTTGAGTTTTTGAGTTCCTGGTTCCAGAGTTCCTGTTCTTAGTCTTTGGAGAGCTTGTTCCAGTCAGAGGAAACCTTGTTTTCAGTCTTCAGCTGGTCCATCATCGTGCCTGCTTCCCTTGTTTTCAGCTGGTTCAAGTTCAGAGTCTGTGCCTCTGTAAGCATGATCTGCAACCAGCCCATGGGCTGTGTAGGGCATGCTGCGGTGCAGGGCTCTACCAAAACTTTGCATTTTCAAGAGTCTACAGAGACTTCAACCCTTGTTTTGTCTGTGTCCTCAGAGTCACATTCAAGTCTTCATCACATCGTGCCATGAATCCTCAACCTCCATCTGTCCTGATGCACTATCCATTCCAAGCGGCAGGTCTGAAAGGGCTACAGAGTGGAAGGAGGGCTACCCCAGAGACCAGCATTGCATTGCTGGGTGTCACTCCTGTGTGTGCAGGTTCAGTGGTGGCTTGAATGTTCCTAGTCTTCAAGTGCTCCAAGTCTTCAAATGTTACAAGTCTCCAGGTGTTATAAGTCTCCATGTGTTCCAAATGTCTCCAAGCTTTGGCCTAGCCTGAGGCCGGGTGCACTCACTACCCATGATGCATTCTTTGGAGCCACGCCCTGGGGTTGTACCATGGCCCAAGGACTCATGTTCATGTCCGCTCCCTCGCACTGTCTGCACTTGCAACAATCTGTAGGCCCAAATCAATGGATGAGAACCCAGTTCTTGATTTTTATTTTGTAATATTTTGACATAAAATTTTATAAAATTTCTCTTTGACATGAAAAATTCAGAATTGCATTCTTGTGCCATTTCACTACAAAGAACTGTTATTTTCATATTTCTTATCTATGATAAAATGTTATATATGAAAATGGAAAAGCATGATTTAAGGCTAGAATACATATATCGCTTATCTGAGATGAATAAAAATAGACTAATATTTTAGTATCAGAGGTGAGTTGTAGGCATATGGCATCCAGGAGGACAAGGCATGAAGACAGCCCATCATATTAACCATATAATAGACCCAGAGGCAGGTTTAAAGCTGTAAAACAAAATTGCTTATAGAGTCTGCCAAAGTGCCAGATGCTGCTGTTGGAAATAATATCTTCACCGTTAAGCATATGGGCTTCTGATTGCCATTTGAACAGCAGAAAAAAAAATTGATAGCCCACAATATACCACAATGTTTTTAAAAGCATATCTAAGAAATAGTTAAAGAACCTTATTTATTATGTGTTAGACAAGCACTTGCTTTATAATGTGTTAAATTTCTCTTCAAAGTCAATAGATGAATTTTAAATGAATTTAAAGGCTGAACTTGGCAAAGCCTGCAATCTTCAGGGTCTGATTTTGCTTTTCTAAAGCTTTTGGTTAGAATGTGAATTTTGCTATAAAGAACAAGTAAGTTATTGCCTTGTTTCTGATGTCAATTCCCTTCCACTTGGTGTTGCGGTTCCGGTCGTGACCCTCGCAACCGGACCCTTACCTTCTTCCTGCGAAGGAGACGCCGGCTGGGCCGCGGATTCCCCGGGTCTGCTTGGGCCTACATCGCAGCGTCCCCGTGAGGGAGACGCCGTCGAACGCTGTGCTAACCCTGCCCCCCCAGGCTCGCGCATGCGCAGAGGGAACCCTTTTAAAGGGCCTCTGGCGCGAAGAGCGGAGCCGGCCTCCCTGCTGACGTCAGACGTCGAGGGAGATTTAAACTCGGCGTCTGACCCCAGATCCTCGCCTTGCAACGCGGTCGACTCATCTGAGTGGAGAGTTGCTGTCCTGATCCTGCCTGACTGATCCTGCCTGCCTGATCCTGATTCTGCCTGCCAGATCCTGATCCAGTCTGCCTACTTGATCCTGCCTGCCTACCTGCCTTATCCTGGTTGCCTGTTCCTGCCTGCCTGTTCAGCCTTCCCGTTCCAGTCTGTGGTTTGGAACCAATCTTCGGAGTGTCTTCTGGCCCTGAACCTGGTCTGTTCTCTCGTCCACGCCTCCAGCTGCCTGCCCTGATCCTGGTCTGTTCTCTTGTCCACGTCTTCAGCTGCCTACCCTGAACCTGGTCTGTTCTCTCATTCCCATCTCCAGCCGCTCTCCTAAGTCCCAGCAGCCCGGGTCCCTACTGGCTCCTCCTGGGGGGACCACGGACTTCCAGGGCGAAGCCACCTAATTCCCAGCAGTCCGGGCCTCCACAGGACTCACCTGGAGGGGTCACAGATTTCCAGGGTGAAGATCGTCTGCCTTTTGCTGCGGCACCGCCTTCCGACCTATTCCATCTGTGGAGAACTACTTCTTCCCTTCTTCACCAGTCGGACCAAGGATCCACTTTCTGATTCTCAACACTTGGGAATTTAAAACATTTCTGGCAAGCATTTATTTGCCATCATGTGTGAGTAAAAGAAATCAAATGAGTTTGAAAAATGAATCAAGAGACTCTGTGCATCTCAACAAATACAACTAAATCCTTTTTTGCATGGATTTTCAGACCTGCTTCTGTTCTCTGGTAAATACAACATTAATAGTATTATTACCTTATGCATGAGGCTAATTATTACTTTTCAGTCATGCAAACTTTCTCTGCTGATATCTGTTATATCTGGAAATGGCAGAGGAAGCATATGAAGCATATTCATGTCATGATATCTGTAAAATCTAAGGGCAAGAAGCCAAAATTGATTGCACGCTATTTATCAACATTCAGTATTATTTAAAAATATGTTGAAACACTTATATGACCTATTTCTATAGGAAACAATGGAGAAAAACAATAGCAGAACACTAATAGAAAATGTTCTTATTAGAGAGAAAAGATGCCAAAGGCTTAGGTAGCCGCAAAATATGAACAACTACTGCCTTGAAAAGCAAACAATATCCAACAGTCCCTAACATAGTAACATAGTGATATAGTAAATGAAATGACAGTAAAGATAAATAGACTCATTGGGGTCCATTTTCAGTTGCTGTCTGGTCAACAAAGTTAGTCAGATAAATTTATTCTGGCTAGCATTATCAAGATATTCAGTGGAGCCCTTGTGCAGTTGAATATATTCAACTACCTTAAAGTTTGCCAGTGTAGTGTATCCAGCTAACTTTAGAACTCCTGTATCTGGCAGTCTTGAAGCTGTTTGGCTGTGTTTGCCAGATATATTTGAAACGATAACTGGCTCCTTCCTGGAATGCACCATCCCTTCCTTGTGTTAGACATATACGCCCACATTTTAAATGCACGGCGCACGTAAGATTGGGGGGGGGTGGGGTTACGCGCGTAGCAGTCCTTGCGCTCGCTGCGTGCATTTTACAAAGGGCCCGGCCATGTGCGTAACTTCCGTTATGTGCCAAAGTGCCGTGCCAAAAGAAAGGAGGTGGGCTGGGGGGGGGGAGGGGCATGGTCTGGGAAGGGAGGGGTGGGGCAGGGGAAGCCGGGATTGCGTCACTCAACGCTGTCCTGGGGAAGCACTCTCCAGCAGCCAGCTGGCACGCAGAGATTACTTCTGCTCCAGAGTAGAAAAAAAAAAAGAGATTATTTAGTGATAGTTTAGGAGTCATGAAGGAGAGGGAAGAGGGAGGAAGGATAAGATTAGGATTGGGGAAGTTCTCTCCCAGTCTGCTCCTTCACTGGAGCGGGCTGGGAGGGAACTGGGAAATGCATACCCATGTCGCCGGGTGTATTTTTTTAAAATCCCCCCCCCCCCCCCATTGCACACATGACTGATACCTGCCCACACATGCGCAGGCCAATTATAAAATCGGGCATGCATGTGGGTGCGGCTATAAAATTGGCGCATCCATGTGCATATGCCAGGAACCGCATGCACATAGATGTGCATGCGCACCTTTTAAAATCAACCCCAAAGGTTTTTAGTCAAATAACACATTATCTGTAAAGTCAGGGCCAGTCAGCATGGTGAGGTTTTGAAATCTTGTTTGTTCTGTGAGGGAGTATATACGAAACTCCCTCAGAACAACTTAAAGGACAAGCCAGAGCTATCTGACCCAGTCCTCCTTAGGAGCCAACCCAGCAAGGGATTCTGGGCCAGGGAAGATCCCTGCTGCCTTGGCTAAGAAGGCAGGTCCAAGAAAACAAAGAGGTAGGCGATCTATGATAGCCGTCAGGAAAAACACAAAAATAGATGCCTTAATCTTTTTCAATGTTTATTAAAACAGAGACGTGTTCACAAATTGCCCGACTCAGGCCGAGTTTCGCGGCTCAAAAGCCGCTGCCTCAGGGGCTACAAACAAACCAAACACAAATTAACATCAATATCTAAAAAACAACCAATTACCAGCATCATTAAGATCTTATAAATATTAAAAAGTCATTATTAAAAAATAAAAACTTTTTAAATCCTTCACTAAGATCTCAGATATTGATTAAAAAACAAATAGCTAAAATGATGACATAAATTAAATCGAATATCAAACATACCCAAAATTATAGCTATCTCTAAAATTTTTTAATACTTAAGTTATCCCTTCCTGCTTAAGAAAATAATATTTAACACTATATTCACTTCTTAGCAGGTACAAAGATAAATTTACCTTAAACACTCCACAGTCGCACTACTGAGCTTTAATTACGACTGTGGAGTGTTTAAGGTAAATTTATCTTTGATTTCTAAATTTAATAGTGCCTTAAGCTAAAAAAAAATAGATTATGGTCGTTGGTTAGACACAGTTAAGAATCATGTCTCCAGGATGAGAAAACAGATATAATGCATTATAGAAAAGTTAAGAGAGCACAATCTGTAGCGTGGTCAGGCAAAGCAATGGTCGGAGGCAGGAGACACTGTAGCATGGTCAGGCATAGCAATGGTCGGAGGCAGGAGACAAACTGTAGCATGGTCAGGCGTAGCAATGGTCGGAGGCAGGAGACAAACTGTAGCATGGTCAGGCGTAGCAATGGTCGGAAGCAGGAGACAAACTGTAGCATGGTCAGGCGTAGCAATGGTCGGAGGCAGGAGACAAATTATAGCGCGGTCAGATGTAGCAATGGTTGGAGGCAGGAGAAAAAACTGTAGCATGGACAGGCATAGCAATGGTCGGAGGCAGGAGACAAATTGTAGCATGGTCAGGCATAGCAATGGTCGGAGGCAGGAGACAAATTGTAATAAAAACAAAGCGCAGAAGCAACTAACACACAAAACGAGAGGATAAGTTGCCAAGGCGAGTCCTGACAGTCAGGATTCGCCTAACATACCCCTGAGGTGGTGACATCACGGAGGAGGACCGGCAGCCATAGCATGCCGCGGGCCCTTTAAGAAGGGTAGAAAGGTGTGCGCATGCGCCTGGGGGGGGGGGCCGAGTGCAAGGAGCCAGCAGCGGTGGCGTCTCCGCCGCAAGGAGAGGCTTCCCGGTGGCGGGCAGAGCCGCAAAGGGAAGGACAGCGCTGGGAGCATTCCCCCTGCCCTGCTGCGGAGCCGAGAACCATCCCGGCAGGATGGCGAGGGAGGTGAGAAAGGCTGGCCGTGAGCTCTGCGGGCGGCAGACGTAACAGTCTTAAAAGGCTAACAAAAGGGCTTTATAATATGTAAACTTTGAAAACCATATAGCTCTCATTTTTAGATATGTAAATGATGTTTGAAGTAGAGACCTGTGGGATCTTGCTCATGTACTAAACTATCTTTTGGTTAGTCCTTTAAAAGGTATCATAACCTAATAACACTAAAAATGGATGTGAACGTATTTACTTATAAAAACAAAGCATCACTACAATGCTAAACAAATGCTAGGATACCAAAGTATAGTTTTCAAAAACCTTCTTTCCCAGTCATGAAAGTGCCTCTTCTAGCTGGACTGAACACATCTGGGGAGAAAGCTGTAGTTTTAAAGGGGATATGAAAGAGAAGCAAATGATTTCCTTTCATTGGAACTGGCAAGAAAATTTGCTCTGATGTTTTAGAATTTGGATTATGTTGTCCCAGAAACATTTGGGAGTCAGCCAATGTTGTATCACATGTAGCTTCCAAAAGACCATCTGTACTTTTATGGATGATATGATTGATCCAGAAAATATACTTTACTGAAGGAACATTTCTCTGATTTGGCATACATTCAGTATTTGTACAGCCACTCTAATCCCAATGTCACATGCTACTTATTGAATACTGAGTAAATTAGGATGTCACAAAACAGAGGTCTAGGATGTCCCTGAATACACCATTCACCAGCATTTGCAAAGTGGCAGAAGCATTGGCAAGTCCAAGGAAGCATGACCCTGTACTTATTATTTATTTATTTATTTGTGAGCATTGGTTTGCCACCTAAGCCAAAGATCTAAGCTCCTAACAATAAATGCAAACTCATTAATTAAAGCAAAGCAGATGACTGAGGTTCTTTATAGTCTGAGAAGCATATGCTATTCTTCTGGCAAGATCAATCACATTCCTCCTACTAAGACAAGCATCCACCACTCTGGCTGTCTTCCTGCTTCTGTTCAAATCCCCATCCCTTATGATACTTTCTGACTCTTGTTCTTGTCCCAGCTGTCCATTGCTTTGCATGCCTGCTGCACCACTCCTTGGGCCCTTCATGCTACTCTAAGTAATGCTCAATCATTACAGTTTAACAGAAGTTTAAGCTACTGGTAGGATCAACTACATTCCTATTGAGATTGGCATCACTGACTCCAGCTGTCTTTGAGCTGATATCCTAATCTTCTTACCTTACAGTACTTGGTGACATTTGGTATTGCCCTGGCTATCCATTGCTTTGCATGACTGCTACACAACTCCTTGGGTTTTTTATACCACTCTTCCTCTGACTCAGCCCTCAAAGTACACATTGGGGTGTTAAGGCAACTCTTCTCTCTGCATTGCTTTGCTCCTATAATTTCAGTTTTTAATCATTGCCAGCTCCACTGCTTTCTCCGCTGCCTTCCCTGTAGTACTTGCTGACTCTTTGTCTTGTCAAGACATCCTATAATTTTTACAGGGATTATTCACCCAGTTATTTTTAACAGCTTTATGCCTTCTTGGTCGTTTTCTTCAAACTCCAATCTCTTATGGTTCTTGCAATTATTGGTCTAATCTGGTATTTAGCTTTTGATGGATTTTATACCACATCAAAAGAAAAGAACTGCAGAAATGCAGCACCCAGAACCACAAGGACCGTGCTCCTCCATGATAATTGCTTCTGAGGTAATGAAGACAGTATTTAAAAAAAATCTTATTTAGAAGAAGAAAAATATCTTGGATTCCCTGAATCTCAGGATACTATACAACTAGTAACTAAAGAGCATTTGGTGCCTCTAGTCAGTAATATCTTAGCCTCCAGTGAAGACTAATTCCAAGCCCAAATAGCTAGCACCTTTGGAAATGACATCAGACTTCCTACAGTGATTTCTTCTAGCTTTTCACTGCCTAGGGCTTTGTACCAATTTAATTAATGCCCTTTGTCCCTCATTTGAGACCTTGGGATGTTTTTCCACTCTGGGTGGCTACTTTGCACCTCTCGTGATGCTTTGGGATCTTCATATCACTTTTTCAGTTGCTTTCACCTCTATCACTCTCTATCATTGCCTTAGGGATTTTCTGCCGCTTTTGGTGCTTTGTTTCCCTTGAGTTATTCATGCCACACTTAGTCCCACTTTTCTCCTCTCGCACTGCCTTGGGGATGCATGCCACTGTTGTTGGTTTCTTTTGTCACACTTTTGCAGCCTTGGGGTTATCTAGCCATTCTTTCTGCTGTTTTGCTTCTTGTTGGTGCCTTGGAGAACATCTGCCACTACTGATACTGGTTTACTGTATCCTTGGGCTTTTCATGCCACTTTTGATGCCATGCTGAAATAGTCTTATTACATTGATAGGCCTTAGCCTTCTGAGGATGTCTATCCACCAATTTCATTAGAAATTTTATGAATGTTTTAACTGTAAACCGCTATGATCTGTGAAATGTATCGTATAAAAGTAATTATAAACTAAATAAATTAATAAATGATTGATTAGAAAATCCCAATTTGGGAGCCCAAAATATTCTTCATTGCTTCCCCCATTGTCTACATTGAGAAAGGACTGAACGAATAAAACCAACTTTTTTTTTTTCATTTGAAACTAATAAAATGAATGAAGGTGCCCTAAGAAACTAATGATTGAACCAAAACAAAACAAATTTCTTACACAAATTCCTAATGTTTAGAACTGTCTCCGTATACTTTATGATGAAGACCATTAACCATTTTAATAGTTACTGGTGCCATTGGGCAGCCCCCTCACATGGCAGAGGAAAAGATTGGCTGGCACCTTTTTAACTAATAGCAGCCGCCAGGGAATGAGCAAGAGGTCACTCCTGGGCCCCCCGCTAAACCACCAGGAGTTTTTGGTGAGGGTTTGGAAGGGTGGGTGGGGGGTCCACTGGTCTGGGGGCTCAATATTGTAAAAAGTGGAAAGGATTGGGATCGGGGTCTGTTTTGTTTTCTTTTAAACTCGCTTTTTTTGGATACCCCTCAAAAAATGATAAGAAAAAAAACATGAAATTTTGTTTTTTGTTTCATTTTTTTAAATTCCCAAAATGCAAGGAAATAGGAAATAGTTTCAGTATTTCCTATTTTGTTGCAAACAAATGCCCATCCCTGGAGTCCATGACAAATGTAACGTCTCACAAATGTATTGAGTCAGTAGATCTTTCCTATAGATTCCTTAGACCTGAAAATCCAAAGAACTTTTGAACATGTTCAAATCTGATGGATTTTTTCAGATTATTCTTTTATCTTTTGAGCAATTCACTTTTATCTGCAGGGTGGGCCTGTAGAGGAACCCCATGTAACCCATAACTCCATCTTTCTGATGCATGAAAAAAGTAATTCTGTCAAGAATCTCCGAATATTTGGTCAGGTATGCAGATACCTTTAAAACAATTTCCTTTTTGCCTGTTCTTTGCTGATATGCAGCTCCTTTCAAGTCTATGAGAATTATGCTTGCATCTCTCATTTCTTTCCTTTTTTTTTTTGGAAATATATTTGAGTGAGATCAGAACCTGCAATATAACACTTTAAAACAGTATAACAATTTATCTTTTACAATATTGAGTGATATCTTATCCAATTCTAGAACTTATTGAGGTGCATCAAATTCAGAATCTACTGGCATAGATCTGATTTTATATTTTAACATCCCCCATTAGATACTGTCACGATATTTTCTTTATCCATTCCCAGGCATCCTTCATTCAGACAATTCACTATTCTACTTCTATAAGTGCTCTACAGACTAATACTCCTATTTACTAAAATGTGCTAAAAATATGGGTTAACACATGTCTGGCATAGGAAAACCTCAGATCAACTGGTGCCATTTTGAAGACATGAGTGAGCCAAACATGAGGGGGGATCACCTCTGCACCAAAGAGTTAACAATATTTCCAGAGCCATAATAGACACTACTCTGTCTTCTCAGTGATGGCTGGAGTTGATAGTGGTAGTGGTAGGAGGAACACCTTTCTTTACCATATCTGAAAACACTCTTGCATTACTGGCTGCACTAATCACTTAACATGGTATTTACTTGTCAAAGATGTTAGCCCGTGGGCTGTAGCATAGTTGATGCAGCCTAGCAGACTATGGTATGGTTTAACCCACTAGACCCACACTGACAGCTTGTGAACTTGATTTTACTGGGACTGGAGGTGGAGCTTCCCTATACCAGCCATGTTTCCAGGGGCTGTCAGCAAACGTCCCATAAGAAGTGATCAGATGAAGTCAATATTTGGGAAATGGTTAGGGCTGGCAGTGAACAGACAGTATCTGGGTCCAGGCCAAGGTTGGGACATGCAGCAAGTAGACCTTACTCAGGTCCAGGCCATGGTTGAGATAGGCAGCAAGTAGACATTAACTAGGTCCAGGTCAAGATCGGGGCGGACAGCGAGTAGATAGTATCTGGGTACAGTTTATGGTCAAGGCAGGCAGCAATCCAAAGAGTAGTCAGTATCCAGCAAAGGTCAGAACCAGGAATCATGCCAATACAGCCAAGACATGACAAGATAAGGTACTGAGAACCAAGGCAAGAAAGGATGAACAGGGCAAGGCAGGAACAAGGCAATTGAGCAGGACAAAGAGACAAGGCACAGAATAACGAGGCAAGGCAGAAGGACAGCGAGGCAAGGCACAAGGAAGTAGCAACATGCACTGCAAGGCAGGAGGACATGTTGCAGAGGCATCTGCTTGCTGTGGCACTGGGGTTTAAATAGCAGCAGTGATGATGTTATTCAGTGGTGATAGGGTACGTTTTTCCCACCATGGAGCCTACATTAGTGATCAGTTGATGAATGCTTGAGCTTATGGGAGGCTGTAGATTTAGCAACGGTGGTGGCAACATGGCACAGAGGGGTAAAGGGATGCTGACTAAAACATGGCTGCCATGTTAGTGGCATGTTATAGCACACACACACCCCCCCCCCCCTAAAATCCGTTCACAGTTTTCTTGGCTTAGGTTTCTAGAGGAAAGACCAATGGAACTCCTTAGTGAGTCAAGGGACTTGGACATTGGAGGTAGACTCCTATGTGTTCTCTTCAGGGCCAAAGACTTTCCAAGAGATGAGGTATTGAAGTCAGTTCCAAATTCTCCTGGAGTCGAGAAATGCCTTGACAGCATATTTGGTGTCCTCCTCTGATGTTACCTCCATTGGTTTAGGAGGGGGTTATGATGGCCATATCAAGAGTAAAGGTTTGAGGAGGGAGACATGGAACACATTGTACACTAGGGATGTGCAGACAAAAAGTTTAAGTTCATAAGTCCATAAGTCGAAAAGGGGGGTCAATTTTGGTCAATATGGACATATGGAGAATTCCATAAGTTGAGTCTATGTCCATACGTGCACCGGTTCCCTAAATAAAAATTTAAACCCCTCACCCTCCTTAATCCCCCCCCAAGACTTACCAAAATTCCCTGGTGGTCCAGCGGGGAGTCAGGAAGCCATTCCTCTATTCCTTTGCGAGGAGCACGTGACGTCCGCGTCACGTCGGAGTGACGCGGCCGTCACGTGGTCCACCGCGGTTCCGCTCCCGGACCCCTCGTTGGACACAAACGGAACTTTTGGCCAGCTTGGGGGGGCCTCCTGAACTCCCCAAGCTGGCCAAAAGTTCCGTTTGTGTCCAACGAGGGGTCCGGGAGCGGAACCGTGGTGGACCACGTGACGGCCGCGTCATGTCGGAGTGACGCGGCCATCACGTGGTCCTCGCAAAGGAATAGAGGAATGGCTTCCTGACTCCCCGCTGGACCACCAGGGAATTTTGGTAAGTCTTGGGGGGGATTAAGGAGGGTGAGGGGTTTAAATTTTTATTTAGGATCAACGATCGCAATTTCCAACGTATTCAACATAGCTATGTTGAATAAGTTGGAAATCCGATCGTTTTCGCCTCATCACTTTTTTAAGTTAAAAAAAAAAAGTAGCGTTTTACATATAAGTTCAAAACGAATGCACACCCCTATTGTACACCTTATTAAAAGTAGGCAGCAGTTTCAGCTGATAAGCCACTAGTCCAATCTGTCATCTGATGAATGTTGGGAAAGGGCCTGATGAAATGTGGTGAGAACTTAGAAAAGGTATTTTTGAGCTGGAGGTTGCAGGTACTCAATCATACCAAGTCCCAGGTTTTAGGTGAGGTGCCAGCTGGCATCTTTTGTCCACCTGACTTTTATCTTTTGACAACCATTGTAAGGAGTTAGCAGGTATTTTGCCACAGGTCCCTGAGGTCATGATTTCAGCTGTGGGGCAAAAAACTGTTACTGGAAACGGAAGCTGCACCCAGGGATGTATGCCAAACACAATCTGGAATAGAGACATTCCCGAGAAGTCTCCAACATGGTTGTTGTTGGTAGAACTCTTCCCAGGGGAAGAGAGATGTCCAATCATCCTTATGTTCATTCACATAGGCCCTCAGGAATTAGTTAATGATCTGGTTGGTTCTCTCCATCTGTCCTTTACTTTGTAGATGATATGCTGATGAAAGATCCAAAGATACTCCACATTTTTTGCATAGACTTCTCCAAAAGTGAGCTGTGAATTACAACCTTGGTTGAGATGGAAGATATGCTAAAAAAAGAGACAAGCCAATTCTGGTGCAAATGAAAGTTCAGGGAATAGAGTGAAATGAGCCATCTTGGAGTGCTGGTCCATCACAACCCAGATGGAAGTACAGCAATTAGAGAGAGTTAAGTTGGTGAAGTATATGGCCACATGGTTCCAGGGTTTCTTGAAGGCTGGCAATGGCTGTAACAGACCCCAAGGGTTGGAAGCTCTTATTAGCAGCACAACTGGGACATGACTATATATACTATTGCATATCATAATTTACATGAGGCCAACAGTAATGGTGAAGAAGCAGTTCCATGGTCTTTGCAACCCCATGATGGCCCACCAGGTGAGAATCGTGGGCCTATTTAAGTATTTTTTCCACAGGCAATTAGGAACTACCATCTTCCCAGGTGGGAGAGGCACTGCCACAGCACTCACAATCCTCACTGGGTCAATAATATGGTGAAGGAATTCTATGGCATCCTCTCTCTTTAAGGATCATGAAAGAGTATCAGCTCACTGGTTCTTCTCTACCAGATGATACCTGAGCTTGAAATCAAATTGAAGAAGAAAGATCACCAAGCCTTACATGGGTTTAAGCATTGGGCCTGTTGGAGGTACTGTATATTCCTAAGTTCCATAAAGGTCATGGTTGGGTGTTGGACCCTCTCCAATAAGTAGCACCACTCCTCCAGAGCCAGTTTTACTGCTAGGAGTTCTCTATCACCCATGGTATAATTCTTTTCCATAACTTATTTTTCTTGGATAAAAAGAAGCAAGGCATGAGGGATCCCTTATCATTATGCTGAGTGAGGAGTGCCCCAACTCCAGTGGCAGAGGCATCTAACTCCATGATAAAGGGTTTAGATGGATAGGATGATGGATAAAGGAGTCTCCAAAGTATTCTTGCTTGAGGTGACAAAAGGCTTTGACTGCCTCTTCAAACCATTCTCATGTTGGTGTCCTTCTTTATAAGAGCAGTGAGAGAAAAAGCCAGAGAGGAGTACCCATACATGAACTGATGGTAATAATTGGCAAAGCCAAGAAATTGTTGCAAGGTCTTGAGCTAGCAGGTTGAAGCCAGTTTTGAATGGCCTTCACCTTCTCTGGGTCCTTGCACAGACCATACTGAGTGATAATATAGCACAGGAATGGCAGTTCTTCTTTCTCGAAAGTACACTTTTCAAGTTTAGCATATAAGAGAAGCTCTCAGTCTCTGTAAAACTTGTTTCACATTCTCTTGATGCTGTGCCAGAGATGTAAAAAGATGTGAATGTCATTCAGACAGAGCACAACATGTGAGTACAGAAAGTCCCTAAAATTTCATTGACCATATGTTTGAAGACGGTGAGGGCATTGCAAAGACCAAAGGGCATAACCAGATATTCATAATGGATATCCCGGGTGTTGAATGCCGTGTTCCAATTGTTGCTCTCTCGTATCCGTATGAGATTATAGGCTCCTCTGAGATTCAAACTTGTTAAGACTTGTGATCTTCACAGGCAGTTGAATAGCTCTGTAATAAGAGGCAGGGTATATCTCTTCTTGAAGGTTAAGCATCGAAGTCCCCATAATCAATGCACAGCCTGAGAGAGCCATCTTTCTTGCCCATAAAGAAGAATCCTGCCCCTGAAGGAGACAAGGAAGGGAAGATAAAGCCCCTTTCCAGGTTTTTCTGAATGTAGGTTGACATGGTTGAAGTTTCAGGGGCTGAGAGTGGATAGACCCTACCACTAGGGGGCATTTTACCTGGGACAAGGTCAATTGGAATGTTGTAAGATCTGTGAGGTAGTAGGGTCTTCACTTGCTGTTTACTAAAAACATCAGAAAACACCATATATGGAGAAGGAAGGACCAAAAGGTCTGTGATCTGCATCTGGGATAGGGTTACTGGTGAGAGAGACAACATTACTGACAAGAGGATCCCCAATGGGCAATCTTCAGAACCTCACAATTGCTGGATGGATTATGAAGCATTTGCCAGGGCAACCCAAGAATGATGGAATAGACGACATTGGATAAAACATAGAAGGAGATTTTCTCCTGGTGTAAGAACCCTATCTAGAGTGGGAGAGGTAGGGTGGCCATAGACAGGTGACTGGGAAGGGGTGTACCATACACCAAGAATATAGTAACCGCCTTGTCCAGGATCCTTATAGGAAGATTGTACTGATGGACTAAGGCTTCCTCTATAAAGTTGACTCCATCTGAATTCAAGAAGGCCTCAGTTTGCACTTTGGTATCCCAAGAGAAGATGAACTAGCATGAGGAGAGATTGAGGGCAAGCCTATGACTGTCTGTTCAACTAACACTAGGCTCAGAAATTTCCCACTTTTTCATGACAATGGTTGGCGATGTGCCCCTGGGCTGTGCAATAGAGGCAGAGGTTGAGCCACCTACATCTCTGTTTCTCTTCCTCGATGAGGCAGGATCTGTTAAGCTGCATGTGTTTTTCCTGAGGAGAAGCAGGCAACGTGTCTGCTGTAGTAACCAGAGGCTACTGGAACTTGGGTGACAGTCTGAAGTGACAGAAGGATGCCTTCCTCTCTGAAGCTTACTCTTGCAAAAGGGGGCCCACGCATATTGTCAGGACGATGAGATCTTTTAATGTGAGTGGAAAGTCCTTATCTACTAACTCACTTTTTATGTGCTCTACCAGGTGATGCTGGAAATGGTGGTCAGGCTATCTTCACCCCAATGGAGTTCAGAAGTCATGGTGCGGAATTGAATGGTGTATCGCCTACCATGTGACTACCATGCCTGATGTAGAGCAACTCTGTAACTGTGAATGAGGACCAACCAAGCTAATCAAAAACCTGCTGAAACTGGTGGATAAAGTTGTCCAAGTTTCACATCAGGGGCTCATTTCACTCCCACAGCAGTGATGTTCACGTTAGGCCAGGAATGTCAAGTAGAGACAGCAGGGATATTACTTTAATATGATCTGAGGGAAAATTGGCGGCCTGCAGTTCAAAGTACATTTTGCACTGGTTGATGAAACCTCGGATGCCCTTGGGGTCATCCTCATACCTGGGCAGTGGCATGAGATGTGGCATGAATCCTGGTTGTCAAGTCGGAGTAGCTGGGGGAAGAGCCATTACAGGTGGAAGGGTATGAACCGGCATAAACTCCATTGAAGTATGCTGGTCATGTTGTTGAGCTGGTCTTGCTGTTGCTGAACCTGGAGGGCCCACCCTGAGATAGCCTGAGCTGTAGGAGTTTCCCAAGCTCCTAGCCTCAGCAAACTGTCATGGATGTGAACCCTTGGGCTGTGGCACAGTTCAAACATCCTAGCAGCAAACCCATAAAAGCCCATGCAGTCTGCTGGTGGACTTTTTCTTACTGGGACTGGAGTTTCACCTATACCAGCTCTATTCCCCACAGGTTGAACCCTTGGGTTCCAATAGGTAACAGGGTTTAGGCAAAAGTCCCGTAAGGAATGGTCAGTTGAAGTCAAGATACTGGCAGTGGTCAGGGCTGGCAGCGAGCAGACAGTATCTGGGCCCAGGCCAAGGTTAGGGCAGGCAGCGAGTAGGCATTATCCGAGTGTAGGCCACGATTGTAGCAGGCAGCAAGTAGACAGTATCTAGGTCCAGACCAAGGTTGGGGCAGGCAGCGAATGGACAGTATCCAGGTCAGGACAAGGTCAGGGCAGGCAGCAATCCAAAGAATAGTCAGTATCCGTAGCAGAGGTCAGCACCAGGAATCAGGCCAAGACAGAAAAGACAAGGCAAGACAAGACCTGAGGAACAGGACAAGACAGGGTGAACAGGGGAAGGCAACAGAGAGGCAGAGCAAGGCAGGAACAAGACAATGAGGAAAGAGAAGGAGGCAAGGCACAAGGACAGTGAATAAAGGCACAAAGTGCTAGCAACACCCATTGCAAGGCAGGATGACCTGTTGCTGAAGCATCTGCTTGCTGTAGCATTGGGGTTTAAATAGCAGCAGCAATGATGTCATCCAGTGGTAATGAGGCAAAGATTTCCTGCTGCATGGCCTACATCAGTGCACAGTTGTCGCATGTGTGTGCATTTATGGGAGGCCAGGGAATAGACAGCGGTGGAGGTAGCATGGCACCAAGGAGGTAATGGGATGCCAACTGTGGCATGGCTGCTGTGTTAGCAACACATTACATTACTAAAAAGTTAACATGATTTAGTAAATACTGCATTTATGTTGGCAAATTAGCACTTATTAAAAATGCATGTTAACGATTACTTTTATTATGCCTTAATAAACAGAGGCCTTTCTGTTACACACTACACAGTCCTTTATCTTTATTGAACTACAGACTTGATATAGTGCATCAGGCTAATTGAAAGATATGCTTTGCATTCATTATTTTGACAGTATTGAGTTTATACCTTAAAGTACTTTTAGGGCCATGCTAGATAAGTCTTTAATTTTAGAAAGTGCATTATTCTTTCATATTCTCTACATCATACAAAAACTGCACATAGAAAAGTCTTCTGTAGTAATTTTTTGCAAAATTTGTATATTGAATGTTGTATTTAAAAATGAGAATACAGTACATGAATTTGTTTACCTGAAAATAAAAAAAATATAAATTATAAATATAGTAGCTACCATATTTTTTAAAAAGTTTATGTACTCAACAATGAGTGAATTGAGAGGACTAGAGAGTTGATGTGTTTAGAATCTAGGAAGAAATATTTAAGTTTTAATTATGTGGCATGTGTAAAGCTTCCACATCTAGTTTTAATATATTTCCATTGTTTCAGTTAGACTTGCATTGGGTTTCACAATACCTAATTATGGTCCTGCTAACATATGGTGATCAATATGCACTATATAATAGATGTTTCTAGAAGGCTGATCTATAACTTGTTACCATTCCTGACATAGTTCAAGATATATATTGAGTGGTCATTTCTGTGCTACTTTTAAAGAAATTGATAGTATTCCAATTCCAATCCATATTTGCCACTCTAATACAGTGTAAAGAATTGAATTGGGAATGCATTCACTTCTTGTGGCAAGAAATTGTGTCACCTTGAGGCTAATGGAACTGTTACGGCAAGTGTTGAGCACCCTGTGTGAAGCATCTACTTAATATGCAAGAAGTTGTCCATGAGCAATCAGAGTTTCAATTTTTCAAAGTGCTAGAAAAGATATCCATTGTTTAATTAGACTTCTTTTCACCAACTTTTCTTTTAAAACTAATTGTATCACCCTCTTTGAGAAACCAAGGCCTGCCTCTGAAATAATCCAGACACCGATTAATGTTTATGGTTTATGGATTCATCAGGATAAGATAGGAGATATACCAGGATTAAAATTAAACTGAAAGTAAATCTTGATTAGGATGCAGAATCAGAAAAAGAATGAAAAGTGCCAAGCCTTTTAAAAGTAAGTTAAATAATTTATCCAGACCTCTTCAATGATAGCTATAGGAAACCATCATAGAACTCTTTCCTCCATATACAGGTGAATTTGTAAAGGAATTACGCGCATAAATTTAACAAACTGTCATAGCAATTTTCAAAAGCTTTTACACTTGTAAAGTGCACTTATATGTGAATATCCTATGGACAATTCAATGGCATATATTATAGTAATTTTCAAAAGCCCACTTCACAGGTGAAGTGCATTTACAAGTGTAAAACCAATTTTTAAGCATGTAAATGCTTTTGAAAATGAGGCCTATACAGTATAACTGACTATATTTTGTACAAATTCATGCAATTGACACAGAATCTGTTTTTGAAAATAGGGTTTGAAACTTAAAGTTGTAAGCCATGTGATGAAGAAAAGGAAATCGCTGGAGAAAAAAATATGAAGCTACATTTTATTCAAAAGCAAAATGGACACAGATAACATTGCCTGTAACCATTGCTCATAGAGATGAGATTCACAATAATGCATGTTTACACTATAAAAGTTTGGTGGTAGATATAGTAAGCCCCCAAGAGAAATCATAAATGATAACTTTCAAACTGGTGTGCAGGCATACTTTAGTGTGTGCCCAGATACATTGCCATTTTATAACTTGCACACACATACGCGTACATGTTATAAAATAAATTGGCCATGCGCACATGTGCACCCAGTTTTAAGTGGGCATGTGCCTAGGCACGCAAATCCCGATTCTACCACATAAGTCATAGTATTTTATAATGGGCGCGCATACACACCAGTGTCAGTTTCACCAGTTCATCCACCATTAAGAGCTAGTTCCTGCGAACTCCACCGGTTTGATAGCCTGCACTGCCTCCAGTTACCCCAGACCCTTTAAACCCAGCAGAAATGGAATTTTTTTTTTTTGTTACACCTCCTCCATAACAAAAAGTAAAGTTATATGGCAGTGGATCTGAGTACATGCCGGGGCATGTAAGTATTTACTAGGGGTGTGCATTCGTTTGCAACGTATTGGCAATCCGCAACGTATATGCCATATTTGTTGTATTTGTGGGGGTCACGAAATGTATCGCGAACCCCCACTAATACAACATATCACTAACGAATACACCCCCACCCTCCTGACCCCCCCAAGACTTGCAAAAAGTCCCTGGTGGTCCAGTGTGGGTCCTGGAGCAATCTCCTTCTCTCGGGCCGTCGGCTGGCAGTATTCAAAATGGCACCGATAGCCTTACTATGTCACAGGGGCTACCAGTGCCATTGGTCAGCCCATGTCACATGGTAGGAGCAACAAGATGGCGCCATTTTGAATACCGGCATCCGACGGCCCGAATGCAGGAGATCGCTCCAGGACTCCCGCAAGACCACCAGGGACTTTTGGCAAGTCTTGGGGGGGGGGGGGGGGGGTCAGGAGGATGGGGAGTTGTAGTAAATTAAATGTAAAGGGTTGGGATGGTACAATGAGGTAAGAAAGAAGATGAAATTGGTGTTCAGACACTCTGACTAAGATTTTGGAGAGTCAATCAAATGAAGGTGCCCAGAATGTTCAGTTGTCTTTCCTTTGGGCTTTCTCATCTGAAGCAGTCCAGGGCTCAATGACAGAATGCTTGGAACTCAAAGAGAGGGAATAAGTGTTTGGAGTAGACATGATGACGTTTGAAAGATTCCAAATAAAGGAAAATCTATCTCAGGTTGTAATGGGAATAGACCCTTGTGCTGTGGCAAAGTTGGTGCAGCCAAGAAGGGGAACCTATTAGGCCCATGCCAACAGCTGACGGATATACCCTGGGCTGGGACATTGCAGGAGAATCACCTAAATCACCCCCTTTCCCTGCAGGTCCCAAGGGTTGGCAGGATTTATGCAATGGAGCCACAGTGCAAGCAGGGAAAAAGAGTCTGGGGCCAAGCTGAGGTCAGGGCAGGCAGCAGTCAGACAAACACTGAATTCAGTCGAGGGTCCAGGCAGGCAGCAAGTAAGGAATGGTCTATGTCCATAGCAATGGTCAGTGGCAGGCAGCAGATGGCAGGCAAGAGAGTAGTCCAGGTCTGAAGCAATGGTCTATGATAGACAGCAGGTCCGAGCCAATGGTCAAATCCAGGCAGTCAGGTCGGGACAAGGCAGGAGTCAAGGCAAGATAGAACAGACTGGAACAGACAGAACAAGACAG
The DNA here is from genome assembly GCF_901001135.1 of Rhinatrema bivittatum. NCBI lineage: Eukaryota > Metazoa > Chordata > Amphibia > Gymnophiona > Rhinatrematidae > Rhinatrema > Rhinatrema bivittatum. The sequence continues at coordinate 636,620,788 of NC_042615.1, read as the reverse complement.
AGCAGTATGAAACCGGGCAGGGCAGGCTGTACAAGTCAACGATGAGGCAAGGCAGGCTGGATGAAGTGAGGCAAGGTGAGGTAAGGCACAGAACATGGCAGGAGCAAAGCAGGATCAGTATCAGGAACACAGCAACACATGCTGCAAGGCTCGCAAGAGGACCTGTTGCTGAGGCATAGGCATAAGCACGGCAAGGATTTAAATACCCCCATTGTGTGACATTATCAGGAATTGCTGCTGGAGAATTTCCGCACCGCAGGACCTACTTATGTCAGTGTGTGGCACGCACCTGCCTCCTAGGATGGGGCAAGGGATGGTGGCGGTGTTCCTGCTACGAAGAGGGGCTGGCAGCATCTAGGTAAGTGCAACTGGTCATGGGGCCATCCCGCAACCAGCCCCACGTTACACAGGTTTCTTGCTGTATTTGAAGTCATCCACATTTTGTAGAGACGTAGAGAGGTGGAATACTTTCAGGACAGAGTAGGCCAAGTTTCAGGGAGATTTTGCTCCACAGCTGAGGAGATACTCTTCCCAAAGATAATGTCAGTAGTGATTTCTATCAGAGTGAATAGTCTGAAGAATTCATAGAAGAGAGTCACTGCAGTGCAAAGGACCTCATTCTGGTGCAGAATATGCCCTATATATTCAGAGAAGAAATCACCAGCTGAATCAGATGGAAATGAGGGAATCTCATAACCTGGAAAGTTCAGGAAGAGTATCCTGAAAAGGGGTTTGGACATGTAAAGAAACCCTTGGACGTCTGTGAACTCTGTTTTTGTGACTGTTTTGAATATTTGCTATGCTATATATGTTTCCATAAAGTGTACATTTTATAATTTATTACATTCCATAAGTACCTCAGCAAACTTTTATTTGGAGCAATCCAGCTGTGGTGTGCACAATTTATTACTGGAGGTAAAGAGAGTATTTAGAACTCGAATCATTCTTCTCATTGTCAGAAAAACCCCAGGAGGCTCATGAGGTGTGTGATGACTCCACAGATCCCAGATGTGTCCTTGTGTCCAGTACAATTTTGGAATGGGGACTAGGGGTGTGCATCCGTTTTCCACGTATTTGTGATCCGCAACGTATTTTGTCCTATCTGTTAAATACGTGGGGAGGCGAAACCATCGCGACTCCCCACGTATTTAACGGATTTCTGTTTTATTCGGCCACCTAAATAAAAATTTAAATAAACCCTCCTGAACCCCCCCAAGACTTACCAAAACTCCCTGGTGGTCCAGCGGAGGGTCTGGGATCTATCCCCTGCACTCACACCGTCGGTGCTGGTTTCATCATGGCGCCGATAGCCTTTGTCACAGGGGCTACCGGTGCCATTGGTCAGCCCCTGTCACATGGCCATCGGCGCCATCTTATGCTCCTACCATGTGACAGGGGCTGACCAATGGCACCGGTAGCCTCTGTGACATAGTATGGGCAAAGGCTATCGGCACCATTTTGAGTCCTGGCATCGGACGGCCAGTGTGCAGGAGGTCGCTCCGGGACCCCCGTTGGACCCACAGGGACTTTTGGCCAGCTTGGGGGGGACCTCATGACCCCCACAAGACTTGCCAAAAGTCCAGCGGGGGTCCGGGAGCGACCTCCTGCACGCCGGCCGTCCGATGCCAATACTCAAAATGGCGCCGATCGCCTTTGCCCTCACTATGTCACAGGGGCCGACTGTCGGTACCTGTGACATAGTGAGGGCAAAGGCGATCGGCGCCATTTTGAGTCCTGGCATCGGACGGCCAGCGTGCAGGAGGTCGCTCCCGGAGCGACCTCCTGCACGCCGGCTGTCCGATGCCAGGACTCAAAATGGCACCGATAGCCTTTGCCCATACTATGTCACAGGGGCTACTGGTGCCATTGGTCAGCCCCTGTCACATGGTAGGAGCACAAGATGGCGCCGGTGACCATGTGACAGGGGCTGACCAATGGCACCGGTAGCCCCTGTGACACAGGCTATCGGCGCCATGATGAAACCAGCAAACGAGGGTGTGAGTGCAGGGGATAGTTCCCAGACCCCCCACTGGACCACCAGGGAGTTTTGGTAAGTCTTGGGGGGGTCAGGAGGGTGGGGGGTTGTAGTTAATTTTAATTTTAGCTGGGACAAGAATATAACTCGCCGTATTAACGCATCAGGGTGCCATACGGCCGAATGCAACGCATTTGCTCCCCGACGAATCCGAATCACGAATGCAACGTATGACGTCCCTCTGCACATCCCTAATGGGGGCTACACAAAACAAAATTGGGCATTCCAGCTTTTCAATTATGCACAGGTACCTAAAGCTCAATTTTTTCCTATATCACAAAGTAAAATCTTTTCAGCTATATTTTTATGTTGCCACTTCTTCAAATCTTCTGGTGCTGCAAAAATAAACATCAATGATTTATCAAAGAGTGTGTTATTTCCAGTTGCTAAGGATACTTTTTGAAGTATCAATTATGTCAACAAGTTCCTTAGGACAAGTTTCATTAATATAGATATTATAGATAAAATAAAAAAAAACCAGAAAAATAATCCATATCAGGTATCTCTTTTGAAACCTGAAGATACATTCTTAATAAATCTAGATTTGTCTGCAGTTAACTAAAAATACAAAGAAAGACAAATGGGAATGTTTACTAAATTAAAAAACAGAAAATAATGTATAAAAGCAACAAATAATGTATGTTAAGAAGTTAACCTCCAGGTAAAGGGGAAGGTCAGGAGACATCGCAAAATGCGCTAACACCTTACTGCCCCGTAACGCAAGCTATCGCACAGCTTAACGCTACTGAAAAAGGTGTAGCTAAAATCGGCGTTAAGTCTCTGCGATAGGACTTTGCAAACTGGTAAACCCAGCCCACTCCCGCCCCTAACTCCTCCTCTTTTTCGGATTTGCATCGCACCATACAATATGGTGCTATCACATGCGTTAAAGGCATTTTCGCTTGCATTAAAGGCTTATTGCATGCATTAATGGGGCTTTTCGCATGCGATAAGCCCTTAATGCATGTGAAAACGCCTTAGCGCATTTTGATAAATGACCCCCGGAGTTAGCAAAGATTGGATTTGCCTCCGGTCTAAGCTGCTCTGCTGCTTCCTTGCTGCCACTGGAAGTTCTTTCTGCCCACCAGGGCCATTCACCTCTAACCTGGGTGCCCGCTCCTCGGGGGCCCTATGCTTTCTTTCAGGTGCCTATCTTGGACCGAGTACTTGCTCCTCGAGGGCCTGCTCTCCCTGCCTTGGTGCCTGCAAATCCAACTGCTTCTGCTGCCAGGATCATAATCTAATGCAGCTACCTATTCAGTGAGTAAACTAACCTTGTCAGCTTGTCTCACCTTCAGCACTGCGAGTCTACATCCGGGACTCTCTCCTCTACCCAGCACTGTCTATTATCATTGAAGTGTGGGACGGGTCTCCTCTGCCGAGGACCCCTGGACTACTCTACTGGGTTACCTCACTGCTGTCACCTTCTGGGCAGTATCACCTGGCTGTATAATAAACACAAATTCTCTGTGTCTGCATGTATAGAGTCTAGCCTAGTACTGCAGTTCCCCATGGGGCTGCTCCCCGTGGGAGCGGCCATCTCCGCAGTACCCAAGAATAACACCTCGAAACCACAACACTATTTAAACAAAGTATTGCAAACAATGTGAGACTGAGCCCCTCTTGCCATGGTACAATTGAAGCAACCTCAGGGGCAGGGCCATAAGGCTTGTGCTGATAACAGGTGAATGAGTCTTGGCATGGACCAGGCTAAGACAGAGTCCAAGAGGCAATGGTGGAAGGAAAACAGAGACTGAAGACAAACTGTGGCTGAAACTGAAGACTTGACAAAAGAAAGGTTGAAGAATTGAGAAAAGAAAGGCTGAAGACATGGAGCAGAGCAAGGCTGAAGGCTTGGAGCAGAGCAAGGCTGAAGACTAGGAGCAGAGCAAGACTGGACTGGAACAAGGCTGAAGACTTGGAAGAAGGCTGAAGACTGGAACAAGGCTGATGACTAGAACAAGGTTGAGGACTTGGAACCAGGCGACATTTTCTGAGGCAAGGCTGAAACTTCTGAGTAGCCCTTTTATAAGGCAGAAGCTGTGACATCATTCAAGGATGCCATGAGCTTTTCCTGATGCAGACCTTTGAAATGAAACAATGTCATGTGTGCGCACCTAGGAGGACATCCGAGAATAGCAATTCCAGTAGCCTCTACTGAGAACCGGTGGCTTCCAGCCTCATGAGACTGGTGGTGTTTGTGGTGAATAAAGTTTGTGGTGAATAAAATTCATTTAATATGATAATCTGAAATAGGGGAAAAAAGTGAAATATGGCATAAGATATGGGGTTAAACCACTTCTGAATGGGTGGCATATAGAAAAATGTCATCTGCATATGCAGAGAGCTTATATTCCTGTTCAGATATATATGCTCAGATATATATGCTCAGAGGCACCAGGCAAGGTTGCCCGCTTTCTCCTTATCTTTTCAATATATCTCTTGAACTGTTGCTGCAATCTCTATGCTAAGATCCTTTGATTCATGATACTAAATACAGAAATGTTGAATATAAGCTCTCTGCATATGCATATGCAGATGATATATATATATTAATAGATGGCCATTATCAGTAATGTATCTACCTTTCTAAAACTGAATTGAGCTGAAAAAATGCCCCTTAATAATTTTTGCTACTTCACTCTCTTCTATATTTCCACTGGGTGTTGGATGGCCTAAAATATTTAGGTATCTATTTTTACAATTACATTGAATTGACGTTACTCAAAGCTAAAAAGAAGACAGTAGCTCAATTAGTGTGTTCCATCTTCCATTGGAGCCCACTACATTTCTCAAGGTGGTGCCGTTGGGGTACGATTAAAATGGTATTAGCACCCGGATTAACTTTATGCTAAGTATGCTACTATATATATATATATATATGAAATAGGGAGATAATATAATACACCCATTCTACATGGTCGAAAGTCTTTTCAACGTCTAAAGAAATTGCAACCTCTGTATCATAAGGTCTTTCGAGGTATAGAGTAAGTTAAGAAATAGATGGCCATTATCAGTAATGTATCTACCTTTCTAAAACTGAATTGAGCTGGGTGTATAAGTTTGCCCAGAATTGTTTCTAGCCTAAAAGTTAACAATTTAGCTAGAATTTTATAGTCAACATTCAACAATGAAAAAGACCTGCAATTGAACATAGACATTGGATTTAGCTTAGGAAACACCACTAACTTAGCCTCATTGAACAAAGAGAAGCTAAACCAGTGACTTGCATAACAGAATAAAAAGAGAGCAGTTCAGGGAGTAATTGAATAGAGAAAGCCTTGTAAAATCCTCCGTATAGCCATCAATACCAGGGGCTTTATGAGTTTGCAATGAAGATAAGAACATAAGAACATAAAAACATGCCATACTGGGTCAGACCAGGGGTCCATTAAGCCCAGCAACCTGTTTCCAACAGTGGCCAATCCAGGCCATAAGAACCTGGCAAGTACCCATAAACTAAGTCTATTCCATGTTACCGTTGCTAGTAATAGCAGTGGCTATTTTCTAAGTCATCTTAATTAATAGCAGGTAATGGACTTCTCCAAGAACTTATCCAATCCTTTTTTAAAAACAGCTATGCTAACTGCACTAACCACATCCTCTGGCAACAAATTCCAGAGTTTAATTGTGCATTGAATAAAAAAAAACTTTATCCGATTAATTTTGAATGTGCCACATGCTAACTTCATGGAATGCCCCCTCGTCTTTCTATTATCTGAAAAAGTAAATAACTGATTCACATCTACCCATTATAGACCTCTCATGATTTTAAACACCTCTATCATATCCCCCCCTCAGCTGTCTCTTCTCCAAGATGAAAAGTCCTAACCTCTTTAGTCTTTCCTCATAGGGGAGCTGTTCCATTCCCCTTATCATTTTGGTAGCCCTTCTCTGTACCTTCTCCATCGCAGTTATATCTTTTTTGAGATGCGGCGATCAGAATTGTATACTATATTCAAGGTGCGGTCTCACCATTGAGCGATACATAGGCATTATGCCATTTTCCGTTTTATTCACCATTCCCTTTCTAATAAATCCCAACATTCTGTTTGCTTTTTCGAGTGCCGCAGCACACTGAACCGACAATTTCAATGTGTTATCCACTATTATGCCTTGATCTCTTTCTTGGGTTGTAGCACCTAATATGGAACCTAACATTGTGTAACTATAGCTTGGGTTATTTTTCCCTATATGCATCACCTTGCACTTATCCACATTAAATTTCATCTGCCATTTTGATGCCCAATTTCCCAATCTCACAAGGTCTTCCTGCAATTTATCACAATCTGCTTGTGATTTAACTACTCTGAACAATGTTATATCATCTGCAAACTTGATTATCTCACTCATCATATTTCTTTCCAGATCATTTATAAATATATTGAAAAGTAAGGGCCACAATACAGATCCCTGAGGAACTCCACTGTCCACTCCCTTCCACTGAGAAAATTGTCCATTTAATCCTACTCTCTGTTTCCTGTCTTTTAGCCAGTTTGTAATCCACGAAAGGACATCGCTACCTATCCCATGACTTTTTACTTTTCCTAGAAGCCTCTCATGAGGAACTTTGTCAAATGCCTTCTGAAAATCCAAGTATACTACATCTACCAGTACACCTTTATCCACATGTTTATTAACTCTTTCAAAAAAGTGAAGCAGATTTGTGAGGCAAGACTTGCCTTGAGTAAAGCCATGCTGACTTTGTTCCATTAAACCATGTCTTTCTATATGTTCTGTGATTTTGATGTTTAGAACACTTTCCACTATTTTTCCTGGCACTAAAGTCAGGCTAACTGGTCTGTAGTTTCCCAGATTACCCCTGGAGCCCTTTTTAGATATTGGGGTTACATTTGCTACCCTCCATTCTTCAGGTACAATGGATGATTTTAATGATAGATAATGTATACCCAATCTCTGGTAGGGTAATCAGAGAACCTAGAAGGAGACAATTTTCCTGATAAAGTAAAGGGTGATCTAAGGAAGAAAGGAAATTAGGAAAAATAGAAGCATCATTTTGTGAGTCAGTGGTATATAAGGATGTGTAAAAATCCTTAAAATCAGAGAGTTATCCAATCACTTGGTAATTATAAAGTCAGTGGAAGCTTTAATAGCAGCAATTCTCTTGTATTCTTTGCGGTTTTGAAGGCCAGTAATCAACCCAATTTATATTCAGCTTAATATCAGGATTTCTAGAGAAAAATAGATTTCACTGCTGAGGCACTAATCTGTTTATTATATTTATATTTTAGACCATATAGAGGGGGAAGCAGATCATTTGTATTGGATTGAGTATGCCAATTGAGTAATTTGATTATATAATTCAGCAGATTCCCATTGCAAATCCTTATGTTTCATAATAGAATAGCTAATTATCAGACTATATAACATGACCTTAAAGGCCTCCCAAACAACTTGGGAAGAAACATCTGGTATCTCATTAAAGGAAAGATAATCATCAATGGCTGAGGTAAATTAGGAGAGAAAATATGATTCTTCTAATAATTCTGCATTAAATCTCGAGCATGAGGCATCTGCAGGAGGCAAGTCCCAATGCAGGGATATGGAAATAGTTGCATGGTCAGAAATCAGGATAGGAGAGACAGTTGCTGAAAATATGGGATCCAGTAAGCTCTTAGAAATTAAAAAGTAATCAAAATGTGTATATGATTGGTGAGGAAGTGAGTAAAAGGTAAATTCCTAGTCGCTTGGGCATAGATTCTGTCAAGGATCAGTCAATCCATGAGTAGTTATAATATTATGTATGTAATGCAATATGAGAGGGAAGGCCCTGTTTTCTTGAATTATATTTCACATTTTGGTATAACCAACCCCTTTTACAACAAACTCATTTTTGGCTATTACTAATTTATTATAAAATGAAATCACTACAGGTGTATTTCTAAAACATTAGCAAGAGAAGGTAGTTGTAAATTTTTTATAATAATTTATCTTTATCATACCAAGGTCACCACAGCTGACATTGTTAATGTTTCCCATATTAATTATTGGAAACTCTTTCATGAATACCTTTCAAATATTTTTTAAAATATTTACAATAGGCTAATTACTGAAGATGCAGGTTTGTTTCTATAATACATCTTTAGGACCGATAGTTCTTTTTACATTGAGACATCTTTCTTAGAACTTTTTTCCTTCAAATGGAAAGGTGACCATTATAAACCTATGTTCATGAGGCTGGCTGGAGAATGAGTTGAGCACTAGGTAATTCTGAGTACTAACAGGTGTTCAAAATATAATCAGTAATGAAAATTAACCTACTATGCAAAATCACCTGCAACTATTAGTGCTAGGCAATCTCATAATACCTGATTCTGAAGCAGGTATATAGTTTTTACAAGTCAGTTAGAGATGGATGATAACTTCACCAGGTATTATAGGAGCCATTTGTATGAAAGAAGGTCAGCAGTGTGGAAAAGAAAGAAGTTTGTAGTCTTAAAGTTTGTCACTTTTGCTGGACTTAACTGGTTTTATAGATGGTATTATTTAGAGAGGTCTAGCAAGATATTATTTTTGCAGTAAGGTCTAACATTTTGCAAAGCTGCACGATTTATGGAGACTTTTACATTTTCATTTGATTAAAATGAATATGAATGCAATGTCCTTTATACAAATTTATATGCTGCGTTCAGTGACATTTTGTTCCATAACATAAAATTCCATAATTTAAAGCAAAAACAGCAGACATATTTGCTGAAATACCAGTCAGAAATGCATTTAGATGAATAATAATTGTTTTAGGATTATGAATGAAGAATTTTCCAAGATTGTAGAAGCAGCACTGGATTTGCTATCAAACAGGCACTGAACCAGAATGGCTGTGAAAGTTTAAAATATAGCTAGGGAGTATAACTTTCAAATAAATGCTTATTGCAGTATATTCATGTGTATATGGTCACAAGCAGATCTATAGAAGTATTTTATAACATGCACATATAAACTAAGCAAACCACAGGAAATGTGCAGGAAAAAATACAATGTCCACACAAAATTCAGTAATATATAATGTTTTCATTCTAAACGGCAACTCCACAGTTGCACCTTTAACTGCTGTAATATACACTGTGGAGTTGCCGTTTAGAATGAAAATATTATATATTACTGAATTTTGTGTGGACATTGTATTTTTTCCTGCACATTTCCTGTGGTTTGCTGAGATTATTTGCATGCAGAAGTGCTCCTGTTTGTTGTTTGCATTTTCTCTATTTTATAAACTATGCATATCGCTACCCTGTGTTGCGCTTCCCAGCCGTGTCCGCTCCATGGCCGGGCTGCTCACCTTTCTCGTCCGTCCACGAGCTCCGGTCTCTCCCACTCCGTAGCTGCAGCCAGTTCGCGGCATCCCTGGAACCCCTGCGCTCAGTCTCCCGTCCAGGCCTCACGATGGGGCTCAGCGTCCTATGTAGCATTGGCCCCGCCCCTAGGCACACGTGCGAGGACTGCCCGGCCTCTTATAGGGCCAGGGGAGGATCCCACCTCCGCGGCATGCCCTGATTGATGGCTGCATTAAAGGAAGTGGTCTGACACCACTTCCTCGCCTTGGCAATCGGGTCGTACACTCCGGTGTCTCTAGTTTGCCTTCCAGCGTCTCCTGTTCCAGTGTCTCTTGTTCCAGTGTCTCCTGTTCCAGCGTCTTCTGTGTCTCCAGTTCCAGCATCTCCTGTGTCTCCTGTTCCTTCGTCTCTCCATCCCTGGTAGTACCCTTCGGACTGATCTCATGGTACTGACCATTGCTTGCTCCTGACTACTGTTGATTGCTGCCTGAAACTGACCTCTGCCTGACCACTGACTACTCCTGATCGCAGCCTGGAACTTGACCTCTATCTGACCACTGACTTCTCCTGATCGCTGCCTAGAATGTGACCTCTGCCTGACCTGACTACTTCCATATTGACTACAGGTACTGACCCCTGCTTCGGGTGACCATTCTGAACTGTTACTCTGGCCTTGATCCTTGTTGTCCACTCGGCCTCTCTGTTCTGGCCTCCTGTGACCTCTGGACATTCTTGTTTGGACATCGACCATGCACCCTTGTTTGTGGTGGGCACTCCCCTGTGCTTCCTCTCTAGGAGACCCTGCGAGGCCCACCTAAGACCAGGCGGCCCAGGTAACCAAGGGCTCAACCTGAAGGAACCCTGGGTTGCTATTGGTGAAGCTCCAGCTAGCCTCCTGTGCTCCGCCTCCTGGTGGCAGGCGCTCTCCAGGTCAAATCGGAGGGCCATACCAATCCTGCACCAGGCCAAGGACCCACCTCCAGCACAACACCTTGCAACATATGTGCATATGTAGGCTTATGAATACATGCAATTCATTGAAACCATGTATAGCAATGCATTGAATGCATATGCTTTTCCTATTTTAAAGATATGCGCGCATATATATGTTATACACAAAAGTAAAGTAGGACTTACACGCAAAAATAAAGTAGGACTTGCGCTCATAAATGGAATTAACTAGTTTGCCAAATAGTCTACCATTTCACCCAATCCTTCTTCAGGTCATCAAGTCCTTCCTAGTTATTTATCAAGAACTCCCCCAGCTCACCCAGACCTACTGTCCGTGTTTAATATGACTTACACCAGATAATTAGCAGGAGTAAAAATACGTAAGTTGACAACTTTATGTGCGAGATCTTTAAAACAGCTACTTATGCTTATAAGTGTTAGCCATGCCCCATAGCACCCCTACATCACACCTTTTTTATGTACATATTTGTACATGTGAAAGTGAAAATAGGTGCATATTTTTTACTTTTATAAAATATAGAATACACAAGTAGATGTCACTTACACGAGTATATGCTAATTTTTACACATGCAACATTTTGAAAATGCACTCTTTGGGGCGGATTTTAAAAGCCCTGCTCGCGTAAATCCGCCCGGATTTACGCGAGCAGGGCCTTGCGCGCCGGCGCGCCTATTTTCCATAGGCCTGCCGGTGCGTGCAGAGCCCCGGGACTCGCGTAAGTCCCGGGGTTTTTCGAGGGAGGCGTGTTGAGGGCGTGTCGTGGGGCAGGGCCGATTGGCGCGGCATTTTGGGGGCGGGATGTGGCATTTCGGGGGCGGGCCCGGGGGCGTGGTTTCGGCCCGGGGTGGTCCGGGGGTGTGGCCGCACCCTCTGGAACCGCCCCCGAGTTGCGTCTCGGCGCGCTAGGGGCCCGCTGGCGCGCGGGGATTTACTTCTCCCTCCGGGAGGCGTAAATCCCCCGACAAAGGTGGGGGGGGGGTTTAGATAGAGCCGGGGGGGGGGGTTAGATAGAGGAAGGGAGGGGAAGGTGAGGGGAGGGCGAAAGCGAGTTCCCTCCGAGGCCGCTCCGATTTCGGAGCGGCCATGGAGGGAACGGAGGCAGGCTGCGCAGCTCGGCGCGCACCGGCTGCACAAAATCGGCAGCCTTGCGCGCGCCGATCCTGGATTTTAGCAGATACGCGCGGCTACGCGCGTATCTACTAAAATCCAGCATACTTTTGTTTGCGACTGGTGTGCCAACAAAAGTACGCGAACGCGCATTTTTTGTAAATCTACCCCTTTATTTTTTATCTTTTTGCATCAATTTACATACAGGTCTATCTTGTAAAGTGCGGCCGCGTTTACCGTGCTCCTAAGCTGCTTTTTACTCCGTTTTCGGCTGCGTTAGCCCTTCCTGCGATCCCGAATCCCCTACTCCTACCGCGTCCTAAATTCCCCGGGCAACCCCTTCCGCCCGCAGCATGTATATTGCATGCAAATGAGCGAATTAGCTCGATATTGCATGCAAACGAGCAAATTAGCTATTCCCTAGCATCCCGTAACCCGCGCCCCGACTATCGCTATCTTTCCGCGCCGTTTTGTCGCGCGTTTAACCTGCAAACTTACCGCCTACCCTGACCCAGGCGGTAGAGGCATGGGTAAGGGTAGGTGGAAAGCTTTCCTCCAGCCCCTGCTCACCTGCCCCCGCCGCGATCATGGGTGCTGGTCTCCGTGGCAGCCCCAGTCCTCTCCCCTGCTCCCGAAGCCCAAAAAAAAAAAAAAAAAGCGAAAAAAACGTTGCAGCTCCCCTCCGATGTCTGGACTGGGGCTGCCACGGAGACTGCAACGGCAAAGCAAAAAAAACGGCGAAGCAAAAAAAAAACCAAAAGCAATTTTGGTTTTTTTTTGCTTCGCCGCTGTGTCCCCCCTCCTCTTGGAGCAGGGCGCGAAAAGCAACCTTGCTCCGGGAGAAGGAGGGACACAGCGGCGAAGCAAAAAAAAAACCAAAAGCAATTTTTTTTTTTTTTTTTTCAAAAGCGACAATTTTGTCAAGATCCCAAAAGTAAGTCGCTTTTGGACGCCTGCAAAACTTACTATTCTGAAGCCATCAGCAGGAAGACATTGCGATCGTAGCTCCTCCCGACGAAGACAAAGATGGCCGCCTGCAAGGGGGAAAGCGTGCAATTGGCCGCTGAAGACGTGACCACGTGACGTCACGTCTTCAGCGGCCAATTGCACACTTTCCCCGTGCAGGCGGCCATCTTCGTCGGGAGGAGCTACAGGCAGCCACGATGGTGTTCCTGTTGATGTCTGCAAAAAAGTAAGTCGCTTTTGGGTTTTTTTTTTTGCTTCGCCGCTCAGTGTCTCTTCTCCTCCCTCCCAGAGCAAGGCTGCTTTTCGCGCCCTGCTCCGGGAGGGGGGAGAAGAGACACTGAGCGGCGAAGCAACTTACTTTTAGCTTTTATTTATTTTTTTTTTTCGCTTCGCCGCTCAGTGTCTCTTCTCCCCCCTCCCGGAGCAAGGCTGCTTTTCGCGCCCTGCTCCGGGAGGGGGGAGAAGAGACACTGAGCGGCGAAGCAACTTACTTTTAACTGGCAGTCCCGACTTCCTGGTATCTGTCATTTCAAATGACATTTGAAATGACAGATACCAGCGTGGCGTGAAGCCTTAGGCCCGCGCACCCAGGATACTGTATAGGCGCTCTATCCAGTAAAATGGGTTGCGCGGGCCTAACGCTTCACGGGCACTTATTAGCCGCGGCTTACATTTGCATGCAATTAGAGTTCAGGATCGAGCAGTAGGTGAACTGCACTGTGTGGGCAGTAACCGCGGGTGCTGCAGGCACTAACGCAGCTCTTCCTACCGCTCGGTACTGGAAAGGCCTGATAGTCAGTATTTTTCATCAGTAGGCCCTCAAACCAGAGCATCAAAATTAAACGTAAAAAATCAGTCTATAAATTAAAATACATGTACTGGAAAAATTGATATAGAACATAAATAATGTTGCAGTATTACAATAAAACATACATTTATTCAACATGCAGTATTAAGAAATTACATAGGTTATTTAGAAAAAAAACCATCAGCGAATCCCAGTCATATCATCAAAATTAATGAGGAGGGAGGCAAATTGCTGATGTGAGAGGGTACTAAGTCTGACTGCTGATGCTTTACAAGTCCAGCTTTTAAACGTTTGTCTCCTCCCATTGAGATATGATTTCTTTCTGAATAACGTTTGAAATATAAGTATGACTGGTTCTGTTCAGCAATTGCCATGGCATATGGATTTAGTACTTGCCACATAGGGCTAGTTCATACAGCTCAGATTGGACCTTGCCCTAGGACTTTTGACTCTGCCTTGTCCTCCATCTTGGACCTCTGCTTTTGATCTGGCATGCTGGTGGTCACCCATCAAAGTCTGCTTTTTTTTTTTTTCAAAGTCCCAGACCCAGTCTACTGAGCCTATGCCAGCCTATATTACTGAAAATTGCAGCACTGCACTATAGAAACACAAATGCAGCTGCTGCAGGTATACACTATGTGGATTCTTGTTGGACTTCCCTTCTTTCTCATCCCTTCCTTTCATTACATCTTTTCTTTTCTGTCACTTCCATACTAGTGTAATGCAGAGGAAAAGAGTACTTGAGTCTAAACAGTGCCATTACTAGCTCTTTGATTTCTTCTTAGGCGCACTAAAAAATATCCAGCTGTTTCCATGTTGCCTACTTGGCATCTGCTCTGCCAAGAGCACACTCAACATTCTTTTATCATTTTGTCTTATGTCAGAGTTTGGTCGCACTCTATAAATATGTCTATCATCAATCCTTCAGCAGTGCCTGACTGTTGAAAACATAGACATTTTCTCACTTACCATATTGTTGTCTATTCTTAGGAGGTTATTATGGCACAACATTCATATAGCAGGCATCACTCCCTACTGCCAGTATGCATGCTGGAGAATATAGTCCACTGTCATAGTAAGGGAATAGAAATTAGGGAGGGGCAGGTATAAGGTTAGTTATGGCAACTAGGGAAATCTGTATCTGCCCCTAAGAGCATAAGACCATAAGAATGGCCAATGGTTCATCTAGCCCAGGGGTGGGCAATTCCGGTCCTCGAGGGCTGCAAACCAGTCGGGTTTTCAGGATATCCTTAATGAATATGCATGAGAGAGACCTGCATACACACTGCCTCAGTTGTATGCAAATGTATTTCATGCATATTCATTAGGGGTATACTGAAAACCCGACTGGTTTGCAGCCCTCGAGGGCCGGACTTGCCCACCCCTGATCTAGCCTAACATCCTGTTTCTGAGTGTGCCCCAGAGTCACCACATGAAAACCAGAAATTATCTAAGAGATGTGCATTTGTTTTTGCCGAATTGGGAATTTTCAACAAAATTGTCCAATTCGGCATGTTTCAGGGAGCCCGAAAAATGATCAGGATTTTCCCATTTTTTCACAAAAATGTGTTTTTTGGATTAGGCGCACTAACAGGAGTTAGTGAATGTTAACTCCTGTTAGTGCGCGCTAACTCCCGTTAGCATGCACTAACCCAAAAAAATGATTTTTCACGAAAAAATCCCCCCAAACCACAAAAAAACATCATTTCCCGTGGCGGACGAAAAACGAAGAATGACATGAACACAAAAAATGATTCACATCTCTACTCTTGATAGACCTATAAAAGTGAGAAGCAACTTGACCTCCACCTAATCTCTAACATTCATTTCTGTGTTCTAGGATTATAACCAGATCCCTCTTGAACTGTGCTCTGCTGCTTGCTATTTCTCAGTTTAATTACCAATTACCAGCATATTTCACAGTTTAATTACCAACTGACTAAAGAAATACTTTTGTATGTTTGTCTTGAAATGTCTCGATATAGTTTCACTGAATACCCCCTAGTCCAAGTATTTTTAGACAGGGTAAATTGCTTATGTTTTTTCTTTTCCATTCATGATCTTGTAGATATCTACTATTTCCCCTCAATCTTCCCTTTTCTAAGATAAAAAGATGTAAATCTTTTTTTTATTTATTTGTTTATTTATTTATTTATTTTCTGGATTTGTATACCATCAGTGTAGCCATCATAACGGTTTACAACAGTAAAAAATATAATAAGATAAATACAATAAAACCAAAATACATAAAATTACATTGGCATAGAAACATTATAATAAAATAATATTTAGAATAAAATATTGAAAAGCAGGTACGAACAATATAATAAAACAATGGTTATAAAAGAATAGTAAAAGATAACATGTAAAGAAAGGCATGTTTAGTACCTTTACAAAATCATAAGATAATAAAACATAGGGGTTCATGAGAGTGGGTAGGTTAGTTACATTCATTGTAAGCCTTCGTGAAAAGCCAAGTTTTTCTTTCTTTCCTAAATATCTTTAGGTTTTGTTGTAACCGTAATTCTGTGGGGAATGAATTCCAGATCTTCGGGCTAGCAAGAGAAATTGCACGTTCTCTTACTTGCATAAGTTGGGCCGATCACACTGACGGGATGGGTAGGAGGCCTTTATTAGCTGATTAGGTTCTTTTAAGGTACATGTATTTTAATTGCTGTATTAAACCAGTCTGTTTGTTCCCCGTACATGATCTTTTCATTTAAGAGATGCTGCAAACCTCTCACCAATTTAGTTGACCTTTTTCTATACTTTCTTCAGTTCCACTACATCATTTTGAGTTGGGACAACCAGAATTGCTAGCACTCCAGCTGTGGTTGTATTAGACCTCTGTAAAGAGGCATGATATTATCTTCCAAATGGTCATTGACAATTATCCAAACTTTTTTGGCTACTTATTCTTGCAGTTTTACAAAATCAGCTTGGTTTTTCTACCCTTATTGGTTTGGCAAACACTGTGAATTTCACAACGTTACTCATTACTCCATCCTCTAGATTATTTATAAACAAATTGAATGAATAGTACCAAGTTTAGTACCAACCCTAAGTTCACTCCAGCTAGAGAAAGGGCTACACACTCTGACCCACTGCCTCCTTCCTTTTAACCAGTTACTGATCTTTGAATATACACTGCTCCCTATCTCATAGCCTATCAGTTTCCAGAATAATCTCATGTGTTTTATTTTGCAAAATGCTCTCTTAAAGTTCAAATAAACAATGTTGACTGGTTCACCAGCATCAGTTTTATAAGAGTTTTACATCTACTCTATCATTGTTTGAGCTCACTTCTGTTTTTAATATAATTTTCATTGCTTGGGTCCCTTTTCCATTTTTGAAAGGAATCTTTCTGAACTTTAATTATCTTTTTCACCTAACTGCTTAGCCATGCTTGATCCTTTTCCTCCCTTTTTGATATGCAGAATGGATTTAAAATGGGCTTCTAATATGGTATCTTTAAAATAATAATTCCAGAGATAAACCTAAAAACTTAATTATATAATGACTCTCAAAACTCATTATGGCTAAATCATAAACTGCCTGATTCTCTGGAACTTTTAAACAGCTGCGCAGGCATACATGTACGTGAATATAGCGACTCGCACAAATGGATGTGGCCATTTTATAGTATACATTTTATAGCATATGGCATAAAATCAGCTAACGAGCATACATGTGCGCACAAGTTTATATGGCGTGCGCTTGTATGCAAATGCCGGCTCTACCAGTTAATGGTACGTGTGCCGTCCACGGCAGACCCACGGCACGGCCCCCTCACCTTTCTACAGTAACTCCAGCTTCTGGTTCCTCCTCGCTGGCGGCGGTGGGCCATCAGCTCCGTTCTCAGGCCACCCCCGGTGCCTTCGGCTCTGCCACTATCCCTGGCGTTCCCGGTCCTGCTACCACTTCTCATCAGGCTTCTCCACGTGGCCCGTGGAGAGATGCTGCTACTTGCGCCGTGCCCCTCCCTAGGTGCACGCGCACGCACCATTGATCCTTAAGTAGGGACCGTGGCGGGTACCTAGTCGCGGCCCCGGATGATGACGTCAACTCAGCTACAGTATTTAAGCTCAGGCTCCGCTCCCTAGGGTTGCCTTTGCAACAGGTCTCCTCGCTGGTCGAGTACTTGTTGCCGCTTAGAGATTCGCCTCTTTCTATGCGTTCCTGTTCCTCATTATTCCTGGTTCCTGTATCCTCGTTCCTACTGTGCTACATTCCTTAGATTGACTATGCTACTGCCTATCTCCAGCCCCAGACCTCTGCTTCATCTGACTACATTATTGTCTATCTCCATGATCAGACCTCTGCCTTGCCTGACTACGCTCTTGACTATCTCCGTGATCAGACCTCAGCCTTGCTTACCACTGCCTTCAGATTGCCGCCAGCCCTGACTCAAGCCTGCCCTTGGATGCTTCTCCAGCTTACTCCCTGGAAGTGGTTTCTTCAGGCTTCGGCCTGCTTTTGCTCGAGCGCCCTCTGTCTGCCTCCATTCCATTGGTGCTCGAGTTTCCAGGACATTACCCAGTCCAGAGTAAGACTGTACCATCTCTCACCTGCTGTCTCTGGGCTGAACCAACTCTTACTTCGATTACACATAGAGGTCCACCTAAGTCCTGCTGGCCCCGGCACCCAAAGGCTCAACCCAAGAGGAATGAGGGCTGATATAGGTGAAGCTCCAGTGGCCTCTGTCTATCAGTCCACTCCACCTGCCGACGGTGGGGACCCGGAAGTCCTTATCTACGGGTTGCTTCAACCCCACCTTGCCCCAAGGGTCCACCTCCGACACAACAGTTAAGTGGGGGAATTTCATTCAATATGCACACTGACGAGTTTCCCCAGTTCATTCCCAGTTCACCCAGGGCTTCTGACTTCCTAGCCCCCCTAATTAACCTTCCTCCCTTTTAACCTATTAGCCCTGACCGTTCAAACCCCGCTGACTAATCCTGATTTTTTTATTTTAAAAACTACACGTCATCCATAGCAGAAGTAAAGTTATGCATTAGGGGATCCTGGTGCGCGCTTGTGTGCATACTTGGGTGCATATTTCAAGTCACCTTCCTGGAACACCCATTGTCCTGCCCATGTTCTGCCCAGACTATGCCCATGCCCCACCCCTTTTTTTTACTTTTTGATTTGTCAGCATATAGGGATATATGTGCATACTTGGGCACTTCTTAAAATCTGCATGGTGCATGCCGACTTGAAATTCACATCTACCTCTTGCATTGATGTGGGTAGGGCTTTTAAAATTTACCTTTGAGGCTTTTCTCCCAGCCTGTGTCTATGGGAAAATACCTTGATAAATAGGGCCTAAAGAGTAGAAAAACACTCAAAATGATCCTTTAAATTTTAAATTTTGGTACACTCATAATGGCAGTCATATATAAGGTTTCCAACTAGCTCCAGATTTTCAGGAAAGGTTGATCCAGTTCTTATTTTTTCTCTGCTGCATTTAAGTACTTATTCTCTTGATTTTCTAATGGAATGCAATAGGGAAATCAGAATAAGTCTCTGCATACAATGGGGTAATACCAGGGACTGGATCAACCTGTCCTAAAAATCTGGAGCTAGTTGGCAACCCTAAGAACATAAGAACATGCCATACTGGGTCAGACCAAGGGTCCATCAAGCCCAGCATCCTGTCTCCAACAGTGGCCAATCCAGGCTACAAGAACCTGGCAAGTACCCAAAAACTAAGTCTATTCCATGTTACTGTTGCTTGTAATAGCACTGGCTATTTTCTAAGTCAACTTAATAGCAGGTAATAGACTTCTCCTCCAAGAACTTATCCAATCCTTTTTTAAACACAGCTACACTAACTGTATTAACCACATCCCCTGGCAACAAATTCCAGAGTTTAATTGTGTGTCGAGTGAAAAAGAACTTTTTCCAATTAGTTTTAAATGTGCCATATGCTAATTTCATGGAGTCCCCCCCCTAGTCCTTCTATTATCCGAAAGAGTAAATAAGCGATTCACATTTACCCTTTGTAGACCTCTCATGATTTTAAACAGCTCTATCAAATCCCCTTTCAGCTGTCTCTTCTCCAAAGCTGAACAGTCCTAACCTCTTTAGTCTTTCCTTATAGGGGAGCTGTGCCATCCCCTTTATCATTTTTGTGGTTGCCCTTCTCTGTACCTTCTCCATCGCAAGTACACAGTATTCAAGGTGCGGTCTCACCATGGAGCAATACAGAGGCATTATGACATTTTCCAATTTGTTTTCCATTCCCTTTCTAATAATTCCCAACATTCTGTTTGCTTTTTTGACTGCCACAGCACACTGAACTGATGATTTCAATGTGTTATGACACTTTGATCTCTTTCTTGGGTGGTAGCTCCTAATATGGAAACTAACATTGTGTAACTATAGCTGTTATGGCTGTCGGCCATGGCATCCCATGACCGAGGCCGGGCCGCACTGTCATGGCCGCCAGCTGCGGTGGTCCGCGACCGGGGCCAAGTACCTGGCTTCATGGTCCGGCAGTCGCTGGGGCTCCTATGGGAGCAGGCTGCTCCCATCGATGTTCTCTGCGCAGCCATGGCCGCTGCTGAGCCTGACTGTGTGGTCTGGCGATGCCGGGCTGACTCCTCCCCTCTGTTTTACTAGAGCCGTGTGCATGGCTGAAGATATTATTTAAAGGAGCCATGACAGGAAGTTGTTGTGGCTCCTTCCTAAAGACCGTCTTATGACCCTTCTTTGGACTTCAACCCTGGGACCGGCTCGACTATTCTTCGACTCATGCTCCTGGACTGTCTACGACCTGCTGGAGGCATCAGCCATCTGGAATCCACGACCTGCAGGAGGCGCCTGCATCCGGACCTACCTTCAGTCTTTGGTGAGTCTCCTAAGTCCCAGCGGCCGGGTTTCTATGGGCTCCTCCTGGGGGAACCACGAGCTTCCAGGGCAAAGTCTTCAGTCTACTAACGTATCCTCAAGTCTTGCCCTCTGATGGTAGGAACCAGAGAGGGTTGATTCTCTTTTTGGTAGCATTAACCTTACCTCAGAACAAGGGTCCACCTCCTGACTCGTAACAATAGCATGGGCCTTTTTTCCCTATATGCATCACCTTGCACTTATCCACATTAAATTTCATCTGCAAATTGTTGCCCAATTTTCCAGTCTCACAAGGTCTTCCTGCAATCTATCACAAACCGCTTGTGGTTTAACTATTCTGAATAATTTTGTATCATCTGCAAATTTGATTACCTCACTCGTCGTATTCCTTTCCAGATCATTTATACATATATTGAAAAGTACAGGTCCCAATACAGATCCCTGAGGCACTCCACTGCCCACTCCCTTCCACTGAGAAAATTGCCCATTTAATCCTACTCTCTGTTTCCTGTCTTTTAGCCAGTTTGTAATCCACGAAAGGACATCGCCACCTATCCCATGACTTTTTACTTTTCCTAGAAGACTCTCATGAGGAACTTTGTCAAATGTCTTCTGAAAAGCCAAATACGCTACAACTACTAGTTCACCTTTATCTACATGTTTATTAACTCATTCAAAAAAGTGAAGCAGATTTGTGAGGCAAGACTTACCTTGGCTAAAGCTATGCCTACTTTATTCCATTAAACCATGTCTTTCTATATGTTCTGTGATTTTGATATTTCTACTATTTTCCTGGCACTGAAGTCAGGCTAACTGGTATGTAGTTTCCCGTATCACCCCTGGAGCCCTTTTTATATATTGGGGTTTCATTAGCCACCCTCCAGTCTTCAAGTACAATGGATGATTTTAATAATAGGTTACAAATTTTTCCTAATAGGTCTGAAATTTCATTTTTTAGTTCCTGCAGAACCCTGGGGTGTATACCATCTGGTCCAGGTGATTTACTACTCTTCAGTTTGTCAATCAGGCCTAACACATCTTCTAGGTTCACCGTGATTTGGTTCAGGCCATCTGAATCATTACCCATGAAAACCTTCTCCGGAACGGGTATCTCTTCAATATCTACTTCAGTAAACACTGAAGCAAAGAAATTGATTAATCTTTCCGCGATGGCCTTATCTTCTCTAAGTGCCCCTTTTACCCCTCGATCATCTAACGGTCCAGCTGACTTCCTCAAAGGCTTTCTGCTTCAGATATATTTTTAAAAGTTTTTACTGTGAGTTTTTGCCTCTTCGGCCAACTTCTTTTCAAATTCTGTTTTAGCCTGTCTTATCAATGTCTTACATTTTACTTGCCAACACTTATGCATTATCCTATTTTCTTCTGTTGGATCCTTCTTCCAATTTTTGAATGAAGATCTTTTGGCTAAAATAGCTTTATTCACCTCACCTTTTAACCATGCTGGTAATTAGGGATGTGAATCGTTTTCCATATCGTCTTAATGATAGAAATCGTGTGGCAGGGCAAGAAAATCGTCTTAGGCACGATTTTTTAGTTAAAAAATCGTTTTGTCCGATTAGTGCGCACTAACTCGAGTTAGTGCGCACTAACGGGAGTTAGTGCGCACTAACTGGGAGTTAGTGCGCACTAACTGAAAATGATACAATTTGACACTTTTCAGGTCAGTTAAGGTCAGTTTAGGAATGAATATGTATTCCTATTGGCTGCCCTCTTATTTATTCATGTTACCAAGTTTCCTACTGACAGTATATGGGGGATGGGAAATGGAAACAGTTGGTAGCTTGACAAAACAAGTAATGTAATCAGTCAATGTGACTAGAACTTGTGCCCTAACCCTGATACCAGGGGTATTGTGATCTTCCTGCACACAGTGCCCTATCCCTATTAATACCAGGAGTGTTGTGATCTTCCTGCACACAGTGCCCTATCCCTAATACCAGGGGTGTTGTGATCTTCCTGCACACAGTGCCCTATTCCTGATACTGGGGGTGTTGTGATCTTCCTGCACACAGTGCCCTATTCCTGATACCGGGGGTGTTGTGATCTTCTTGCACACATCCCGATATCAGGGATAGGGCACTGCGTGCAGGAAGATCACAACACTCCTGGTATTAATAGGGATAGGGCACTGCATGCAGGAAGATCACAACACTCCTGGTATTAATAGGGATAGGGCACTGCATGCAGGAAGATCACAACACCCCTGGTATCAGGGATAGGGCACTGTGTGCAGGAAGATCACAATACCCTGGAGGAGTGAGGGTCAGGCAGCTCCCCCCTGTCTGTGAAGCCAGCCTCTCACTAGTAATGCAGGGAGGGAGCTGTCTCAGACTTCACCATCCTCCCCCCCCCCCCCTTACCCACACACCATTCACTAGCTGGGACATGGGGGAAGTCAGGAGTGAGGGTCAGGCAGCTCCCCCCTGTCTGTGAAGCCAGCCTCTCACTAGTAATGCAGGGAGGGAGCTGTCTCAGACTTCACCATCCACCCCCCCCCCCTCACCCACACACCATTCACTAGCTGGGACATGGGGGAAGTCAGGAGTGAGGGACAGGCAGCTCCCCCCTGTCTGTGAAGCCAGCCTCTCACTAGTAATGCAGGGAGGGAGCTGTCTCAGACTTCACCATCCTCCCCCCCCCCTCACCCACATACCATTCACTAGCTGGGACATGGGGGAAGTCAGGAGTGAGGGTCAGGCAGCTCCCCCCTGTCTGTGAAGCCAGCCTCTCACTAGTAATGCAGGGAGGGAGCTGTCTCAGACTTCACCATCCTCCCCCACCCCTCAACCACACACCATTCACTAGCTGGGACATGGGGGAAGTCAGGAGTGAGGGTCAGGCAGCTCCCCCCTGTCTGCGAAGCCAGCCTCTCACTAGTAATGCAGGGAGGGAGCTGTCTCAGACTTCACCATCCTCCCCCCCCCCCTCACCCACACACCATTCACTAGCTGGGACATGGGGGAAGTCAGGAGTAAGGGTCAGGCAGCTCCCCCCTGTCTGTGAAGCCAGCCTCTCACTAGTAATGCAGGGAGGGAGCTGTCTCAGACTTCACCATCCTCCCCCCCCCCCTCACCCACACACCATTCACTAGCTGGGACATGGGGGAAGTCAGGAGTGAGGGTCAGGCAGCTCCCCCCTGTCTGTGAAGCCAGCCTCTCACTAGTAATGCAGGGAGGGAGCTGTCTCAGACTTCACCATCCTCCCCCCCCCCCCTCACCCACACACCATTCACTAGCTGGGACATGGGGGAAGTCAGGAGTGAGGGTCAGGCAGCTCCCCCCTGTCTGTGAAGCCAGCCTCTCACTAGTAATGCAGGGAGGGAGCTGTCTCAGGCTTCACCATCCTCCCCCCCCCCCCCTCACCCACACACCATTCACTAGCTGGGACATGGGGGAAGTCAGGAGTGAGGGTCAGGCAGCTCCCCCCTGTCTGTGAAGCCAGCCTCTCACTAGTAATACAGGGAGGGAGCTGTCTCAGACTGGTATCAGGGTTAGGGCACTGTGTGCAGGAAGATCACAACACTCCTGGTATTAATAGGGATAGGGCACTGTAAGAGATGACTGTAGTAGATTGAATAAAGATCTGATGTTTCTGCTCTCCTCACACCAAACAAAAACAACACACAAGCAGAGAAGCCCTTCTTACAAAGCTGAGCTAGTGAGTTAAGTAGGAGGAAAAGTAAACATACTGGTGCCAGTGTGGCTACTTAAAAAATACACTTACCAACAATCAATTACATATATTTGAACTGTGTACAGTTCCAGCCAGGACCACCTTTCTAAAATGCACAGTGATTGGCAAATTCAACATGCACTAGCATTTCAGGTGCCTGCTAACAAAAATAATAAACAAACAAGTTCTAGTCACGTGAGTGCTGATCATTACATTACTTTTTTTGTCAAGCTTCCAACTGTTTCCATTTCACATCCCCCCAACCATATTGGTAACATCAATAGATAAGAGCACAGCCAGCCAATAGGAATACATACATACATATTCATTCCTAAGTGACCTTTACTGACCTGGGAAGTGTGAACACTTTGTTTCATTTTCTGTTGGTGTTCGTTAGTTTCCAGTTCCATTTCCCATCCCCCCAACCATCACCTCAGTGGTAACCTTGGTAACATCAATAGATAAGAGGGCAGCCAGCCAATAGGAACACATATTCATTCCTAACTGACCTTCAGTGACCTGGAAAGTGTTTATTTGTATCATTTTCAGTTAGTGCGCACTAAATCGAGTTAGTGCGCACTAACGGGGAGTTAGTGCGCACTAACACGATTTAACGATTTTTAACGATAAATCGTTAGAATTTCTATTGTATCGTGTTCTATAACGATTTAAGACGATATAAACATTATCGGATGATAATTTTAATCGTTGAAAAACGATTCACATCCTAGTGGTAATTGTTTTGCCTTCCTTCCACCTTTCTTAATGTGGGAATACATCTAGACTCTGCTTGTAGGATGGTATTTTTTTTTTTAACAATGACCATGCCTCTTGCACACTTTTTACCTTTTTAGCTGTTCCTTTTAGTTTTTTCCTATTTTTTCTCATTTTATCAAAGTTTCTCTTTTGAAAGTTTAGCATGAGAGTCGTGGATTTGCTTACTGTCCCCCTTCCAGTCCCTATTCATATAGGGGCAGATTTTAAAAGCCCAATGCACATAAATCCAGCTGGATTTATGTGCATAGGGGAGTTACACGCGTTGAGCCTATTTTGCATAGGCCCGGCAACCTGCGCAAGCCCCGGGATGCGCGTATGTCCCGGGGCTTGAAAAAAGGGTGAGGAATGAGTGGTCTGGGGCGGGTGGGGGCGGGACCAGTGGCCTCTGTAGGGCCTCTAGGCCGGGGGACCACGCGCACACA
Organism: Rhinatrema bivittatum; assembly: GCF_901001135.1. Lineage (NCBI taxonomy): Eukaryota > Metazoa > Chordata > Amphibia > Gymnophiona > Rhinatrematidae > Rhinatrema > Rhinatrema bivittatum. The sequence continues at coordinate 636,595,860 of NC_042615.1, read as the reverse complement.
ACCTACACCTGCCCAGAGGCAGGAGCAACTTGCATAACAAAGGTTTGGGTGGGTTTTAGGTAGGGCTGTGGGGCGGGTTAGGTAGGGGAAGGTAAGGGAAGGGAAGGTGGGGGTAGGGGGTTGGGGGGGTGGTGGAAGGAAACAAAGAAAGCCATCTGGACTCCCCTAGGGCTCGGCGCGCCAAGGTGCAGAAGTGTCTACCCCATTGCACGCACTGACCCCGGATTTTATAACATGTGCGCGGCTACGCACGCATGTTATAAAATCGGGTGTAGATTTGTGCGCGCCGGGTTGCACACACAAATCTACGCCCAAGTGTAGGTACTAAAATCTGGTCCATATCCTTCAGGACAACCATGTCCTTTCATATAAGATATTTAATGTTTCCAACATAAACATTACCCATTATATCACCATTTTTCAGAAAAAAGTTTCTCTATTGTGCAGATAAAATAATATGAAAAAAACAAAACAAACAAAAAAAAGCCATTTATCTTTTTCATTCATGCAGCAATCTGAAGTTCAAGAAAGTATACAACTGCGTGACACAGCTGCATTCTAGCATACATCATCTGCATCGATTGCTGATTGACTCTGGGAGCCGTGACTGCCTCTCTGGCTCCCTTCGACATCCAACCCCTTTTCCCATCCCCAGATATTTCCACGTTAGCCTGAAATCCTGGTATTAAAGGCCGCAGCTTTTATTAACGTAACAGTTAATATGAACTCAACATTATAACAACTTCACCCACCCGGGCCAATCTTTCGGTTCCACTGCTACTGGAGCCACGCCCCTTTTCGCCGCCCGCCATGATTCTAGCAAGGCGACATCTCTTCCGACCCCCCGCCGCATTTACCAGCAAGGGGGCCGTGCCTCCGTGCGTGATCCCCACCCCTCTGACAACCTGCCTTTCGTCAGCCCCGCAGCTGACCCATGTCCAATAAGTCTCTATTGGCCCGGGTACCCGCCACTAGCACCAGGTAGTGTTTACACTTGCCTGGTGCTCCCCCAAACCATCCCTAGCTGCACCAGCACCAGGAAGTGTTTACACTTGCCTGGTGCCCCCCAAACCATGCCCTAGCTGCGGACCTTTTACACCTATGTGTAGTTCCTTTTGAATGCCTCCTGTATGTCGTTATTAAACAGGTGTACCCTGTCCTGCTGGTAAAAAACCTTCGCACTGTTCAACCGCCCATCCATGCTGTATCTGACACCCCCCATGCACACTAACCATCCTCCAACCTGTCCATTTAACTTCTTCTGGGCTCTCCCCCATAAATTCTGCTTTGAAAATTAATGCATGATATAATGTCGGACCAGCAATTAAGCGCTCCCTGGAACCATGATTGTATTTCCCGTAGGTCCCTCTTTACCTGCCATAATGGCTGTCTTGCCCAGGTGTATTATTATGATGTATGGTCTTGGCAACGAGTCGCTCTTGACCCGTAGTATGGGCAGTAACTGCCCCCAGGGCATTCCGCACTTCCCCATCAAAGTGATGTGCACCCCCCGGCATGGCAGGCCCAGATGCGGGCTGCATCTGCACAGCGGTGTCCTCTGTTCCAACCAATGCCGCCTAATGCACGAAGAAATGCCCCACGATCCACACCTGTACCAGTCTAGGATACAAATTTTCAATTAACAATTCTCAAATTAATCGACATGTTATACTGCGCTGGCTCGATTCCACCTGATATGAGAATTTTACTGCAGAGGAACTCCATCCCCTATTTGTTGTATGGCCTCATTTGTCAATCCTGCCTGCACCGCGCTAGTGGCTGCTCCTATTCTGAAGGAGTGTGAACCAAGTTACTTGATTCCACCTGATATGAGAATTTACCACAGAGGAACTCCATCCCCTATCTGTTGTATGGCCTCAGATGTCAATCCTGCCTGCGCCGTGCTAGTGGCCGCTGCTATTCTGAAGGAGTGTGTTCCAAAGTTATCTGCATTCTCTCCCACCTCGCATAAGGTTCGCTTGAGTAACACTGAAAACTGTTATCGTGTTAAGAGAGGCCCCATCCTCATGTATAAGTAAATGCTTCCCCTTTTTTGGTCGCACGGCTTGATATGTTTCCAAGTTAGCCACCAGGCAAGTGACCTGATTATGCAACTGTCTTAGAGTCACGGGAGCACCCTGCCCCAAATGATCTGTTTTGGACCTTATCAATAATATTCTCAGGTGTCACCTTGCCCTGTGACCTTCCATGTCAACTTTTCCGTGTAACCGACCTCCTTCTTATCTGCTGACACCCAATTTGCCAATGCACAGTGCGTCAAAAAAGGCCAGTGCAAAGACCAGTCCAAACAACTGTGTCTCAAATACCGAATCGCCAACAACTGTGTCTCAAATATCGAATTGCATATGTCGCCCCAACCTATGCCATAAATACCAACAAATCATGCGTTATGGGATGCCTCCCGTCCCTCCGGACCCCCAGCCTCCTTCCTCAACCCTTCAACACTTTTGAGTCAGAATCCTTCTGACTCAAAAGTCTGAACCCCCAGCCTCCTTCCCAATCCTTCAACATTTTCAGAGTCAGAATCCCTTGGTAGGGTCCCCCCACCTTGGGCTCCCATGAAAATTTCCAGGCCAACTAGTTGCTTCACCACTATGCCCTGGACAGTCCGGCATCTTTGGCCCATGATATGTATGCCGCAATCGGTTCCCCTGCCACCGGTTCCCCTGCCACCGGTCCTTTTTGCCAACCATGTTGTCTCAGGAAGGGGCACATTCTCCCACATCCCCTGCAATAATCATCCCACGTTGTGGGAGCCGCCGATCGCAGTAACAGATCTACAGTGGTTGGAGATCAATTGACCATACAAGCTCCAGAACTGGGGTCACTACCTCAGTACCTGTTTGTGGCACAATGACCATTTAGCACGAGATAGCGAATCCGCCTCACCATTGCAAGCCCCTGGAACATGACGTTCCTTTGTTATGGTATTAATGTGCAGACTACCTTGCACTACCTGTCGAAATGAGTCCGCCACCCGTGGATATTTTGATGACTGCCAGTTGATGACAGAAACCCCGGCTTGGTTGTCACAGCAGAAGACATTGTGTTCGCAAGATTACCAACGTCAGCCACATGGGGAAAAAACTTCCAAGATTTTTATATTTGTTGTTATTCCTTCGCTCACCCATGAATTCAAGCATTGCACGACGGACCATGCACTCTGACCATAAACACCGAATCCCCAATCTCCTGAAGCACCTGAATAAATGTCCAAGTCCCAGCTTGAGACCGGGGGCTCCTGCCAGACTGATATGATGTTGTAACTTCTCAGGAATGAAGCCTATTTTGCAAGGACCTCGCGTATGATTGTGATATTCTGATGAAGTGATGCAGTTGTTGAACCCCTGCTGTTGCAGTGCCTAGTCTGTGCAGGAAAGCTCCACCTATTTGATGCCTTGTCCAGTAGGTCTCGCAATTTTTTGGAGTTTGTCCTTTGGCAGCCCGTATATCATTCTCTTAAAATCCAACTCAATGCCAAGGAAGCACAAGGTGGAAGTTAGTCCCTCATCTTCTCCTGTGCCAACGGAACTCCAAAATCCTCTGCCCCCTCCTGAAAAGTATGTAACATATGAACCGCCGTCTCTGTTCCTGCAAGATCAATGAAAAGGAAGTCGTCCAAGTAGTGGATTGTATTGTCTGACTGGGTCATTTTTGCCATCACCCAGTATAAGAATGAACTGAATGCCGTGAAAAAGGCGCAGGACACGGAGCAAACCATGGTCATACACTTGTCGAAGTAAAACATCCCAAGGAACCGGAAGCCCAACAATGGAAAGTTAAATGTGTGGACTGGTAACAGCTGAAATTCTGACTTGCTGTCCTTTTTTTTTTTTTTTTAAATGCTGACTCCCCACATGTCCAAAGAAGAGCGATCACACTGTCAAATGAGGCACATGGTATGGAGCTTTCTTCCTGTAGCAGGTGGCCATCAATCAAGGGCCCCGGCCTGGCTCCTTCCCCGGTACCGTCGCCAGGGGAAACAATGCCATGATTTGGAATGAGTGCAAAAAAGGGTTGTCATTATGCCCAAAGACAGCTCGGTGTTCAATGCCGTCGAAAATCCAAAAACACAACATCTTCCGGGTCGCCCCTGTCCACCTGTTTATTCACCTCCCCGCAAAATGCTAGGATATTTGTGGGGCATGGACATCCCAACAGTGCAGTCCATATGCATTCCACTCATCAAGAAAGATGCAAAGATTGACAAACAACCGCAGGCATGGACAAAAGGCAAACAGAAAGAGGCCACTCAGCCCCCACTTATTCTTCAAACCTGGAAGAAGGACTCACCCAAAGAAAACGTGAAAAACACCATCATTGCCAAACCAAATGCAAAGCATTGATGAGACAGGCCAAGAGAACCTGAAAAGAACTTGGCCACAGAAGGAAAAAAAAAAACCCAATGAAGTTCTACCAAAATCAGGGAGCCTGCCAGAGATTTGGCTGGACCGCAACACGATCGAGGTGCCAAAGGGGGCACCCAGGGAAAACAAAGGCATCCAGGAAATACGAAGTCCCAGCCTCTGTGTCCCTCGACAAGGAACACAATGACACAAGAACATGCCATACTGGGTCAAACCAAGGGTCATCAAGCTCAGCCTCTCATCTCCAACAGCATCCAATCAGCCCTAAGAACCCGGCAAGTACCCCAAAAACTAAGTCTACTCATTGTTACTGTTGGCAGCAATAGCAGTGACCATTTTCTAAGTCAACTCAACCAATAGCAGGCAATGGACTTCTCCTCCAAGAACCCATCCAATCCTCCTTAAACCCAGCTACACTAACTGCACTAACCACATCCTTCGACAACAAATTCCAGAGTTCAATTGTGCGCTGAGTGAAAAGAACTTATTCGCCTAGTTTAAATGTGCCACATACTAACCTCATGGAGTGCCCCCCTGTCTTTTCACTATCTGAAAGAGCAAATAGCGGATTCACATCTACCCACTCTAGACCTCTTACTATCTGAAAGAGCAAATAACCGATTCATATCTACCCACTCTAGACCTCTCACAATTCCAAATACCTCCATCATATCTCCCCCTTGGCCATCTCCTCTCCAATCCAAAAGTCCCAACCTCACCAGTCCTTCCTCCCAGGGGAGCTGTTCCACTCCCCCCATCATTCTGATCGCCCCTCTCTGCACCCTCTCAATGGCAACTACATCCTTGAGATGCGGTGACCAAAACTGCACCCAGCATCCAAGGTGCGAGCCCACCATGTAGCGACACAGAGGAACCATGAATGCAAGGAATACCCTGCTCTGCACACAGTCCCATGGTGGCCCACAAAACACATGTCCCTGCCATTCCCCAAAGCTGCACCTGCTTCCAAGGATCCCAGAAAGCTGAATCTGGAGGAAGCTCCGGTCCTCAGCAGGCCGAGGCATGGGCAAAAGGAAGCACTCCAAGCCCATCCGAAAGTAGCCCCTCCTCCCACTCCAGTGTCTCTCCATCCTCCAAGTGAAGGGAGGAGGAGCAGACAACATCCACAAGCCGCCCGCCCCCCACCACTCGCCCTGGCTGTCTGCTTGTGGGCTACCCTGGCTGCAGACGGGCAGCTGGGTGGTGGGCTGCCTCGCCTGCAATAGGCAGGCCACCGGCGCCTTTCTCTTTTATTTTTGTTTCTCCTTTTTCTATTAATAATGGGCCTTGTTCTCTGCGGCCCCTGTCCCACCCTCCTCGGGTTGCCACGATTCCCGGCGGCATTCCGAATCCCTCCCATGCTCCAAGGCCATACCTGCAGCCAAAGTAAGTACTCCGAAAGAGGCCGGCTATGGCGCGGCCCTTTCCTTAAATACTCGGGCTGACGTCATCAGGACTGGCTGTGGCTGTCCCTGATGACGCCGGCCCCCAAGAACGCACCCCCCAGTGCGTGGTGACACCTCTGATGTCACAGGGTGTGCTGGTGCACCGGAGTGCCCCAATGCCGTCGGCCAGCACCACCTGCAGATGCTGGATCATCGCCCTTCTCCAGCCCATGGCCCCAAGTGAGCCGTGGGCCCTTGCATCCGACATTTTTTCCATCCTGCATGGGCGGTGAAAACCCGAAAAGAGAAAGAAGTGGAGATCTAAATCGGCAACCTTGGGCAAAGAGGTGAAAATACCAAAAAACATTGTCAACTAGATGATGGCTTTCATGCACATGACGAGTGTGGTAGGGCATCGAGATCCAATGCAATACAGTCCCATGTTGAGCTATGCTGTCAACATTTTACGGATATACAAATCAACTTACTTAATTCATTCATAAACCAGCAAAGTGAACTTCTTTCCCCGACACGCCAAAAGGCTGAAAAGCTGAAAACAGAAGTGCTTGCCTGCCGCGCTGCACCACAGGGTCAGAAAACTCGCCCCACATACTCAACTTCAAAGAATTCTAGATATAAGAAAAGAAAAATATAAAGAAACATCGTATTTAACGATAACCTAAGAATTACCTACTTATTACAGCACTTCATTCCATTGCTGTTGTTCAGGACTGCCATACGCACATGTGATTTAACGTGACGCGTTATGTCGGGCACCAAACATTGTATCTAATTCTGTTATCAAAAACTTTATATAGACGGAACAATCAATACTGACTGATCGTTAATGAAATCACTCATATAGAAAGTGTAGACACCTAGGAAATAAGCAAAGCAAAACACAACCTTAAAATAATTAATCCTTATGGTCCCAATCAATCTCCTGCAAAAACCTCCAAGGGATCTCACATTTCTTGCGCAAGCACAAAATCATGAATTCAAAAGAACGCATTCCATTCAATAAGCCCGTTTAAACTAAGCGGGGCTACTGTATGCCAGTTGAAAATAAAACGCTGTTCAGATTTCCTAAGAGCTGTGGACAGATCCCCTCCATTTTTTAATATAATTTGTTTAATAACAAAAAATCGAATATCATTAGGGGAATGATTCTTTGCCACCCAATGATCTACCAAAGGGGCATGTTCACATACAGATTTAATACGGCTATGATGTTCAATGATCCTTAAACAGATTGGCCATGCAGATTGGCCATGCAATTTGTCAAATGCATTCTTTCAACATGGACTGTCTGTGGCCTTTACTTGAACTTTGCTGCTGTGGCGCTTAGGCTGTCTCCTTTGAGTGCACTCTTTCAACATTAACTCTCTGGGGCCTTTGGCTTGACAACACATAGTAGTACTGCCTGTAGCTGTTATTTAACACACTACTATACCTTTTGGGGTGCCATTTCCCCCTTCTATATTCTTATTTGTAATCATGATTGTGCCTAAGGGATAAGATGCAAAGGCTATATATGTAATGCTGACATATATTTATTTATTTATTTATTTATTTATTTATTTAGAGCTTTTTTATACCGAATTTCTTGATACAAATCAAATCGGTTTACAGAGAACAAAGATCTTAACAATAACAATAACGATAAACAAGAGACAGAATTAGAAGAAGAATAAAATTACAATAAAACAAGAGGATACAACTGGGAATTGGAAATGAAGAGGGGGGTAATACAGTGCTAAATACTAAATGCTGATAAGTGTGTGGGGAGGCTTGGAAAGCCTACCTCTAGATTTTGACATGTTTATATGAACTTAATGCTAGTCTAGGTTTTTCCAAATGAAATTGTGGATTTGATTCTAAAACAGTAATCCTGGTCTAGGAACAGAGGAAGGCTTGACTGAGCAACCATGTCTTGAGTTTCTTTTTAAAAGTTCGGAGACAGGTTTCCTGCCGGAGGTCCAGGGGAATGGCATTCCAGGTGGAAGGACCCGCTATTGAGAATGCTCGATCTCTGATGTTTGATCGGTGCACAACATTGTTTGGGGGGACGTGTAGAGATCCCTTGTAAGCTTCCCTTATGGGTCTGGCCGTAGAGTGTAGTTTGAGCGGGTATAGCAGGTCAAGGGGTGTCTGATGGTAGATGCTTTTGTGAATAATAGTGAGCGCTTTGTGAAGTATTCTAAAATTAACTGTTAGCCAGTGCAGATCCTTTAGTATAGGTGAAATGTGCTCTCTCCGATTGTTATTCGTCAGGATTCTCGCCGCCGCATTTTGAAGCATCTGGAGGGGTTTTATTGTAGCTGCAGGGAGACCTTGTAGAATAGAATTGCAATAGTCAACCTTGGAGAACAAAATAGCTTGAAGAACAGATCTGAAATCTTGCTGGTATAGTAGAGGCTTGAGTTTTTTGAGCACGTGTAATTTGTAGAAGCACTCCTTGGTAGTGTGGCTTATAAACTTCTTTAAGCTCAGGTGACTATCTATTATGACTCCGAGGTCTCTTGCATGATAGATTTGGATGTTAGCAAGCGACTGTTGTAGGTGATGACTGTCTTCTGGAGTGATAAGCAGGAGTTCTGTCTTGGCCGTGTTAAGCACCAAGTTAAGGCCTGTGAGGTGAAGGTTGATCATTTGCAGGTGAGTGTCCCATTGCTTGATTGCTGTTGCCAACAGCAATATATGTAATGATGTAATGATGTCATTTTGAATGTTCAGGTTTACAGTGAGTGTGCTATTCATGAAATGTACTATGTTATTTGCTCTTAGCTATCTTGTCCTTGCAGAATGTGATTACCTAAGACATTGCATTACTTTCAAACAGTGCACTACATGTTTTTGAAAATAAAGTGTTCACTGTTTTGAAAAATCTGCTTTCTGGTTGTGTCCTTTCCTTGTGTGGTTTTAGTGCTTATGGTACTGAAGGTTTAAGATTTTCTCTTCACATGATCTTGAATGCAACAAGGGCCTGCCTTTTTCCAATTATGCAGTGATTGAGCATGCCAAACCATGTGGGCTATAGCATAAAAATGAAAGCTTCATGTATGCTGGTAAGGAAGATAGCCAGAGGTCAAGAATAAACTCGTTACTGGGTGCCTTTCCTATTGCCGCTTGTTGGCTTTTTCACATGCCATACTATTTCGTAACTCCTGCTTACATGTGCCTCTATGTGACCTGCTCAGTACCTTCTTGGCCAACACATTACATACTATGCATGTACAGGTTGGGTAATGTAAAGACTAAACATAACTAGGGAGAGGGCCTTTTCTGTGGCGGGTCCCATTCTATGGAACTCAATTCCAAATACCTTGAGATCTATTACGGATCACAAGGAATTTAAAAAGGCTTTGAAAACCTACCTATTCACAATAGCTTATGCCAGAATTGAGGAAACAAATACCCTTCCTCAAAGTTCCTCATAATGTCTGTACCAGGTTATGATATGCTGGACCCTTAACAGCTTGCTTATTCTAATTACTTAATAATTTATGGCTTCTGGTTTTTTAACTTTTGTATATTTTCCGGCTTTTTCTTGTTTTTTGTAATAATTTTTAGTTTAGGCTTTTTAAATGAGTCAGTGATTATATTTACACGATGTATTTTTTTTCAAACCTTTTACTATATTTTTATTTATTTTCTGTTTATTTTTATTTATTTTTTTTATTAATTTTTTATTATTTTTGCCTTGTTATAAATTGAACTTGTGAACCGTTTTGGTCGGATACTCTCCGTGAAAATCGGTATATAAAAGTTTTTAAATAAATAAAATAAATAAATAAAGGCTAACCTGGAGTTATTATGGCACAACTGTTTATTTTATGCCACCTTATTTCTGTCAGGAGTGCAAGGGTATGTGACCAGAAACATTTATAGCTTACACTGTAATCCTAATACAATTTGTACTTGCTGAGTCTTGCTACACTCTGTCAGCTGTTGGGAGACAAGTAGGGATGAGTAGTGAGGGAGTACCATCTGCTCTACAATGTGCACGGACAACCACCAGAGGGCCTAGAGGGATACTGCTGGTGTTGGGGGTCAGGCTCAGTTCCACACTGTGGCTCCTACCCAGGTACTTCCATGGCTAGGGGTTCTGTATAATACGTGTAAAGTAAAGATACCCTTACAGGTAGCATACAGATCCCAAAGGCAGGCCACTACAAGAATGGCAATATGTGGAAGTTTGCCTGGTATACAGCACCAGCAGCACCCCTCTACATCCTGTGCTATGCACCTGTGCAGATCGTGTACCACAAACTACTCACTCACTCTTCCTCCCTACTTGACACACAGCAGCTGGCACAGTGTTCCAAGAGTCAACAAGCACACAGAGTACTGGAAGTCAACGTTTGGTTACTGTAGAAGTAAAGCTTATACAGTGTTTCAGAAATGGTGCCCCTCCCTTTGTTGACAGATATAGGCACAGCATATCAACTTTTGCACACATAAGGTATTGTCCTTCATATGGGCAAAAGACGGTATGCCTACTGTTCTACCATGTACACAGCACAGACTGAGTGTTAACAAATGAAGGCTGGTGTGGCAACCTCTAAGTCACCTGTGCATGATATGAGCAATGGAGAGGTGGCAAATGAGAAAAATGAGAGTAAAACGGGACTTTGTAATAGGAATGCCACAACACCTGTGGCACATGGAGAGAAAAGCAACAACTTCCACACCCCCACAGACACACAAACCCATGCACCAGGTTTCTCAGTACATGCAGAGTGTAAATTAGGATGATGCAACGTACTCATCTGAAACAGCCCTATAGGCAGGCATAGCATTTCTTAGTCCTTTACACTGCCTGTTCAAAGCATCACAGCATTCTGACATTCACAGGCCAGTTTCTTAACTAGCACTACCTCCTTCCATTAATTTGAAAGCCCCTACTCCAATTAGTTGTTGCTAAAACATCAGTGTGCAGGTGAGGTCATGCTGAGAACAACAGGCAACTGTTAAGACTAACATTCAAGTTGTACAACAAACTGGATGTGTCACCATGCCCACTTGCAAATTCTGCCCCTCTGTGAAGACTACAGATAAACTGTGAGAGGTAGATCTTTAAAAAGTACGCGCGCGCGTACTTTTGTTCGTGCAACCAGTGCAAACAAAAGTATGCCGGATTTTATAAGATACGCGCGGCTACGCGCGTATCTTATAAAATCCAGGGTCGGTGCGTGCAAGGCTGCGCAAAATCGGCAGCCTGCGCACGCCGAGCTGCGCAGCCTGCCTCCATTCCCTCCCGCGTCCCCCCACCTTCCCCTCCCTTCCCCTATCTAACCCACCCCCCAGCCCTACCTAAATCCCCCCTACCTTTGTTGTGCAAGTTACGCCTGCTTGAGGCAGGCGTAACTTGCGCACGCTGCCTCGGCATCCCCCGGCACAGGCCGCAGTGCCGGGGGACTCGGGACCGCCCTCCCGGCCTGCCCCTGAACCGTCACCACGCCCCCGGACCCACTCCAGACCGACCCCTGACCCAGGACATGCCCCCGGACACACCCCCGGCCTGCCAACACGCCCCCCCCCAGACACGCCCCCTCCCGCCCCTTTTACGAAGCCCAGAGACTTACGCGCATCCCGGGGCTTTGCACAAGCCGGCGGCCTATGCAAAATAGGCGTGCCGGTGCGCAGGGCTTTTAAAATCTACCCCTGAGTGTACTTGGGGAAAATGAGCAGTACAAGGGGCCCAACCATTCCTACCGCTGACCATATGCTAGCCTGTGAGAGGCACAGCTTCTCCAGAGTGCAAACAGTCAATCAATGCTGTGCCAAAGCTGTTTGTCCTCATTTTAGGCAAGCACACTGCCTGCTAAGGGGTATTGGATTGCAGGGCCAAGGGAGAAACCTCTGAATGCCACACCACCCACACACAACGATGGAGCAAACACCACACAGCACATCAGTCACCGAGTCACACACTCACTTATGTTAGCGGTAGGGATGTGAATCGTGTAATCGATCGTCTTAACGATCAATTTTGGCTGGGGGGGAGGAAAATCTGATCATCATGGTTTTTTTTGTTAAAAAATCGTCAAATCGTAAATCGGTTTGGCCAAGCTGGCCAAAAGTCCCTGGGGGTCCAGCGGGGGTTCGGGAGCGATCTCCTGCACTTGTGACGTCGGGTGACAGGAACCAAAATGGCGCCGGCACTACCTTTGCCCTGTCATATGGTAAGGGCAAAGGGCCACCGGCGCTATTTCTATTAACGCAGCCGTGGCCCGAGAGCGGGAGATCGCGCCGGGACCCCCCCCCCCCACTGGACCCCAGGTAATTTAAAACATTTGGGGGGGGGGGGGGTTCGGGAGGGTGGGGGGATTTGTTTTAAAGGGTCGGGGTGGGTTTTAGGGTTGTTTTGGTGTGCCGGTTTTCCCACCCTCCCCCCTCCCCCGATTTACGATTTTTTGACGATAAATCGGGGGAATTGCTATTGTATCGCGGCTCTAACGATTTTTGACGATTTAAAATATATCTGACGATTGTTTTAAATCGTCAAAAAACGATTCACATCCCTAGTTAGCGGTATGGAATGCATGTTCCAGTTCATGAACCTGCACATGTGGAAGGCCCATGTTCTTGCAGTGTTTGGTATTAAACAACATAGAGGTGTATGCCAGCTTGCAGTAACTGCTAATGAGGCTGTGTGAGTCCTTCCTATCCATACATTATCTATAGCTGCCCACAGGAAAATCTTGTCAGAGGCATGTCTAACCCCTACTTAGTGTGACGTTCTGACATTGGCCCCTGAAGGGCTTAAGTGGCACAAAATGGGTGTCTGTCAAGCTAGCAACACATAAAGCCCATCACCTATCATGGCAAGCACTTGAGTTGTGTGGGAGCATTAGGCCTATAATTTCTTCACTGTGGGTATTTACTATGGAGGCAGCTTGTAGGCTCATAACCTGTTCAGCTCTGCAGACTTGGACAACCCAGAATGTAATACACAAAGGACTACATGGACTGTGCATTACACACCTGGTCTGATAAGAACTAACAGTAGAAGTCTATTATATGATATATTGATGAGGCAAGAGCATTGCAGCTGTTCAGCATTCCACAGACATTGTCACACACATGCGTCACCAACGGCATGCAACCATGAAAGCATGGAAATCGGTGCAGTGATTTTGGTAACACAACTGTATGCAAACTATTTGGGACAGGAGTGCTCTGCCAATGTGCTTTAACGTGGCTCACAGATTACAGCTGCAGTGTAACCTGTAGTAAGTATAGATTAAAGGTGAAGAATGTGGCTATGGTCAGGGTATATACATATGTGACTACTGCGCCACCACATGAATATCGGTAATACATAACACAGTATGACCTGGCAGCAACCTGACATCTCCCGATCAGAGTGAGGCTATGTGTAACAGGACATTTAAAGACAGGAGATTCACATACATGTAAACCCTTGGCCTGTATGATTTGAACATTTTATGAGGATAGATGTGACAGCGGTAAGAGAGGTTATACACTATACTGTCATAGTGACATGTCAGCAAGTGAAGGCAGGACAGTATCAGATTTCCAATCCTGCCTTCACTGAGCTGGACATGCATCCTCCCATTGGCTCACCGAGAAGACAATGCCACCAAATGACATAACGACAGGGAAGGCCCTCACCTTTTCCACATCATATTTCTAAATAGCCTAGCTTTGTGTAGTAGGGTGCATGGGTGTAGGGATACATGGAAAGACAAATATGAATGCTACCTTGGAAGGAGCTGTGCACATACTCAAAACTGTACCAGGTAGCACATTAGCTTTCAGCAAGCCTGCAATGTAAGGTGTGATACAACACCTGTGTGATGTGTGCAGTTTTGTTGCACCTAGCTCATATTTTGTGGACACCTAAATCCTATTCTGCTTTTTAAGTATGTATATGCTGCCATTTTATCACATTTCCTACATTATATTGAAGCTAAACCAACACTCTTTATACCTGTAGGCATGCCAGTAAGACGAGGACTAGATGTATATATGCTGCTCATTAGGGATGTGCAGAGCAAAAGTTTATGTTCATAAGTCCATAAGTCGAAAGGGGGTCCCATTTGCGGTCAATATGGACATATGGAGAATTCCATAAGTTGAGTCTATGTCCATACGTGCAAATAAAAATTTAAACCCCTCACCCTCCTGACCCCCCCTGACCCCCCCAAGCTGGCCAAAAGTTCCTTTTGGGTGCAATGAGGGTCCCGGAGCGATCGCGCGGGGAATCACGTGACCCCGCATCACTCCGACGTGACGCCGATGTCACGTGCTCCTCGCAAAGGAGTTCAGAAATGGCGCCCTGACTCCCTGCTGTACCACCAGGGAGTTTTGGTAAGTCTTGGGGGGGGGGGGGATTAAGGAGGGTGAGGGGTTTAAATTTTTATTTAGGATCAACAATCGCGATTTCCAACTTATTCAACATAGCTATGTTGAATAAGTTGGAAATCCGATCGTTTTCGCCTCATCACTTTTTTAAGTTAAAAAAAAAAAAATAAGTTGCGTTTTACATTTAAGTTCAAAACGAATGCACACCCCTACTGCTCATCAGTATGCTGATATGAATCCTAGTGTACACTGTCTCCTTAACTGCTGAGGTACTGGTGTGAGGTCATTCTAGCCATGGCCATGTTACTGTAAGTTCACCCACTACAGGGGTATAACTTCACCTGCACACCTTTAAGCACTTCGTAGTAAGTGTATAAGATTCTAAATCTGTGGTTCAAACATTTAACTGTCTAACTCTTACTTTCTCATGGGCATTTCACCTTCACTGTTCCTTGAGATTTATAGCATTTCTATAGGTGTAGCTCTCCAGGATCAAGGAACATGTGGACTGCCATTACACTTATAGCAGCTTGCATCCACATGAGAGCACTAGAATGGGCTCCGCTGATGTGGGCTCACAGGCCACACTGTGCTAGGTAGGCCATTAAGTGTAATGCCACACGTGCCTCTTTTACTGTAACTATCAGGCAGAAACCATGCTGGCAGTGACATTTCTTTTATGTAATGTTGTAACAAAGTGGTGGATGCCACAAGAAGTCTTTCTCAAATTTTTATTGAAGGAGACGTAAAATATCATATGCAAGTGCCCGACTCTGGCCGAGTTTCGCCACCAGCGGTGGCTGCCTCAGGAGCTCAACTTGTGTCGTGTTTTGATTAATAAATATCCAGGTCTTAAACAAGACTCTACAACAGCTGATTATTAAACAGACTTTGGAAAACATGTACGGGCAGTGGTGCCCCTGCCTCTCATTCACTCCCAAATGCACTGATATTCATGTGCCGATATTATTGAATGCGCTTGCAGTGGCAAGCGTCAGCGGCAACACGTCTATCCCGTATTCACTCAAGCAAAAGTTTTTTTTTTGTTTGTGTCTAATGGCCATTAGCCATTAGACACAAACAAAACTGTCTTACCTACGAGCCAACCGTCACCATACAGGCCGGCCTCAAAATTCTCAAACAGCCTCAATTGCCTAAATATAAAGGAATCATGTGCAGTTCCCAGGCACCTGGCCACCACATCCAAGATGCACATTCCAACATTGTAGACCACTTGGATGTTGATGGAGTGGAAGAGCTTTCTGTTGTGGTACGTCTCCTCCCTCTGACGGGGTGGAATGATGGCCACATGAGTGCAGTCGATAGCTCCAACAACATTGGAAAAGTGTGCAAAGGCATAGAAACCTCTCTTGATGTCCATTAAGTCTTGCCTGTTGCAAGAACATTTTATGTAGTGATTAATGCAGTCAGTGATTGCTTTGATAACCTGGTCGAGACAGCGTGAGAAAGTGGTTTGGAACATTTCCCCCATGACCCAAACTGTGCTTTGCAAGGAGCCACTTGCTGGGAAATGGAGGGCAGCCAAGAGTTTGGTGAGGCTGGGGATGTCATGGGACCTTTGGTTGGCTGGATCTAGATCCCCTCAAATGTCTTCATATAATTCTTGGATTGCCCGAGAGCTGAGGTGATACCTGCTAACCACAGTCCTCTGCCATGCCCAGCTTGGAGGTGTGTGAAGGAGAGATACACTCCCTGTATCTCCAGCGCTGTGGCCACCTGCGTTCTGGACATTGTTGAGGGACCTGAGCCAGCGGTACCAGAGCCTCTACCTGCATTATTGGTACTTCCCTTGATGGTCTTGGAAGTTGCCTTGGTTGTTGTTGAGGTTCTTCTTCTTCCACATAATGTCATCTATGGCGAGCATGGAGGGGCATAAAATATGCAGTACAAGTACACTCAACACAAACAAAATGGTAAAAATAGGAAATTTTATTGGTCCAGGAAGGCCTGGTAGGTGTGTTGGTAATGTTTGCAGGATTTATTGCACACAGTACATACTGTGATAATACTGCAGTCCACAATGTTGGCTACAATAAATACTTTTCGACCTTTTCCACCAAGAAAAAAGGTGTAGTTATTTCCCACAAAAACCGTCAATGATAACATGCGATAGGTATCACATACAGCGCTACCACCCCCTATGTTACAATTCTCCCATCCACACTCCACCCACTTTAATTCTGAATTTGCATATGGATTTTGCAATGTGATGTTTATCGTGTGTGTTACAATGTTATCACACGTGATAACACCGTAACACACTTGATAACAGCTTATTATAAAATGATGAATGAGCCTGTTAATTAGATAGCACTCAATATAGTGATATCTGGTTAAATATGTTAACCATTCCATGCCACACCTCCAGCCATACTTTCATTTTTGTGTAGGTAACTTTGCAAAAAAGGGGAGGATAATTTTAAAGGTCCAGATTTATGTGAGCCAATTTTACTCACATAAATCCTTCAAATATTCACTTCAGAGTAATTAAAGAGAAGAGGGCACTGATATCATTAATAGTGATACTGGATTTGTGTATGGGGAGGAACAGAAATGATATTGTAGAATTTTATCTGACTCATTTAAGAATAGCAACACTAGGACAAGGGATGGTAGTTAATTTCTCAAACTGCACCAAAGAATGTGGACTACAAAAATGGAACACTGGATGGTGATAATGAGTCCCTAAATTTTTTGTTGCTTAGATGATGAATCCTCTTTTAGAACAGGTCTCTTTTTTGTAGTGATTGAGACACTACAGTTGTTGAGGATGAACGATTATTCAAAAATAATATTTTTGAGAGGAGAGATCAAGAGAGATCAAGAGAGAATACCTCTGTATAGAGTCAATGTGACATGCTGTGTATATAACACTGTAGGAGGGGACACTTTCAACTCGGGGCAGGTTGGGGGGGGGGGGTAGGGTTTGGTATCTGCAAAGTTGATATCACTAATTAATTTCTATCATTTGAATCAATGAATGGTACCAACAAGAGAAGTTGATTACTACAAAGCAGTCTCTTCTGTATTGCACAAATCAGTACCTCTTGCTGGTACCTTTCATTGATAGAATTTCCTCCAGTCACATCAAATTTGAAGTTAATTCCTTTGAATGCATATGTAACTCCCCCCCTCCCCCCCCAAACTGTCCTGAGTTGAAAGTGTCCCCTCTTACAGTATTATATAGCATGTCACACTTTATCACAGACACTATTTCTGCTATATTTATAGCATTTTGATGAATCTAGGGAATATTTTGATATAATTATATTTTTCCTGTTGACCATTGTGCAGGATAAGCACAACAGAGGAGAAAGACATTCAATCATTATTTCTCAAGTGCTGCTTAGGTTTGACTCTGGTTCAGGCTCTTTATACTTGAAATGATAGTCTCATCTGGAATTCTTAAAAGCCAATGAAAGTGTTTAGAGATTTTAGATGTTTCATTTTGTCAGTATCTATTGTGAAGCATCAAGTCTCCTTTCAGCCCAAAATAATGGAAATATTTGATGAATTTAAATAATTTAATGAGCAGCAAAATTATGAAGGTCATTAAGAATGTAGCAATTATTTGGGGAAAAATAATTTAGTTTCTTCTTTTCATTTGGGATAGATTATTCCTCTAACTTTTTATAATTATTCCAATCTGACTGAACATCATTCAGTTCAAACAAGAGCTCATTTTTCTAAGACAATAATGCATGCAGTTCTAGAGATAGCTAAATAACAATGGACTCTTTTACCTTTTTTCAAATCAGAAATCCTATTTAAAACTTCAAGGTTTGAATATTTCATAATAAAAGACCAGTGTGCAGTAAAGAACATCAGTTTTATTCTTTAAATATTAAAACAAGTAGAGATCCAGATGTAAAACTTGAATTAAAAAAAGCGGAGAAAATGAAATGCAAAAGGTTTGCATAAAGCCTGCATGCACAGATTTGAAACATCCCATTTTTGGTACATCAATTTAAACAACTCTACAAAAGATCTCATTTAAGCAACAGTTTGTGTAAAAAGCAAAACAAACAAACACAAAAAGCCAGTGGAACATTTATCCTACTGGTGCCATTGGTCAGCTCCTGTCACATGGTAGGAGCTGAAAATGGCGCCGGCCATCCATTGCTCCTGCTATGTGACAGGGGCTGACCAATGGGACCGGTAGCCCCTGTGACATAGTAGGTCAAAGGCTATCAGCACCATTTTGAATACCGGCAGCCGAGGGTGTGAGTGCAGGAGATGGCTCCCAGACTCCCCGCTGGACTACCAGGGAGTTTTGGTAAGTCTCGGGGGTGGGGGGGGGGGGTCATGAGGGTGAGGGGTTGTAGTGAATTTAATTTTAGCCGTGAACTGAATAAGAATTAATGTATAAATGTATTGGGGCCCCCCTTGCCGAATGCAACGTATCTGCCCCATGACGAATAGGAATCCCGAATGCAACGTATGGCGTCCCTCTGCACATCCCTTATTCACACTTTCTTTGTAGTATTCTCATTACAATGGTGCTGTAGAATATGGTACAACACAACACTTTCAGCAGTTTCATGTGATGGAACAAGAATTTGGCATCCCATTGGTAGTTGATAAGTCCCAGCCCCCATCTACCATCCTCTCATTCCTGGATATAGAGCTCAATTCAGAACTCATGGTGTCTAGACTGTCATTGGACAAGCAGGAGGTGATGGTCTCTTTGGTGGGCGAAGTGGCCCATCAGTCCAAAGTCACTTTCAAGCACATGTATTTTCTCATTGGCCACCAGAGTTATGCCTATGGATCATGTATTCCTCAGGTGCCTTACTTTGTCTACCAAGAGCATGATGCACAATCACCACTGTATTTATATCACCAGTACTAAGTGCAAGAACATGGCCATATGGCCCTTTTTCCTTGAAGGCTTCAATGAAGTGACAGTCTGGCTGCATCCTCTGGTCTCCAGCGATTACTTGAAGCTCTTCTCTAATGCAGCAGGGACCATTGCATTTGGAGTGTATTTTCAAGGAGCTTGGTGCACAGCCACTTGGCTGCTGGACTGGGTACAGCATGGGGTTACGAGGAGCATTACCTTTCTTGAGTTATTTCCTATTGTGGTAGCTCTGCATTTTTGGGGCTACTAACTGAAAAATTTGAAGGTGGTATACTAGTGTGATGACATTTCCATAGTTGATGTGATCAATACCAAGTCTGTGAAGTATTCCATTGGCATTGAGCTGCTCAGAAAGTTTGTACTGTCTTGCCCACAACTAATTGCTTCTCGAGCACATCATGTTCCTGGAACTTGCAATGAAATTTCCAATTCCCTTTCTCGTTGCAAATGGTCCTGTTTCTGAGAGTTGGTCCATAAGCAGACCTGCTGGGGCAACCTATGCCGACTTAGCTCTGGGCCTTTGGAGTGCTAGAACATGGGACATACTGCAAGGCTCCATCATCCTATCTACCTGAAGAGCGTACACCAGAGGATTTGATGTTGTTATATCCTTTTTATCTGGTAGAGGTTGGGGTGATGAGACAATCCCTGAGTACTTAGTTGAGGATATATCTTTGAGGCCAAGTAGGCTGGCATATTGAGTGGCAGTGTCAGATCTAACTTCATGGGTTCAGCCTTCTGTGTAAAGGCAAGGAATTGGTTAAGCCCCATGTCTACATTTCTGGCAAAGCACGTAAAGGCAGGCTGGGTCCGCAATTAGGGCCCGTGGGCAGATGCGTCATCCCGTTATCTATAATTTTCTCACCTTCCTATTGCAGGCTTTACCAGGGGTGTCAGTCTCATCATATGAGACAGTGCTGTTCTGTGTGGCTTTCACAGTGGCCTTTTGTATGGCACTATGATTAGGGTGCCTGGTGGTGGGCACAGCGATGACCAATGATCACGGAGGATTGACACTTTTTGCTGTCACAATTTCTGGGAACCAGCCAAGCCTATTGATGCAACACTCAAAAACGGATTAGAGTGGAAGAGGCCAGTGCTTCTTGATATTAGCCATGCCTTGTCTTTTAACTTGCCCAGTCATGAATGAGGCAGCTTACTTGGCTATGCAGCTGGCCGGAAGGCATTATTTCCTAGTACATGAGACCCTCTGCTCTCTGGGCCAATTCCAATTCTACGTGGTGTTCAATCTGGCACCAGAGGTGATAAGCTTGCACACTTCCTATTATAATATTTATTCATTATGGATAGGTGCGGCTAGTAGCTTAGTGGCTTCAGTGGTTCCACTACATGCCATTCAGTGGTTGGGGAGGTGGCACTCTGCGGCATATGTTTCTTATATTAGGCATGAGGACAGTATCATTGGAAGTACTAATTATTATTTGCTCTAAGCTTCCTGTTGATACTCATCCTTGACAGGTACCAGAGATGAATGCCGGATGATTTGGTTCTTTGATAATTCCCTTATTCATAGGGCACAAAGGCTTTATTCATAGGGCACAAAGATAATTCCTTTATTCATAGGGCACAAATGGTGAGTCCTGGAATGACAGGAGTGTAGCACTTTGCAGAAAAATGGCTGGGCAAGTCTGGAATGTGTTGGGCATAGTTGGTCACCTTCCTTCATTTACAGTTGGTGAACTTGGCTAACCTGGTTGACTAACATGTAGTCCTGGTTATTCACCTCAAGGGGAATGACATTGGCAAGTACTGTACATGTCTTCAACTCTTGAAGGTGATGATGTGATGTGGTCCTTATCTTATCTTTGATGCCGCAAACTGCAATCATATGATCGGAGGTCATTGCCAGCTTCAAGTTTGCTCATATGAGACTTTGGACAATGGGAGGTGGCCAGGATTAATAGCCATGTGGGCAAAGCCATTGCTATATTAGGCTGGTGCCATGTACAACATTGCGGGGTGATCCTTGATTATGTAGAGCTGTATGAAAATGATGGGGTACACCTTAACATGGATAGGGTAGATGTTATTGCTAAACTTTAGAGGAAGGCTATGTTGAACTAGATCCATGTTTTGGTTAGGCTGCAGTGCTTTTTCAGATCCTTGGCCATGGACTTTCTCTTCGGAGTTCATACCCTTCTTTTGCGGGTCCTCTGAACAGCAGCAATGGCTGCTTGTTGGAGGCCTCTGGTCCTGCCCCCGCCCCGCCCTGGACCACCCCGTCCCACCCCCAGACCGCCCCTTTTGTAAAGCCCTGGGACTTACATGCGTCCCGGGGCTTTATGTGTGTTGCCATGACTTTTTAAAATAGGCCCGGCACGCGAACCCCTTTGAAAATCTGACCCATATTGAAGTGGAGCAATTAAAGACAAAATTGCCTGGATGTTTGGAGCAGATAGCATTTTATAATGTAGCTACAGCAGTATTGGCCAAGAACTCTGTCATGTTAGAGACTGCTAATGAGTTGACTCTCATATGGACCTTTATTGTACCTTTATTGTACCTTGAATTCTGTGTACAATTCTGGTTGCCGCATCTCAAAAAAGATATAGTTGCGATGGAGAAGGTACAGAAAAGGGCAACCAAATGATAAAGGGGTTGGAACAGCTCCCCTGTGAGGAAAGGCTGAAGAGGTTAGGGCTGTTCAGCTTGGAGAAGAGATGACTGAGGGGGGATATGATAGAGGTCTTTAAGATCATGAGAGGTCTTGAACGAGTAATGTGAATTGGTTATTTACACTTTCGAATAATAGAAGGTAGGGATGTGCAGAGGGACGCTATACGTTGCATTCGTGATTCGGATTCATCGGGGAGCAGATACGTTGCATTCGGCCGTATGGCGCCTTGATGCGTTAATACGGCGATTTCTATTTGTGTGCCAGCTAAAATTCAAATTAACTACAAGCCCCCAGCCTCCTGACCCCCCCCCCCCCCAAGACTTACCAAAACTCCCTGGTGGTCAAGCGGGAGGTCCGGGAACCATCCCCTGCACTCACACCCTTGGTGCCGGTTTCATCATGGCGCCAATAGCCTTTGTCACAGGGGCAACCGGTGCCATTGGTCAGCCCCTGTCATATGGCCATCGGCGCCATCTTGTGCTCCTACCATGTGACAGGGGCTGACCAATGGCACCGGTAGCCCCTGTGACATAGTATGGGCAAAGGCTATCGACGCCATTTTGAGTAGTGGCATTGGACAGCCGGAGTGCAGGAGGTCGCTCCGAATCCCCCAGGGACTTTTGGCCAGCTTGGGGGGGCCTCCTGACCCCCACAAGACTTGCCAAAAGTCCAGTGGGGGTCCGGGAGCGACCTCCTGCATGCCATCCGTCCGATGCCAGTACTCAAAATGGCGCCGATCGCCTTTGCCCTCACTATGTCACAGGTACTGACTGTCGGCCCCTGTGACATAGTGAGGGCAAAGGCGATCGGCGCCATTTTGAATACTGGCAGCAGATCGCCTTTGCCCTCTCTATGTCACAGAGGCCGACCATCGGTATCTGTGACATAGTGAGGGCAAAGGCGATCGGCGCCATTTTGAGTATTGGCATCGGACAGCCGGCATGCAGGAGGTCACTCCCGAAGCTCCGCTGGACTTTTGTCAAGTCTTGTGGGGGTAAGGAGGCCCCCCCCAAGCTGACCAAAAGTCCCTGGGGGTCTAATGGGGGTCCCGGAGCAACCTCCTGCACGCCGGCCGTTCGATGCCAGTACTCAAAATGGCGCCGATAGCCTTTGCCCATACTATGTCACAGGGGCTACCGGTGCCATTGGTCAACCCCTGTCACATGGTAGGAGCACAAGATGGTGCCGATGGCCATGTGACAGGGGCTGACCAATCGCACCGGTAGCCCCTGTGACAAAGGCTATCTGCGCCATCATGAAACCGGCACTGAGGTTGTGAGTGCAGGGGATGGTTCCTGGACCCCTCGCTGGACCACCAGGGAGTTTTGGTAAGTCTTGGGGGGGTTCAGGAGGGTGGGGGGTTTATTTAAATTTTTATTTAGGTGGCCGTATAATTCGGGGGAAGATTTGTGTATTCGTGGGGAATCGCGATACATTTCGCTTCCCCACGAATACTACGAATAGTGCAATATACGTTGCGGATCGCCAATATGGCGAAAATGAA
The DNA here is from genome assembly GCF_901001135.1 of Rhinatrema bivittatum. Taxonomy (NCBI): domain Eukaryota; kingdom Metazoa; phylum Chordata; class Amphibia; order Gymnophiona; family Rhinatrematidae; genus Rhinatrema; species Rhinatrema bivittatum. The sequence goes on along the minus strand of NC_042615.1, from coordinate 636,572,729 downwards.
TGCACACCCCTAATAGAAGGACTAGGGGGCATTCCATGAAGTTAGCAAGTAGAACATTTAAGACTAATCGGAGAAAATTCTTTTTCACTCAACGCACAATAAACGTCTGGAATTTGTTGCCAGAGGATGTGGGTAGTGCAGTTAGTATAGCTGGGTTCAAAAAAGGTTTGGATAAGTTCTTGGAGGAGAAGTCTATTAACTGCTATTAATCAAGTTTACTTAGGGAATAGCCACTGCTATTAATTGCATCAGTAGCATGGAAGTTTCTTAGTGTTTGGGTAATTACGAGGTTCTTGTGGCCTGGTTTGGCCTCTGTTGGAAACAGGATGCTGGGCTTGATGGACCCTTGGTCTGACCCAGCATGGCAATTTATGTTCTTATGTTCACTAGTTATAAAATAATTGCTCTGTGGTACATGATTAGATTAAAGGAAGAAAAAAAACAGACTGCATCAACTTGAGCGCAGTTGGAGAAAGAATAGGTCTACCTTAATATTAGAGCACTATAGAAAACAATTGCAGAAATATAGGGACCTTACAAACACAACAAAAAAGCAGTATTTCACAATGAAAATTCATTGAGCCATCTTTAATTCAGTTTCTGCTTTCCATGGTTAAATCTCTAATCAACTCTTCTTTTGACATTCAGTCAAATAGAAAATCATGCTTATCACCCAGTAAATTTATCAAGTTTTCAAAATTAATAAAAAAAATGTTGATGATTTAAGTATGTAGTGGGTTTCCTCCCATAACTTTATTATGATGCTGACAGTCATATATCAATCCAGGACATGTTGGGATAATTTCTATCTCTTGTCCAATATAAAGACACAATAAATTATAGCCCAATTAAATTTGTTTCATTGCGTGCTCAGCCTCATTCCAGCAAACGTCTTGAAAATACTTGAAACAGAAATATCTCTTTTGTAACCAAAATTGTAAATGTGCCTCTAAATGAGGGGGTGATACCGGATTCAATTAAAATAGAGTCACTTCAACCATTACTCAAAAATCAGTCCAGCAACCTCAAGGTGTTGGAAAGCTATCAGCCGATATTGTTGCTACCATTTTTGGCTAAGGTAATCAAGAACATAGCAAATAACCAACTCTCAAATTATTTTGAAAATAACACCCTGCTAAACTCAAACGAATGTGGTTTCAGAAAGAATCATACCACAGAAACATTGCTTCTGCTTAAAATTGACACTATTTGGCATGTCTTTGATAGTTGTTAAAGCTTCCTTTTGGTTTTTCTGGATATTTTAGCCATCTTTGATGCCATCGATCATAAAACTCTGGCCATGCAGCTCGAAGAGTTTGGCATTGCTGGGCCAGTTTAGAGATGTTTAATTCATTTCTAACAGGTTGTATTCAGCAAGGACAGATTGGTAATAGCATCTTGGAATAGCAATCAAATAAGAGGGGTACTCCACAGGGATCATCACTATCAGCTTCACTGTTTTATATCTATTTGGCCCCACTTTGTAAGTTATTTCATGGGATAGGGTTGAATTTCTGTATTTATGCTGATGACATCCAGTTTTTTGTTCCAGTCAGCAGTACAATTGCCAGTACTGTTAGATATTTGAAGGTTTATTTTTTCAGCCGTACACACATGGCTATTCCACAATAGGTTAGCTATGAATATTTCTAAAACTGAGAAAATTTATTTGACAAGGCAAGCTGTTATGAATAAATTCACTAAATTCTAATTCTATGGTCATAAAATCATTAAAACCACCTGTAAGTGATCTGAGAGTACTGCTCTAAACAATGCTTAATATGAATATACACATTAGTAACATAATCAAGATTGATAATTATATGCTGCAGATGTTAAGGCTTTGTTGGAACCAGAAGTTTGTGTGTTTTATTTTAAATAGATAGTCAGAAAGTCAGGCAACAAACGGAAGTTTGTGTGTTTTATTTTAAAAGGTAGTCAGAAAGTCAGGCAATAAAACAGAAGTTTGTGTGTTTGTATTTCCCAACCCTTCCACCCACCCCTAGCTCATCCTTTAATTTATAGACGGTGTCAATTTCACACTTAAAAAGTAAAAAAAAAATTAAAATTAAAAAAAAAATCAGCTTTTTAACTTAACTCAGAATTTCCCTATACCTTATCAAGAGTTTGATCATTCCCTTGTAGGTTACTACCAGATATATAGTGAATACATTTAAAGGACCCTAATTTGTATGCAATCCTACACCCATAGCAACCTAAAATTTAACTAGGAACTGAACAAATTAAAGATGAAGGCAGCAGTCCAGCAGCAAGAGGGGGGCCTCCCAGTCTTATGCATCGAGTGTGACACCTTTGCATTAAAGAAGTTGGCCATAGAGGCAAAAACTCACAGTAAAACTTTATTAAATATATCCGAAGCAGAAAGCCAATGAGGAAGTAAGTTGGACCATTAGATGATCGAGGAGTTAAAGGGGCACTTAGAGAAGATAAGGCCATCGCAAAAAAGATTAAATGATTTATTTGCTTTGGTGTTTACTGAAGAGGTGTTAGCGCCTCCGGCACAATCGGGACACAGTCACCTTCTCTTACCCACGGTCCGCCTGTTCAGGCTTCTTCAGTGATCTGTGCATCAGCGGCAAGCCACTGCCGCCGCTCCCCATCTTCTCGGGCCTTTCCACAGTCGTGGTGAGTGCTGATGCTGTCAGCGCTGATCTCACCAGGTGTCCCCTAGCTCGCGCACATGCCGAGATCCTGCCCCTTAAAGGGTCCATGGTGGGAAAACCAGGTCAGGCCCCTAGCTGACATCAGGACTCCTAGGCTTTTAAAGGAAGCTTCCCCTGCCACACTGACTTGGCAACAGGTCTCTTGCTGCCTCCTGCTTCTCAGCATTGGCCCTGCCCTCGATTCCTGATTCTGCCTTTGCCCGCTTGTTCCTGTTCCTGTTCCTGCCTCTCTCTCCTTCACCTTACTTGGACCCCTTCTTCCTTCAGATAGATTTCCATGGCTTGACCATTGGCCTGGACCTCACATTGCCTGATTGCCACCTGCCACCGACCATTGGACCTGACCTCACATTGCCTGATTGTTGCCTGCCACTGACCACCAGACTGGATCTTGCATTGTCTGCTTCCTGCTTCTTCACAGGAATCCTCCTAAGCCCAGCCTGATATGGAACCCAAATGCTCAACCCACGGGGAACAGGATTGGAATTAGTGAAGCTCCAGCCAGCCCCTGCCTTCCATCAGCCTCGCCTCCTGTTATTGGGAACCTGCGGCAGGTCTTCCTCCCAGGTAGCGACAATCCCAGCACAGGCCAAAGGTCCACATTTCCACCAAGGTCACAACAGATTGCCAAGTCCATGGACCCGTCATTAAATATTACCTGAAATACCCATTTATTCAAACAAGTGTTGTTGTCCAACTCAAACTTATACTCAATTAATTTTGAAAAAAAATTTTAAGAGGAAGGATGTAAGTTTCATAAATTTTATTAGGCACTTACCCAAATGCCTTCATCAATTTTAATCATTAACACCCACCGACTTCCATTTTTTAAGAATACATTTTCTAATATTTTGAGTGTGACTCCAACACCTGCATATAACTCATATTTTTATTTTATTTAACTTTTTCAATTTTTATCTTTATATTTAAAAACATATACGTGTGTGCACACCTCCGAAAACATTGTGTTGGTAAATGGAACTCTCTCGGAAGAGAGCGGTGTTAAGCGGGGTACCGCAAGGATCGGTATTGGGACCAGTCCTTTTCAATATCTTTGTGAGCAACATTGCAGACGGGATAGAAGGTAAGGTTTGTCTTTTTGCGGACGACACTAAGATCTGCAACAGAGTGGACACGCCGGAAGGAGTGGAGAGAATGAGACAGGATTTAAGGAAGCTGGAAGAGTGGTCAAATATATGGCAGCTGAGATTCAATGCCAAGAAGTGTAGAGTCATGCATATGGGGAGTGAAAATCCAAATGAACTGTATTCAATGAGGGGGAGAAAGGCTGATGTGCACGGAGCAGGAGAGAGACCTTGGGGTGATAATGTCTAATGATCTGAAGTTGGCAAAACAATGTGACAAGGCGATAGCTAAAGCTAGAAGAATGCTAGGCTGCAGAGAGAAGAATATCGAGTAGGAAAAGGGAAGTGATTATCCCCTTGTACAGGTCCTTGGTGAGGCCTCACCTGGAGTACTGTGTTCAGTTCTGGAGACCGTATCTCTGAAAAGACAGAGACAAAATGGAGGCGGTCCAGAGAAGGGCGACCAAAAAGGTAGAAGGTCTTCATCGAATGACTTATGAGGAGAGATTGAAGAATCTAAATATGTACACCCTGGAGGAAAGGAGGAGCAGAGGTGATATGATAAAGACTTTCAGATACTTGAAAGGTTTTAATGATCCAAAGACAACGACAAACCTTTTCTGTCAGAAAAAAATCAGCAGAACCAGGAGTCATGATTTGAAGCTCCAGGGAGGAAGATTCAGAACCAATGTCAGGAAGTATTTCTTCACAGAGAAGGTGGTGGATGCTTGAAATGCCCTTCCGGAGGAAGTGGTGAAGACCAGAACTGTGAAGGACTTCAAAGGGGCATAGGATAAACACTGTGGATCCATAAAGTCTAGAGGACATGAATGAATGTGGAAAAAAGGATTTGCATTCACTTAGGGGCGGATTTTCAGAGCCCTGCTCGCCTAAATCCGCCCAAAACCGGGCGGATTTAGGCGAGCAGGGCCCTGCGCGCCAGTGAGCCTATTTTACATAGGCCTACCGGCGCGCAGAGCCCCGGGACTCGCGTAAGTCCCGGGGTTCTCCGAGGGGGGCGTGTCGGGGGCGTGTCGGGGGGCGGGCCCGAACCGCGCGGCGTTTAGGGTGCGTGCCGGGAGCGTTTCGGGGGTGGACCCGGAGGCGTGGTTACGGCCCGGGGGCGTGGCCGCGCCCTCCGGACCCACCCCCAGGTCGCGTCCCGGCGCGCAGGAGGCCCGCTGACGCGCGGGGATTTACGCCTCCCAGAGGGAGGCGTAAATCCCCCGACAAAGGTAAGGGGGGGGGCTTAGACAGGGCTGGGTGGGTGGGTTAGGTAGGGGAAGGGAGGGGAAGGTGAGAGGAGGGCAAAAGGAAGTTCCCTCCAAGGCCGCTCCGATTTCGGAGCGGCCTTGGAGGGAACGGGGGTAGGCTGTGCGGCTCGGCGCGCGCCGGCTATACAAAATCCATAGCCTTGTGCGCGCCGATCCATGTTTTTAGCAGATACGCGCGGCTCCGCGCATATCTACTAAAATCCAGCGTACTTTTGTTTGCGCCTGGAGCGCAAACAAAAGTAGGCTATTCGCGCTCCTTCTAAAATCCGCCCCAAAAAGTAGGGAGTAGCTTGCTTGTTACGGCGGTTACTATCCCAAACCAAATAAGCCTGATACTTCACTTTCAATGCATATCCAGCATAGCTCTCTGCTTCAACGGCAAGGGAGAAAAACTAATACTTCACACACATCCAGCATAGCTCTCTGCTTCAACGGCAGGGGAGAAAGACTGATACTTTACACACATCCAGCATAGCTCTCTGCTTCAACAGCAGGGGAGAAAGACTGATACTTTATGCATATCCAGCATAGCTCTCTGCTTTAACGGCAGGGGAGAAAGACTGATGCTTCACACATAACCAGCATGGCTCTCTGCTTCAGTGGCAGGGGAGAAAGTCTGATGCTTCACTTTCAATGCATGTCCACTATAACTCTCTGCTTCAACGGCAGGGGGAATGAAGAAAAGAGGATCTATATACAGACAACAACCAAAAAGGACTGAATTACATAGTCTGGGGAAACAAATAAGCATGGGTGTAGTTTGCTTATTGTGGCGGTTACTACCCTTAACTAATTAAGCTAAATATTTCACAAAGATGCAGTTCCAACACTGCTCTCTGCATTAATGGTGGGGGTAGAAGGGAAATAGAACCAAAATGTTACTAAGAGCCAAGAGTAACAGATAAGTATGAGAAAAAAATGTGCAAAGCTTGCTGGGCAGACTGAATGGGCCATTTGGTCTTCTTCTGCCGTCATTTCTATGTTTCTTTGTTTCTATGTTTCTATAAGAAGAAAATGTTGAGGTAACATCAAACAAAGTAGATATGGATTTCTCAAGAACCATTAATGCACATTAAACAGAGTCTAAATTAATCACATAAGGTCCTGGCAGTGCAGGGAGAACAAGAAAAGATTCTATACCTTGGCTATCCTGCAAAGTATTAGCCTCTTGAAGATCTTTCACTTTCCCCCTGGTGTCGAAATCATCACTTGGGGCCTGACCACTAGATCCTTTTTGCTCACAGACACCCACAGCTGCTCCAAAGACACTGGGCCAGCTTCTGATGTAACAGCCAGACACACCATGGCTTCATCAGAGGAGACCTCCCCAGAAACATCCAATCTAGGGCTTGTTAACCCACATGGCATGAGTAGTTGTCCAGAATCATAGTCGAGAAGGGGAGAGGCAAGGTCAACAGAGCTCTGGGGATGAGTGTGACTTCAAAATCCGGTGGAGGAGCCTCCCACTCCATGGCTGAAGACGCCAAAGACGCCATCTGAGAAGTATCAAGTGCCAGAGAAAGGAAGCCCAAGATAGGTTGAGAAGGGTCAGACAGGGGAGTGACTGGGGCCATCTCCCTGATCTTTGCCTTCCGCTTTGTATGAGGCATCAGAAAAAGTCAAAGAAATGAGGAGCTCCACAGAACTGTGCCTCTCATCAGGTGGCCATATTGAATCACCCCTTGAATTTTGAATTATTTGAAGTGCTTTTATGTTATAATGTGGGAGGTCTAAGTATAAAAGATTTCAATAATCTATTCTTGGCATAGCAGAGCTTGAAAAACGGACCTAAATATATAATTATATATATATTATATTATATATAAAATATATAAACAATTCTATCCGATATTCAACCTCCAAGCAACATCTTTCTTATTATAACCACCCTGGTAACCTACACCTAAGCATTATAAACATTCAGAATTTTCATTACTTATGATTTCTTCTTTATTTTTAAAAACTAAATATTTGTACTGAACAATTCATTGTAAATCACACACTTCCATTTTTGGAAATTCTACCATTCTACGGGTTTATACACTATGTTAAAGTTACTATCTTTTCTTCTTCTTGCTCCTAGTTGTACGACTCCTTGTTTATTTTAACTGCATCTATAATATGTATAGCACATATTATTTCGTTCTCTGTTCCGGTTATCTCCCCATTGTTTATTGTAAACCGGCTTGATGTGATATTATCACAAATGCCGGTATAGAAAAAATTAAAATAGAAAATAATAAATAAATAAATAAATATAAAATCTCGGTTTTGCTAAGAGTGAGTTACAACCTATTGCAGGCTAACCATCAATTTATTGTAATCAGATAAATGTCAAGAAGTACAAAGGTCATAGGGCCGGATTTTCAAAAGATTACATGCGCCAGGCCTATTTTCAAAAGGCCCGGCGACACAAATAAAGCCCTGGGACACGTTTAAGTCCTGGGGTTTTACTAAAGTGGCGGGAAGGGGGCAGGGGCAGGGTCAGATGCTCCAGGTACAGCGGCCATTTGCCACTGTGGTTGGGATCGTGCATCGGCAGTTGGCCAGTGCGCACAACTTGCACCTGCCCAGAGGCAAGCGCAAAAGGTAAATTAAACATTTGGGGGGGGGGGGGGGTTAGAGTAGGGCTAGGGGAAAGAAAGCTTAGGGGAAGGTGTGGGAAGGTCAGGTTAGGGGGAAGGGAACGGGGGAAGGCAGCGTGGCTCGGCATACGCAAGGTACACAACTGTGCACCCCCTTGCCCATGCCGACCCCTGATTTTAGAACCTGCACGCGCAAATTCTAAAATCGTGTGTACATGTGTGCGTGCTGGGTAGCATGCACACATGTATGCCCACGTGCACCTTTTTAAAATCTACCCCATATTGTGTACTTTGGAACAAGGAAAGAAGAAATGGATATGGTCAGCATATAAGTATTAGTGTGAATATAGCCAAGCAAGGATTTTACACAAGGGTCTCAGGTAAATGTTAAACAATAGGGATGTGAATCCTTTTTCTGATGGATGAAAATATCGTACAATATTTTCTAATCCATCAAGAATCGGGGGATCCCCTAAAGTGATAGGAAAACCCCATGACATTTTTGTGTGGTTTTCTTATCGTTTTGGGGGGGCGGGGAAGAAAGGGCACACAGAAAAAAAAATCCCAAATTCATCCTGACCCTTTAAATCTAATTATTTAGAATCTCCCACCCTCCCGACCCCTCCAAAACTTTCCTAAAGTACCTGGTGGTCCAGCGGGGGTCCCGGGAGCGATCTCCCGCTCTCGGGTCTTTGTCTGCCACTAATGAAAATGGCGCCGATGGCCCTTTGCCCTTACCATGTGACAGGGGCTATCGGTGCCATTGGCCGGCCCCTGTCACATGGTGGGAGCAATGGATGGCCGGCGCCATCTTAAAACATGGCACAAGCCATCCATTGCTCCTACCATGTGATAAGGGTCGGCCAATGGCACCGATAGCCCCTGTCACATGGTAAGGGCAAAGGGCCATCGGCGCCATTTTGATTAGTGGCAGACAAAGACCCGAGAGCGGGAGATCGCTCCCGGGACCCCCGCTGGACCACCAGGTACTTTAGGAAAGTTTTTGGGGGGGTCAGGAGGGTGGGGGATTCTAAATAATTAGATTTAAAGGGTCAGGGTGTTTTGTTTTTTTTTCAGCTCGGGATAGCTGAAAACAAAAAGCAGTTAGGACTGCAGGAAGCGAAGATTTCCCACGGTTCTACGAACCCGATACCAGAAATGATTCCGGAACTGATTCACATCTCTATTAAACAATATAGCTACAAGGACTGACCTCTGTGGAACTGCAGTATTTAACTGAAAGCAAGAGGTTTGTTGACCAAATTTTGACCTAGATTCATCATTTTGCCATAAATATAGTGAAAATAGCACCCATGGTAAAAAAAAGAGGCATGGTTAGGGTGAGGTTGATGGGGTAGGGTGGGTTTTGGGGGGCAGATTTACATGCACAGTCATACGTACGAACTGCTCAGTTACCATCAGTGAAGATTTAATTTGATTTGGAGTGATGAAAGGTGAAAGAAGAGTAGATTTGTACCATGTTCTCTTTGACTAACATGATTGCAGATAGGTAGAGAGTGCATCAAGCTAGTAGAGAGAACCAGTGGGTTAGCTACGGGTGGGTCTGGGTGGGCAGTGGCCCACCCACTTTCCATTCAGGCCCACCCAAATTTGTTTGCAAGACACTGCAGCCAATAAAAAGCAGGCAGCATCAGCAGGCATCCAAGGGAGAAAAAAAAATTAATAAAACCAGCTGGTGTGTTGCGGCTCCCGGTGTCCCACAGCCTCAGTAATACTTCCCTTTACCTTCTTCCTGCCCCCGCGGGCCAATGGGAAACCTCCTCCCTTCTTCCTGCTCCCGGGCCAATCGGAAGCCTTCTCCCTGCCAATGGGAGGAGAAAGCCTCTGATTGGCCGGTGGGGCAGGAAGAAGGGGGGCATCGGGCTGGGAGGAGTGGCAGTGTTCAAGCCACGGGCTGCAAGTGCTGAAATGCAGAGAGCCACAAAGAAAAGAGGCCAGCTGTGCCAGGAACCGCGATAGAGTAGGGAGTCCCCAAAGCGAGCATGCAGAGGCCGGCTGCTCCGTGGAGTCTCCTCCTTCCCCTAGTGAGCATGGCAAAACCGCATTTAAAGTAAAAGTGGCACTCAGCATTGCTGATTTCAGATGGGGCAATTGGAGCTCCCAGTGGCCGTAAAAGCAGGCAGATGGGCCGCGGGAGCCTAGGGATATCCTGACAGTCAGAAGAAAGGCTTGAGTGCTGTGGCATATTTTTCTAAAATAAATGTTTGCTGCATCAGTGCGGCTGAGAAGGCAGTGGCAGCAGTAGGAAATCTGCCACTGTGAAATTAAAGGGGAACACAGCATTGGGGCTCTAAGCAAAATGTGTGTGAGAGACAGAGACTGGGCAGGGAGGTGAAGGGTGTGTGTGAGAGACAGAGTCTGAGCAGGGAGGTGACTGGGGGGGGGTGAGAGACAGAGACTGGGCAGGGAGGTGACTGGGGGGTGTGTGAGAGACAAAGAATGATCGTAGGGTTTAATTGGTGTGTGTGTGTGTGTGTGTGTGTGTACGCGTGCGCAGGGCCAGTGCTTCCATTAGGCAAACTAGGCGATGGCCTTGGGTGCCACAATTTTGGGAGGTTGCAAACTCCCACCAGCACAAGAGGTCCTGCTACAAATCCAATACCAAAGGAGGGGGCGCTGTGCGAAGCTGCTGCCAATACGTAATCCAGGGGAGGGGTTGCATTACTGAAGGTTCCCCTAGGGTGCCAAATACTCTTGCACCAGCCCTGTGTGTGTGACTTGTGGGCCCTAAAGAAGAGGACGGTAAGGACAGAGCTTCAGCAGCGGCTGCTGCTCCTGGTATGTGCTTTCAAGGGAAAGGAGTAGGAGAGTTGCTGGAGATGGTAAGTAAAAGTGGCATTTTAAGTTTTTATTTTTCTTGATTGACTGCCATTTTAATTATTATTATGTGATGTGTCTGCTGTTTTGAAATATTTTATTGATATTTGGACAATTTTTAATAATTTTTATGAGTTTTGTTGGATGTTATTCTGTTCATCAGCTGTTTTGAAACATTTATTAATATAGTTTTACAGTTATTTCTATGTGGGGCTCTATAGCAGCTTGGCTTGTTCTGTTTTCCTAATAGGTGTATTAGTGTTTAGGACCTGATTTAATATTTGTAGTGTTGCCTTTTCATAGATAGGGTTGTTATATGTTCCATAATGCAGACTTTGTTTAGTGCCCACCCATGTTAACCTTGGGCCCAGCCAAAAATTCATTTCTGGCTATGGCACTGGAAAGAACATGGTACAAATATATTCTTCTTTCAACTTTCTTCACTCCAAATGAGATTAAATCTTCACTGATGGTAACTGTACTGTTTGTACATATGACTGTGCATGTAAAACTGCCCCCAAAAACCCAAACCACCCCCACAAACCTCACCACAAGTTCATAATGCCCCTTCTTACAGTGGTATAAAAGGTTCAAATATGAGTGAGCCTTTACAGAGTCTCTCTCTCCCTGTCTCTCTCTCTCTCTCCCACTCTCTCTCTCTCACCCCCCCAACCATCATTTGCGATAAATACTGTTGAACTCAGGCATAACACACAGAAAAAAGGTGTAGTTAAATCATGCAATGTGTGCGTTACTTTATCGCATGCCTCATTAACTGAAGCTCATTTCCATTTACGCCACCAACCTCCTCCCAATCAAATACAAATTTTAAATTTGCAAACACATTTTACGATGTTTATTGCGTGCATTAGGGCTCTAATGCATGTTCATAAATTAACCTGTTTTTTTGTTGCGATCCATTTAATAGAATGTATGTACACATTGGGGCAGATTTTAAAACATACGCGCAGGCGTACATTTGTGCGCGCAACCCGGCACACACAAATGTATGCCCAATTTTATAACATGCGCGCGCAGCCTTGCACATGTTATAAAATCGGAGGTCGGCGCACACAAGGGGGTGCACACTAGTGCAAATTGCGTGCGCCGAGCCCTCAGGGAGCCCTGCTGGCTTTCCCCGGTCCCTCCAGGGCCACTCTGAAATCGGAGAGGCCTTGGAGGGAACTTTCCTTCCCCCCACCCCACCTTCCCCACCCTTCCCCTCCCTGTCTTGCCCCCAGCCCTAAAGAACCCCCGCCCCTGTACCTTTGTTTTGGAAGTTACTTGCGCCGGCCGACTACCGACGCGCGATCCCCCTGTGCCGGAGTCCTTGGCCACACCTCCCGGACTGCCCCAGGACTGCCACACCGCACCCCCAGACTGTCTGCCCTGCCCCTGTTTCACCCCCATCCCGCCCATTCAGAAAAGCCCCGGGACATAGGCCTGGCACGTAGGGCTTTTAAAATCTGCCCCTTAATGCGGGAAAAGCTTTTTGACAATTCAAAAGCATATATTGTAGCAATTTTTTAAAAATTGCTAAAATATTGTTATTGAATTTTCAATAGATTTCACCCTCACTACGTGCATACAATATATGTTATTAGGTATTTGAAAAGTGTTATGATAGTATGTTACATTTGCATTTTCCTTTGAAAATTATCCTGTTACATTTATATTATTGCTAAAATAAATGCCAACACATTTACAACTTATTATTTGGAAAAAAAAACAAAAACGTTCACTATTCTAGGGCTTCAACTTTTAAAGAGTCTGATTAAAATTTTATTTGACACATACAGCACATGAAACAATCATTAGGCTGCACTTTAATGTAGCAGTTAAACATGAAAAGGGACAATTACAATTTAAAGAAATAAATATAGACTTGTAACCTTTGAAGCACTGCTTACAAATTTCAGAGTATTGCTCCATAGTGTTTTTGATTTTTTTTTTTAGTTTTAGTTGACAAGTTAATTAAAAAGGATTTCGTGTGAAGACTGTAGTCTTGATTAGAGTATGCTGTAGGGTAATAAAAGTGTTTGAATTCATTGTTAAAGGACCTACTTTAGACAAAGTGAATGATTGACTAAGAAGAATATAGAACTGGGAATCCTTAATTCTAATTTCTGTGAGTACCACAACTGTTTAGAAATGATAATGCCTTAACCCTCACTGTTATTTCAAAGTGCTCGGTGCATAATTTCATTAAATCTAAAAGGGAAGGACAATTTTCAAAGTGATTTATATGAGTAAAAAGTGTGTTACCATATCAATTGGCTGCCTGAAAACTGCCCTCCATCAATGTACAAGGAAGTTTATTCATTGCTCTGTAATGCAGGTACTTTTTGCCACATTGTTAGGAGGCAATCCTGCGAGTGGGTTTAAATCAGAGGAGGACAAATTTTCATGTAGATGGGCATTGGGCATATTCAAAGTTTTGCATGTACTTTTCCAACAAAAGTAAAAGGAGGAGAATGTGACCACGCGTAAAATCTGGCATGCTGTATTCCAATGCAGACATTTTGAAAACTGTCCCTAAGGTTCTAACATTTGTTCTATGGTTGCAGGAATGGAAGCAGTGCAAATTGAATGCACACTATGCTTCAGTTAAAACATGTGTAGAATCTATACTGAAGCATAGCATGTACTCAGTATGTAATGTAAGAACCTCATCACCCTCTTCTTCAAAACCATGTTGAAAACTATTTCTGGAGCCATGTCTTTGCATGCTTTCCTCACTTGCTTGCCTGGAATCCTTTTAGCTGAGTTAGGAAAACAGCTGAAAAAGCAAGTGCAATCAATTTCGCCAGTTTTGCTTAGTATTCAATTGTGTGCTTATTTTGCATTCATTTCAATGCATGCTTATGTGTTTGTGATATCTATGGATGGCTTTAGGGAGCATATTTTAAAGTAGTTTTTTATTATTTATAAAGGTAGATATGTACAAGTATTATAGCATTTTAAAAAGGGTTTGCAAGACACACTGCAAGGTCACTTTGAATCATTAAAGAGAATGCATTATAAATATGGAGTAGTTTAAAGTATAATATTGGAATAGTTTAAAGCTGTAAAATATTTTTTCTTTTTATGTCACACATTAACAAGGAACACAGAGCTTTTTGAATTTATGTGCATCATTTGCTACAGCTAAAAAAAAATCTGGCATACTAAAAACATACTAGAAAATATTTGAAATTTCAAGGCTTAAACATTATAGCTGAACCCAAGATCTCAAAAACAACGGTTTTCTTCTCTTGTTCAGTTTTCACAAATGTGTACCTTTGAACCCTCACATTCCATGTAACTTCACAGGCTCTCCTGTGCACGCGATTCAGTATTTTAATTTATTAAAATTTCGGCCTTGACGGAAGCGGCGGCTGTCAGCGGGTTTGACAGCCAACACTCAATTTTGCCGGCGTCAGTTCTCGAGCCCGCTGACAGCCATGGGTTCAGAAACTGTATGCCGGCAAAATTGAGCATCCGGTTTTCGACCCGCCAGCCACGGGCCCATTTTAAATTTTTTTTTTTAAATTTTTTACTTTTTTAAACTTTCAGGACCTCCAACTTAATATCACCATGATATTAAGTCGGAGGGTGCTCAGAAAAGTTTTTACTGCTTTTCTGGGCACTTTCCCGGTGCTCGGAGAAATTAGTGCCTACTGCCTACCTTTGGGTAGGCGCTAATTTCTGAAAGCAAAATGTGCAGCTTGGCTGCACATTTTGCTTTCTGAATCACGCAGGAATACCTAATAGGGCCATCAACATGCATTTGCATGTTGCGGGCGCTATTAGGATCCGGCAGGGTTGGATGCGTGTTTTGGACGTGCTATTACCCCTTACTGAATAAGGGGTAAAGCTAGAGCATCCAAAACACATGTCCAAATGCCGGCTAACAGTGCGCTCCATCAGAACGCACTGTACTGTATCGGCCTGAAAGTGATTTATTTATTTAAAAATATTTATGAATCGGTTTCCAGATTTTTCTAAATCACCCAGAAGCAATGTGCATAATTCCAAATACAGAAATACAACACATACAAACAAGGCAACTTAAAAAACAAAACAAAAAAACTGAAAATTTAAAATTCATATAACATACATACAATCTTAATACTACCTGTTTAATTACTCAACTCACCCATCTAATTACAAATTACCCTATACCCCTGACATCATTAGCCATGTTTTTAGTTTTTTCAAAATTTGGACAAGTCATTGTCTTCTGATGGTAATTCATTCCATAGGTTTGGAATCATGGCTGAAAAGGCCCAGTTCTATAGTCTAATATGTTGAAAGTCTCAGACAGATGGAAGCTGGGCTAAATACTGAGAATTAGATCTTAAATTCTGGCCTGAATACCACCAACTCAACTGATTTCTAAATTGTGGGAGTCGTATTCCTCTCAATATCTTAAAAGCCAATACCAAGCATTTGAATGTACACTCTAGCTTTATCATCAGTCATTGTAGTTACAATAACAGTGGACCTTAAGAATCCTGTCTAGATCTTCCCAGCACTATTCAGACCACAATGTTCTGAATCACTTGCAATTTCCTCATCTTCCTGCCCAGAAGCCTCAAATATATTGCTTTTCATGCGATAACATCAATGCATAGATCACCACTTTTAATGTTCAAAATTCCAAAAAATATTTTCACATACATACTATGATGAATTGCAGCCAGCGCTGAGGCAGGAAAACCCGGGCTGGATTAATGGTGGGAGAACCCGGAGCTGAGTTAGGCAGCATAGGGTGCCTGGGGGGTAGGGAAAGGACTGCAACTCCCAGATTCACAGAGGCACAGCTGAGCCAATGGGCAGGGGAGGACACTGATCAGGCAGCTGATCTGAGCTTCAGTGACTCAGACACACCCGAACCAATGGTGGT